>NC_047570.1:21365500-22011000 GCF_011004845.1 Esox lucius | reverse complement strand
CGTCTTCCTGGGGAAAAACAACACAATATGTATTGAGCTCTGTGAAAATTGTCAACTTTTTTAACAACTATATCATTGTATCAATTGTCTTCAAAGCTACCACTGATTTTGTATAGTGAACATTCAACCCACCTACAGCGCATCTCTCTCTCTATATATATATATATATATATAGAGAGAGAGAGAGAGAGAGAGAGAGAGAGATTGGTGGGTTGAATGTGTGTGTGTGTATATATATATATATATATATGAGAGAAAGATTTACCCTGTCAGGAAATAGGTTAGTCCAATGATAAGATATGACTGGAAAGGGTTACGTTTGATTTGTTTACTTTGAAATTATTTAGCTCGAACTAACATGGGGGTGTTTTTATTTTCTAATAATATTTTCTTGTAATACTGGCAACATTATAGTTTTCATTAGCCACATGGACTGACTTGTTCATCAGTCTATTAATTAAGTGTTCAAATTGATTACTAAGCTATAAGGTTGTTATAATACAGGCTCTGGATAATTTTATTAGATAAGAATAATTGTATGTTCAATGATATTAAGTCATAGCTAACTAACATGACAGTTTATATTTTAGTATTCAATGCCCACCACTATTAGTTCTGTAATTAATCACCATTTGAATTAAGCAAGATGGGGCCTAAGTATAAAGAAGTGTGACTCACCCAGAGAGAAAGGTATGAATGCTTCTCGGCGGACAAAGTTGCCATTGCAGTCCAGGAAGCGCTGTGGTGAAAATGTTCCTGGATCACACCAGTACTTCTCATCAAAGTGTGCAGAGTACAGGTTGGTGATGACCATGGTGCCTTTGGGGATGGTGTAGCCGCTCACCAGTGCATCCTGGGAGGTGGCACGGAAGATGCCCAGGGGTACTATGTTACAGAAGCGCAGGACCTCATGTAGCACTGCTTCCACATAGGGCATCCTCTGTTTGTCCTCCATGGAGGGGGGCTTCCCATTGCCCAGTACGCTGTCGATCTCTTTATGCACTTTCTCTACAAAGAAGAAACACCAGCAGCACACTGTCAATATCTTATAATGACAGTGTTCTCTTTTGCTTTCTCAACTATTTTCTAGTATCAGGGCACCAGATAACCTAGCATTTGAGAAATAAACATAACCCTGCCTGAGATACCCAACCTTATACCAACACGTTGCAAGGAACGTTCCTTAATCAACTGCTAGTGATTGTTTACATAGCCATCTTAAAGTAGGCATGTTTGTCCTATGATATTGAAACCTAATGACGCCTGCATAGGGACTCGACTTGGTGTTATGAGGCCGGCTGCACTGACCTTGGATGTTAGGGTACAGAGCCATGTAGAGCATGGCCCAGCGTAGGGTGTTGGTGGTTGTCTCCGTGCCTGCAATGATGAGCTCTCCCACAGAGTAGATCAGGTTCTCCTTTGAAAACGTGGTGCCCAAGTCGCCAGTGTTCTGTTCCAACTCGTCCAGGTAGGCGTCAATGTAGTGGCGTGGGGTATGGCGCACTCTGCCCTGTGAGAAGCGCTCAGTGATCTGCAGCAGGAAGTCATAGACCTTGGCTGCGTTGCAGAACAGTTTCTGGTGCTTTCCGAAGGGGAGGTACTCGATGCACGGGAAGGCGTTGTAGAGGAAGGCCCAGCAGCTGGCGGCCAACTCCACGTTCTCACTGAAGATTTCGATCATGTGCTGGAATTCGAGATCATCATATGTGAAACGTTCACCGAAAATGATAAGGTTGGTGATGTTGGACACAGCATTGGTCACTAGGTGCTTTGGGTTAAAGGGTTTCCCTTTGTGCTCATCAATGGCATCCACGAAAAACATGCACTCTTCAGAGATCTTAAGCTCAAATAACTTATGACCACTGCCAAAGTAACGGAAGGAGTTGCTGGCCAGTTTGCGGTGTTCAATCCATCCTCTGCCATATTTGGCATTCAGAAGTCCTGAGAAAGATGGTGAGATTAGAACAGTCATAATGAGGCTTTTAGAAGAGGCTTATATTCTGAGATTGTCAGAATTTGATACTGACTATTCTTCTCAGGACAGGAGCAATTTTCATCTCAATACCATCAAGTATCCATAACAATATAATGTTCATAGTTCAAAATTTAACGGAATTTCTTACCTCCCATTTTGGTCATTTTCTTAAATAAAGGTAGAGATGGGCGGTCAGCAAAGACCTCACTCTGGTGGTACAGGCATTCTTTAATGGCATCATATCCATTAAGCACCACGGTGGAGTAGCCTCCCAAATCAAGACTGAAAATCTGAGAAAACAGAGTTCTATAAATAGGCAGTGAAATCCAAATAAATACGTTATTTATTTCCTCATATAGAAGTTCTGTTAGTGTTTCTTGGTGTTTCAAAACATGTTGGGAATATGGTTATAGTCCCACAGGTTATCATGTGTGACAAAACAAACTGCTATAGTCTAAAAAGAGAGACCAAGTCTAGCACTACTTAGAAGAGTTTGGCCATTCTAAACCCTTGCAGAAACTTACAGAGTTTCCTTTGTTCACTTTTCTGCAACACAGAAAGCTAAGGCTGCATGAACAAGAATGGAGGTCCACCCGAAATAACCTTTGACACAAATAATTCTGGTGATGTGTATGCCCAAGTGTGTGGTGCACTGAAAGGTGCATGTTTACACACTATTTTTCTTTTAAAATTTACTACACTTAATGCCAAACTCTGGATTTACAAATGAACACTCAATAATCCTCACGAGTTAAACCAGTTTAGCGGTGCACAATATCCTAAATTGGGGGCGGGCACAACAAAAAAAAAACATAGCCTAGGTTCAAGCCACTTTGACACGACAAGATAGGTGCTGTACCTGCCCATGGATTTCACTTTGTTTCTTCATAAAGACGTGCGGTTCAGTTGCAAGAGACAGAATGTTTCCTATGACAGGGATAGGTGATGGTCCTGGAGGGAATCCTTGAGGTCTCCTCTGCTTCAAAACCTGCCGTATTAGCAATAGAAAAAGAAGGGTAATAAGTAAACTACACAAACCCAAAAAAGCTTGTCCATGGGACAATGCTGAGACTATAGATGGTAACCTAATTGATACCATTGTTATTTCACTTCGCTGTCTGGACTAAACTTCTCCTCCGTGAAACTGATCTCTAGGCTATATCATCTTGCATGCTATATCCCCCGCCTCTAGAAGGCTAAGATTGGCTAGTAGTTCAGCTGGGTTGATTATCGATAAACTTTTATCAGACTTCGATTCAATTCTGGCAATGTGGATTTCTAAATAATGATTTCTGGTCATTTGATTACATAAGGCATAGCACCACACATATCGTCTTGGTAAATAAAGAGATCTCCTTTGTCTGATCCAATGTTAGGCGTTTGGCTTGTCTTATAAAATACATCTTAAATTCATACATCGAGATTAGCATGCAGTAAAATCAATTTAGATTATGTTGATTCAATAGCAATGCCAGTTTTAAAAAAGAACATCGGTATATTTCGTTCATTAAACAGCTGTTCTGATTCGCCGCACCGCCTAATGCTTTAGCTAAAATAGAAACACGGTGTATTTCAAAGTAATAGGCCTGTTATAGCAGATTTTACAATACCTGACAGAATTTGTCAATTTCCAAGACCTACATTCAAAAGTGTGAACTGCTGTTCTTGTTTCCAAATTACGCTTTGGTTTGGTCAACCACCACTTTCCTTCCCTTTGTCTGAAGTCAATTTAGGAAATGAAAAATAAATGCAATTCTTTATTGATCGAATGTTTTTACTAATGTTCAAAACCACTTGTTCATGCGATTTGATGATGAGCTAAGCTCTCCGTGCCTTATGTGCTGCGTGCCTTTCTTACATTTTTCCGACCCATCAGATTGCATGTCATATTCCAGTGTTATAGTCAACCATTTGAATTGATTTACACAATGCCAGCGCTGCATCTCTAATTACACTTGCATTCCGAGCGTTTTTCCTTGGTTAGGGCCTAAATTAGCGGGTTAGGTGTAGTTTCGTAAATACGTTCACACAAAAAGTTATAACCCAATGCAGTTTGCATTTTTGTTTTACAACTGCATTATTCAAATAAAGACATTGAAAGAAATTGTCGGATAAAACCTGTAATGTCAAAGTCAAACCCTTTTTAAAGGAACACATTGAGAACTCAGTCAACACAAGAGAGAAAATAATTAACTACAAACAATATGCTTCTTGCTGTGGTAGTGTTTCTGCATGATCACAGTTCGCTGTGGAGCCAGAATTACTACCAAAAACTTGAGACAGTTACTGTAGCTCGATGGCTTGATGAGTAATGTTGACTATAATATTTTACCCAGGCTAGGGAGACTGCACTGTATTGAATAATGTTAATTTACATCAGCCCACATAGACACAGTCTGCAGTTGAGACATAGCTGACTCAAAGGAAGCAAATGTAAATATTAAGGCCATCCCATACAGAAATGAAAAAAAAAATACATTTAAAATGTTTTTGGGATACATTTAAGATGTAAATACATTTATACATGTATAAAGGTATTGGGAAAACATACATTCTGTTTGGAAGTACACTGCTCAAAAAAATGAAGTGAACATGTAATCATGACTGAATAACACCAAGTCAAACCTCAGGGATATCAATCTGACTAGTTAGGAAGCATAAGCGTTTGTGAATCAATGTCCCCTGTTTTGGTGCAAATGAAAATGACTAGTTTCGTGTTTTGCTAGTGTACTGGTAGCATGAGGCAGTTCCTGCAGCCCATTCAGGTTGCACAGGTAGTCCAGCTCCTCCAGGATGGCACACCCATACATGCCATCAAAATAATGTTTGCTGTGTCTCCCAGTACAGTTTCAAGAGCATGGAAGAGATACCAGGAGACGGGCCATTACACAAGGAGAGCTGGACAGGGCCGTAGAAGGGCATCAACCCAGAATCAGGACTGGTATCTGCCCCTTTGTGTGAGGAGGAACAGTGCCAGAGTCCTACAAAATGAAAGGCTACTGGTGTGCATGTTTCTGACCAAACTGTCAGAAACAGACACCATGAGGGTGACATGAGGGACTGATGTCTTCTAGTGGGACATGTGCTCAAAGCCCAGCACTGTGCAGCTCGATTGGCATTCGCCAGAGAACAGCAAAATTGGCAAGTCCACCATTGGTGCCCCGAAATTCACACAATTGGAACAGCCTGTGATTTCAATAGTTTACTTAGATTTTCAGTGTGAGTTTGAATCCAGCCCAAAATCGGTTGGTGATTTTGATTTCCATTGACTGTTATGTAATTTTGTTACATAACCATGAATTTTAAATCAAACAATTCAAGATGCAATTGAAGTGCAGACTTTCAGCTTTAATTCAAGGGGTTGAAGAAAAATATATGAAACGTTTTGGAATTGCAACCATTTTCATACACAGTTCTCAAATTTCTGGACTCAAATGTAATTGGACAAATTAACAGAATCATAAATAAAATTTTCATTTTTTATATTTTTTCAAGAAACCTTTGCAGGCAAAGACTCCTTGAAGTCTGGAACGCATGGACGTCATCAAACATTTTTGTGATGCTTTACCAGGCCCTTACTGCAGCTGTCTTCAGTTGTTCTTTGTTTGTGGGTCTTTCTGCCTTAAGTTTTGTCTTCAGCAAATGAAATGCATGCTCAATCGGGTTGAGATCAGGTGATTGACTTGGCCATTACATAATATTCCACTTCATTGCCTTAAAAAACTCCTGGATTACTTTCGCAGTATGTTTTGCGTCAATGTCCATCTGTAAAGTTAAGCACCGTCCAAACTTTGCTGAATTTGGCTGAATCTGAGCAGACAATATATCCATATACACTTCAGAATTCATCCGGCTACTTCTGTCTTCTGTCAAATCATCAATAAACACTAATTACCCAGTGCCATTGGAAGCCATGCATGCCCATGCCATCACACTGCCTCCACAGTGTTTTACAGATGATGTGGTATGATTTGGATCGTGAGCCATTCCAAGCCTTCTCCATACTTTTCTTAGTCATTCTGGTACAGGTTGATCTTAGTTTCATCTGTCCAAATAATGCTGTTCCAGAACTGGGCTGGCTTTTTTAGATGTTTTTTAGCAAAGTCTAATCTGGCCTTTCTATTCTTGAGGCTTATGAATGGTTTGCACCTCTGTATTTGCTCTCATGGAGTCTTCTGTTTATGTTAGAATTGGATTATGATATGCCTACCTCCTGAAGAGTTTTCTTCACTTGGCTGGATGTTGTAAAGTATTTTTTCTTTACCATGGACAGGATCCTACAATCATCCATCACTCTTGTCTTCCAAGGACCTCCAGGCCTCTTTGTGTTGCAGAGCTCAACAGTGCATTCTTTTTTTTTCATAATGTACTGTACCAAACTTTTGATTTGGACACTCCTAATGTTCCTGCTAATGGATGGCCAGTTTAACTTGCATTGAGAGCTCCTTTGACCGCATGTTGTGGGTTAAGAGCAACAGCTTCAAAATGTGAATGCCACACCTGGAATCAACTCCAGACCTTTTACCTGCTTAATTGATTAAGAAATAACGAAGAAATAGCCCACACCTGTCCATGAAACAACTTTTGAGTCAATTGTCCCATTACCTTAGGTCCCTTGAAAAAGAGGGGGCTACATATTAAAGAGCTGTAATTCCTACTCTCCCTCCAATTTGGATGTGAAAACTCTCAAATGAAAGCCGAGACACCACGTTTAGCATATAATCATTATTTAACTGTAACAAAATATATATATTTTGGTAAACAGCCAAAATAACAACACTTGTGTCAGTGTCCTATTATTTCCAGACCAGACTGGTATTTCAATCTTTGAGAATTGTGTGATTTAAGTGTTCCTCTAATTATTTTGAGCAGTGTATCTTATTTGGCCAATTTTTCAGACTGGAAAAAAAGAGGGTTGAAATGTCATCACAGCGAAAGGTAAAGCCTTATGTGGTTAGCTATTTATATAAAAAATTGTAATCCCTGGAGGGTCAAAACTATGACACAGGCACCTGGAAAGGGGTTGGACCAGATGTGCTCATGCATGACACTATCCTCAATGACAAAAGAAATGCAGTCCTCAAAGGTAAAATCAGAGCAAGATTTTACTGGCCAGACTGGCATAGACATAAAGCAGTGGTGTAAGGACTGTGTGGCATGTAAAAAAAAAAGATCCTTAAGTATTAGATCTCACTCCTACTTAGTTGTAGTAGTTCTTAAAATAATAACAGAAGTGTGTTTTAGTGACTCATCACCATGAGCATGGATTTCATTCAGATCAGTTTGAAACTCCAAAATCTTCTTCAAATGAAAAATAAATCTGAATTTGGTTACTTTACAGTATGTTTGATGTCAGAAACACAAGATATTAAGGTCAAATATATTTTTTTATAAATTCCATTAAAAAGTTCCAGTGTCCAGCCCATGAAAGGTTCTGTTACAGGCCATCTTTTCAAGGGATAGGTGTAGACTTAATGGGTCATTCTACAGAGACTGGATGAGGTAACAAGATAATTATAATAGTCTAGGATTCTTGGTTTACAGAGGCATTTTTATACCCAATCAAAAATTATTAATAGTATCCAACAAGTTAGTAGAAAAATATATGTTGCAAAACAGGCCCAACCTCCAACTAGATGGTTTTGTGAAATCCCCGAAAATAATACTGGTCAGCATACTGTAATATTTGTTGATGATAATTCTTAAAAAATATAAAATAAATAAGGATGAGATTTCCCCATAATGTGATGATGGCATACAGGGGTACAGTTCAAGTTTTCACTGGGTTCACAAAAGAGTAGATGCTTTGCGATACTGAAATTACTTAACCTGTTGTGGTTGGATATGGTTACAGTGAGCCGAGGAGGGACAGACCATAAACCAGCGACAGGGTGTTGAGCGCCCAAGGTTCATCAATGCGCGAGAGCAACAAAGGCCAACCCATCTGGTCCAAACCAACAGAAGGTCTAAGTCATTGCACATTTGAATGATGGTTACGGGAGGAATGTGTCACAACACACAGTGTAATGCACCCTGCTGTCTATGGGGCTGTGAAGCCACAGACTGGTCAATGTGCCCATAATGACCCCTGTCCACTGTGCCTTCTAATGGGCACGCAAGCATTGGAACTGGACCTTGGAGCAGTGTAAGAAGGTCGCCTGGTCCAATGAGTAAAAAATGTTAACATCACATGGACGGCCGCGTATGTGTGCACCTTTTTCTTGGGGAGGTGACGGCACCAGGAGTGTGATTCTCTGGACAACGTTCTGCTGGGAAAACCTGGGTCCGGGCATTCATGTGGACGTCAATTTGACACGTGCCATCTACCTAAACATCATTGCATACCAGGTACACCCCTTCATGGCAATGGTATTCCCTGTTGGCCTCTTTCATCTGGATCAGGTGCCCTACCACACTGCACACATTGTTCAGGAATGGTTTGAGGAACATGATGAAGAGTTCAAGGTGTTGCCCTTGCCACCAAATTCCCCAGATCTCAATTTAGTTGAGCATCTGTGGGATGTGCTGAACCAACATGTCTGATCCACCTCACAACTTACAGGACTTGAAAGATCTACTACTTATGTCAGTTGGTGCCAGGTATCACCGGTATCATAATGTTTTGGCTCATCAGAGCACAAATAAATATCTAGGATTAATTAAAATGTTACTTTTACATCTAAGCCATTTATCTAGTGCAACATAGTAGTGAAAAATATATATTTATAGATAGCAAGATGTGCAAGACGGGCAAACCACTCATAATTCCCTTAAGAAACAGACACAGCTTTATGAATTACAAACAGTAAGAAACAGTTTAGGAACATCAACAGTCCCATTGAGACAGAAAGTCCCCAATTAACACAGAATGACTACTGCTCCAATATTGTTGGTGACACATTACAGTTACTCTCAGGTAGCTTGGTAACTCATTCCATGGAATTGAGTACTGGAATTAGTTAAGGCTAAATAATCTAAGTTAGCATAGCTCCCTCTGGTGGAGTAGTTGTGGGTATCATTTACAGTATATGGCAACAATTATTACACTGATATTTTCAGACAGTGCCATGGACAATCTTCTTGATAAATGGTATGACCACTTTTTCCTACTTCATCCATATCCATTAACCTAATTTAGAGTGTTTTCTGTTAGTACTGTGAGGGACTTTCAGATTCAGATTGTCAGTGACAGCAACATCATGTTATCCAATATTAGCATAAAAACATTTAGCTAATTACAACAAAAGCATTCAGGTTCAGTCATCGTCGGTTGCATGGGCAACAAGTACACTACCAATCTCTTGACATTCTGAGAAAAGATTGGGGATTAATTTGTTCACTCTCGCCCCCACATGAGCTGCTCAGGTTGTTTCGGGTAACATTAGCTGCCCTCTGTGACTTTTGTTCTCAATCAATTAATTTGTTCCAGTTCAAAAATGTAAGACTCTACCTCCCCAAAAACGTATTTTCATTGAATAATTTGAAATCTATCATAAAATCTATGATGGATGATGATTTAGGGGGCTGTAAATGTTTTAACTTTATGCCTTCCTCTGACAATTTATGTATAATAAGGAATTACATTATGGTAGGCTAATCTGTGTTTTTGTTATGATTGTATGTAAATTCTGTGTGCTGCTATTTTTGAAGGTTTGAAGGATTTCAATTCATTTTGACAATGCTAATTGAGCTCACTGGGGCATAAATAAATATTTTTTATAATTTTTTAGATTATAACACCACAGGCCTTTTGACACCTAAGATAAGGGGAGTTTCACCAAAATGATTCCAACTACACACTGTAACCCTAAACTGATTTAATTACTTTTAATATAGCAAAGCTATATTGACAGGGAACTACTACCATAGGTTAACAAGCTAGCACATGCCATGGAGAAAAGTTAGAAGTCACAGTGGCAGCAATATACAGGGTACAGATACAATATGGTCAGATCTTATGACATATAGAGGAACACTCAGATTAGCAACACACAGAACAAAGAATTATAGAGGAAAGAACAGCATACTGTTTGTGTAGGGTGCAGATGGATCTGCAGGTGACCGCTCCTGTTGATGAGCTGGAAACTGAGAACAGGGTTGCTAGCAAGTGTGACCTCACAGCACCAGCTCTTGATTTAAAAAGCAGGGAGGTCTTCACAACTCCAGTATCGTCTGGTGGAATTTTTAGTCACAATATTAATTCCATGTAATAGAAAATTCTTGCAAATTCCTACTTTTTTGTGGCACAGTGCAATTAATATTGGTATTCAAACACATAAGACTCTTTCGCGTTTTGGATTTGATTTAAAACCCAATATCAATGTGCTTTATTGATTTGTCAGGCGTGATGAATGTGTGTTTCTGTCGTCTCCAATATACCTTCAAATAGATACAACATATTTCATATACAGAACAGTATGACATATCAATGTTCAGAATGGACAATGATTATCTGTCTGCTGATATAACTTACACCAGGTTGATGCGCCGTGAAATTCTCGCCCCTGAGTAGATTGGAAAGGTTACTGTATTGACTTTAAAGTTTTGAGACGAGGGACAGAAAGTTAAGGTACAAACTGAGATCATCCACAGACGTATGACTGTGCTGCATCTGTACATACAGTCAGGCCTTTATCCGGAAGAAGCATCTCATTACAGTCAGGCAAGCCTGCACGCCTACACAACCACAGTTTTCCCACAGCTCCAGGAGCACCAAGGGGGGTGGATCCTGGCTCTGTCCAATTTCTCTGATTTAGTGGTTCCCTCATAAGCCCTGCACTCTGTTCAATAGCACTAAAAGCCTCATCCACACTAATGGGGCTCCTCCATGACGCAAAAAGAAGACTCCTGGGCAGGATGCTTTACGATACCTTACCCAATAATGTAAAGTAAGGAGAATAAAATGATGCCCAGAGACCAACAGCTCTGTAATTGGGTCTGACAAACCGGGCCGACTATTATCAGCTGCAGCATTGATTTACTGAAAACGGCAGTTCACTTAGGAATCAGTAGCGGGGATGGGGATTGAATAAGGAATAGTCAGGGAGGGGGATGGGGATTGAATGAGGAATAGTCAGGGAGGGGGATGAGGATTGAATAAGGAATAGTCAGGGAGGGGGATGGGGATTGAATGAGGAATAGTCAGGGAGGGGGATGGGGATTGAATAAGGAATAGATGGGGAGGGAGATGGAGACTGAATAAGGAATAGATGGGGAGGGAGATGGAGACTGAATAAGGAATAGATGGGGAGGGGGATGGAGATTGAATAAGGAATAGATGGGGAGGGGGATGGAGATTGAATAAGGAATAGATGGGGAGGGGGATGGAGATTGATTAAGGAATAGATGGGGAGGGGGATGGAGATTGAATAAGGAATTGTCAGGGAGGGGGATGGAGATTGAATAAGGAATAGATGGGGAGGGGGATAGGGATTGATTAAGGATTATGAAGTATTAACTGTATCATTGTTATAAAAAATATCACAAAACTAATTGTAGAGGCATGTAATCAAAACCAAGGTTTGGACACACCCATTCTCAGTACTATAAATACTTTCTAAATTTGTACGTCAGTCATGTTTGTTATTCTTAATAAGCCTAAGGATGCTGCACTTTCCATGATTACGTGTTACATATTGTTGCATGGCTATTATTGTTGCCTGTGATCTTTAGTACAGTAAACATTTAATTTTATCTGTAGCCAGATTGCAATATATCTATTTGTACAGTAGATGGCTCTGCCAGCCTGTTTGATGATGATGCCTTATTTAAGGTATTTATCAAACACATGAAGCAATGGACAGTTTTAAGCAATTTCTGGAAGATAACAGTGTCTCTGTATTTCATTAGTCCCTGTTTAATAAATTACCTCAATGAAAATGTATTATCAATTTCTGCAAGTGACTGGCAAGTTTTTGTGAATGGAACACTTTGTGACAGAGGAATGACGTCATTTGTGTAACATGTCCTTAACCGGCAGGTTCCTTATTGGCTACCTGGTGGGCCTGAACATTCTGATTCGCTAAAAGAAGAAAATTAGAAACCTACTCAGTCAATACAGAAGCCCAAGTGGTAGATATATAAGCCAGGACATTGAAGCAGAGTGCAACCTATTCGCAAGTTGGTCCAAATCTTAAACTACTATATTTATTACATCTTCTACATCCACAAGAAGAACAGACTGCAGTAAGTATAGAATTTCAACCATTTTCTTTGCACATAATTCATTGGGTTGATATGGATGGGATGCTATTTCCTCTGCTATCAGCAATTCTGCTTCCTGCATGCAGAGAATAGTCGAGGGATAACAGAGGGGACAGAATGGGATTGTAAACTTTGCTTTTGTTTACTTTGTATAGAAAGAGTTTAGATGGCTCTGTAAGGGTAGATAGGTTGATTGTAAGTGGGTGGCTGAGATCAGACTATATCTCATTCAACTAATGCATTGGCTCCTGTGAAAGCCGCTGGCTGGTGCTCCAGCTTCTAATCTAGATAAAATCACTAAAGTGTTCATTCTCAGTGTTTGCTGCAGCTTCTTCAAGCCCACCCTGATCAGCTCTTCTCTTCAGTTTGTTAACCGATAGCTGGGGAATATAGTGATTTTGTGTTTTCAACACAGAAGGGAAATTATGTTTTAGGACAGACAGTGTAAATTGCGTAGCTTCCCATTAGAATAGTTTTCTGGGGGGTGACATTTATTTGTTTTCTGCTATCAGAGAAATTAGAAAAGCTTATTAAGTCAAGTTTATTTGGTTGTTATTTGTTAACCACAGGGACCATGGTCATGCTGAAGCTCTCTTCCCTACTTGTTGCCTATGTCCTGGTCAGTTGTCAGATGTACAGCTCACATGCAGCACCTGCCAGGTGAGAATCAACACATAGTTTATAAAGAGAGCTTTCCGGTTTGTCACAGGAATGCATTTTTTTTTTGACGATAGCAATCTCAAAAAGGAAAGAGCCTAGATTATTTGGGACACTTCTAACATTTATTAATAATTGCTCTAATTTCATTGACTGTTTTCCAAAAAGTGTTGGCAGCCACATCTATCTTAAGCATGCCAATTTTAATTATGTAGTTTTCAGACATATTTTAGGTAACCTCTTCACAGCAATGCCTGAGGACAAATATACTTTTCACACTCTGCATAATTATAATAATAATACACTAGTGTAATTACAGTTGCATTAATTAAAAGTGTACTATCATCTCATTTAAACACATCCATGTAATCAACTGTAGTTGTAATTTTGCATATTCATTCAAGTTGTACTTTTGCACTTCCTTATGTAATAAAAGTGCCTGTGAGTGAAGATGAACATGATTTGTATAGTTTCAGTGCCAATAATAAGTGCTTTCTGGCATAGACATCTCAAATCAGAGTTTTTGTATTTTTTATTATGACCAATTAGACCAGCTCTGAAAAAATATATAATTCCAATAAGTGAGGTTCAGAAGAGGGCGAGCATTGTTGATGATTGCCCGATCTTAGAATGCCTGGATATGTATTTAATTTTTCAGGTAACCACATAATGAGGTTACAGTAATATTTTGTGGCATGTAGCCATTGGTTGATGTATGCGACGTCTGAGCAGATGATCTTAATCAAAAAGAAAGTTGACAATGTATGGATTTACATAGGCAGTCCAACTTAGAATATTGTTCTTACCAATCACATCAGATCTATTCATATCAGATCCTTATCAGAGTTAGTCAAACTAACTCCTTATCAGAGTTAGTTTGATTGATAAAACTAGTGAAAGAATATAAGAAATTAGCAGCCTGTTCAAACAATTGTTCACATTAAGAAACATGCACTGCTTAGAAACATTCTTCTTGATGGAATAATATTTTATATCTCAAGAAATATATTGAAATATACTTTCAAAAATATATAAATTAAAAATCCACATAATATAATACTTGCAAAAGCATTAAACCCTGACCAATTCTCTGAATTACAAATGGTACATGTAGATACAAATTTCTTGTTTTGTAGATCCATTTTGATCTATATTTTTGATCTATATATTTTTTTTGAAAATAAATGTTTACAAAACAATTCTGAAATATGTTGCTTGCATAAGCATTCAACCTGCACATATTAAGCCACCTTTAGCTGCAATAACATCTTTGAGTCTTTTGGGGTGAGTTTGTATCGGTTTTGCACAGACAGAGATTTTGGCCCATTCTTTTTGGCATATTTGCCTCAATATGTGCAGGTTGTTCGATCAACACTTGTGGAACTCAAATGGTTTTCAAGGGGATTGAGATCAGGACATGGCCACTGTAGGACATTCACCTTTTTGTTCTTGAGCTACTAGATGTAGCTTTGGCCATGTGCTTGGGATCATTGTCATGCTGAAAGGTAGAGTTCCTTGCAAGCTGAAAGGTGAATTTCCTTTATGATTTGTAGCCTGACCTTCAACAGTGGTGTTTTTATCCAGACAATGTCAGTGGCAACATTAATGATTCACAAGTGGAGACGATTGGTAAGTTAAATGTGTCCTTGTCAGGGCAATCAACATATTTCAGGAAAAAAAAAAATCCAACAAATATTTCCAACCATAAAACCAATATCATCTCACAGAATTTATTTTTTGTTTAAAAATTCTAACAAAAAAACTGAACAACCTTTAAATGAACAATTGGTAATTCAGTAATATGGAGAAACTGATCAAGGTTTTCAATAACTTTGTAATGCACTGTATAAGCATATAATATTTTATATAATTACCCAAAATACTTTTTTTCAAAGTCCCACTTAATCACTGTTTTCAGAAACAGTACTTGCTCCAGCCATAGCTGTTTTGTAAAAAATCTTGAATGTGGTGAATGAACAGACATGTATTTGGAAAATAACTATATACACATTGTAAATACATTATTTCTATATAAAATACTGGACTTTTAATTCAAATGCCTTTTAATTCATCAATATAGGATACTATGCAAGTAATACAATGGTGTTGATCGGTCAATTATAATGAAAAAACACTGAATTGTAATTGTATTAAACTTCCAAATTATGAAGAAAGAAATATAGAACATTTACTTAGTGTATTCAGAATATTAGTATCAGAATATTAGTATAAAAAAATATAATGTTGATTAATTTAAATGTATTTAATAAATAAATCCCAATAAAATAACATTTTCCAATTTTGATAATTGAAAGTAATTTTATTCCGGACATACCACTACATACATGCATACATTAATTCATTGTTTTATTACGCTTGGTTTACACTTGGATGTGATCCAATTGGATTACATCAATGCAATCTAATTAATCTGTTGTCTCATAAAGCCATCCTATGCTGTCCAACTTAATCACATCCATATATTTGAAAGCCAACCTTCCAAAACAGTAATATGATATTTTTTCTATTCCATGTATAATGTTTACAAATTGCTACTGTTCCATTTCCATTTGGTCACCATTATTACTAATATGTTGATATTGTCATAAAGGTCTTAACCTGACAACTTTTAAATGCAAATTTTGAGTTACCTGGTAAACCCAAAATGTTCAACCCAGTGTCCATGTAGCAGCCATTGCATCAATCTAAATATCTAATGTGTTTTCAGAACTGGTTTAGAGTCCATGACAGACGGAGTCACGCTAAATGACTACGAAGCCCGAAGGCTACTCAATGCAATTGTCAAGGAGTTTGTGCAGGTGACTTCAGAGGAACTACAGCAACAAACAAATGAAGTAAATAGGTAGGCACAGTGCCTTTCATGTCTACTAACAGTTTTCGAACTGTTAGTTTTTTCTCTGTGTGTACTTGGTGTAGATATTATGTAATAAATAATGTAATTTCAACTATTTTAATTTAACACCAAATGTCTTATATTGTATGAAAGCAGTCACTTGCTGTCTGATTAAGCAGGGGTATTTATTTAAGGACACAGAGGTATGGAGTTCCCCCTACCATAAAAAGGAATATCTACAGTTAAAAAAATTGTCCCTGTCATAATCTAACCATTATGCATGGTTTGAATGACCTGTATTAATGATTTAAGCTATATTTAGGAGCAAGCCTGCTGCGGAATGCAATGTTGAATACCGCGAAAAAATTTAAGAAAGCATGTGAAGTTCTGTATAGTGCAAGAGGAATGGGATGCATGACAACAGTAGCACTATTTGTTTTATAATTTAATACTATGAATACGAATGTTGCATGAGCCTAAATACAGTAACTAAGTTGTTTAAATTGCCTGAGTTGGACTTGATAGCTTGGCTTTACAAATTTGTATATTATCTTTACATAACTATAAGTCATAGCGGACTTTAAAATGCATGAGGTTGGAATACAGTATAACTAGCATGTTTGTTAATAGAATGATGCATCTGCATGCTGTAGTTATTATGAGCCTGTTTCTGCATGTTTGTCTCTTTTTCTCTAACAGCCTGGACACACCCATGGATAGACCCATGTCCAAGCGTTGCTCCAACCTCAGTACCTGTGTGCTGGGCAAACTGTCCCAGGAGTTGCACAAATTGCAGACATACCCCCGTACCAATACGGGAAGTGGCACACCCGGCAAGAAACGCAGCCTGTCTAATAGCAACCGCTACTCATACTATGAAGACTCATACGATGAAATCTGAGGGACATTACCCCATTGTTACACTGTTCCCTCTGTTCTGTTCCATCCTAGCTTGATGGCTGCTGATGCATGTTGATCATGCTTGCTTGGTTGGCTGCAGAGTAACCTTGATGTCCTACTATGTCCATGCTCTTTCTTTTGTTAAAATTTGTTGATAGAAAATAAGATATATATATATATATATATATACTGTACATATCAACAAGGTCCAATAATTTCAGTTTAGTTTCAAAATGATTTAGTTAAATATGCATCTTAAGGGGGTATAATAGTGTATCTGTCATTATAAAGATCATTCACAATATATGGAAATAGTTAATCAAATCAGAAATCTGCATGAATGCTATCATCCGTGACTTCTTGTTTAATAAACTTATTTTTATACCAAAACATATATACTTACATTTCTGTTGCAGTATACATTATTTTTAAGAATTTATATATATAAATGTAATAAACATAATTTGAGAGAAATACAATTTGAGGTAAGTTGAAAAACTATTTTGAGCTGAATCTCTTATAATGTAACCAGTTCATTTTCCTTTGATGATGTATTTTAATACATTTTCTTCAGACTTTTTTTACATCTCTCTTTTCCTTTACTTGCTAAAAGCAGCATTACAACACAGAAGCGTGCATGTAACACGGCCACATGTGTAACCCACCGCCTGGCTGATTTCCTGAGCCGATCAGGAGGAATGGGTAAGAGCAACTTTGTCCCAACCAACGTGGGCGCCAAGGCTTTCGGGCGGCGGAGAGACAGTCCCATCACAGCTCCGATGTGAACCTGTCAAAAGGCTTCAGGGATATGGTATGACAATATCCTACACTCCTGGCTATAGTCTCTCTCTTCTAAACTGTCTCTGACTGTCACCCTCTGTCTGCCTGTCTACTCTCACGTTCATTCCCAAGCTACTATCTTTCTACATCAATTCTAAATCAGCACTCTTTAGATAGTTTTGTAATAACCATCTGCTTTCAAATTTGGTCTATCTCATATGGATGAATGCAGGTTGGGAGTATGAGAAAGGATAACCAGTCCTTCCCTCCTTTCTCTGAACGAACTAAAGGCAACTGGAAATGACAACTCTCTGCCATTGAAAAGAACAGCCTTCAAACTACATGACTGAATTATTGCATACTCTTTCCAATATTATTGACCATGAGAAGATGCCCCAACCTACAACAACAAACAATTAAGAAAAAAAGTGTTGTGTCTGCAATCACCAGATAATTTCCATATACATGCCAGTTGGAAGTGAAAATGATTGGTTATGTCTCCTGTTCCAGCCTGGAGTACGGTTGGGCCCAGGTCCTACAGGTAGCCCCTCTGTTTCAGCAGCACACTGCAGGGTTGTGGATACATTAAAGCTCTGCCCCAACAAAGTTCCCTAGCTTGAGCCTTAATGTAAAACTCTTCTAGGACATTTCATGATTGTACAATACGTTTAAAAAGCGAAAAGAAAATTATAAACAAATCAAAATATTGTAACATTGTGAATTTAAGCAAGATTAAAATGTATTTTAGATACACATGTGTCTGTGTACTTGTTTTATTCTGAAATGATCTGTAAAGAACAGAAAACCTGTGGTACATGACACTTTAAGGAGAGGGTAACTATTTTACATATTAGATTGTTCCATACTTTGAAAGTCATGGGGAATGAGAAACTGTAAACCATGGTTTCGGTTTCTAAACAGCTATTACAAGCTTCATTTTATGGAAGAAACAGTGAAGCGGGAATACATGAAAACAATTCCATATTTGTTTTGATGTTACTTTAAAGGCTAGTAACTGATTAACAAGTTATAAAATTGTTCATGAATACCACAAACACAAACACATCATGCAGATATTAGCCATGTTCATTCCAGATACTAGGGTTGCTATTTCATTGTTTTTTATGGGTCCAAAATGTTCCTATTTCATAAGACAACAATTTTATTTAATACCTTACTTTACCAGAGAAGTATGACAGAACACACATTCATTTTAATCAATGACCTAGGATCAATTACATTTCATTCTCTTGTTCAGGCTAGCAAGTTAAAGGATTTTTAATCAGTTGAAATAGATGAATTCAGTGAGCACAAGTTAATCACATCTAAGTCTAAATAAAAATGTTAAATGTACATTTAGCAGATGCTTTATTCCAGAGTAACTTACAGTAAGTATAATTAGGTCTGGAAATAATTGTACACTGGCCCAAGTTTTGCTATTTTTGCTGTTTACCAAAATATGTTCAAGTCACAGTAAAATAATGAATATGGGCTTAAAGTGCAGTCTCTCAGCTTTCAGAGGATATTCACATCCAAATTGGAGGAAGGGTTTAGGAATTACAGCTCTTTAATATGTAGCGCCCTCTTTTTCAAGGGACCAAATGTAATTGGACAAATTACCCAAAAGCTGTTTCATGGACAGGTGTGGGCTATTTCTTAATCAATTAAGCAGGTAAAAGGTCTGGAATTGAATCGAGATGTGGCATTTGCATTTGGAAGCTGTTGCTGTGAACCCACTACATATGGTCAAAGAAGCTCTCAATACAAGATAAACAAGCCTAGGCTGCAACAAAGAAATCCATCAGAGAGATAGCAGAAACATTAGGTGTGGCCAAATCAACAGTTTGGTACATTCTGAGAAAGAAAGAATGCATTGGTGAGCTCTACAACACAAAGAGGCCTGGATGTCCGCAGAAGACAAAAGTGGTGGATGATGGTAGGATCCTTTCCATGGAAAAGTAAAACCCCTTGACAACATCCAGCCAAGTGAAGGACACTCTCCAGGAGGTAGGCGTATCATTATCCAAGTCTACCATAAAGAGAAGACTTCACGAGAGTAAATACAGAGGGTTCACCACAAGGTGCAAATCATTCCTAAACCTCAAGAATAGAATGGCCAGATTAGACTTTGCCAAAAAACATCTAAGAAATTCAGCCCAGTTATGGAACAGCATTATTTGGACAGATGAAACTAAGATCATTCTGAACCAGAATGATAGCAAGAAAGTATGGAGAAGGCTTGGAACGACTCATGATCCAAAGCATACCACATCATCTGTAAAACACAGTGGAGGCACTGTGATGTCATGGGCATGCATGGCTTCAAATGGCACTGGGTCACTAGTGTTTATTGATGATGTGACACAAGACAGAAGCAGCCGGATGAATTCTGAAGTGTATAGAGATATATTGTGTGCTCAGATTCAGCCAAATTCTGTGAAGCTGATTGAACGATGCTTTACTTTACAGATGGCAATGACCCTAAACATACTGCAAAAACAACCCAGGAGTTTTTTAAAGCAAAGAAGTGGAATAATCTGCAATTGCTGAGTCAGTCACCTGATCTCAAGCTGATCGAGCATGGATTTGACCAGCTGAAGTCAAAACTTAAGGCAGAAAGACCCACAAACAGCTGCAGTAAAAGCTTGGCAAAGCAACACAAAAGAGGAAACCCAACATTTGATGATGTCCATGCGTTCCAGACTTCAAGCAATCATTGCCTGAAAAGGATTCTCGACAAAGCATTAAAAATGAAAATTGTATTTATGATTGTCCAATTACATTTGAGCCCCTGAAATAAGGGGACTGTATATGAAAATGGATGAAATTCCTAAATGTTTCATACAACATTTATGTTCAACCCCTTGTATTAAAGTTGAATGTCTGCACTTCAATTCCATCTCGGTTGTTTCGTTTCAAATCCATTGTGGTGGCGTACAGAGCCAAAATTAGGAAAATGGTGTCAGTGTCCAAATCTTTCCGGACCTAACTGTACATACATTTTAAGGCAAAATGTCCAATATCCTACCCTCCAAGGGAAGCTGGTTCCACCACTGAGGTGCCACGATAGAGAAAAAATACTACTAAGATGTGCATAGAAGCTGGAAAGCTGTACATTTTTCAAGTCATAATAGCCATAATGACCGAAATGTAAGCAAATTTGCTGACCACGGATCATTATTAGAAAAGAATGACATGGGAGGCTTAAAGGAAAGTGGCAGCTATACAATTAAAGAAACCTAAAACAATTACATGGGAGGTTTAAAGGAGAGTGGCAGCTATACAATTAAAGAAACCGAAAACAATTACATGGGAGGTTTTAAGGAGAGCGGCAGCTATACAATTGAAGAAACATAAAAAAATTACATGGGAGGTTTGAAGGGGAGATTGGAAGCTACAAAATTCAAGAATTATATGAGAGGTTTGAAAGAGAGAGTGGCAACTATATGATTAAAAATAATATAAAAACATGTCATGGGAGGTTTGAAGGAGAAATTGGCAGCTATATGAATAAAGAATCATATCGGCAAAAATGACATGAGAGGTTTAAAGGGGAGTGTGGCAGCTACACAATTAGAGAATCATAATAGGACCAGACTATTTAAAATGCCCCCTCACCCCTTCCTTCTCCATGTCAAGTTATTGCAGTGGCAGGTCCTGACTTGTTGTGTAGTAGCGCAGAATTCTAATATCAACAGATAATCAATTAATTATTGCTCAAAGAAATATAACGAAACTAATCTTTCTCAATGTTAATATACAGTGCAAGAATAAATATTACTGTGGCAAGTATGGGTTTAGCTGTGTAGTGGCAAACATGGGTTTAGCTTATGTATATTCCTTCATACTATATTATGCAGAGAAAACCAACCATACTGAAAGATGACTTACACTGAACTACACTGAACAAAATGATAAACGCAACACTTTTGTTTTTTACCCCATTTACCATGAGCTGAACTCAAAGATCTAAGACTTTCTATACATACACAAAAGGCCAATTTCTCTCAGATATTGTTCACAAATCTGTCTAAATCTGTGTTAGTGAGGACTTCTCCTTTGTCGAGATAATCCATCCACCTCACAAGTGTGGCATTTCAAGATGCTGATTAGACAGCATGATTATTGCACAGGTGGGCCTTAGGCTGGCCACAATAAAAGAATAACAATAACAAGCCAACTGTCAGCTCCTGGCTATTCCTCTAGCCATCTCTGCACTGGACTGGGGGAATATTCGGGACCTGGCAGAGGAGAGGCCACTAGCATCTCTGTCGGTTTCGTTTGTCCCCAATTAGAGGCAGCTGTGCATTGTTGCCTCTATTGGGGACCCTATAATCAGTTGGGTTTGTCCAAACCACTGTGTGGATTATGGTTTGTGTTAAGCACAGGTTTGGCTCTCCTTCTGTTATTTTCTGTCCCGGTTAGTTTGATTGAGAATACCTTTAAAAGGAATGTCATGCCTCCACAACCATGATATCAACTAGGGACTAATTCCCACAACTTGTTTTTGGAGAAATAAGAGACATTTCTCTGTTAATCAGAAGTAACCATGAGCATGTTCATTTTATTAATATATCAAGCAAACAATCTCTCTAACATTTTTGCCGATGTTGCCTTACAAGTTAACTTCACAGGACGTCATCTCATTACTTTATTTAAAATTGTTACTAAATCCCATGGCTAACAATGACAACGTGTTACATTACTGTAGTATTAGAGTAGTCTAGCGAACTATGATTACACATTTGACAACATAAGACTAGTTTCTTTTCAGACAGTATGTTCAAGTCATGGCTATAGCTAAGCAACTTCAACTGGCCACCATTATCAGTTGAATGCTTAGTACCATTAATTAATTAAAAGCTCTGCTGGTGGTTTCACTAGAGGAGAAATGTGTCTGTCTAAAATCATTTCGGTTAATGATGCACCGATAAGAAAATTATTGGCCAATACTGATAACCAAAGTTCATATTATCCAATCGGCCTATTTCTATGCTGATATTTTGTCATTTCTGTACCTGCGTACCCTGGAATGAATTACGTAAAAAAAGATATATTCTGATGAGGCTTCGAATTTGGAATCTCTGATTCTCTGAAGAGACAGGGTCTCATGCGCTACAGACTACACACTTGTCCAACCAGTGAATAAGCTACGGGCCTGATGGCAAGACATTACTGCTTAAAAGGTTGAACAAATTCAGCAATTGGGGAATGCACCACACAGAATGCAAGCCGACTGAAACAGGGACAGCTGAATTCAGACCCAAAGAACCTTCTAAGGAACACTTACCTGCTGATCCCTATGGACAGGACTGCTAGAGAGGGACGTAAGCCCAAAGCAACTTCACCAACTCTTTGTCCAACTCTCTTTGGACAAACCTGCTGGGTGGTAATGTACCTCTTCAATCAAACATTTTGAGAAATAATCTTGGAAAGCATGTTCACCCGCTCTCCTTAAAAAGATGTGACAGGTTTAAGATACAACAGAATTAACTAAGCGGCTATATATTTCCCAATTGCCATCCCTGCACCTCGAGGGAACCAACTTTCGACAAACATTCTGGGGCTTATCTCGCAAACCACCCAGTGGAGCTGGTGTGTCTGTCTCCTATTTATTTCACTGTATAATGAACAATCCGCACCAGTCGCTATGCACTAGGAACTTACACAGCTGTCCGCACTTGTGACATATCAAGGGAATCCCCGGTTACGTCACAAACACCCAGCCTTGTCTTGTTCCTGCACTAGCTGACTTAGACCTATGCAGACAAGCAGAGGCAGAGGCATGGTACTTGGGTGCAGACGCAGTCGGTAACAGAAATTGCCAAAACTGATGGACATGGACGACAGACAGATAGTGCTAGCTGAGCAGCCCAGAAAAGCCTTCGTTGTTCTGCCATTGCCAGTTTAATTGTATTCAAATAAAATATCAAAAAGAAATACATCTCTATGTACAATTTGTAAATCAGTAATGAAAGAATCAGTCAGGGATTTGAATACTTTTGAAAGGCATCGTATGTGACCTGCATTTAGACATTATCCACATAAAACCTTATGCAAAACATGAGAGAATTTGGCCCAACTGTGAATCTGTCTAGAAAAGAATATTCCTAATACTGAGCATCTGGGGGAGAAGGGCACTAGCCAGGGATACTACAGGGGCTTATGGCAACTCTTAAAGGAGTTCTAGTCCTCCACGACTGAGCTGGGAAACACTGCATATTACAACAATAATACAGTTGCTTTACTAAAGTGGCTTTAATGGGATAGTGGCAACAAAAACATCCTCACATTACATCTTGGCCAGAGTTTGCCAGATGTAGTGTGGGTGACTGTGATCAAGTAGAAGATACTATGGTCTGATGAATCCAAAACTGAGCTTTTTGGCCACAGTGCTAAGCACTATGCTAGATGCAAGCCTAAGACTGCACATTGTCCTGACAACACCATCCCTATCATGAAGCCTTGTGTTGCCAGCATCATTATATAGGAATGTTTTCTGTCAGGGCCTTGAAAAATTGTGAAGATAGAGGGGAACATGGATGCAGAACTGTACAGAGAAATCCTGGAAGAAAACACGAGTCACACTGGAGTGGCTTGAAAACTAAAAGGTCAATGTTGTGGAGCTGTCCAATCAATGCTCAAATTCAATCCAATTGAGAATATGAGAAAAAAGTTGAAAATTGCTGTTCACCACAGGAGCTTGAGCAATTATACAAAGTAGAGGCAAAAGATTTGGTATTCAGATGTGCAAAGCTGGTAGTGACTCATCCAAAAAGACTTATTGCTGTAATTAGTACCAAAGGTGCCTCTATAAAATATTTACATTTAAAGATGGTGAATACTTACATAATCAGTTATTTCCAGTAATGTATTTATAATTAATTTAGAACAATTTGTAGATTATATTGTTCAATTTGATATTATGGACTTGTTTGTGTTTATCAGTGGCAAATCTAAGTAGATCCATATCATATTTTAACACATTAAAATTTGGAAAGTATTAAGGGAATACTTATGAGAGTCACTGTATATCATAGGAATGTTTTATTAGATAGATTACCCATTTGATGTAATCCTGTCTGGACATTTCTTCACATTTTAGTCATTTAAAATTCCAGTATAAAAATGTGGAAAGTTTTAAGCACATTATTTACATGGATTTATTATTAGTAGTCTGTTTTTGGCAGAATATTGTCTTTGGAAGGATAATTGTTTAGCATGGTCAAATACAAAAAGACATAATACATATCAAATTGCAAGTATCACAATACATGAAGGAAGGTCACTTACAATTCCTAGCCCTAAATTGTTAAGATACAGAGGTAGAGCAGGGAGGTAATACAGGAGGGCAGGGCAGGGAGGTAATACAGGAGGGCAGGGCAGGGAGGTAATACAGGAGGGCAGGGCAGGGAGGTAATACAGGAGGGGAGGGCAGGGAGGTAATACAGGAGGGCAGGGCAGGGAGGTAATACAGGAGGGCAGGGAGGTAATACAGGAGGGCAGGGCAGGGAGGTAATACAGGAGGGCAGGGCAGGGAGGTAATACAGGAGGGCAGGGCAGGGAGGTAATACAGGAGGGCAGGGCAGGGAGGTAATACAGGAGGGGAGGGCAGGGAGGTAATACAGGAGGGCAGGGAGGTAATACAGGAGGGCAGGGCAGGGAGGTAATACAGGAGGGCAGGGCAGGGAGGTAATACAGGAGGGCAGGGCAGGGAGGTAATACAGGAGGGGAGGGCAGGGAGGTAATACAGGAGGGCAGGGCAGGGAGGTAATACAGGAGGGCAGGGAGGTAATACAGGAGGGCAGGGAGGTAATACAGGAGGGCAGGGCAGGGAGGTAATACAGGAGGGCAGGGCAGGGAGGTAATACAGGAGGGCAGGGCAGGGAGGTAATACAGGAGGGGAGGGCAGGGAGGTAATACAGGAGGGCAGGGAGGTAATACAGGAGGGCAGGGCAGGGAGGTAATACAGGAGGGCAGGGCAGGGAGGTAATACAGGAGGGGAGGGCAGGGAGGTAATACAGGAGGGGAGGGCAGGGAGGTAATACAGGAGGGGAGGGCAGGGAGGTAATACAGGAGGGCAGGGCAGGGAGGTAATACAGGAGGGCAGGGCAGGGAGGTAATACAGGAGGGCAGGGAGGTAATACAGGAGGGCAGGGAGGTAATACAGGAGGGCAGGGCAGGGAGGTAATACAGGAGGGGAGGGCAGGGAGGTAATACAGGAGGGCAGGGAGGTAATACAGGAGGGCAGGGCAGGGAGGTAATACAGGAGGGCAGGGCAGGGAGGTAATACAGGAGGGGAGGGCAGGGAGGTAATACAGGAGGGCAGGGCAGGGAGGTAATATAGGAGGGGAGGGCAGGGAGGTAATACAGGAGGGCAGGGCAGGGAGGTAATACAGGAGGGCAGGGCAGGGAGGTAATACAGGAGGGGAGGGCAGGGAGGTAATACAGGAGGGGAGGGAGGAATAGAGGGAACATAAAAGGGATAAGAAAGTGAAAATGGGGTTTGATGGAATGTGAGTGTGTGAAGCGACTGAAGGAGAATTTATAAATGTTGTCTTTGTACAGATTTAGACCTTAATAGACTGTAGGCTGAAGTCCCTAATCCTCTACTTGGGAGACAATGAGAAGGATCTGATCAGGGTAAATGTCAACGTTCATTGTGTCAGCATGTCCTGTCTTCATACTACATTGCTTTATAGAAGTGAAAATGCTGAGAGGCCTAGGATGGTCCAGTGGTCTTAGCTATATTTTATTAAAAAGAGGACATTCTCCTGATTAAAATGATGCCCCACTTACCTTGAAACTTAAATGAGTCATGTACATTATATTTCTTTTTTCCGTACAAGAGCATCACTCATCTTGTTGTGAGTTTTGGTGTTTACTAATGCGGATGAGTATTAGTAAGTAAACCGGAAACTGCAATACCAACTTCTAGGAAGTTCTTACTATGCTGGTGCACAGAGCCTATAATGTCTGTTTCATCTTGGTTTAATTGTAAACAATTTTGTTTCACCCATGCTCTATACAGTGACACAGAGAGTCTGTTGAGTTGTTGTCATACGGTTTGAGAGCCATATACACTCACCTAAAGGATTATTAGGAACACCTGTTCAATTTCTCATTAATGCAATTATCTAATCAACCAATCACATGGCAGTTGCTTCAATGCATTTAGGGGTGTGGTCCTGGTCAAGACAATCTCCTGAACTCCAAACTGAATATCAGAATGGGAAAGAAAGGTGATTTAAGCAATTTTCAGCGTGGCATGGTTGTTGGTGCCAGACGGGCCGGTCTGAGTATTTCACAATCTGCTCAGTTACTGGGATTTTCACGCACAACCATTTCTAGGGTTTACAAAGAATGGTGTGAAAAGGGAAAAACATCCAGTATGCGGCAGTCCTGTGGTCGAAAATGCCTTGTTGATGCTAGAGGTCAGAGGAGAATGGACCGACTGATTCAAGCTGATAGCAACTTTGACTGAAATAACCACTCGTTACAACCGAGGTATGCAGCAAAGCATTTGTGAAGCCACAACATGCACAACTTTGAGGCAGATGGGCTACAACAGCAGAAGACCCCACCGGGTACCACTCATCTCCACTACAAATAGGAAAAAGAGGCTACAATTTGCACGAGCTCACCAAAATTGGACAGTTGAAGACTGGAAGAATGTTGCCTGGTCTGATGAGTCTCGATTTCTGTTGAGACATTCAGATGGTAGAGTCAGAATTTGGCGTAAACAGAATGAGAACATGGATCCATCATGCCTTGTTACCACTGTGTAGGCTGGTGGTGGTGGTGTGGGGGATGTTTTCTTGGCACACTTTAGGCCCCTTAGTGCCAATTGGGCATGGTTTAAATGCCACGGCCTACCTGAGCATTGTTTCTGACCACGTCCATCCCTTTATGACCACCATGTACCCATCCTCTGATGGCTACTTCCAGCAGGATAATGCACCATGTCACAAAGCTCGAATAATTTCAAATTGGTTTCTTGAACATGACAATGAGTTCACTGTACTTAAATGGCCCCCACAGTCACCAGATCTCAACCCAATAGAGCATGTTTGGGATGTGGTGGAACGGGAGCTTCGTGCCCTGGATGTCCATCCCACAAATCTCCATCAACTGCAAGATGCTATCCTATCAATATGGGCCAACATTTCTAAAGAATGCTTTCAGCACCTTGTTGAATCATTGCCACGTAGAATGAAGGCAGTTCTGAAGGCAAAAGGGGGTCAAACACAGTATTAGTATGTTGTTCCTAATAATCCTTTAGGTGAGTGTATATTTGAGTATCATCTGCATAGCTGTGGTAGTTAGAGTTGTTGTTCTGTAGAATTTTACTCAGAGGTAGCATATAGAGATTGAACAGATACGGTCAGAGAACTGATCCCTAGGGAACTCTGTATGTCATTGCCACCCTATCAGATTCATGATTACCAATGGTGACAAAGTAACTCCAGCCATCTATATAAGAGCTGAACCTAATAAGGACTGTCCTGGAGAGTCCTACCCAATTTTCCAGCCTGTCTAGAAGTGTTCTTTGATCTACAGTGTCAAATGCTGCACTGAGATCTAATAGAACCAGAACTGTTATTTTATCAGAATCAGTATTCAGCCATATATCATTTAAAACTTTAATCAGAGCTGTTTCAGTACTGTGGTGTGGTTGGGAAGCCTGACAGAAATGTGTCTAAGAGACCACTTGAGTTCACAAAATTGTGAGTTCACAATGATCTTGGCTATAAAAGAGAGATTAGATACAGGTCTATAGGTGTTCTATTTTTTAAAAGAGGCTTAATGGCAGCTGTTTTTAGTGACATTTGGAAAATGCCTGATTGCAGAGAGCCATTAACTATTTGCTATAGATCCATTGTTATAGAGTTAAAACTAGTTTAAAAAAAGTCAGATGACAGTGTGTCAAGACAACATGTGGAAGCGTTACGAGGTCAATTTGTTTCTTCTAGGGATTTTTGGTCAATTGTATTAAATTGCGGTGTAATAACCAAGTTATGTTTTGGTGGTTGTAATAACGGTACTGTGTTTGACTGTGTAGTCTGATGGTCCGTCTAATACTTCAGATTTTTTCACTAAAGAAACATGCAAATTCATTAAATTTCACAGTGGACACAAGTTCTGATGCTACTGTTTCTGCTTTAGGGGGTTCGTAAGCTTGTTGACCATGGCAAATAGAGTGCGGGTATTGTTGATATTCTTGTTGATCATTCCTGATAAATGTTGCTGTCTGACTCTGCATAACTTATAGTTGAAGCTACAGCTATAGTCATATTAAGCTTGTGCCATACTTGTTGTATCATGTTTGCATGTGACTTAAGCTCCCCAAAGACACTCCATTTGACTTAAAAGTTTTACAGAAAATACAGAAGTGCAAACAATATTGTTCCTCTTTGCTGTGAGGTTCTCGCTCTCTTTTCTCACCATCCTCTACCCTGTCATCCTCTCGACTGGGCCTATACCAATTCCTTCCCCTAAACTGACACACTTGTGAAGGTCTTAGAGGATTTGTTTGGTAAAAGAAATATGGTATAATTTCAACCTAGAGAGTCATGGTGGAGCTATTACCAGATTGCCTACACCTGTCAAATCATCTAAGTATGGAATAAAGATGATTTGATTGGGACTGTCATGTCTCTTCCCCCTCTCATCTCTCCACTTTCATAACCAATATGGAAGTGTTTGTACAGTAACTACATGTTGTTGTAAAGTGCATGCATGTTGTGTCGTTTTACATTCAGATTGTGTCCATTACTTTGATTTGTTTTAACCAACTCTGTTTTGATTTGCCAGAAGAAAATATAATTAGATGTTACCAGTTGAAGAAACTCAGTTAAGTAAATCCAAAACAAGAATTTGCTTTTCTTTCAGCTTGAATTTTAGGTTGTGTTAATATTATTTTGTTTACATGGTATAAGTGGGATGAACACTTCCCCAAAATCCAAAATGTACAGTTCACCCATGAGATCTTTAATAGCTACATGGGTGCATTGGGAACTGGAATCAGGCCAACGAAACACCAAAGAGCTAATTGCACTCACTTGTAATTAGTACGGCCAGGCACAGAACACATCATGGGAATGTTAAACCTTGGTTTTAAAGAATGTATATTTTGGTCTTCTAAATGTTATTACTCGTGAATTTTCTGATTGCCATTTTGTTACGTTGCTGGTATCAACATTTGCTATGAATGCTTGAGGATTTGGTATTTTATGAACAGATTAATAAAAAGGAAGTACAGTATCTCACGAAAGTGAGTACACCCCTCACATTTTTGCAAATATTTGATTATATCTTTTCATGTGACAACACTGAAGAAATGACACTTTGCTACAATGTAAAGTAGTGAGTTTAAAGCTTGTATAACAGTGTACGTTTGCTGTCCCCTCAAATTAACTCAACACACAGCTATTAATGTCTAAACCGCTGGCAACAAAAGTGAGTAAACTTACTCAAAAGTGAGGCCTGTTCTGAGTGGAACCTGTCCTGTTAAACCGCTGTATGGTCTTGGCCACCATGCTGCAGCTCAATTTCAGGGTCTTGGCAATCTTCTTATAGCCTATGCCATCTTTATGTAGAGCAACAATTGTTTTTTTCAGATCCTCAGAGAATTCTTTGCCATGAGGTGCAATGTTGAACTTCCAGTGACCAGTATATGGGAGTGGGAGAGCAATAACACCAAATTTAAAACACCTGCTCCCCATTCACACCTGAGACCTTTTAACACTAATGAGTCACATGACACCGGGGAGGGAAAATCGCTAATTGGGCTCAATTTGGACATTTTCACTTAGGGGTATACTGTTGTGTTATTTTGAGGGGACAGCAAATGTACACTGTTATACAAGCTTTACACTCACTACTTTACATTGTAGCAAAGTGTCATTTATTCAGTGTTGTCACATGAAAAGATATAATCTAATATTTGCAAAAATGTGAGGGGTGTACTCACTTTTGTGAGATGCAGTAAATTCTACTGCAAAATCAAATTCTCCTAACCAGAGTCTACAATTCATGTTGTAGACTGTGGTTAGGAGATTTTATTTTTATCACACAAATGTATGATTGCTAACAGTAATAAATACATTAGGTAGGTAAGCTAATGCACAAATCCTTTTTAAGTTGATCATTAATTGCAATACTATTGGTTTATGTCTGAAACAAATTCAAACACCCAAGGTATAATAATGGTTTCACACAAATTTCAATTTGAATTTTAAAGTAACAAGAGTAATCATAAGTAGGATCATATATATCATCATATTTTTAAGTATCTGCAATCTGTTGACTTTTTTTTGCTGATCATTTAACAGATTACAGTAGCAGCGGTTTAAACAGGCACATGTAATCTGATACTCCCCAACCCAGCAAGAGGGCATCAATTACTGACCAACTATCAGTTGATTACCGACACAACTCACTACGCCACCAGGTTATTGCCATATTAGCTACTTTATAAAGGCAGGGTAGTCTCCTGGGTCTCTGTGAAGACAGACTGAGCTGCAGAGCTTCACGCCTGCTTGTCTTCCTTAATTGACGTGCTTGTTCTCCCACTACTTTGACCTCTCTTTTTATTTCCCCTTCTGGGAGAAGTGGCTCCAGTTGGATTTCAGAAGTATCAATTCATTTCAACCCCCTACGGACGTTTGCTCAAGGCTGTCCTCTTTGTTATGGGGCAGAATGAATTGAATTATAGTAATAATAACAGGTTTATCAGCATTTAATATATTCAGCAAGGGATATTGTAGCGCGTCGTTAGAGCTAGCAAAAGCTGTTGATTTGTATGGACCGTGTGCATCTGTATAGATAATATCACACTATATCAGTGTTGTATATCAATATTTAGTAACGTGGGCTTTGTATTCCACTGGAGTCATGTGCAGAATTTGTGTCACATACAATCCATAGTTTATGATGTAGGTCTGCCTTTCCATCTACTAGGCAACAAATAGCCTGGATTCTGTTTTTCATATTTCTTCCCTAATCATACTGTGTTGCAACAACGGCCATCACAGCAGCTGCTGGTCCTGTCCATACTTCACTCTGGCGAGAATGATCATTAACCTGGCTGCATTCACATAGGCTCTCATATAATGTAACCCTACTGTTTCTCTCCATCCCTTCATCAGTCCTTTAACCCCATCAAACCATCATCCTGCTATTCTTCCTTCCCTCCACCCTCCATTCTTCCATCCCTCCAACACTCCTTCCCTCCATCTACAGGTTCCCGTGCTCCATGCTCATTATTAACAATCCACCCATTATGATTGAACAGCTGACATGCAAAATTCTCAAATGTTTCTGGATTTTGTATTAGCTGGTATGTTGATACTTTAAGTATTGTTAATTATCAATATTTAATGTGCAACTCAGTTGTCATTTTTATTTCTCATTGAGCTTTTGTCATTTGTACTCTTTTGCACTGTTCTTCCTGTGTGGCTAACATAATTCCATTTGATTGTGTTGTCTGATAGGAGCTTTTTACCTAAAAAAATATATTTTTGCTATCCAGAATTTTGGATTAATTGTGGGTGGCTAAAGGTATAGAAATGCAACTAGTAGTGTTACTATATCAATAAATATGTCTACTTGCATAGGTTTTTTAAATAAATCAAAACTGGGGGATGCATTAATTGGGGTATGCTTCATATGAATGCATGATTTATGAATCACATACAGTATGGCACATTACCTAGTCTGAAGGTATTGTGATTGGTTGTTTTTACCCTGGGGTTTTAGGGAATGATATCTAAAAACCTTCTGGTTACTTGTATAGTGCTCTATTTGCAAATACGCAAAAATAAAAAAAATAATAAAACAAAAATCCAGGCAGTGATGTATGGAACCTGGGCACTTTCTGAAGTAATCATTTGCTACAATGCACATGTAATTGAGTCATTTATGTCATTGTGCAACTGAATCAATAGCAAACATTTTGGAATTTTAAATACTGAGTATTCAAAAAAGTTCTAGTGCTGTGAGTCAGTGGTAATTATAGATGGTTATTATTAATTAAGTTACGGTATACAGTGTGTTGTGGTTTTGGAGTGTTGATAATTAATGGATAAACAACATATTTGGAATTCAACACTAAATGTTTGTTTGGGTTCATGGTCATATAAAAGGAAAGAAAAATACATAAGAGTACAGAGCAGAAATAATTGGACACTGACACAAGTTATGTTATTTTGGCGGTATACCACTGCACCTTTTTCTTTCTTTTCCAAAAAAGTTAAAAAGGAAGGTTTTGAGTGAGGGACAGAAAGGTTAAAATTAGGAGACCACTGCAAACTGAATGCTTCTGTTCCTCACTAAAAACTTTCCTTTTCAACTTTTTTGAAAGAAAAAGATGCAGTGGTCTCTTCATTTTTCCGGAGCTGTATGTTCAGGGTACAGTTAAATAATGAATATGGGCGTAAAGTGCAGTCTCTCAGCTTTAATTTGAGGGTACTCACATCCAAATTGGATGAAGGATTTAGGAATACAGCTCTTTAATATGTAGCCCCCTCTTTTTCAAGGGACCAAAAGCAATTGGACAATTGACTCAAAAACTGTTTCATGGACAGGTGTGGGCTATTCTTTCATTATTTCTTCATCAATTAAGCAAATTAAAGGTCTGAGTTCATTCCAGGTGGGGCAATTGCATTTGGAAGTTGTTGCTGCGAACCCACAATATGATCAAATGAGCTCTCAATGGAACTGAACTTAGGCTGCAAAAAAAAAGAATCCGTCAGAGAGATACCAGAAACATTAGGAGTGTTAATCAACAGTTTGGTACTATAATAATGAACCAGATGTATGTTTCAAGAATATGTTGATACCTTCCACCTGGGAGACTGCGGAGGTCTCTGTAGTGAGTGTAGTGAGCTGAAATAGTGGGGAAAATACTGTGGTGTTGACAAAGACCATTAGACATGGAAACCAATCCCTCTCCTCTAGAAAACCCAATACCAACATATCTATGTATGTCATCTGGATAATGGGGCTTATCATGGTAATAGCAGCAGTTTCCTCTTGTTAGGAATAATAGTACTGGGACCAGAGCAAGGGTGTAGAAAGGTGGCACTCGCATAGTGACACATGTTCAATCATATTTCCTTTGGCAATTCCATGGTACTTCATTGTGATATTTTTTTTACATGTCAATACAGATCATGTGCTAAAAATAGCAACAGTGGTTCAAGGTTGTTGCAAAACAAAAGTAAAACAAAATGTCCACAAAATTGACCATCATGAAGAACCTGGTAAAAAAAAAGAGCTTGCAATGCTCTCTGCTAATTGTCAACACAAACAATCCCTGTTTTAGTTGATTGGTCATAGTTACTCAGAGGGACCCAGAGCTGTAGAATGACAGTAACCATGTGCAAAAGCAGCAACAGTGATAATGAAGGAGTCGGTGGATATTAAATCTTGTTCTTTGCCCCAGAGGAGCCGTCCAGGGAGCTTTTCCCAATGTCTTTATTTGTCTAGGGAGAGGCATCTGTCACAACACTCTCATCAACAGACTACATGCCTCAATGTCTAGGGAGTCAGTTGGTACACTATTCAATTAGCTTTAACACATCTTTAGTTTGGTCTAGATACTCAACCAACAGTTATTCAATTGGCTACTGAGGGTCAGATAGAATTGATTGCCTTGCTGGAGGCTGAGAAGATGAACAGAGAGTTGGCTGTGGGGATGTTTATTGTGTTCTCCCGGGGGCTGCTGGTGTGTGACCTGTATATTGTTATGCATCAGAAGTGATGATATTGACAGTTGAAGTTATCAAAGGCCATCTCCCTGAACATGACATGGGATTGATCGACGACAGTGTTGATCATTTGCATAGTACTATACACGATGCAATATACACTCAAGCATTGGAGCTATTCTCTTCCATCTATTGAAGTTATTACATAATAAAATAACATAAACTCTTAAAAAATGCTTTTCAAATTAAAACAAATGAAAACTCTTTCAGGAGTGTAGTTTTGCTTTTGGTGAACTGCATAAATATTAAAGATAAAGATTTGTTTCCGGACAGAACATTGCATTCATTTTGAGAACACACACTGCAAAGGCAAGAGCAATCCTGCCTTTTCTCTCTTTCAAGCTATGCTGCATTGCCATCCTGTGGCTCAACAGGGTAGTGTTCAAGTGATGTCTTAATTTATTTACAGTGTATCAGGCTCTCTTTATTAACTAAAGATAATAGCAGCACATGACAGTGGTGAATACAGTGTGTGTTATTTTGCAACGCTAGTGCACCTAAAGTGTGTGTGTGTGTGTGTTTGAATGAGGCTGTGGTATTGTGAAATACATCTTCTAAAATAATAATAAAAAACATATTAGAAGAGTAATGTATCCTTTTTAAAATAGTTTATGTGTGAGGTTTCATCTTTTGTTTGGTTTGTTGTGGTTTTTGTGTTTCCGTTCTAGGATTTTATATTTCTATGCTTGGTTTGATTTCATTAGTCTTGATTGTTTTCACCTGTATGCTCTTTAGCACCCTCAATATAGTTCTCTTCAGTTTGTGTTTTCAGAGTTTGATGTATTATTGCTAGTGTTATCCTGTGTACTGACCTGTTTTACCTTTACCTTAGACTTCAACTATAGCCTGCCTGCCCTTCTACTGAAGCTTGGAATCTGTTACAGGACTACTGCCTGTTTTGTGGATTCCCCTTCTGCCTGACCTGTTTGTACTACTGCCAGTTTACAGTTTGGATCTCTATGTTTGGACTATCTGCTTTTGGAATTGACGTGCCTGCCTGCTTGCTCCTTTCTGCCTGAGTTGCTAAATAAAATACAGCTGTGCTTGGCGCATGAAACCAGTATTCTGCTCTCCTGCTATTCCTAAGAAAATATGAAAAACGGGATAACAACACTTATTCTACAATTGTAAACTTTTTTGTAAATGTATTTGCAATTTGTACATGTATTTATATCATTTTTAAATTGTTGGTCCTCCATAGCTATCGGCCAGACATCCCAGGTCCAGAGTGAGAGTATGACATCACTTTGACAAGAGCTGTATTCCTATTAGCTGTGGCCCACAAACTTGCTTTCACATACCCCTTGTGATTTGTGAAAAAGCTCCTGTCTGAGCTCCTGTCTGGCGAGTATTAAGTTAGTCGCTAGTTAGCTATGCTTTAGTTTAACCAGGCATCAAAATGAAAATACAACACAGAAGCTCCACCAAAGAAATGTAGAATCAGCAACTGCAATGAAGAGAATATTATTAAATAATACATAAATAAATAGATGATGTTGAGGTCGTAACCGTACCGCTCAGGAATTAATATACAACTAACTTGTAAAACATGATTATGTTCCTAAATCAATGTAATTACATTTGTTATCAACATATCCCATTGCCATTGGTCCTTAATGACTCACTATTTTATTTTATTTTATTCCCCTGCGCACTCACTATTACTATCCTTAATGTTTCACTGTTATGTTGGACCTTGACGTAATCAACTGAAAACGTTACAAATGACATTTAAGGTTAACAGTTAGGGTAAATATACAGTAGGGTTAAGGTTAGGTATGATGGTACTGATATTAGTGTTAGGAAAAAGGTTAAGACATCAAGTTTTGGTTTAGGATGCAGATTTTGGGTAAAGTTACAAAAACAGTAAAAAGCTTTCTAACCACACAACAAAAAAGTGTAAAGCCTCTAGCTGGAAACATACTCACAATCCTCAAATTGAAAGTCGGTTGTGGAAATGCCTTACCACCATCCAGATCACCCTCGCTAATAACTATTAATGCGTAACTGCCCCTGGCAGCTGGTTTCTGATTGTAGGGAGATGGCACATCTCATACAGTGGGGAGAACAACACTTCAACTGTGAGAGACAGAATCTAAAACAAAAATCCAGAAAATCACATTGTATGATTATTAATCAATTTGCATTTTATTGCATGACATAAGTATTTGATCCCCCACCAACCAGTAAGAATTCCGACTCTCACAGACCTGTTAGTTTTTCTTTAAGAAGCCCTGTTCTCCACTCATTGCCTGTATTAACTGCACCTGTTTGAACTCTTTACCTGTATTAAAGACACCTGTCCACACACTCAATCAAACATACTCCAACCTCTCCACAATGGCCAAGACCAGAGAGCTGTGTAAGGACATCAGGGATAAAATTGTAGACCTGCACAAGGCTGGGATGGGCTACAGGACAATAGGCAAGCAGCTTGGTGAGAAGGCAACAACTTTTGGCGCAATTATTAGAAAAAGGAAGAGGTTCAAGATGACGGTCAATCTCCCTCGGTCTGGGGCTCCATGCAAGATCTCAGCTCGTGGTGCATCAATGATCATGAGGAAGGTGAGGGATCAGCCCAGAACTACTGGGCAGGACCTGGTCAATGACCTGAAGAAAGCTGGGACCACAGTCTCAAAGAAAACCATTAGGAACACACTACGCCGTCATGGATTCAAATCCTGCAGCGCACGCAAGGTCCCCCTGCTCAAGTATGCGCATTTCCTGGACCATCTGAAGTTTGCCAATGACCATCTGGATGATCCAGAGGAAGAATGGGAGAAGGTCATGTGGTCTGATGAGACAAAAATAGAGCTTTTTGGTCTAAACTCCACTCGCCGTGTTTGGAAGAAGAAGAAGGATGAGTACAACCCCAAGAACACCATCCCAACTGTGAAGCACGGAGGTGGAAACTTCATTCTTTGGGGAAGCTTTTTTGTAAAGGGGACAGGACGACTGCACAGTATTGAGGGGAGGATGGATGGGGCCATGTATTGTGAGATCTTGGCAAACAACCTTCTTCCCTCAGTAAGAGCATTGAAGATGGGTCGTGGCTGAGTCTTCCAGCATGACAACGACCCCAAACACACAGCCAGGACAACTAAGGAGTGGCTCCGTAAGAAGCATCTCAAGGTCCTGTAGTGGCCTAACCAGTCTCCAGACCTGAACCCAATAGAAAATCTTTGGAGGGAGCTGAAAGTCTGTATTGGTCAGCAACAGCCCCGAAACCTGAAGGATCTGGAGAAGGTCTGTATGGAGGAGTGGGCCAAACTCCCTGCTGCAGTGTGTGCAAACCTGGTCAAGAACTACAGGAAACGTATGATCTCTGTAATTGCAAACAAAAGTTCCTGTACCAAATATGAAGTTCTGCTTTTCTGATATATCAAATACTTATCTTGGTCTTGGTGGTGCCATACACTATCCACTAGATGTTGGAGAATATTCATTTTTTGTCATTTTTTATATAAAGTGAATAATTGTTTTTGATTTATTTTAACTGACATGGATGCAGTACCCAAATTAAAGGTACAACCCCATAGTCATTCTATTCTTTTTAATCCAATGTACTGGAATACAGATATTTACGAAACTATTTTGTGAAATACATATGTAGATATATACTGTAAATTGATATATACAGCTCTGGAATAAATTATGAGACCACTCTGGGAGCCATTCCATTCCAGTGTCTGTTAAATTCCAACACAGGCACACCTGAGGTACTGAATGAGGTACTGATACCTGAACCAAATTAAATTTAACAAGGAAAAGTATAAAAACCATTGCTTTGGTCATCACTATCCTCTTGCAGTAGGACCAGCTGGATGGCAAAAACAGTGCAAGTAGTACCTCAAAGGTAATTTGAATTAAAAAATACCTATTCAGCATGACAAAAGTGTTGAAAAGAAAAGCTTTGAGCGAGGAAAAGAAGGGTTCAATTCTGGCTTTACTGGCAGAGGGATACAGTGAGTGTCAAGTTGCTTCCATCCTGAAAATGTCAAAGACAGCAGTTCATAAGAACAAGGTCAAGCAACAGACATTGGGGACAAAAAAGCTACAGACTGGCAGAGGGCGAAAACGACTGTCCACTGACTGAGATCAACTTATTCAAATGTCACACAACAACCGTAGGATGACATCAAGTGACCTACAAAAAGAATGACAAACAGCAGCTGGGGTGAAATAAACGGCGAGGACGGTTCGAAACAGGCACCTAGGGGCAGGGATGAAGTCGTGCAAAGCTAGAAAAATGCCATTCATCAATATTTTGAGAAGCAAAGTAATTTTACACATGCTATGCACAATAGTGATTGTTTATATGTTACTAATATGTTACTAAGGAAATACAAATTCTGCTCCATTCTCATGTTTAGGGTATATATGAACTATTCTTATCTAGGGTTCTGTATATCTATGGGCGACTCACTGACTGAAGTTGCGATAACCATAAAAACCCTCAGGATGGCAGGAAAGACCCATGCACTGTCGAATACCACCATGCATGAAACCATAATCAAGTGTGTTCTTGAGGAATTATTAATATTTCCTTTTGCTACATATTTATCAAATGTTTATTTCATACCAAGCCTTCTTAAGAGAAATAAAATATAATGAATATGTAGTGTGACTGAAGTAAGTACCATGAAGAATCAGTGAACATATTCTAAGTCACTGTTGAAATTAACAGGTATGGGGACATATTGTAATCATGACTATGCTATTCCTCATCATGTAACAACTGGGCACACCATATCATTTGTATGTTGAAATGTTGATAATGTTTGGTGGAAACAATAAAAAAAAGATTGGAATTCAACCTTTATTTACCAACTTTACAAGTTTGGCTGTGCACCAGTTTATACCTTTCAAATCCTTATGCTGTCGACCATCTTGAAGCACAGCCAAAGTAATATGGATTTTGTGTGGTTCTGTTTTGATTTCCTTTGTTCTTGCATGTAGCCTGTCCTTTTTGTTCTGATTGTCATCACCTGTTTGTTGTTAGCCCTCGTTAACACCCTATTTATTTTGCCCAGTTTTGTCAGTCCTTTGTCAAGTTATTTTGTGTGTACCTGCCTGCCATCCTCTGTGTTTCTGCCTGTCGTCCTCTGTGTTCCTGTCTGCTGTCCTCTGTGCCATTTTGTTGCTTTTCCCGCCTCAGTTTTGTTATTGAACCCTTTTGTTGTCTTTAACTCTACGCCTGACGTCCTGCTCACCCAAAATGTTACAGATGTCTTGTTTTGTTTTAGATTTTTGATACAGATTGTTGATACATCAGAAAAGCAGAACTTCATATTTGGTACAGAAACCTTTGTTTGCAATTACAGAGATTATACGTTTCCTGTAGTTCTTGACCAGGTTTGCACACACTGCAGTAGGGATTTTGGCCCACTCCTCCATACAGACCTTCTCCAGATCCTTCAGGTTTCGGGCTGTCGCTGGGCAATACGGACTTTCAGCTCCCTCCAAAGATTTTCTATTGGGTTCAGGTCTGGAGACTGGCTAGGCCACTCCAGGACCTTGAGATGCTTCTTACGGAGCCACTTCTTAGTTGTCCTGGCTGTGTGTTTGGGGTCGTTATCATGCTGGAAGACCCAGCCACGACCCATCTTCAATGCTCTTACTGAGGGAAGGAGGTTGTTGGCCAAGATCTCGCGATACATGGCCCCATCCACCCTCCCCTCAATACGGTGCAGTCGTCATGTTCTCTTTGCAGAAAAGCATCCCCAAAGAATGATGTTTCCACCTCCATGCTTCACGGTTGGGATGGTGTTCTTGTGGTTGTACTCATCCATCTTCTTCCTCCAAACACGGCGAGTGGAGTTTAGACCAAAAAGCTCTATTTTTGTCTCATCAGACCACATGACCTTCTCCCATTCCTCCTCTGGATCATCCAGATGGTCATTGGCAAACTTCAGATGGGCCTCGACATGCGCTGGCTTGAGCAGGGGGATCTTGCGTGCGCTGCAGGATTTGAATCCATGACGGCGTAGTGTGTTACTGATGGTTTTCTTTGAGACTGTTGTCCCAGCTCTCTTCAGATCATTGACCAGGTTCTGCCGTATAGTTCTGGGCTGATCCCTCACCTTCCTCATGATCATTGATGCCCCACGAGCTGAGATCTTGCATGGATCCGAGCCCCAGACCGAGGGAGATTGACCGTCATCATGAACTTCTTCCATTTTCTAATAATTGCGCCAACAGTTGTTGCCTTCTCACCAAGCTGCTTGCCTATTGTCCTGTAGCCTATCCCAGCCTTGTGCAGGTCTACAATTCTATCCCTGATGTCCTTACACAGCTCTCTGGTCTTGGCCACTGTGGAGAGGTTGGAGTCTGTTTGATTGAGTGTGTGGACAGGTGTCTTTTATACAGGTAACGAGTTCAAACAGGTGCAGTTAATACAGGTAATGAGTGGAGAACAGGAGGGCTTCTTAAAGAAAAACTAACAGGTCTGTGAGAGCTGGAATTCTTACTAGTTGGTAGGTGATCAAATACTTATGGCATGCAATAAAATGCAAATGTATTTTTGTTTTAGATTCCGTCACTCACAGCTGAATAGTACCTATGATAAAAATTACAGACTTCTACATGTTTTGTAAGTGGGGAAACCTGCAAAATCGGCAGTGTATCAAATACTTGTTCTCCCCACTGTAATTGTCATAATTTTGTGTATTTGTTCATTCAAGGTCCCTATTATTTAATATTTGGTTTTGGTTGAAGATCTATTAACATTCACTGTCAAAAACATGAAGACATTCAAAAATTGAGACAGAGGCAAACTTTTTTTACTGTTTGCATGATAACAAAAATTACCTCAACATGCTAAACATCAAAGTGTTTCATACCCTGACTAGTTTCTCTGAGTTTGCTGTAGTGCTAAGGACAGTTTTGCCCATTAGTATATAATACAGTAAGTACACAGCAAAAAACTGTGTTGCTTTACTGAGCAGCATACTGAGGCAGGGCACCATTAGCAGGGTTCTACCTTCCCTCAGACAGCATCCCCACCAAAGACACAGAGGATCACATGCTCCCGGTATATTGTCTTCCAGCCACACTTTTAACATCAAAGCCATCACTCACCCTTGTGTCTCTGGAGAAATGGAGGCACCATGAGTCGCCTTCCTGAGCCACGGCCTCTGTTCTCTGCTTTGACATGGCTAACTATTACCGTAGGCTAAGAGCACCTCCCCGCCCCTCGCTCTACACCGTAACGGTTCTGTGGCACCACACACCAGAAAGCCTTGTTCCTCTCTCTCCCTCCAACTGTCCCTGCCAAACAGAGGTGCACTTGTGTGGCTCATCACAAGGCTGTGCTTGTTGAGAAAACGGTATGTTAAATGAATGAATGCTATAGGTGGTTTCAAAAAGGAGAGTCGTGTGCTGCAGAGATATAACGTAGGGGTTTCAGTAAACATATTTGGAAGATCAGTGTTTCCAGAGTGAATTCCTGACATGTAGGCTTTGGAAGCAACGTAAAGGGTGATAATTGAATGTCATAAAACGGGTTCTTTGCCTTGGAGAGAAACAACATCATCACTACACAGATCACAGAGAATGAACATTTCAATGGACAGCACCGTACAGTCGAAACTCACATTCAGTGTCGGCTCTAGCCATTCGGGGCCCCCCACTTCACGGCAGAACATGTTAGTTGCAAAAGTATGATGAGAAAGTTAAGTTACTTTTTTTTTTTTTAGTTAGGTTCCTGCAGTTTATACAATTTGACAGTGCAGAGATGTTTTGCTATTGTTGCAATTCTACACATTTTGTCATTGGTAAGTTCTTAATACCTCTAAGTGACCCCAAGCATGAGTTCGTCATGAATGTTATAACAGTGTGCACTGACTGTTCCAAAATTGTATTATGACTCAGAGGTAAATTTTACCTGTAGCTGCCCAGAAACACCCAGAAAAGATATGAAATGAAAAATCTGTTCTAAGACAGTTTTTCTTTGTATCCTATTAGTATCAAAACATGGTCTAACTGTAAACTAAGTGAATGCTTTCTCTGTGTGGAGTTTTGTGAAAAACAGCAAAGATACATAATTAAAATACTCAAAATCCTGAGTTCCATCGCTATAAGGAAATGGGGCTCTACAGCCTACAGCCTGCAGACAGCACTGCTCAAATTACACTACATTCTGTTTGCAGACAAAATATGGCTTTGACCAGGTCTGGTGCAGTATCAACTGTTGGGTTTCTGAAAGATGCTGTGTTGCTCAAAGGAACAATGTTGTGGGTTTACTTTAATATGAACAAAGCCTTTGTCTGAGGCACACACACACACACACACACACACACACACCCACATACACTCTGAGAGGGGTCCAAAGGTCCAGCAGCAGCTTTGAACTACCAGGTCAAAGACATCACAGAACCGGCAGGCTGCGCATTACATTCATGTGTTACCTCAAATGGGAGTCCCATCACATTTGTCCTTTTGATTGTCATCCATTTCTTTAAAGGCCTGGCTGGAACCATAGGTCAGCAGTAGTCTTTTATGTGGAGAAACTAACCCTGTCTTCTCACTCTCTGGGGTAAGAACTTCACAGGGAACTGCCCAGACTTCCACTAGTTAGTATGGTTCCCTGCTAGTTCTTCTGTAAAAACAAAACAACAACAAAAAAGGAACAATTGAAATTCTACACAGTGGTCGAACAAGAGGCTGAATTTCGAAAAAGAGAATCCCTTTAATTAAATGAGATTTGTAACCAGGTTCCTGCTCATATCAATAGAGGAGCATGGATCTGAACCTGTCTGCCATAAAATATGCAAAGCAAACCCACCACACAGAATAGTTGAAAACACAGTTCTTTTTGATGTTAAGTCCTTTGGTTGGGCACGTCTTCATTCAAGTAGCCTGTGGATGTTTTAACCTTCTGTAAAACTAGCTCTAGTAAGGTTCTCTCCCTCTCCACATCAGAGCAGAATAGTGCCGCAGTCCTGTACATAATTTTTATTTCATGAGTCTTGTGTGTCTCCTCTTTGCGGTTCACCACGTGTGCTCACCTCAGCAACGCACTGTTCTCCACCTTCCTCGCAGGGGTTGTTGGCGGACTGTGTCTGTCCATCTGGGTCGCAATGGAAACTGGTAGACCTCCTTGTACTCCTCATAAGAGGTGTATATACCAGATGTATACAATTGACTGTAGTCTGTTTCATCAACCTTATTGGAGGGCAGATTATTCGTGATTAAAAAACTGCACTTTTAATGCCTTATTAAGTGACTTTACTGTAGGCTTCTAGATTTCTAGATAGTTGATTTTGTTGAATCAGTACACACATGGTGCCTTTGGCAAGTCTCCCTCAGCTTGATCATGGAGAATTAAAGCCAACTTTAAAACACAAAGTGCAATATTAACATGTGAGCTTTTATTTATCATTAAAGAGACAGAGGTGCAAACACATGCAAAAACACATGACAGTACGAATCAGGCTTTCCTGGAAGACAAATATCCTGTGACTGGAAGCTACAAGAATGTTTGTGCTATATTGACTGTCAAATGATTTTTGATTAGCCACCTTCAGAAGAGGGAAAGCTTAAATTCTCCAAAGTCAGAACACACAATGTGTTGAGCAGATTAGGAAAGTCTGAAAGCTCAGCAGTGTAACCCGTTTTACATGTTTCCATTTGTCAAATTAAAGTGCAATGTCTTGCACTCTGCAAACTTTGAGGAAGAATAAAAGCCTATTTCGGCCAACAGGTCCACAGATAGTGCTAAGCTGGATACATACAGCTTCAGAGCAGAGTGGGGTCTGCTGGATGTCCTTCACGCTGGAGATATTACACAGACAGCAGCCACTCTGTATTAGTATGCACTGGCCATAACAAGCCTTTGATGTAGTCACTGTTCTCCTCACCCACCAACCCACAGCATCAACATTTAATGAGACCTGATATCTGGCTTTTTAAAACGTGAATATTTCAAACACAAGTGAAATGTGTTGACTATAACAATAGACCATCACGGTTGGACAGAGGTGATTCCACTACCAACTGTTTATTGGGCATATGCACTCAGTTGCTGCCTGTAGGTAAAGGGGACATGTTCATCAAAAAGATCTCTTTAATCTTTCTTAATCCACACCCTGCACGTCATGGCCTAATACTGCCTGAAGCGAAACACTGGTGCATAATTTATAATTGCAGGTCACGCCTTGCAATGAGCACACATTATCTCAACAAAGATCTATTACTCCCCTATCACTTCATATTTGTGAACATGTCTTTATCTCTAATATGTTATAACAATTATATACTGTAATGTAAATGCCTGGTCCTATACCACACAAATACCAACACAACCCAATATATGTCTGAGAAACAATGACTATTATAATTATACATTTCTTAGAATTTATCTCTGGTATCCACACCTGTAACCTTTTTTATAGCTGGTGATGTGTCCTTTGTTCTGAATCGTCCACATTCAGATTGATGGCTGAAGACTATGAAATTATGCATTGTGATCTAATTGTGAAAAGATCTTAATTCTTGTTCACACTGGCACTTAGAAAATCCTGCCTGGTTAGCCCTGTTCGGGTTTCTCTTCAGATGGGGCCCCTGTGTCTCGCTCTCTAAAGTTTGTCTGGTTGTGTTGCAGATCTAGTTGATGCCTGATGAATCCTGCTGTCACTGCCCACAGCCCACCTGGTCATGCCTGTCCATGTCCTGGTTGTGCAGCTGATCTGGATTCTCCCTAAAGACTCTGGACACAACCCAACTGCATTTATTGACCTGCTGGTCATCTGAACATGCATAAAATTGAGGGGCGACCTGTCCTTTTCTGGCTGAGGCAGGTGAAGTTTATATATTAACTTTTTGGGCCACAGATTCTGGCACCTCTCTACGTTTCTTCCTTAGTTCCGGCCCTATTAGAGAGTTTTTATTAGTCACTGTGCCAAGGGCGTAGGAACCGGGGGGGACATGTCCCCCCCAATATTAGAAACAGGTTAAAGTGTCCCCACCCCCAATAATGTTGTTTTGTGTAATACTTTTATTTAGAAAAACTGACGCTTTGGAACTTGTCTCGTCTCAGTCACAACCGAATCCAGCAGTGTGTGTAGGCTGGCTAAGTGAATTACTGTAACTATAATATTATTATTTCTTTACATTAAGTACAATGTATATAAACATCAATACATTTTCATAGCTATAGAACAAACGTGATAGAATATAAGCTTTCTTCTGGCTAAAAAATTGTTAAGACGTAGTTAGCTAGCTATCATTATTTTGAAGTTTAATCCAACAAATATTACAGTAGCTTGCTTGCTAGGTTACACTGAGTAGTTCCTATGGCTGTGTGAAAAATTGATAGTGAATGATTTCAAAGGAAGAAGGCCTGCTAAAATGATTTGCACAATCTCTGTCTTAGTCTTCACCACAGGGTCTGCAAGTAGCTAGCTAAGTAATAGACGAGCCACAACTAGTCAAGAATGGAGTGTAAGTAGTTCAGTTACTAGGTAACAATCTATACAAAGAAAGTTGGCAATTATTTTTAATTTTTTAAGTATGTTCAATATTTTAAGAATTTGGTTCATGCTATGTATGATCATGCCAGGAAAGTGATAGACATGAACAAGCAAGGAGAGAGAAAAAGAGGCCACAAACCAAGTGCCATGTAAGTATCGTAAGCCAGCGTTGTGGAAACAATTATGTGCACTGGTCCTATTCGCACTTCATTGGTAAATAATGCCAACACCTTTTTTAACCAGAGCGTATCTATATCTAAAGTAATTATGGACAAAGAGAATCGAACTAGAAGTGGAAAAACACTAGTTTCTCCTCTAGTTTGAGCAACCAAAAAACACCTTCATGTGGCAGTTAACAGAGGCAGCTCAATAAAGATTTTTTTTCAGCTCTATGAAATGATCGAATGAAAGATAAAAATTTGGCAGCCTGTGTAAATGCAGCTTAGGTGATTCACAGTCAGACTAATATCAAACTAATTCCTGGATGTGCAACTTAAATGTATTTGCCCTCAACAGGTTTTAGACAGTGATTTCCCACTTGCTAGCTACATTATTGATCTTGTTTTACAAATGGTAGCTAACTAGGTTGTTGGGGTGTTTTATCCTTTGAGGGTTTGAAGGGGCACTTACATCAGCCATAACATTATGACCACTGACAGGAGAAGTGAATAACACTGATAATCTGCTTAACATGGCACCTGTCAGTGGGTGGGATATATTAGGCAGCAAGTGACCATTCTGTCCTCAAAGTTGTGTGTTAGAAGTGTTAGAAGCCGGAGAAATGGCCAAGTGTAAGCATCTGAGCTACTTTGACAAGGGACAAATTATCATGACTAGACGACAGGGTGAGAGCATCTCCAAAACTGCAGCCCTAGTGGGGTGTTCCTGGTCTGCAGTGTTCAGTACCTATCAAAAGCAGGCGGTTCGAATGTTATCATTGGATTGAATGAGCATTATCAGTGGTTATCAGCCTCATAGATATGGGTCAGAAGGGGCCTGCTAGCCTACTGGTAGGCTCAGAAGGCTGTTATCATCCATTCGCATGGTTAATTTAGTATTTAGATAATTTAGTATTGACGAAATCATCACAGTTTAAAGGCTCTCATTTTAATGGTCTTACCTGTAGACTGGTCATGGGTGGGGTCATGGGTGGGGTCATGGGTGGGGTCATAGGTGGCTATGGCTCATTGATGCACGTGGGGAGTGAAGGCCGGCCCGTGTGGTCAAATCCAACAGACGAGCTACTGTAGCTCAAATTGATGAAAAAGTTGCTGGTACTGATAGAAAGGTGTCATAACACACAGTGCATTGCAATTTGTTGCAAATTGGGCTGCGTAGCCGCAGACCAGTCAGGGTGCCCATGGTGACCCCTGTCCACTGTTGAAAGCACCTACAATGGACATGTGAGCATCAGAACTGGACCACGGAACAATGGAAGAAGGTGGCCTGGTCTGATGAATCATGTTTTCTTTTACATCACATGGATGGCCGGGTGTGTGTGCATCGCTTACCTGGAGAACACATGGCACCAGGATGCACTATGGGAAGTAGACAAGCCGGCGGAGGCAGTGTGATGCTTTGGGCAATGTTCTGCTGGGAATCCTTGGGTCCTACCATTCATCTGGATGTTACTTTGACATGTATCACATATCCCCAGATCTCAATCCAATCAAGCATCTGTGGGATGTGCTGGACAAACAGATCTGATCCATGGTGGCCCCACCTAGCAACTTACAGGACTTAAAAGATCTGCTGCTAACGTCTTGGTGCCAGATACCACAGCCCTTCGGGGCGTGTTTTTCCCTTTCCCTTTGTGTCTCTCCCTGCCTCTGGTTCCTTGTGTGCGTTTTGTTCATTTCAATGTTTGTCTGTCATTACATCTCCCCGAGTACCAGTCTCCTTGTTCCCGGCTCTCCATGAAGGCACCCCTGCACCAGAGCACCTGTAATCACCACTGATCCTGAGCACCTGCACCAGTCTACACACCTGGGGGGCTGATTGCCACTCTCCCTATAAATGGGAGAGGTCTGCTTTCAGTCCCTGCCAGATTATTGTACAGCCACACCCTTGTTCAGAGAGCCGTCCTGCACCTTCCTCCCAACTACCTGGATCACCCATCTGCCTTCCCGTTATCAATCTTCGCCTGGACTGACTCCCTGCTCTGTTGACCGAACCCTGCCTGACCCTCTGACCATTCTTGCCTCCCGGACTTCGTACCACTGCTACCCACTATTCACCCTCCAACAATATACTCATACCCATCTACGTATTTCTTAGGTATCTCCACTGTCATCTAAAACTACTACAATAAACATCATCATTGTCCTTTTTACCCCTGTTTGTGTGTATCTGCTTTTGGATCCTTACCTCTGTCCTGAGTCCCAGGAGTCGTGACAAGCACACCTTCAGAGGTCTAGTGTAGTCCATGCCTCGACGGGTCAGGGCTGTTTTGCCGGCAAAAGGGGGACCTACACAATATTAGGCAGGCGATAATAATGTTATGGCTGATCAGTGTATAAACCGGCTGCTTCAAATCCTGAATCCCGATTGGCTGAAAGCTGTGGCATGAGACTGTCTTGCACAACACAACTTTTTACTGCTATAATTGCATTGTTAACCAGTTTGTAATAGCACCCTCTAGAGCCTTAATCTTAATTATACTATGATGATATCAAACATTCTAAGCAAATGGTCATCTTTAATGGCAGACATTTCTGTTGTCACCTTAGCTTGCTATGTAACTTCTAAGTGAGAGAAAGTACTACCACCACTCAGCCACACACACACACACAAACAGTCACATACACGTTGTTAGTATGACAGGAAACTGCTGAACACGTCTGAACATTTGTTTTGGTCACCTAAAATCTACTGTTAGGAAAATGTTTAACAATTTGAAGAAAAAAATATTATTTAGGTATCTAGGCCAGTAGTGAGATGATCAAAGATTTTGAATAAATGGAAAGGATGAGAACAATGTCAGGACAAATGATGCATTTTAGAACCAGGTATTAACAGGGCTAGTGACATCGTCCTTCATACCAGTGTTATGGGTCACTGGAAGCAGGAAGAAAGGATTGGGGTCACTATGCAGGTGTTTAAACTGCCACCATGTAATTGGCCACTGGGGGAATAGAGACAAGAGCTCCACATTCACTGATTTGATCCCTTGGTTATTGATTTCTTAGTCTGGTTCTAACAGAAATAATTGCCACATGTAATGTATTATTCAATTACAAGACACTGCTCTCGAGTTCTGGTTTGATGGTCCTTTTTGAATCACTGAAACCTATAGATAATTTAACACTGTCACCCCATTAAGGAGCAGATATTAAAAAGCATGCGTTAATGCTGCCTATTTATTAGATCCTGTACCTTTTGCCTGCCTCAAACATTCCCATCACTGGCCTTTGTATAGTTCAGGGAAGTTAGATTAACTTTGTGTGAGTCTGTGACATCTTTACTCTACTGTACATATCTCGTATTTCTAGTTAGCCAAGAGCTTGGTGAAATAACACCTGTAGGAGCAACAAAATGATATAGGGTTCGAAGATCTTTCTTTCAGTCTTCACCAAGGCTGACAAGGTCATAAAGATGGGTCTCACTGTTCATCTACACAGCACTTAGGGAAATAAAGGTTTCATTTAGTGTACAGTGATAGGCTGACTGTGATGTTTACATACTGTAAAATACTATATTACTAAAACTGTGTTTTGTTATCAAAAGTATTTATTTAGGGAATCATAACATTTAAATACTGGAGTAGAGAGTAGTCCATTAACACCCCTCCAATCTGACCCTCCTTTTAGACTGATGTGTTCAACTGAAGAACTGGTGACATTCTTTGGATCTAGAGTCTCTATACTGAGAGTGAAGCACAATCAATAACATCCTTTGATTAAACATTTTCCAGAAGAAACAAACTAACTCAGAACCTGTATGGGAGTCTGCGAACAAGATCCATTAGTGATCCACTGTTTCAAGTCTGACTTCAGATCAGCAGAGCTTGGCATGTGCAGCTCATTCCTGCTTTCCAGCTGCTCACTACAGAGAGAATACACTATGTGATGATTTGTTGATGCTCTGACCCCACTGTCTGCCTCCGTACTCAAGCCCGTGTTTCAAGATGTTGTGAAAACACTTTGGGAATCCCGAGAGGAAACTAACCCTACATGTTCATGATGTTCAGACATCATTTTAGAGGCCACTTCTAAAACACTTCTCTTGTTCCCCATCAGGTTTCCACTTGTGACTGGAGGAGCAAGACATAAAACTACATGGTGACTTATCGTAAAGAAGACCTGCCACTACAGCAAGCCAGAATACATATTGCAAAGGGATTACCATGAATCTATACAGGGAGTAAGTTAAAATTCTGTATTTCGTATTACAGTACACCTATGGCAAAATATTTTTTTTTATCAATGCTATTACTGTGTAATGACACAGTATGCTAGAACCCAACAACTCAGTAATGTTAAGTACATTTTACTCAGTTAAGCACCTATCAGTAAAGTCAGTGCTGGAAGGAAGAAAAAGAATGCACAAGTGTGAGTGTAGGGTGTAGGGTGGGGAGACTGGTGTCCAGCGTCAAGGGGGACGCTGATTCCTCCATTGAGATGCCATGGCTGAGAAGAGTTTTAGCTGAGCTATGTTGCTATGTCGTAAACAAATTATAAGACACAAAAAAACATGCACCAACATGTGTTAAAATAGTTTTGTCTCTAAAAATGCAGTACTGTATTCTGTGGGGTATATGAACAGTGGCCATTCAAAATAAAACAAAACTGTTCCCACAATACTCCATGGAATACAAAGCCGTGTCCATCTGATATTCTGACTTTGTTCTCGCATGGAGACCAGCAGAAGAACACTGTTTTCCCCATAACAAATAGAACCTTGGTGCTTAGGATGTCTCCACTTGCTGCTTCTCCACAGTCATCTTCAGAATGGTATAATGGTTTCCATCGTCATGGCCAAGGATTCCATTGTGAGATTTGGAGGTCAGTGGGGAGCTCTTGTAGGCCCTACTCGATTACGAGGGTTTCAATTATGTGTAAAGGCTTCTCAGGCCCTAACCAGCTCTTTGCTGCCCTCACCAGAGTGTAAAGTAGCCCCAACAATGGAACTTAAGCGGTCTGACCCTGGACATTATCTAGAAGCGAGTGAGGATCTTGCTTTTTTCTCATAGTCGGCAGTGTCTCGGGGATCCAGATAGTAGCACTAACAATGCATTTTCGGCGACTCCCATCTAGAGAGGAGCCAGCAGGGGAGCTCAGTCTATTGATGGGTGCTTAAACATGAACGTGAATGTGCTTGAACATGATGAACGTCTTAATGTCGTTGTCTTCCATGAGGCAGGGTAGGTCTCGCACTTCTCTGGATACCTTGGATGCAGCAAGTTGGGACACGGCCTGGCGTAGAGCTTGCAGGTTCTCAGGCACATTCAGTGATGTTCTGTAGCAGCAGTTCACTCATCGTAAAAGATATGTGACTGCCCCCACTAAGCCAAAAAAACAAGAACACCAAAGCTGTGCTCAAATGAAAATGACAAAACAGACAGTTTATCCCCTTTAAACTGCCTGCATCCTCCACCAATGTAAACAGTTGGTTCATAAAGTTCACACATTTCTATGGGAAAATGTAGGCAGCTATGAAACAATGTAGACATGCCTCATAAAATAAAACATTCTGGTTTAAAACAAATTACTTTTATGGTTAAGTGTTTCAATATGCTTTTTAAGGTGTGCTGAACTTAACAAGCACTGACCATTCTCTCGTCAACTACAGTGTCTCACAAAAGTGAGTACACCCCTCACATTTTTGCAAATATTTGATTATATCTTTTCATGTGACAACACTGAAGAATTGACACTTTGCTCCAATGTAAAGTACTGATTGTAAAGCTTGTATAACAGTGTAAATTTAACACAACACACAGCCATTAATGTCTAAACCGCTGGCAACAAAAGTGAATACACCCCTAAGGGAAAATGTCCAAATTTTGCCCAATTAGCGATTTTCCCTCCCCGGTGTCATGTGACTCATTAGTGTTAAAATGTATCAGGTGTGAATGGGGAGCAGGTGTGTTAAATTTGGTGTTATCGCTCTCACACTCCCTCATACTGGTCACTGGATGTTCAACATTGCACCTCATGGAAAAGAACTCTCTGAGGATCTGAAAAAAATTATTGTTGCTCTACATAAAGATGGCCTAGGCTATAAAAAGATTGCCAAGACCCTGAAATTGAGCTGCAGCACGGTGGCCAAGACCATACAATTGTTTAACAGGACAGGTTCCACTCAGAAGTTGAGTGCTTCTAAAGATGATGCACAAGAAAGCCCACAAACAGTTTGCTGAAGACAAGCAGACTAAGGACATGGATTACTGGAACCATGTCCAGTGGTCTGATGACACCAAGATACAATTATTTGGTTGAGATGGTGTCAAGTGTGTGTGGCGACAACCAGGTGATGAGTACAAAGACAAGTGTGTCTTGCCTACAGTCAAGCACATTGGTGGGAGTGTCATGGTCTGGGGCTGCATGAGTGCTGCCGGCACTGGGGAGCTACAGTTCATTGAGGGAACCATGAATGCCAACATGTACTGTGACATACTGAAGCAGAGCATGATCCACTCCCCTTGGACACTGGGCCACAGGGCAGTATTCCAACATGATAATGACCCCAAACACACCTCTAAGACGACCACTGCTTTGCTAAAGAAGCTGAGGGTAAAGGTGATGGACTGGCCAAGCATGTCTCCAGACCTAAACACTATTCAGCATATCTGGGGCATCCTCAAATGGAAGGTGGAGGAGCGCAAGGTCTCTAACATCCACCAGCTCCGTGATGTCGTCATGGAGGAGCGGAAGAGGACTCCAGTGGCAACCTGTGAAGCTCTGTTGAACTCCATGCCCAAGAGGGTTAAGGCAGTGCTGGAAAATAATGGTGGCCACACAAAATATTTACACTTTGGGCCCTATTTGGACATTTTCACTTAGGGGTGTACTCACTTTTGTTGCCAGCGGTATAGACATTAATGGCTGTGTGTTGTGTTATTTTGAGAGGACAGCAAGCTGTACACTGTTATACAAGCTGTACACTCACTACTTTACATTGGAAAGATATAACAGATACAATAAAATATTTACAAAAATGTGAGGGGTGTACTCACTTTTGTGAGATACTGTATATCAACATTGTCAAGTCTTTAGTCAAAATGTTTTTACTTTATTTTTGTCTAACACGACATTACAGCATATTTCTTTAATCAAAAGAGATTTGTAATTTGGGCTGGCTCATTGTGATGTAACATCTGCCACACGTGGCACCGCAGCTCCTCTTCCTCTCTAGTGCTCCACCTTGATAATATTATTTGTGTTGGGAATCATTATCTGAGTTGTTTTTGTAGTGGCTATGAAGTTTTGTGTTATGTACATATGTAAAAACTTACTATATAAAGATTTTTCATGTCCTTTCAAGATTGGCAATCACTCTGGCAATATACACACTAATATAAATATTTATTTGGATCTAGTCATACACTGCTGTGTTCAATCCCACAGAATAAGTAATAATAATTCTAGTGATTTTTCGATTGCGACATTCCATAATTTTCACAGAAATTCACCATTACTCTGATTGAAATTTGAAGGAATTGTTCGCATGTTAGCCAACTGCATTCATGGTAAATGCTATATGTTGGCTCCTTCTTAAATTTCTGTAACACTTCACTAAGGCCTAAGTTTATCACTGCTCTGCAGTGCACTGCAACACAATTTTAATGATGAGGCGTTCACATACACTTGTTTACAGCTTGGCTTTACAGTCATGGTGTCTCAATACCCACTAGTGTTAATATTTATCATCATTCTTAATTGGTTTGATGTTGCTACACACGCTCAGCTGGCTGACTATGTTGAGCTGGCCTTGTGTTGTTTCAAAGTCTTTATTATCATGACAGTCAAGTCTTATTCATTAAAGTTTCACATTTCATTTTCATTAGGATGAAACTGATTCTGTAAATGAATGGGGTGCTGTGGAAGAGTCAAACCCTATGAGCAATCACAGGGGAGCCACTGAGTCTGTATTAATTATCAGGAATATGAGCTCGATCGAAGATGTTAATTGCACCAATGGTTGGTTATGTGGGGAATTGCGATGCATTTCATGCAGGGATAATAAAAATGAATTTTTAAACAAAGGGATCTTAAAATAATATATGATCTACAGGGAATGCCAACATCAAAAGCACAACTCAAAGCTTTGAAATGTATCTTTGTGGTCCGAAATGTTAAATATGAGCTCTGTTTCACTTGATTCAAGTTTGTCGAGGAGAAAAACAAAACAAGAGGGTAGTTAATTAACAGTTATAACAAGCCTTTTCAGCAGTAATTTGACTTTCAAATATTAGCATTTATATATAAACTATACTACTGGAAACTGCAAGTGAGCTTTGCCATAGATCTGCTAATTGATGCCCATTGTGCTCGTGTGACCTTTGAAAATGATAATGTAACAACTTACATTACATTAACGAGTACAGACAGAAAACGGCACACATTAGATGAACCATTTATTGGAGAACTATGCACATCAATCTACAAATAATGTCTTGGAATTAGGTTCTGCTCTTCCGGAGTAACTAACTGTGAGCATGGCACGCAGTACCAATCCCCGGCGCTAAAGGAAACAGAACCAAATAGTTGAAGGCAGGAGTGGTGGGTGGATTTGCAACAGCATGCTGGTACGACTGTCAGCATATCAGACCGAGTACGTAACCTGATGATTTAAAATACAGGTATGAAATTTCATATTGAGTTAGGAGCGATCCGACATTAGCTGATGCATCACTGGTCTATTGCCGCTTGGGTTTCATGGCTGAACTAGCTATGTTAATTTATATTAGAATCTGTTTTTAATCATACCTACAGTAAAAAGTTGTATGTGTGTATATGTATACACCAATCATAACATTACGACCACTGACAGGTGAAGAGAATAAGACTGATAATCCTTTCTTTTCTGTTGTTCTAATTTGTTTTTCCTTTTGGCCCGCAGTGGGTATTGAATACGCAACTGTGTCACTGAAAGCAGCATGGTGCACTAACTGAGCTGTAAAGGAAGATGTTCATGTCTCAGAGACGTGTACACCAAGGAGAAGGCCCTAGCCTCGCTCTACTTCAGGCTTTCATATGTGGATCGGGGCATGCTCGTTTTTCTTTAGTCCATGATGCGCTCCTTTTTGCTACTTTACACCACACTGTTAGTTCTGTAGGCTGGCTAATCACCATCAGTGATCAGGCCTTATGCCATAACGGCATCAAGAATCTTGATTATGATCTTATATTTGTGCGCAGTCACACAAATGTGGTGGAAAAGAGAGTAAAAGGATAAAGTTAAACCCATCTTTAGATAGGTGAGGGCACTGTTGTCTTACCCTTACCTCTGGGATTTTAGAATGACCTGACAATGACATTATTTTATATGTTTGTAATGTACTAACCATGCAGTTAATATAAAGTCTATGAGTAAACTGTACTGTATTGATTGGTCAAGTGCTCATGTAAGTTTCATTGTCAGTAAATATGTTTAATCAACAGTTTCATGAACAGAAAACCTACTCCCTATCACTTTCTCTTACCTCCTCCTTCCCTTGGAATCCCACCATGTTTTACCTAATTCCACTGATCAAAAGCACCTGCAAAGGTCAGCCAACATTCCCAAGCATTTTGGCTAATTACACTCAAAGATTTCCCCTTAATGGGGATTAACATCCCCTACACAGAGGGGCAGACTAAAACTACATTATAATGCTCTTTATTTACTCATTTGGGTGGATTCCCTTGAGATATACCAGATCATAAATTATGTAAGACATTACATCATTTTCTACTTGGCTCGAGTTCCACAGTTTTGTGTATCCTATGTGGCTTCTTAGCCACTGTGCCCCCCCCCAACCTACACACATATTCAGGGACTTTGTTATGGTAAATAAGGATGGTAAAAGAAATGGTTTGTGGGTGGCATTGTTATAATCACTTCTTGCCTCCGAGTGGAAAAATATCCTGATTTACATGTAGGTTAATAACACTTTATCATGTGAAGGCATGAAGGCAATAACATCAGTGAAGTGAACAACAAAGCCAAGCCCTCATTATCAGTCTCTTGTTTTAATGCAATTACACAAAAGAGACTTTAATTGTGCACTTATGGGAGAACTGAGATGTTAATTAAGTGCCTTACAAATTGCCAATTACTTTGATGTTTAAAAAAGTGCTGTGTGACTGAACTGTATGGGGGAAACAAAGCAGACTGGTGGAATGCTGACTGATGTGCATACTTTCACAATTGGTAATGTGATTTGAAACGTAACTCTGCCCCTTGGATTAACATTTTAGCACCTCTTTTCAAATGAATCCCTCAGTATACTATGCATTGAGTCATTTAAAACATATACTTTTTCTGATCTAACATACAGGATAAATGGCACACCATCACTATTGCATACTTTAGAAAACATACACATGAAAATATGTTGTCATAACATGGACTTTCTCTGGTATATTGCCAGGATCAGATCTTGACACTAGAATTACATTAGTACAACTTTTAGCATTGAATTAGCATTGACCATGTCTCAAACTACCTGGCCTGATGTCTCTTAGCTGTCCCTGTCCAAAGTTCTCTTGGTTTTGTTGCAGATCTAGTCTCTGCCTGTTGATTCTGGCTGTCACTACCCACAGCCCACCAGGTGTTCCATCTTCACCTGGTTGTGCAGCTGATCTGGAGTCTGCTTAAAGACTCTGGACACAGCACCTGTGTATTTATTGACCTGCTGTTCTTCAGCAAATGCATAAATGTTGTTGAGGCCCAAAAAGTGCATTCACTCTTATAATCATCACCCAGGACTAGCCACCCCTCAGATTCTGGCTCCTCTCTGTTTCTTTTTAGTTTCTGATGCCAACTTTATTTACAATCCTATTCACAAAAAAGTTGGGACGCTGCATAATGGAAATAAAAAACAGAATGCAAAAATGTGCAAAATATTGAAACACTATATTCAACAGAAAATAATATAAAGACAACATATCACATTTTGAAACTGAGAAATGTTATTGTTTCTTGAAAGATATTGCCCACTTTGAATTTGATGCCAGCAACATGTTTCACAAAAGCTGGGACAGGGGCAACAACAAGACTGTGTAATGCAAAAAAACTGGTGGAACATCTCACCACTAATTACTTTTATTGACAACAGGTGAGTAACAAAATTGGGGAGGATGAGTCTTTCAGAAGTAAAGGGAAGATTTCCCCCCGCTGTGAAATACGGCTTGGGCAAATAGTGAAACAGTTTAAGAATGTTTCTCAACGTGAAGTTCCAAAGTGTAAGGGATCTCATAATCTACAGTACATAATATAAGTGAAAGATTCAGAGAATCCAGAGAAATCTCTGTACGCAAAGGGACAAAGCCGAAAACCAATATTGGTGGCTGTGATCTTTGGGCCTCCAGGCAGCACTGAATTAAAACCAGACACAATTATGTTGTGTAAGCCACTGAATGGGCTCAGGAACTATTATGGTGTGAGTAGGCAGGAACCAGAAGTGGAGGAGGCATTGAGACCAATGTTTTAATTCCTCCCAACACAGTGCAGGAAAGAGTACTGAAGGAAATGTAATAAGAAGGCAGAACAGGCACAAAATCAAAATAAAGAAGTATTTGTCCTAACAAACCTTGTAGACAAACACATAACTATTCTTCTCAACAGCACACATTTAACACCAAACAATACTGGACAAAGACCCAAGGTAACAGGTGTGTGCAATAATACAGGACAATCCAGGTATGTGTGCGGAGTGTGGAGGGTAACAGGACTATGGTAACAAAGCTGGAATATCTTTGCAAGGTGTGGGGTCATAGGTGGAATTGTGACAGGAAAACTTCTGAAAACCATTGTTTGTAAAAACAGTTTGTTGCTGCATCTACAAATGCAAGTTACAACACCACCATGCAAAGGCCTGGGAGGAGTTCTGTGAGGCCATGGAGAAAGACTATCGGCTGGCCTCGAAGAGATTCTGGCAAACCATCCGGCGCCTCAGGAGAGGGAAACAGTGCCCTACCAACGCTGTTTACAGTAGAGGTGGGCAGCTGTTAACCTCAACTGGGGATGTCGTCAGGTGGTGGAAGGAGTACTTCGAGGATCTCCTCAATCCCCCCGTCACGTCTTCCATTGAGGAAGCAGAGGATGAGGGCTCAGAGGTGGACTCGTCCATCACCCGGACGGAAGTCACAGAGGTAGTCAAGAAACTCCTCGGTGGCAAGGCACCGGGGGTGGATGAGATCCGCCCTGAGTACCTCAAGTCTCTGGATGTTGTGGGGCTGTCTTGGTTGACACGCCTGTGCAACATCGCGTGGCGGTCGGGGACGGTGCCTCTGGGATGGCAGGGTGGTGGTCCCTCTTTTTAAGAAGGGGGACCGGAGGGTGTGTTCCAACTATAGGGGGATCACACTTCTCAGCCTCCCCGGGAAAGTCTATGCCAGGGTGCTGGAGAGGAGAATACGGCCGATAGTTGAACCTCGGATTAAGGAGGAACAGTGTGGTTTTCATCCAGGCCGTGGAACATTGGACCAGCTCTATAGCCACTACGGGGTGCTGGAGGGTTCATGGGAGTTTGCCCTAACAATCCACATATGTTTTGTGGATTTGGAGAAGGCATTCGACTGTGTCCCTCGCGGCATCCTGTGGAGGGTGCTTCGGGAGTATGGGGTCCTTTGCTAAGGGCTGTCAGGTCCCTGTACGACCAAAGCAGGAGCTTGGTCCGCATTGCCGGCAGTAAGTCAGACTTGTTCCCAGTGCATGTTGGACTCCGGCAGGGCTGCCCTTTGTCACCGGTTCTGTTCGTAATTTTTATGGACAGAATTTCTAGGCGCAGCCATGGGCCGGAGGGTGTCAGGTTTGGGGACCACACAATTTCGTCTCCGCTCTTTGCGGATGATGTTGTCGTGTTGGCCCCTTCACACCAGAAACTTCAGCATGCACTGGGATGGTTTGCAGCCGAGTGTGAAGCGGTGGGGATGAGAATCAGTACCTCCAAATCCGAGGCCATGGTCCTCAGTCGGAAAAGGGTGGCTTGCCCACTTCAGGTTGGTGGAGAGTGTCTGCCTCAAGTGGAGGAGTTTAAGTATCTAGGGGTCTTGTTCACGAGTGTGGGAAGGATGGAACGGGAGATTGACAGACGGATCGGTGCAGCTTCTGCAGTAATGCGGTCGATGTATCGGTCTGTCATGGTGAAGAAAGAGCTGAGCCGCAAGGCAAAGCTTTCGATTTACCGGTCAATCTACGTTCCTACTCTCACCTATGGTCATGAGCTTTGGGTCATGACCGAAAGGAAAAGATCCCGGATACAGGCGGCCGAAATGAGCTTTCTCTGCAGGGTGGCTTGGCGATCCCTTAGAGATAGGGTGAGAAGCTCGGTCACCCGGGAGGAGCTCAGAGAAGAGCCGCTGTTCCTCCACATCGAGAGGGGTCAGCTGAGGTGGCTTGGGCATCTGTTTCGGATGACTCCGGAACGCCTTCCTGGGAAGGTGTTCCGGGCCCGTTCCACCGGGAGTAGACCCCAGGGAAGACCTAGGACACGCTGGAGGGACTATGCCTCCTGGCTGGCCTGGGAACGCCTCGGTGTCCCCCCGGAAGAGCTGGAGGAAGTGTCTAGAGAGAGGGAAGTCTGGGCATCTCTGCTTAGACTGCTGCCCCCGCGACCCGGCCCCGGATAAGCGGAAGAAAATGATGATGATGATGATATTCTGCCATTCAGACTACCTACTATCTTTTTCAGGGAAGACAATAATTTTAGCATGACAATGCCAAACCACATTCTGCATGTATTACAATGGCATGGCTCTGTAATAAAATAGTCTAAACTGGGCTGCCAGCATTCCAGACCTGTCCCCAATTGAAAACATTAGGTGCATTATGAAACAAAATATACAACAAGGATGAAATGTTGTTACTGAGTGTTGTTGGGTTGGGTTCACAGCCAGCACTGAGATGACATCAGCCAAGAAGATACTTAAGTTAGATATACAGGCATTTTTCCTATGCCGAGACAAAGTGTATGCTACAGCTAGCTAGCAATGAGACATTAGAAGATATAGCTAGCTAACTAACTAGTTTAATAGTTGATGTCTTGAAAGGTTTGCTAACGTTACATGTAGCTCCTTACACAGGTAGGTGCATTTGACATTTCAACCTAATGTGGATCTTATAGATCAAACATCGCCATCAAGTTCTGCAGGCATTAATGTAGATTGTTAATGTCATATTCTGTACTGCATTTTTTCAGGTTCTGATGGTGACCATGTCACAGCAGGATCAGACAGCCAGGAAGAAAAGTTCAGCCCTGGGGCTGAAATGAAATGTTTCTGCATAGCAGTAGTTTATGAAACTTAAACAAGATTATTTATGGTAGCCCATATCTTGAATGTTCATATTTAGTAGCAGAACCAGAAGCATGTTGTGTCAACCAGTGTAGTCATGCCAAAGGGTTATGGTGCAGCTTGGGATGTGAAGTTGTGAAATTCAAGTACAGTACAGACAAAATGTAAATGTAGATCACATATCAGCCACACACATTGAAATACTGAGGTCTATGTGGTAGCTCTTACCTAAAAGCACACATCACAGTAATATTAAATGAAATGGCAGAAGTTAGTAGTTTTCATGTTTATTCTAGTAGAATCAATGATTCTGGTATGTTCCCCAGTGCACCTACACCATATGACAAAAGTGTGTGGACCCTCGACCATCACACCTATATGAGCTTGTTGGACATCCCATTCCAAAACCATGGGATTTACAAAATGTGTCCCCCCTCGCATTTGAAATCAAACATGTGCCCCTGAGGGCAAAGGCTTCATATGTGGACCTTAAAGTCTGGGGCAAATTTACTGTAATAGACAGCAAAAATATAAAGCGGATAAGGCATAAGACCCAGCAGCAACTCACCGGGAGCATGAGAGACTCATGTGAGGTAATGTCTCCTTGTCCCTTTTAATCCACTGCCGCTTCTCAGTTTTGCGAGGGGGTTTCATGAGTGAATGATGCTCCCTTGGTGATCCTGTGAGGTGCCTGTGCGTGTGTTGTGAGCAGTTTGGAGATTACGCATTGAGCTCCATCGTGCCAAGTTATGGATAATGTTGTTCCTTCTATTATCACCTTCCGCAATATACTTTTGTTATGTAATTGCTGTATTGAAAAGACTGAGTCATTCTTTTTTATTCTGTTTGGTCTTTAAGGTCAGAAGGATTGAACCTATGCATTGTTTTAGTTTTTTGCACAAAGAAATACAACACAAAGAAGAACACATACCCTGTACTTTTTTTCACCTGACCCATGCATTTAAAAGGTTTGGTTGCACATCCCCAGTTTTAGTTTAGAAACAGAGCTATTTTTTGAAGCTATCTATCCATAACAGTTAACATTGAAGATGCAATGTCATAATTCTATATTTCAATTTGTTACAATACTAAATTTGCTATATCATTAAGGGAAGTTTAAGTTGCAATAGGTACAGTGATAGTGCCACTTAAACCACTAGCAGTTAAATGCCAAACACAGTTAATTTTTAAATCAACAGCAGAATAATTTGAATCTTCAAACTTTCAGTTACTAAGCTATTAGAAATTCGATGGATGTTTAAAGTTTCTTTATTCACTGGATGTTTACCGTTGTGTATTCTATTCCATGTATTTTCAGGGAAAGAACTATTATATCCTGTGGAGGGAGAAGTAATAATGCGACCCTACCAGAATTTCAAATCTGCCTTGTTTGTGCTTGTCTCCAGCTTTTGCAATTCCGTTAAATGCAGTAAAATAGGAGGCTAAATTCACTCTTTGACTTTTAAGGTGTACCACAGGGGTATTGAACTCTGGCCCTCAAAGCCAGTTCCGCTCCATTTTATCCATTCCATTTCCATTGCAATACCCTAATCAGGGACTTATTTTAACTTGGAACACCTTGTGGGTGCAATTAATTATGTGGTAGAACAGAAAACCATCCGGCTCCAGGCGTCTTAGAGTAAGAGTTGAATACTTCTGGTGTACCATGTGATCATATTCAGAATGTTCAGACATGTTTGTGTTCAATCCTGAGTCTCTTGACTGGGCCACTCTGGGCCATTCACCTTTTTATATTTGAGACACTCCAATGTTGCTTTGGCCTTGTCCTTGGGATCACTCTCCTGCTAAAAGGTGAATTTCCTCTGGACTGAAGCAATTTCTCTGGCATTTCCCTGTATCTCTGTCATTTCCTCACCCATTCTACCTTCAATTTTACAAGATGCATAGTACCTGCTAATGAGCAGCATTCCCACATTATGAGGCTGCCACCAACACTTCACTGTGGGGATGGTATTTTAATTTGACTTTTTTTTTTATTCTACCTTTATTTATACAGAGAAATCAACTGAGACCAAGTTTGCTTTCACTGCTGGGTCCTGTATTTCAACAATAAAAACATGCACAGAATGGAAATGAAATCAGACATAAATTTACAATAAAATCTCTGTTTACAAAAAAGAATGAATTTAAACAGTATTTTTTGCACCAAACATTTCATGGGTATGGGGCAAAATATAAAAAAAACTGTTATACCCCATTCTAAATTAGTCTGCCATACTGTATCTACAGAACTATCCAGCCTAAAAAAATCCAGAAAATCACATTGTATGATTTTTTTATAATTAATTTCCATTTTATTGCATGACATAAGTATTTGATCACCTACCAACCAGTAAGAATTCCGGCTCTCACAGACCTGTTAGTTTTTCTTTAAGGAGCCCTCCTGTTCTCCACTCATTACCTGTATTAACTGCACCTGTTTGAACTCGTTACCTGTATAAAAGACCTGTGTAACCTCAGGACCTGGTCAATGACCTGAAGAGAGATGGGACACAGTCTCAAAGAAAACCATTAGTAACACACAACGCCTTCATGGATTAAAATCTTTCAGCGCACGCAATGTCCCCATGCTCAAGCCAGCGAGTATCCAGGCCCGTCTGAAGTTTGCCAATGACCATCTGGATGATCCAGAGGAGGAATGGGAGAAGGTCATGTGATCTGATGAGACAAAAATGTAGCTTTTTGGTCTAAACTCCACTCGCGGAGGAAGAAGGATGAGTACAGCCCCAAGAACACCATCCCAACTGTGAAGCATGGAGGTGGAAACATCATCCTTTGGGGATGCTTTTCTGCACTGTGGACAAGGGGACAGGACGACTGCACCGTATTGAGGGGAGGATGGATGGGGCCATGTATCGCGAGATCTTGGCCAACAACCTCCTTCCCACAGTAAGAGCATTGAAGATGGGTCGTGGCTGGGTCTTCCAGCATGACAATGACCCCAAACACACAGCCAGGGCAACTAAGGAGTGGCTCCGTAAGGAGCCAAAATCCCTGCTGCAGTGTGTGCAAACCTGGTCAAGAACTACAGGAAACGTATGATCTCTGTAATTGCAAACAAAGGTTTCTGTACCAAATATTAAGTTCTGCTTTTCTGATGTATCAAATACTTGTGTCATGTATTAAAACACAAATTAATTACTTAAAAATCATACAATGTAATTTTCTGGATATTTGTTTTAGATTCCGTCACTCACAGTTGAAGAGTACCTATGATAGAAATTACTGACTTTTACATGCTTTGTAAGTGGGAAAACCTGCAAAACCGGCAGTGTATGAAATACTTGAGATCTTGCATTGAGCCCCAGCCCCGGGGAGATTGACCATCATCTTGAACTTCTTCCATTTTCTAATAATTGCGCCAACATTTTTTGCCTTCTCACCAAGCTGCTTGCCTATTGTCATGCAATAAAATGCAAATAAATTATTTAAAAATCACACGATGTGATTTTTTGATTCCGTCTCTCACAGTTGAAGTGTACCTATGATAAAAATGACAGACATCTACATGCTTTGTAAGTAGGAAAACCTGAAAAATCGGCAGTGTATCAAATACTTGTTCAACCCACTGTACTGCTGTGAGTATAAAAAAACAAACTACAGCAGCAGTCCAGGTCAAGCAAAACCAACTTTCTCGGTATACATAATGATTAAATTCACCCATTCTGATATATTACCAATGTATTAATATGTTTATTAACACATGCACAAATAAATAATCGGTCTGTACACACATAAAGTAATCATTAATTAATTAATTAAAGTTTATTAAGGTTCATCAAGTAACAGTGTATTAATGAATATGATAATGAATACAATCACAAATAAATCCTGCTTTTTAGTTCTTCTCTATAACACATCTATCTGTCCAAAACTAATACTGCCAGTTTAATGCAGAACTTTTTGATATGACTGATCAGTGAGTCATAACTCCACTCCCAGCCACGGAACTTTGAAGTTTCTTCAAAATTATTGTTGGCCTCTCCAGGCCTTCTCTCACAAGTCTCCTTGTTTGAGCCCTGGGTTTTGAGGGACAGCCTTTTTTTGGCAGTGCCTTGGTGGTATAATGCTTAAACATTTTGCATATTGATTGATCTATGCTCACTGGGATATCCAAAAACATGGGTATTCATTTGTGCACCTTTCCTAATCTGCATATTTTATTACTTTAAGCTCCTTTAGAATACTTATTGGTCTTTATTTTCCTTCAAATTCACAGCCTGACCAATGATCCTTCAATAGTGGGGTTATTTTCCAGGAAATGTGACAGCAAATTTAGTGCTTAACAGTTGGAGATGAGAGTTAATTTTGTCCTCATTAAGGCAATTTCTTTAATCTATATAAACTGGGACACAGCACAGTGGTTGAAAACTTATGCAAGGAAAATACATTTCTTACAAATATTTCCCAACAGAAGACTAATGTCACTACAGAATGTTGTATTTTGAGTGTCAGTGTTTTAAAATAAAACATGAGAGCAAAAATGTCAGCGTACCCTTTCAAAATGAGTAATGAGAGAATTGGTCAGCTGTTTCAATTATTTTGTAAGGCATTGTATTTTATAAAGTGGGTGGTTTGAATCCTGTTTGGCACATCTTACTAAAAATCACATTACTTTATCCTAAAGCCATCCACCTGCTTAACCCTAATACCTGGGCTTCTTTGCATTTGCATGCATTTCAGACATAGCAAAATGCTTTGTTATTTTTCAAGAATTATCTTGGTAAGTCCCATTTTCTGGATAAAGTGCAGGCAGCATGCAAAAGATCCTCAACCTCAGATATGATCAAAACATGGGTCAAATGGTTAGTAAAGCATCTATCATATCAAAGATGGGTTAAATAGTAGGAAGCAAAGTACTGGGCAATTCACTGATTTTCAAGGTGTTTTAGATTGCAATGTACCACCCAGTGTCCAGAAACTAGAACCTCTGTGAAAGTTGTGGTTCTTCCAACAGGACAACCCTAAAAACAGATCAAAAAGCACTCAGAAATGTCAAAAGAAGAAACACTGGACTGTTCTCTAGTGCACCTGAGGAGTGGGTCAGTTGCAAGTAGAGATGTGCAGGAAGCTTACTGATGGTTCGAGGAATAATTTAACTGCAATTACCTTTCTGCGATATTATCTTGGGGGCCAAATATGTCCATTCCATTTATGTTTCTTTTTGTAATAAATTAATAAGTAAATTCTACAGTTTGGAAACGTCAATGATAAAGTCTGAATACCAAAAGATCTACAAAATGTTGATGAAGTGGGTAATTCTTTTTGAAATACTGCAAGTGTGAATATTTCTGGCTGCAACTGCACAACTCAAACTACACCTTAACACTTAACATGCCACATGTTAACATGTTACATGTTACACGAAATCCATGGCAGTCCTTTCATTTGAGAATTACTCTTACAGTATGATTTAAAAGTTCATGGAAGCATTATCTACTATGTTGTAAACATGCATTCAACTAAATAAATGTATTCCTTTATTTGGAAAGTATTACAATATTTTACAAAAAAAACTAGTACTTTTGCTTCAATTCAATTTTACTAAAGTGAAACTGCTAAATAAAAATATTTCCTTAAGGTTGTCTGAACAATTTCTTATGTGATTTATATCCTCTAAACACTTAGAATGTACCACAGGTGAGATAAATAACCTATTACAAGGATCACCAGCCTCTAACCTAATTAATTAGAATTCCAAAATGATTTGATCCAAGCCATGTAGTTTTTGTTTTAATGCAAAAATAATGTTTTTTAAAGAATGGGGAACTATTTAATCAAAGGTGTTAATATTTCTGGAGACAAACCAAATGTCCGTGCCTCAAAATACCAGATGGTGGAGCCAAAATCTCAGCAGAGAACAACTTATAGGGATTTCTGTGCTCATATTTTTAGGCCTCTTGGATAACTTGGTAATTGTGTCTGTTTCTGTGGGTGTGAGCACACGTGCGTGTCTGTGTGAATGTTAATGTATATGTGTCCCTGTGTGTGAGTGTGCGCCTGTCTTTCTGTACGCGTGCATGTTTACTTCAGACTGTAAAAATACTCATTTGATAAACAGAGAACAGGGCTCATTTTCAAGCTCCATCGCCTGGTTATGGGGTATGGATGAATAATGGTTGAATTCAACTGTGCTGAAACAGAAACACATTCCATACACTCACCAAACACTAACTGCTGGAGAAAAACAACAACTACATAAAAACATTTAATATAAAGGCAACTCAGTGTTGTAAAGTCTTCTTTGAGTGAGATTAAATGTTGTTCCGGAATACTGCTGAGTGCTTCACAACCTCTGCACATTAAATGTTCAACATAAACATCAGTGGGGTAAGCGTGTCAGAGTAGGATAAATAGTACAGACGTATCTTCAATTTCTTTACCGAATCAATCATTAACACTACAGGACACCAATGCTTCACTTACAGCATACATTTGCATAATCAACAAAGCCTTCCGTAGGTCTTTATATAATTTTATTTCTGTTATTTTTTTTTATGGTTTATTGTAGCCTGTTCTTTTTAACAGCAAACAAAGTGAAGTTCAACTAGATGTGTTTTATGAGTGTAGGGGATACATTTTTGTCCAGCACATGCACAGAAATAAGCACAGTTTCTATGACTTTATGAGTGGTGTCCATACACCAGAAAAAACATTATTAAGGCAGAGAAGGGTGAAAAATTCTAACACAGACAGTATTAACAAGTATGGCCCAATTTGCCAGATTTTCAGGAGGGGTGGAGCACCATCTTGTCACACGCAGTGCTCAAGTTCAGAAAAACTGTCAGTCAAAACCCTTAAAACACTTTGAGATGCAGTCTGATCACTGTTTTTAGGTATCATCTATGGTACAGCTTCAGTGTTCAAATGTTGTGTCCAAAAACTGAAATTGCAACACGAGATGGAAGTCAATTATCCTAAAAAAGGCTATGAGTCATGATACATTTTCGAGGTTAATAAGGACCTGACCTGTATAGGTGCGCAGTTTTTGCCATTAAAATACATTTGACAATGTAAGAAAATGTAAGTAGATCGGAAATTTATCAATTTAACCTTTCTCTATGCTCCCAAATCTATACAGTTGCCACCCATAGGTGTAACGTGTGTAATTACTCATTATTTTGCTGTGTTCATTATACCATATACATACATCCAGGAAGATGTCCATCAGGGAATGAACTAGGAGGATTACAAACAATCCACTTTGTGAAAAGATTAACATGTTTGAGAGCACATCTGTGAAATCATTCACCCTTGCCCATTCAGATTGCTATCACCAATGCTAATGGTTTTACCTGGGCCCTTCATTCATGGAACTAAAGCCTTGTGTAGTTAGATTTGGCAGCCGTTCATTCCGGTAAGCATCAATAGCTGACTTCTATATTTTATCACCCCCTGGTAAGAAGCTGGCCAGAAAATAATTCTGCAGCAATTACCATATGTTGTGATTGTGGTTTTGGACCAACACCGTGACATCTGTGTTATATTGGCATCTAGGGCACGCTAGAGCAACTTCCAAAGGCTGCATTCCATTTCTGCATCTACTGAACAGGTGCTCTCTGCAACACAGCTCTTCTACCCTGTTAAATGTTTTATTTACACTGACAGCATGTTAGGCAATAGTCAATACCAAATAACAGACTTGTAACAGACGAAGAGTACAAGCACTGTAATTCCTCATTTAGTTCTATGCGCAGATACATTTGATGAAATAATTAAGTTGACTAAAACTACAAAACAAGAGTAAAGATGTTGTATTCCCTGACACAATCAATGGTTATGATATTATCAACAGAGTTGGGCTTATTCTGCTTTCTTTTGGGGCCTGTTCAGAATGTGTAGAAGACTTAGAAGGATAAGAGGGCTTAGAGAGCTGTCCCAGGCCAAAGCAAGCCTCAGCTAAGACTAAGACCCCACTAGGGGCCGGCTCTCAGCATCCTTACTCAGTATAGAAGTCATCCCTTTAGACTTCACACATTGCTCCCCAGGACCCGACAGCCTGTTCTCTCATTACCTTTGAAAGAAACAAACCCACATAGACACAAATCTCATGCACACAATAAACGATGAGGCATTTGGGATATCTGCAGGGAATTCCCTGACACAATCAATTATTTCTTTTAACTCCTTCCGTTTATCATAATTTGTCTGTGATGACAGTCTGGAGCAGGTGTTAACCTGTCTCAGTGGGAAGATGAGAGCAACTCAATGGTGTCTCAAACTCATTCTATCCCAACTGGCACCCTATTCCTATTTAGTGTACTACATTCTATCAGGGTCAGAGCTTTGAGCCCTAAAAAGAATTGAACTATGTTGGGAATTGGGTGTGGTCAGGGAGGTGGGGAAGGAGCTGTGTTGACCTGGCTTTGTCTGCCATACATCTTTGCACAACCAAAATATACTTCATCATTATAGCAGAAAGCCAACTGTCACAGAGCCTGGTTATCTGTTCCAGAAGGCATTTAGTCTTTGGATTCTGTCTACAAGTGTTAAGTGTTTGATTTGTTCACTATTTCACAGGGCCTTCCTACTCCTGTTATTCTTGCTGTTCTCCTCTTACTACTCGGCTACAGAGGCACCTGAAAAATAGGATACACAACAATCCACTAAAACGTGACAAAAAATGTGTCTTTAGTCAGTTGGACAGTGGTCAAAAAACTAAATAAGCATGAATATACTACTTTTCATATTTGAAAAGTAATAGTGAGACTGTAACAAACACTGCATAATTGAAAACACTGTACGAAACACTGCAGATTATTCTAATACGAAATAAAAATAAATACATCTACTGTAGGACCTTTTTTTAAATATAATTTTTATCAGCATTCTATTCCTCATAATTAAGTGTTTGATGATATTTAAGTTGTTCAACAACAACATATTTAGGTGCAATTTTAGGGTTTACACTGATTTCCATGACATGCAACAATTACTTCTCCTCCTCAATTAATTCATTTCGACATATACCTCTTTCTCAATACTATTTCTTATCTTTCAACAATTAATTCAATTATTATTACTATATCATTATTTCACAGAGATTGCATGGATTGATCCTCAGTTATGGATTGAGAGACAAACAAAATGTAATACTATGTAGAAACGGTTCCAAAGTCATTGAAAAATCTAGCATAAAACCAAATTAAGGATAATCAGAAGAAAGTTCACATTCATATTCAATATTGAAATTCAGTGTGTGAGAGTGAATGTGACACAAGCGTGAATGCTCAGAGATCGCAGTGCACAGCTCTGCTGCTTGAAGTACTGTAGATTGCTGGCTTTGACATTTTCCCATTGTGCACAGCGGTGCAGCAGGCAATAATTAAATATCAGGTGCATAAGCTGCTCTTTAATTTGACATGTGTGCTCCAGGCAATAAACACATGTGGTGCAGTGGGGGCAGAGTAATTGCAGAGGAATAAAATATCATATCAAGAGTGAGCAGATCATTGTATCAGGTACCCGATGACAGCTCGTTTGATCATTACGCAAGGGCTAAAAAGGTTGGCTAATTAGTTGCCATTAAAACTCACCCACTAATCAGGGGTCGCTCTTGCATAAAAATCTCTGCATGAGTGAACAATGCCCTTTTCAGACAGTCTCACCCCTACTGCAGCTATTTGCAATAGAAATAAGGCACTAGAATTGTGATTAAAAAAAGACAAGGAAATCTCATTTTAATATATGTAGCAGATTTCTGTTAACCACTTCAACAACAATGCTTAGATTTAATATTTCTGTCTACCATGGATCCATGGAGGGTTTTGGTCTAGTGTTCCTGAATTGACAATAGATTATTCGTTTTGAAACTCTCAAACTGGGAGAGTGGATTTTGTTTTACATTCAACATCACTACAAATATTTTTTCTTAACAGAATATCAAATTATTTCAGGATATTGAGTATCAATTTTAATAACCTGAATTAATAAAAACTGGACATGTTAAAGACAGAAAACGTATGCTGAAGACCCAAAATATTGTCTGCATCTGATACTTAAAGGTCACCTGGCACCAAAGTACACACTTTTTACAAGAAATCCCTGTCTTTGACTGATTGGTAAAAACTTGATCTTTCAGCAAGATAATTACCTCAAATACCCTATAAAGTTGATTGTTGAGTGCTGCACCAATGAGATTGTAGGAAATTCATCACATAAATTTTACAGACAAATTTTAGTGGCAGACTTTGGGGTGTTGAAAAGAATGTCTGGGTCTTTATATCAGGTACTCCACAGATATTGATAAAAAGCAAGTTTAAATCTATCTCTAATACGTAATCCTATGTCATAATTGCACCTGCAATGAAAAAAATTATAAAGCAGATGAGACAGTTCTATTAAACTGGATCCCTGCTAGTGATGGGCAATCCAAGTATTTTTGGTGGGCCAGCTATTCTGGCTCCATTTACCTGAAAGAATCAGCTTTGACTCCCAATTGACTCATTGTATTAAATACTTGAAATAACACATTTCAATCGCAAACGGATGGACGGCTTTGTATGCAGAAGATGGGGCAATGTGGAAAAGAGGAAGGAATGTGGACTGGGTAACAAAGAAAATGCAGGAAGCAAGGGGTGGGGGTGTGGTCGTGGACTTGGGGGTGCAGATTGTCAGTGGCCAAGTTGTGTTTTATGTTGTATTCTAAGAGAAAGGTCGAAGGGGAGAAATTGTGTCTATATGGACAGGAATTGGTGTCAGAATTCAAGTACCTTGGCATATGGTTTGATGACTTGGAGGACCCACATGCAGTATATTGCTGTGAGATGTCGGCTATGAACCTTATGCGGGCAGTGGTAGGGTATGATTGGGGAGCGGATAGACGTACTCTGGTGTGTATGTATCAGACGCTGATTTGGTAAATTTTAGACTATAGGTGTTTTGTGTATGGGTATGAAGCTAAATCTGTGTTGAAATGTTTAGATGTGGTCCAGGCGACCGCATTACGGCTGTGTGTTGAAATGTTTAGATGTGGTCCAGGCGACCGCGTTACGGCTGTGTGTTGAAATGTTTAGATGTGGTCCAGGCGACCGCGTTACGGCTGTGTGTTGAAATGTTTAGATGTGGTCCAAGTGACCACGTTACGGCTGTGTGTTGAAATGTTTAGATGTGGTCCAGGCGACCGCGTTACGGCTGTGTGTTAAAATGTTTAGATGTGGTCCAGGCGACCGTGTTACGGGTGTGTGTAGGTGCGTTCAAGACAACATCGGTTGAGGCCTTGCAAGTGGAAGTTGGGGAGATGCCGCTGGAACTGAGGCGGGATAAACTGGCACTGGCGTCCTGGGCCAGATTAAAGGGCAGCGTGAAGGGGCATTCAGCAGTCAAGGCTGTGGATAATTGCTGGGAGCGGGAAGTGGGCAAGATAAAGGTGTATGGGTGGGTGATTGGGAAGTTGGTGGAGGAGTATGGATTAAGTGAGAGGGGAGGTGGGGCCTACAGTCACAGGTAATGTTCCACATTGGTTGTTTCCAAAGCTAGGGGTGGATGTCAGTTTGTTAGAGGGAAGGAAGGAGTGGGACGAGGGAAGTATGGGTCCATGTGTGGAAAGGTGTGTTGGTGAGGGGTACTACATGTTTCTCCAGATACATACAGATGGGTCAAAGGATCCGGAGAGTGGGAGGGTTGGTGTGGGTGTGTATGTGACGGAATTGTACAGATGGCTCCAAGAATGACAGACCTGGTGTCTGTATATATGGCAGATATGGTGGCGATGATTCTCGGGTTGAGGTGGGTGGAGGAGGTGAGACCATTGAGAGTGGTGGTGTGTTCCGACAGCGGCAGTGTTAGGCAGCTTACAGACTGGAAGGTCAGACAGAGGTGACTTGTTGGGGGAGATGATGGTGTTGTTGTTGGGATTGGAGAGGATGGGTGTGGTGGTTTGGTTCTGCTGGGTGCCGGCTCATGTTGGTGTGGAGGGTAACGAAGGGGGTGACAGGTTGGCTAGGAATGCGTGTAGGAAGAAGGGAGTGGGTGTACAGGTGCCGTTAGGATGGGGGGAAATTAAAACGTTGATAAAGGGGGTAGGTGTTGACTGTTGGCAGAGGAAGTGGGATGGTAGCAGAAAGGGGAGAGGGTATTATTGGGTGCAGCAGACAGTGAGGGTAGATGTGAGGAATATGGGGCGTTGGAGAGAAAAGGTGGTGTGGTGTCTATGATGACTATGGTTAGGGCATACAGGACTAAATGCGTCATTGAAGGTGATAGGTCAGTATGATACAGAGCTGTGTGATTGGTGTCGAGTGGAGGAAACAGTTGAACATGTGTTGGTGTATTGGGAGCTGTATGATGTTGAGAGGGAAAGGTTGTATGAGACGGTTAGAAGGACGGTAGGAAGTGGGATGTAGAGGGGTTGCTGGGGGTCAGGAAGGGGAGTGGGATGGTAGCTAAGGCTGTATGTTACAGCATCCATATTAGGAACATTATCATTCCTCCCCAGAAACTCTGTTCTTCCTCCTACTCAGTCATCACCCCTCCCCCGGTCAAGTATCCGCTCTCGCCTCATCAAACATCACCCCGATTAAGCTTTAATCCTCCCCTTGTCAATCGTCAGCCCTCCCCTTGTCAATCGTCAGCCCTCCCCTTGTTAATCGTCAGTCCTCCCCTAGTCAATCGTCAGTCCTCCCCTTGTCAATCGTCAGTCCTCCCCTTGTCAATCGTCAGCCCTCCCGTTGTCAATCGTAAGTCCTCCCCTTGTCAATCGTCAGTCCTCCCCTTGTCAATCGTCAGTCCTCCCCTAGCCAATTGTCAGTCCTCCCCTAGTCAATCGTCAGTCCTCCCCTTGTCAATCGTCAGTCCTCCCCTTGTCAATCGTCAGCCCTCCTCCAGTCAAACATCAGCGATCCCCTTAGTAAAGTATCAGTCAAAATTATAAGATTTTTCCCAGCCAATAAAACGAGCACAAACACTGGAACTATTATCACATGGACTCAATACAGAAGAGGTGCTAGTGGGTGTAAGGTAAGATCAATTAGAAAATTATGTTTTTGCGCTTTCATAATCGCAAAATTATTGAAATATTGTGTAACATTTACTTAGCTAGATTCATTATTTTCAGTTTAGCCGTTCTGCTAAATAATGTTATCTTAAATCAATATTTTTACCGTTTATGGCTAGCTATTTGGCTGGCTGCTGCTAACTGGCTGGATGCCTGGCTAATGGACTGGCTGGCTTAAGCACACCAAGAAATAAATAGAACTGTAGCTATTTATTTTTGACCAAAAGATTATAGGAACCTTCAATGACATTGCTAATTTATCCTGCTAATTACCAACTACTTAACGTTCCAAAATACCAACTACTTAACGTGCCTATTACATTTAATGCTTTACAACAGTACAATTTAAACAAATAGTTTATTACCAATTGTATGTAATTCTAAGGAAATATGTTGTTGTCCGACTTATGATTCTCCCAATTAATTAACTGTTGACAATCTGTGGCTAGATCTATTTTGTTAAACCATTAAAAATGTTTAACTATTGTAAATGAATACTGCTGAGGTCATGTTACTATTCTAGTAATTGGAATTTTTTATTTAGGAACATGGGAGAACCCAAAGCTCATTATGAAGCCCTAAAGAAAAATCTAGAAGAAGGTAGGTTAAATCCCACACTTACGTCTCCTGGAACCTGCACCTCAAACCCTTTTCAGAAACCACCACACTCACTTGCATGTATACTGGTAACATTAGTGTAATACTAGAACACCCACCAAGATGATAATTTTTATAATGGAAACTCTTTTATTAATTACAAGCACAGGATGCTGATACTATAATAGCCTGCAACAGGTCATATTTAGGAGAATACTCTCAGAAACAAAGAACAAGTGTTCAAAAAGTTTGAATGAAAGACATTTTGAGAGTTATTCATAATGTCTAAATTAATCATTGATGTTGAGTATTTGGTCACACATTCTTTGCATAGCAATAACTGCTTCATTCCACCAGGTAGCCTTCTTCTCTGGCGGTGCTCCAACATCAGTGTTGCAGCCATCTTCAGTTATTGTTTGGAATATATTTGCTTGAAGAGTCATCTACAGCAAATTAATGTTCAGTAGAAAAAAAAAGGATGATTTGGCTAGTCACTTCTACAGCACCACTTTCAATACACTTGACTCCCATACGGATATTGAAATATGCTTCTTCCGTTCTTGATTAGATCAACATCTGCACCAACAATGTCACCACCCATAAACTAATAAAAAGATCTTCCCCAACCAGAAACCATGAATAAATAGAGAGGTCCGACAACCACATAAGGCACGCCACGCTGTTTTCAGATCTGGCAACGCGGAGGCATACAGCTTATCCGGGGCCAATCTGAAAAGGGGCATCAATATGGTTAAAAAGGACCATAAACTGTGAATCAAGGAACACTTCATCAATAGCTACGAACCCCGACGCATGTGGCAGGGCATCTAAGCCATCATTGACTACTGGCCGAAGACAGCCAACGACTTCCCCCACAGCCAACGACGTCTCTTTCACAGATGAGTAAAACAGGTTCTACGCCCGCTTCAACAGGGACAACAAAGAGCAAGCCATTAAAGCTGAACTCCCCTAAGATGCCCCCCACCAACTATCCACCGCAGTGTTGTCTGCACTGAGCAGGGCGATTGTGTTCCTGTACACAGTTCCAACACCATCATCAAGTTCGCAGACGACACCATTGTGGTAGGCCTGATTAGTGACAATGACGAGTCAGCCTACAGGGACGAGGTCATGTGCCTGGTGGCATGACATGCTGATAACAACCTGGCCCTCAACGCAAAGAAAACTGAGGAGCTCATTGTGGATTACAGGAAGTCTAAAGGCTGCAGCCACGCCCCAGTCCTCATTGATGGTACTGAGATGGAGTGTGTGTCCAGCTTCAAATTCCTGGGTGTTCACATCTCCGAGAACGTCTGCTGGATGCTCAACCCCTCAGCCCCGTCTCTCAGGGACCTTGTTGCACTACTCCCTCGTACTACTCTGACACTGCCTTGCTATGCCTGATAATGGACGTTTTCAGTTGTTAAAGGTACGTGTCCACCTCAAGAACCTCACCGCAGCTATCCCTGCATTTCAGTAGCATATACACCTTGTACATTCAGTTTGCCTCCTTCCACATAGAACTGCCATTGTGCTTGAATTCTTAGTTGTTACACACACGTCTACTTCGGGACCTGACTGTTGCTATCTCTGCATCCCGGGTGCACATGCTACCTTAATACATCACTCCTCCATTTGCCTCGTTTGCACATCTTGAATGCCATTTTGAAATTGTAATTTGTACCGGAACAACTATTATCCCACTTGTAACATACACTACACCTAATACTGTAAAATGTCTGCCCCCCTCTATTTACCCTTCATTGCACATGTACACATTCCACTGGTAATATACACTGAACAAAATTATAAACGCATCACTTTTGTTTTTGCCCCCATTTATCATGAGCTGAATGTACACAAAAGGCCTATTTCTCTCAAATATTGTTCACAAATCTGTCTAAATCTGTGGTAGTGATAAAAAGCCACCCTAAAATGTGACAGCATGTGTGGCGCGAGTCACTCAATTGATGAAGGCATACAAGGATAACTACAAGCTCAAACATTTTTACTCTGTGCAAAACATTATTTACCTGTTTCGACGTCAGTGGAACTCTGTTCCCGGCTATAGCGGACAAATGTGGGTCTATTTACAAAGGTACTGAAAACGCAAACAAATGCTTTTTTGACTTATTTTTTTATTGATTTTTATAATTAGAAATGTTATGAAAGAAATATATATATATTTCCAGAATGCAAATCATAAATTATTAATCATGTTAAGTAACAAAATTATTTGGTTCTATGTTGTAACACTGATAAATTACAACTTTTGGAAGGAGGGACAGTAAAAAAAATATATTGGCACAGTACATTTCAAACCCACTGGCCCCAATGGGCCACTGGCCAAAAACAATTTGCGTTGAGCCCGGACTAAAACTTTGTGTTATATTGCGATGGACGAACTGCACAGGTGACAAACTTATTGCTCTCGTTTTCAATTTACATGGTGTAGTTCAAATTGCATAGTTGTTAATTATTCAATTGTCAATTTCTTTCTAAAGAAATGAACCAGCCAAGGAGTAATTTGAGTCATTGTTTTCATTGTAGGTACTGTATAGCTATTACCTAACCATCCCCAACATGGCGTCATGGTTAGAGATGTGGACTATCACATTGGTGACCGGGATTCGATCCTTGCCACGGACAAAACAAATTTGGCATTAGGATTTGTTCATATTGCTCTCGTTTTCGATTTACATAGTGTAGTTCACTTGGCCTAGTGATTAGCTATTCAACGGTTTATTTATTTTCTAAAGAAACGAACCAGCCATGGAGTGATTCGAGTCATTGTTTTCGTTATAGGTATTGTATAGCTATTACCTAGCCATCTACAATAATCTATTTCTAATTTAACATGTTGAGTGGCAATCCTATTATACCTGTGGATGGTTTGGATGTCAATGTTAACTAATAACTAATGTGTGGTGTCTGTTTAATTGCAATGCAAGTAAACAGACACCACATCTCTATACACGTACCATGTGCACCCACATCCGCTGTTTAAAAAGCGTAGTGGTTAAAGACTCCGTCAGTCACATAGTAAACCGCGGATCGAATCCTGCTTGGGCAACAACATTCATCCCTTCTAATGGCGGGCAGGCAGAACAAGACTTGCTTGGTTCCTTATCTTGTTTTTTCCCCATCAATTAACATTCAATGCCCCATAATGACAAATTATTCGTTTTTTCTTGCCACTATTGAAAGTGGAAAACAGATATATGTCATATTCATACAGTACGCATTCAGAACATTTGCCATAATATTCCGAATGAAGCTCAGATGGTGTGTTCTTTGATAATCCTTAAGATTACTTTGGAATTTCACTGGGGTGATTTAGAAAGGCAAAAACCAAGCTATGAGATCCATGGAACTCTGTAGACCTCTGAGATAATATTGTGTTCAGACATACTGTAGGTCTGAGGAAGGGTATATAAAAAATTGCTAATGCATTGAAAGTTCCCAGGAGCACAGTGGGAACTATCATTGTGAAATGAAAGAGGTTTGGAACCATCAGGAAACTGCCTATCCATCTACTTGGCATGGCTAAGTAACCGACAAGAAGGACTTTTGTCTGTGGCATGACCAAGAACCCAATTACCACTCTAACAGTGTTTCAGAGTTTCTATGTATAGATGGGAGAACCAGTTACAAAAACAACCACCATTGCAGAACTCTACCAACCAAAACAGCACTGACAGTTCAAAGGTAAGCGTTTCCTCTTCAAACCTATTCACAAAGCTGCTAAGATCAACTTTTACTAAGGCATAAGGAGATGTCTTAAGCTAAGAGAAAGGGTGGGGTTGACCCTGTTGCTATGGATGGTGTCGTGTTCCACAAACAAGCCTACTTACTATGCCCACAGTGATTGGCTGATAGGGGAGGGGTCTCTGTCAGTGAATTCATCTTTGCAATATTGTAGAAGGATATGTCATGTTGCTGTATTGAAAGATAAAGATATTCAAATAAAAATTTCACTGATTAAACATGAAATATGTAATATTCTACAGACAGGTGACTGAGATCTACGTAATTCGTCTGCGCTGCATAGCTGCATTTTCCCTGTGGCCAAGTAGCGTAGAGTTTTCACAATCTTGATCTGTTATTGGGTTGTTTTTGTTTGTTTGTGAAGTGACTGCATCAATGACTATGATGATCATAATACGCTCGTGATTAAGGTGATATATTTTTAAAAGCTCAGTATCATTCAATGTTTCTAAAATGTCGACCTGATTACAACACCAACATTTTAGAGTCCTAAAGTTAGGACTGACACGCCCATTTCTTTAATAGTTGCGTCTAAATCATCTCGTTAGAAGCTAATTTTAGCCTTAAGATTCTTTGGGAATACGCCCTCAGGTCTTTATGTTAGAGTGGCTAGATGGAAGCCACTCCTGAGTTAACAGCCAATGACATGCTGTCTGAAAGACTCAGAGCATGAGGAAGACGAACTTCTGGTCTGATGAGAACAAATTCTAATTATTAAGCCTGAATACCAACTGCTACATCTGGCGAAAACAATGTACTGCTCATCACGGGAGCATCATGCTATGGGGATGCTTCTCAGGGTCATAGACTGGGAGACTGGTCAGGATTTAGTGAAGGATGAATGAAGAAAATTACAGAGGCACAACATAGCTGAAAATAACATTTCACTAACTCTCGGCATCCAATCTGACAGAGCTTATTTACCCTTACTTAGACAAAAAAATAAATTAACAGTGTCTCTTTTACAACTGAGCCCTGTATTACAAACTAAAAAACATATTCAAAATGGATATGAAACTGGATATGAAACAATCACAATTCACAATTAAAGCTGCGAGCAGCGTTTCAGGGGGCCAAGCGGGGTACAGGAAGCATCTCACTGTATGCTCTCACTAGAGACATTTTTTGCTATTTAAAAATGCTCAATGCTGCTAGTAGTCAGGATGTCCAATCAAAGAAGAGGAAATCAAAACAAAAAAAAAAGACTTTGAAACCAGAAAAAGAACCAGGCAATCCTAGTTCAGCCGATTAGGAGGGATGAATATTGTTGTCGCTGGCAGGTTTCAATCCCTGGTTTTCTATGTGGCAGACTGTCTTTAATCATTACACTATTTAAACAGCCAAATGCAACTTCTACCTCAGCCATTACATTTTTGCTGAAATAATGTGGACAAAAGAACATATATTAACGGAACTAAAGAGTAGTCTTGCACAAAGTCTATATAGCTAATAGCTAAACATCCTACTTGTAACGGAAACAATGACTCCAATCACTCCATGGCTGGTTCCTTTCTTTGGAAAACAATAACAGTATAAAAGGGGTCACGTAATACAATTATTCTCGCAAATAAATGAAAATCATGGTATTTCAGATATGTATTGTTGTGTGAAGGCTGAAAAGCACCTAGTGGATGAACATTTGTGATACAGAATTTGCAATGTCTGAGAAGAGTGTGTAAAGACAGACGAGAGAAAGTGTATTTGACGAGAGGGAGTAGAGGGTATGGTAGGAATATGTGTGTGGAGCAAAGAGTGTGTCTTGTTGAGGAGTGGGAGGAGGAGAGTGTGTATTGTGTGTGAAGAGAAAATATAATGTGTGTGTGATAGTGTGGAGGGAGGAGTGCGTATATTAGCCATCTTGTGTTAGCCACCTAGCGTTACCCACCTTGCTTTAGCCACCTTGTGTTAGCCACCCTGCGTTAGCCACATCGCGTTAGCCACCCTGCATTAGCCACCTTGCCTTGAGCTTGCTAGCCACCTGAGTGACAGCTAAAATCCTCTTCCTCTAGCGTCACATGCACACACAGTGGCCAAAATGATATGGTTTAATTCCTAATACCATTGAATTTGAATGGGAAAAGGTTTGGCTTGCTAAGCTAAAGAATGTTTGGCTTAGTTACCTCATTTAGTGATTAACAACTCCAGAAATGTATATGTCTCTGACATATTTGGCAGATTTTTGGTACCTGTCGGATATTCCCATGTGGATGTATGGCCTTATATAGTCATAGACCTGCCCACATCAATTTCAGTTGCTGATTTCAGCCATATTCTTTAATATATCAACTTTCCTTATATAACTTTTAATGACAATGGTCCAGTGGTCCTTCACACTAATTGTCATCCAAATCTATTCTGTGGTTTCGGAGGAGATGTCGTTTAAGTGTGTTTTTATTAATGTCAAAATCGTGAGAAACATCAGTGATGTTTATAGCGCCCCCAAGAGGTATTTCTGTATGGGACTTTTTCTGTCCATTCCTGACAGACACATTAACGAGTATGTTTCGATTGGTAGCTGTTTGATGTTCCATTTGGGATTAATGGAGTTCTGAAGTCATAGACCCGCCCAGTTCAATTTCATTCGCTGATTTCGGCCATACTATTTGAGATATCAACTCAAGACAATGGTTCAAAGGTCCTTCACACCAAACGGCATGCAAATCCATACAGGGGTCTCTGAGGAGATGTCGTTAACGAGTTTTTCAGTAAAGTTCATATGGAGGCCATATTGTTTGAGATATCAACTTTTCCTTTAAAACTTTTAAAAACAATGGTCCAGTGGTCCTTTACACCGACCAGAGACTTATTTGGTCAGCATGAGAAGGGGCATGTATGGAACTCTACGACATTCGGTTCTTGAGATATGCATGCTCAAACCTTCAACATTTGACTAAGTGCTACAGCGCCACCATGGGTGTATAGGTATACAGGCCTCTCATGGCAACAAGTATGCAAAGTTTAAGTTGCAAATTGAGCAACATATGGCCGAGTTACAGGCCTCTGAAAATGGGCCCGGAGAAAAATAATAATAATAAAACCAACAAAAACAATAGGGTTACTGTACCTACGGTACTTGGTCCCCTAATAATAATAATCAAACGTACAAACAAACATAAGAAGGTTCCAGCAACTTCGTTGCTTGGCCCCCTAATAAAAAGTTAATTCATTAGAAATGTTAAATGGCTAAAGCGTTCAACTAATTTCCATATGATGATTTTGTGTGAATTGTTCTAGAAACAAGAGGTTCCTCAACCAATCATTTGACTCTATTCATCTAATCTCTCCTACTACTGACAAACTGCTTTATTTTCTCGAAATGTGTAATAAAACAGATTAGGGCTGGGATTTCAAGCAAAGCAAAAAGAGAATAAGTCAGTGATGTTTGATAAAATAAGAATGGGTATGCCACATAGCACAGATGCATTAAGTCAATAGGAGTAGAGAATTAACTCTTCTGAGCACTCCCCCATGAGAAGGCGCCTGTCGTCTGAGGAACTATGGGTGCCTCTTGCTGTGACTTTAAGGTTGGCAGAAAGTGCTCTGGTGAGACCCCCATGCAATATTAGCTGACAGCCCCATATAAATAATAAGGCACATAATGCGATATGCAAGCGCTAGTGTCTCCACAAGGGCTTTCAACAGGTGCATCCTTCCCACTACATTTCCATTTTGTTCAACAAAGAGCCAGTCTTCACAGATGACTTCTGTCTGAAAGCTTTGCCTGATCATTCTTTTATGTGCCACTTCCCAGAATGCACAATATTCACAGGACCTCATGATAATAGGCTCGTGGGGACATGGGGAGGGAAGAGAGAGAGGCAGCTTGTCGGAATGCATACATCCAGGTCTGGCCCAAGGGAGGGGGCCATGTTTGTGACACTCCAGTCACAAGAAGCCAGGGATATGCTGCTTGGTGTGCCTGACCTCCCTTTCCCCATCTTTCTGCCATCACTGTTGCTAATGGCTCTGTTTTGAAGTGGTCAGAAAATGTATCATATTCTTTTGAGCAATTGAAAACAATATGTCACATGTTGTTTTATAACTCTGTTTTGACTTGTGATCGAGGGCAAAGCATCAAACGTTACAGACAAATTTCACTCTAGATCTTAAAACACTGAACATACTAACTAATATTTATGGCAACCTGTCTATTTACATATTTCCCTTTTTTTAAACCTGTCACGAGTAGCACTCTATGTTGTACGATTTCTATGGTCATGGAGAAATGTACTGCTGCCCTAATGCCTGCATTTTTACGAGCACAGTATCCTTCTTAATTAGATTAATTTAAAGACAATAATTTACTTGGGAGCCTTTGCGAGGCTAAGAGCCCATCTATATGGAACTAATTTCCTGCTTTTTCATTGTGCTATGGCTTTGTGTGGGAGGCTCTGTTACTTCTATCTTTCTGACAAATCAGCCAAAACAGCAACGCAAACAATTTCCTTCTCCTTCTCAGCCCAGTTAAAAAAATCTCAGGATTGTATAAATTAAGACTGTTGAAAAATGTCATTAATAATTAAACATGTATGCTATTTCTCAATTCTGTTTTCTCCTTATAAATTAATGATAATTTGTTTATCTGCATCATTACACAAAGGCCTGAGACTCCTCTCCAATTTTATAATTATTTTGAAATAAGTGCAACATGAATAGATTGAGTATGTCTTCTTTCTCTATCTCTCCTGATTGGCTCATATAGAAAAACAGCAAAACTCAAAAAATATGATCCTGCTATTTACACTGAAAGTGACCCAGGGATCTCCAGGGAGATCAGCAGAATGCCAATTGATTATTTTAGATGTAACATCTCTTTAAGTATCCTAAAACAGCACAGATAATGAATATGGTACTATAAGTTACAGTATAACTGTTATTACCCTCACTTTTTGCAGGAATTATCGAATGGGATACAGAGATGTCAATAGCAGGATCCAAATGGCATAATTTTCAAATCAGATGCTCGCTGCCTCTCACCCCTTTGTTCATTATATTGTATTCCAACATGAAATCAATGTGGATTTAATTTAGAGTTTTAGAGTTTTTGCCACTGATCAACACAAAAACACAAAAGTCCATAATAAGAAAGGGAAAAATAATGTTTTAAATGAGTTACACATAAAACAAAAAAATGCATAAGTATTCAACCCCTTTTCTCTGACACAACTGAATGAGCTGTGCAACCAACTGTCTTTAGAAGTCCCTGAATTAGTTGAATGGATTACACCAGTGGACAGTTACAGTTTTTCACATAATTTGAGATTAAATACACCTATCTCTGGGAGGTCCACAGTATGTTAATACAGTTCCTTACAAAAACTACATCATGATGATGAAGGAACATTCAAAGCAAAAATAAAGAATGAGGCTCTTCATAAGCACCAATCAGATGTAGAATATCAAAAAACTTTTCCAAGGCCTCAAAAGGGGTACAAGTCAAGACGGCCAACAAGACATCTAAGGTAATTCTAAAAGTGTTACAGTATTTGACAGCTGAACTGGGAGACACTTTGCATCCTGCAACAATAACTCAGGTGCTTTATGAAAATAGCCTCAGTGGGAGTGTGGCAAAAAAATCTATATATGTCAGAGACTCTGAGACTACTATCCCTACCGTGAAACCTGATGGTGGAAGCATCATGCTATGGGGAAGCTTCTCAGCTGCAGGGACTGGTCAGGATTGAGGGAAGGATGCAAAATACAAAGACGTCTTTGAAGACAACCTGATCCAGATCAATCCAGACCTCAGACTCAGGTGAAGATTTATCTTACAGAATGACAATGACCCAAAGCACACTGCCAAGACAACACTGTATTGGCTTTGGGACAAGTCTGTGAATTTACTTAAGTTGTCCAGTCAAAGCCCCAATCTCAATCCAATTGAGAATATGTGGAAAGAGTTGAGAATTGCTGTTCACCAAATGACCCTATTCAACTTACAGGAGCTTGACCAATTTTGCAAAGATCTGCAAAGCTGAATGACACCCAAATAGACTCATGGCTGTAAAACCAAATCTTGACTAAACGCGGTGAATACCTAACCGACTGATTGTTTTCTGTTTTTTGTTTGTAATTATTTGTATTTTATTTAGAATTATTTGCGTTGAACAGTGGCAAAAACTCTTAGTTTAATCCACTTTAATTTCATGATGTAACGCAAAATGTCTAAAGGCGTGAATACTTTGGAGGGGTACTGTATGTATTGTGTTAAAAACACCATCCCATGCTAATTAAGGCAATTTTTGGATGACAAAAAATATAATGATATAATCAATGAATAATGAGCTCTTGTCTAAATGTATATGTACTGTATCTACTTAAATGCAGTTAAAGTAAGTATGATGTGGAAAGGAAATTAACATAAAAAACGTATAAACCTCTTTGCTAGACACAGAAATGTATGCTTTGAGCACTTAAAGTCAATATGAGATTTCTCGAGACAATCAAGTACATCAATGCTAATTCCCTAGTCATCAGTTGGCTTCACTGTACCCATCAGAAACTCTTTATCAAGTGTTCCATCCTTTGCCAACTCAATTCTTTTAGCATTTTACGAAGTAACAAAAGCCACTCTAATGTCACCCTTAAAATGTTTAGGAATAAATCAAGGCAAATCTTTGAATTAACATTTCTAAGTGGTCTTCATGGCAAGTTTTTACATCCAGCTAAGGAGTTTATGGTGTATTTTTGATTATGTAAACTGAAATTGCTTGCTAAGCCTTAGACAGTTACTTCATATGAAAAGAAAGAGAAGCTAATCAAACAGCTAGCGCAACACTAAATGCAATTCCCCATTGAATAACTGAGCTAGGTAGCTACTGTTATATATATTTTTGATCATAGTGAACACATTTTCATGAAGCAGTAATCAGCCAGGAGTCTGAATCTGAGATTCGGGGCTATTCATAAAAGATCTGGGGCTATAGCCCCGGACACCCAGGCCTAACGACGCGACTGGACCAGAGTACTCGATTAGTAAAGGTTATCTCTTATTGCTAGAGTTCTGAGCTAAGGTGAATGGAGCCCATTAGGAAAGTACCCCAAAGTCTGAAATTTAGAACTAGAAGGGAGAAGAGTGATGGCCTTGAGACATTTGCAGAATTGCTTAGTGAACAGGGTATTATGAGAAAATAGCCTCTTATAAAATACACATCTCAAACTGTGTGCTATACAGTAGAACGGTCACAGTTCATGAGGCAGGACACAAGCGCAGGGAGAACAGGGGACTTGAACTATAACTAAAGGAAACACTACAAACGAGACAATACAGAACAACTGAAACAGAAGGTACACGTGAAACAAAGACCAACAAGATACACTGGGATAGGAGGAATAGGAACAGTGAATAAGGAAACAGGAGAGGGCGATAGACAATAAAACTAGTATCCGTGATCCAATCAAGGGAGAGAGAGGGTTGGATCTCACTGGCATTGTCACGGTTGTGGGATGAAGAGGACACAGGCGCAGAGTAGAGGTAGGTAAGGTAATCCATTTAATACAAAATAAAGAATGCAGGACTCCAACAAAACAAAAAGCAGCAACCAGTGACGTGGGTATTCCTTACACAGGATAAACAAAACCAAAATGAACCACGCCTTGGGGCCTACAAACTAAACTTAAATAGGGTCCCCAATTGGAGGCAATGACTAACACCTGCCTCCAATTGGGGAAACCAAAAAAAGGAGTAGAGGTGGCTAAAGGCCACCTCCTGTCCTGTCCTGGCTATGCCCCGAGCCCAGCGCAGAGATGGCTAGGGGCACAGCCAGGACGTGACAGTACCCCCCCCCAAAGGCGCGGGCTCCCGACCGCAAGACCGGGACGACCACACCCGGACCGGCGGAGGCTCAGCGCCCGGAGCCGCCGGCACAGGCCGGGGAGGCGGAGCCGCAGGGACAGGCCAGGGAGGCAGAGGGTCAGGAGACGGGAGAGCCGGCGGAGGGACAGGAACCGGCAGGAGAGCCGGCGGCGGGTCGACAGCCGGCGGAGAAGCAGGAGCCGGGGGAACCGGCGGAGGGTCGACAGCCGGCGGAGGAGCAGGAGCCGGGAGAGCCGGCGGAGGAGCAGGAGATGGGGAAACCGGCGGAGGGTCAGGAGCCGGCGGAAGAGCCGGCGGAGGAGTAGGAGCCGGCGGAGGCGGCGGAGGGTCCGGAGCCGGCGGGAGAGCCGGCGGAGGAGTAGGAGACGGGGGAGCCGGCGGGGGAATAGGAGCCGGCGGAGGAGCAGGAGCCGGGGGAGGCGGCGGAGGGTCCAGAGCCGGCGGAAGAGCCGGCGGAGGAGCAGGAGATGGGGAAACCGGCGGAGGGTCAGGAGCCGGCGGAAGAGCCGGCGGAGGAGCAGGAGCCGGCGGAGGAGCAGGAGACGGGGGAGCCGGCGGGGGAATAGGAGCCGGTGGAGGAGCAGGAGCCGGGGGAGCCGGCGGAGGGTCCGGAGCCGGCGGAAGAGCCGGCGGAGGAGTAGGAGCCGGGGGAGCCGGCGGAGGAATAGGAGACGGGGAAACCGGTGGAGGGTCAGGAGCCGGCGGAAGAGCCGGCGGAGGAGTAGGAGCCGGCGGAGGAGCAGGAGCCGGTGGAGGAGCAGGAGCTGGGGGAGCCGGCGGAGGGTCCGGAGCCGGCGGAAGGGCCGGCGGTGGGTCCGGAGCCGGCGGAAGAGTCGGCGGAAGAGCCGGCGGAGGGTCCGGAGCCGGCGGAAGAGCCGGCGGAGGAGTAGGAGCCGGGGGAGCTGGCGGAGGAATAGGAGCAGGCAGAGGAATAGGAGACGGGGGAGCCGGCGGGGGAATAGGAGCCGGTGGAGGAGCAGGAGCCGGGGAAGCCGGCGGAGGGTCCGGAGCCGGCGGGAGAGCCGGCGGAGGAGTAGGAGCCGGGGGAGCCGGCGGAGGAATAGGAGCCGGCAGAGGAATAGGAGACGGGGGAGCCGGCGGAGGAATAGGAGCCGGCGGCAGGTCGGCAGCCGGCGGAGGAGCAGGAGCCGGGGGAGACGGCGGAGGGTCCGGAGCCGGCGGAAGAGCCGGCGGAGGAGTAGGAGCCGGGGGAGCCGGCGGAGGCATAGGAGACAGGGGAGCCGGCGGAGGAATAGGAGCCGGCAGCAGGTCGGCAGCCGGCGGAGGAGCAGGAGCCGGGGGAGCCGGCGGAGGGTTGACGGCCGGCGGGGGAGCAGGAGCCGGCGGAGGAGCAGGAGACGGGGGAGCCGGCGGGGGAATAGGAGCCGGTGGAGGAGCAGGAGCCGGGGGAGCCGGCGGAGGGTCAGAACCCTGTGGGAGAGCCGGCGAAGGAGCCGGAGACAGGGAAGCCGGCGGAGGGTCAGGGAGAGCCGGCGGAGGTTCAGGGAGAGCCGGGACAGGCGAGGGCGCCGCTGAGGCCGGGACAGGCGAGGGCGCCGCTGAGGCCGGGACAGGCGAGGGCGCCGCTGAGGCCGGGACAGGCGAGGGCGCCGTAGGACGATGCGGGGGCTCCTGGGCAGGTGAAGGCGCTGCGGGACAAGGCGGCCAGTCCACCGCGGGCTCGGGCGGCGGCCAGTCATCCGCGGCCTCGTGCGGCGGCGGCCAGTCATCCGTGGCCTCGGGCGGCCAGTCAACCGCTGGCTCGGGCGGCGGCGGCCAGTCATCCGCTGGCTCGGGCGGCGGCGGCCAGTCATCCGCGGGCCCGGGCGGCGGCGGCGGCCAGTCATCCGCGGGCCCGGGCGGTGGCGGCCAGTCATCCGCGGACCCGGGCGGCGGCGGCCAGTCATCCGCGGGCCCGGGCGGCGGCGGCCAGTCATCCGCGGGCCCGGGCGGCGGCCAGTCCACGGCGGGTCCTGGCGGCGGCGAAAACAGGGCAGCGGGAGGAGCTGGCGGCTGAGGCCACTGGGCAGCGGGTGGAGCTGGCGGCTGAGGCCACTGGGCAGCGGGTGGAGCTGGCGGCTGAGGCCACTGGGCAGCGGGAGGAGCTGGCGGCTGAGGCCACTGGGCAGCGGGAGGAGCTGGCGGCTGAGGCCACTGGGCAGCGGGTGGAGCTGGCGGCTGAGGCCACTGGGCAGCGGGTGGAGCTGGCGGCGGAGGCCACTGGGCAGCGGGAGGAGCTGGCGGCGGAGGCCACTGGGCAGCGGGAGGAGCTGGCGGCTGCGGCCACTGGGCAGCGGGAGGAGCTGGCGGCGGAGGCCACTGGGCAGCGGGAGGAGCTGGCGGCTGCGGCCACTGGGCAGCGGGAGGAGCTGGCGGCTGCGGCCACTGGGCAGCGGGAGGAGCTGGCGGCTGAGGCCACTGGGCAGCGGGAGGAGCTGGCGGCTGAGGCCACTGGGCAGCGGGAGGAGCTGGCGGCTGCGGCCACTGGGCAGCGGGAGGAGCTGGCGGCTGCGGCCACTGGGCAGCGGGGGGCGCTGGCAGCGCTGACTGCGTCTCCCAGGCAGCGGGGAACGCTGGCTGCGGCTCCCAAGCAGCGGGGGGCGCTGGCTGCGGCTCCCAAGCAGCGGGGGACGCTGGCTGCGGCTCCCAAGCAGCGGGGAGCGCTGGCTGCGGCTCCCAGGCAGCGGGGGACGCTGGCTGCGGCTCCCGGGCAGCAGGGGGCACTGGCGGCGCTGGCTGCGGCTCCCAGGCAGCGGGGGGCGCTGGCTGCGGCTCCCGGGCAGCAGGGGGCGCTGGCGGCGCTGGCTGCGGCTCCCAGGCAGCGGGGGACGCTGGCTGCAGCTCCCAAGCAGCGGGGGGCGCTGGCTGCGGCTCCCAAGCAGCAGGGGTTGCTGGCGGCGCTGGCTGCGGCTCCCAGGGAGCGGGGAGCGCTGGCTGCGGCTCCCGGGCAGCAGGGGGCGCTGGCTGCGGCTCCCAGGGAGCGGGGGGCGCTGGCTGCGGCTCCCGGGCAGCGGGGGGCGCTGGCGGCGCTGGCTGCGGCTCCCAGGGAGCGGGGAGCGCTGGCTGCGACTCCCAAGCAGCGGGGAGCGCTGGCTGCGGCTCCCAGGCAGCGGGGGGCGCTGGCTGCGGCTCCCGGGCAGCAGGGGGCGCTGGCGGCGCTGGCTGCGGCTCCCAGGCAGCGGGGGACGCTGGCTGCAGCTCCCAAGCAGCGGGGGGCGCTGGCTGCGGCTCCCAAGCAGCAGGGGTTGCTGGCGGCGCTGGCTGCGGCTCCCAGGGAGCGGGGAGCGCTGGCTGCGGCTCCCGGGCAGCAGGGGGCGCTGGCTGCGGCTCCCAGGGAGCAGGGGGCGCTGGCTGCGGCTCCCAGGCAGCGGGGGGCGCTGGCGGCGCTGGCTGCGGCTCCCAGGGAGCGGGGAGCGCTGGCTGCGGCTCCCGGGCAGCGGGGGGCGCAGGCTGCGGCTTCCGGGCAGCGGGGGGCGCAGGCTGCGGCTTCCGGGCAGCGGGGGGCGCAGGCTGCGGCTTCCGGGCAGCGGGGGGCGCAGGCTGCGGCTTCCGGGCAGCGGGGGGCGCAGGCTGCGGCTCCCGGGCAGCGGGGGGCGCTGGCTGCGGCTCCCGGGCAGTGTGGGGCGCTGGCGGCGCCGGCTGCGGCTCCCGGGCAGCAGGGGGCGCTGGCTGCGAGAACCGGTACGGCGGGTCCCGATAGCCCCACCAGTCCTCACATCTCCCAACATCAGGGAAAGCCCTCATAGGCCCCCCCGGCGTTGTTGCCCGACGCCTAGGAGCTGGCACCGGGCACTGCTGGGGCACCTGGACTACCCCACACGTGAGCACGGGTGGCACGGCCGCGTCCTTCCATTCCGCCTGCCCCCACAGCACCCCGCCAAGAAATTCTTGGGGCGGACACACGGAGGTTTGCTTACGTCGCCTCCGTCGACGTCTCCTCCGGGGTGGATGCTGTGGAGGCCCGGTGTGCCGCAGAGGACAGTAGGGGTTCTCCTCCTCCTCGGTGTCGCTGTCCGGCCAACCGAGGAGTTCCCCTACCGTCCATTTCTGCTGTGTCTCTTGGTGGTGGTTCATTCTGTCACGGTTGTGGGATGAAGAGGACACAGGCGCAGAGTAGAGGTAGGTAAGGTAATCCATTTAATACAAAATAAAGAATGCAGGACTCCAACAAAACAAAAAGCAGCAACCAGTGACGTGGGTATTCCTTACACAGGATAAACAAAACCAAAATGAACCACGCCTTGGGGCCTACAAACTAAACTTAAATAGGGTCCCCAATTGGAGGCAATGACTAACACCTGCCTCCAATTGGGGAAACCAAAAAAAGGAGTAGAGGTGGCTAAAGGCCACCTCCTGTCCTGTCCTGGCTATGCCCCGAGCCCAGCGCAGAGATGGCTAGGGGCACAGCCAGGACGTGACAGGCATGGCCATGCCAGGATGTGAAAAGAACGCTATCTCTATAGTTAACCAGTTCAACTCATGGTCTATGGACATGATCTCCTTGCAATTGCTTGGATAAATGGATTCTCTTGACTCTGACTGAAGATTTCTTCAACTGACGAGTAATTCAGTTTTTTCATGATTAAATACCCAAGTTGACAAGGTCATACATCTTGCCCAAAGCAAGCCCATTAATCTACTCTAGGTCATTGCTAAAAAATGACAATGTATTCTATATTTTGTTTAGCTTTTTTATTTAGCCTTTCAAAATTGCTTTAAAAAAATCGAGTTCAGTAAAAATTGCCATTAAAATACCCTTTATTTACAGGGGGTTTTAAAATAACTTTTCAAATATGTAATAAGTGATCAAATTCATGATCATTATGAAATAATGATAAAAAGAAAATACAAATTGTATTACAAATCATAAATAATGGAACAAGAGTTTTGACTGTACCTATGACAAACAAAAATACCAGGCTATGATATTAAAAGAAACAAGCCTAAGATTGTCTTCACAGCAAAATCTGCTGACTGGATAGTTATATATTATATACTATATAACTATGTGTTTGTGGCTTACACTTTTATAACAAATCTTAAATATGTTCGTACATTGGGTAAAAAAATCTCCCCAGCTATTGTTTACACAATTCACGAAAACATTTCCCCAATTATTTGGATACTTAAAGGCATAATCCACCCCATTAACACAAATAATAAAACTATTATTCTATCAGTGGGTAAAACTCCAACTGTGAAATTAATAAATTGTTTTGTAACAAATTTAGCTGTAAATTCAGATCACTGGAGATGGAGGCTAACATAGTATTACATTTCAATGCTTTGAAAACCATCACCTGCATTCCAGATCACCAAATCAGCCAGCAGATGGGAATACTTGTCTACAACACAACCATCTGTTCAAAACCAATACTGATGGTTTTATGCAGATATTTCAACATGATTGATCAGTGGAACATTACTCCACCTCCAGCCATTGAACTCTGTAGCTGCTTCAATATGATTTTTGGCTTCTATGTGGCTTCTCTCAGTCTCTATTGTTTGAAGGACAGCCCTTTCTTGTCAGTAATTGAGTATACAGCTTGTATTAGCTTCTAGCCCAATTGGTTCTGTTGTGACACTTTTTGCCGGACCGCATTAAGTGGAGCCGGCCAAGAAGAGAGTGAATGTCTCTTATTGAGTGAGTGAGTGCCTGACTGACTACCCATAGTTAAATAGCGTAGTGGTTAGAGACATGGACTGCCATGTAGGCGACCGACGTTCCTGGATAGACTAAAACAACGGCGTAGCTTTGTAATGTTTATTAGGGGAGTCAGGGTCATTAGATGCCATTTTTTTTTCACTCTACATTATAGTAAGCCCAAAGTAAAACTGTTTATGGTGGTTGGCAGTTCAACTGTCATTGTTTTTTATAGAAATGAACCATGGAGTGATTGGAGTCCTTGTTTTCATTATAGGTACTATATAGCTATACTAAAACTTTGCTGGCTACAAGCCTCAGTAGATACATTGTACCAGTGGCGGCTGCTGGTCTTTCAAAGAGGGGAAGCTCATTTTCGGCCTACATTATAACCCTCTGATGGTCTTCATTTGTAGTGACACTCGAGGTCTTTGGGGTCTTTTGGACCCCAGACAATAACATTTAATTTTGTAACAGAACAATATATATATATATATATATATTTTTTTTTTACAAATATCATTTTACTCTGTTTATTAATGGCTTTGCTAAAATCAGGTTTGACAATATTAGCACTGTCTGCCATTGTGTGCCGTTTCACCCGCGTACGACGCTAGCCTAGCCTACTAATGTATATGAATGAATGAACTAATTAACTATTTAAAAAAAAAAAATTAAACTTTGTAAAACTGAAACAAGGATTGTGGTGTAGCCTATAATTGTGTGAAATGTATGATGCAAATCGGCGTCCGTGGGTGGGACATAATCGTAGCATTTATCCAATCACTGTCTACTTTCGGAACACTGAAAAAAACTGTTCTAAGCAGCCCCATTGAAGTCAATGGATGCTTGGCTTCAACAGGGAAATGCACTGTGACGCTGCGGGATTGTATGAGAAGAAAATTGAGTCAGCCAACCTGTAGCTGATTCTGAACTAACTAGTTTTAGAGATGAATGTGTTTTAACAAATGTTTTGTCAATAAAATTATTACACAATAGTACAATTTGTTTTCATTACTGTATAGCTTGTAGCTAGCCATCTACATTCATCCCTTTCTAATTTAACAGATTGAATGTAGAGTTGTGACCCTGTTATATCTGTTGTTAGTTTGGATGTTAGCTAATGTAGGGAACTAGTTTTGAGAACTGGAGTTTTGACTAATTGGAATTGCTGCTTGTTTACATTGTTATGTATATTTGCTTTATTTATTTCTTAATGCTTGCTGCATAGATGTCGTGTGCCATGTCACAAGAATTTAATTGTTCAGAATGACGCTATGTTATTTGATAAATAAAAGACTTTGACTAATTGGTTTGAGAATGCAGAAGCAAACAGACACCACATCTCTACACATGAATCATGTGCAACCACGCTTGTTGTTTAAATAGCGTAGTGGTTAAAGACACAATCTGCCACATAGGAAACTGCAGATCGAATCCAGCCAGGGCAACAACATTTATACCTACTAATCGCGGGCCGGCTGAACTAGGCTTGCCTTGTTCCTTTAATTGTTATAAAAAAAAAAACTTGAGAGGATATCACTTACAGTATTTCACAAATGTGAGTAAACCACTCATATTTTTGCAAATATTTGATTATGTTTTCTCATGTGACAACACTGAATAAATGACACTTTGCTACAATGTAAAGTAGTGAGTGTACAGCTTGTATAACAGTGTACATTTGCTGTCCCCTCCAAATAATTCAACACACAGCCATTAATGTCTAAACCGCTGGCAACAAAAGTGAGTATACCCCTAAGTGAAAATTGTTGTCTTTGGGAAATAGACATATGTGTGCTGCCAGCATTGCTGCAGAGGTTGAAGCGGTGGGGGGGTCAGCCTGTCAGTTCTCAGACCATACGCCGCACACTGCATCAAATTGGTCAGCATGGCTTTCGTCCCAGAAGGAAGCCTCTTCTAAAGATGATCCAAACAGTTTGCTGAAGACAAGCAGACTAAGGACATGGATTACTGGAACCATATCCTGTGGTCTGATGAGACCAAGATTAATTTATTTGGTTCAGGTGGTGTCAAGCATGTCTGGCAGCAACCAGGTGAGAAGTACAAAGACAAGTGTGTCTTGCCTACAGTCAAGCATGATGGTGGGAGTGTCATGGTCTGGGGCTGCATGAGTGCTGCCGGCACTGGGGAGCTACAGTTCATTGAGGGAACAATGAATGCCAACATGTACTGTGACATACTGAAGCAGAGCATGATCCCCTCCCTTCGGAGACTGGGCCGCAGGGCAGTATTTCAAAATGATAACAATCCCAAACATACTTCCAAGACGACCACTGCCTTGCTAAAGAAGCTGAGGATAAAGGTGATGGACTGGCCAAGCATGTCTACAGACCCAAACCCTATTGAGCATCTGTGGGGCATCCTCAAACGGAAGGTGGAGGAGCGCAAGGTCTCTGACATCCACCAGCTCTGTGATGTCATCATGGAGGAGTGGAAGAGGACTCCAGTGGCAACCTGTGAAGACCTGGTGAACTCCATGCCCAAGAGGGTTAAAGCAGTGCAGGAAAATAATAGTGGCAACACAAAATATTGACACTTTGGGCCCAATTTGGACGTTTTCCCTTAGGGGTGTACTCACTTTTGTTGCCAGCGGTTTAGACATTAATTGCTGTGTGTTGTGATATTTAGAGGGGACAGAAAATTTACACTGTTATACAAGCTGTACACTCACTACTTTACATTGTAGCAAACTGTAATTTCTTCAATGTTGTCACATTAAAAGATATAATCAAATACTTGATTGAACATTTATTGATTAGGGTCTAGTTGAGTGTTCTGAGAGAGAAAACAGGAGAGATGGTCAGAGGCAGCACACTCAAGTGTTTTGGAAAGAAGGTATAGCGGTATGTAGTTTTTGATGTCCGACAGGTCAAGTGATGAATTCTTGAGGTGGGGACACAGCCGGATAGAACACAGCCAGAGTCAGGGCTGAGTTGATGAAGAAGGTAAGGAATGGGAGAAAGTCTTCAGAGACACTCTGGAGAAGGGGGCGATTGGGTCGAAGGGGCGGTTTTTGAGCAACCAGATACCATTAGTTGCATGATTTCATCAGGAGAGAGTAGTGAAAGTAGCTATCATACCTAAAAGGTTTGAGACACCTGCTTTGGAGAGTGACGGTCTAGGAAACAAGAAACCAGGCAAGTTTTGTTCAGAAAGTGTTGCCCTCTCGAGATTCAAACCCGGGTTTGATTGTGTCGTTAACCCCTACACCACAGAGCTGTACATTAGCTGGGTGTCAGTATAGCCTCTTGACGTTACAGAATTTTGGCACGCATTAACATCACGCCAAGTTTTAATATTTCGTTAGACACCATTGACCATTGTGTTAAACTGAGTAACGTTTCTTAAGTTTACCTCCACCACATACAGTAACTATGAACTGTATGACTTTTGACACTGGCCGTTTTAAAAGCTTATGTCGCTAGACACCATTAAGAATTGTGTTAAACTGAGTAACTATTCTTATTAAGTTTTCCTCCACCAGAAATAGCATCTATGAACTGTATGGCTTTTGCCACTGGACATTTTAACAGCTTATTAGTCATTTGTGAATGACATTGATACAATTACTATTGTATCAATATAGGTGATGATAACTGACTTTTTCGTCAAGGGAAAAGACGGGAGAATCATGTAGCCAGCAAAGTTTTGTCTATCCTGAACAAATTCTCTTTTGCCACTGGCTGTTTTAACAGCTAACTGGCCATTTGAGAATGACATTGATACAGTTAAACTGATTAACGTTTCTTATTAAGTTTACCTCCACCACAAATAGCATCTATGAACTGTATGGCATTTGCCACTGGATGTTGTAACAGCATATAAGCCAGTAATAGGCTTTACCAGTATCTACTAACTTACTGGAATAGTCATAAGAATTGAGCAATTGCTAACGAGACTGAAGATGAACTTTTCCAAGCCAGAAACGGTTCCAATGTAGCCATATACAGTTTTATTTAAGGCTTACTATAACGTAAATACTAAATATTGTAGACAGCTAAGTGTTTGTCTGTCCTGACCCAACACGCATGCACGGCTGTGTAATTTGAAAATTCACCAGAAACAGTCGCAATATAACCGTGAACTGTTTTATTTCAGGCTTACTATAATGTAGATACTGGTTATAGGCAGCAAAATGTTTGTCTCTACGGAATAATTCGTAAAGCTTATTTTGATTTGACAAGAATCGAACAGGGGACCTATAGTTTGCAGGTCTGCTTCTCTAACCACTACGCTATTTGACTTGGGGTAGATAGACAATAACTCAGTCAGTCACTCAGTCAATCAGCAAGAGACTCCGCTTACACGGTCCGGCAAAAAAATTTAACTGTCTTTAACAATTAATAAGCTATGTATAACAAAAGTGAAGATGTCAATATGCATTGAGCGCACTCTTTGAAACAAAAAGTGGCATAGCTATACTGTGTCACACAATGCTATTTCTTGTGACATGTTTTGCTTTTGCAGTCACACTTAACATTTTATTTTAATTATTAATATTTGGAAATTCTAGTGTGTTACTACAGTACTATTACTCTTTTATTACTAATATGATTACTGGTTTTACAACTAGATATAGAACTAAAGTTATAGCAGGTCCTTGCTAGGAAAGAGGCTATTTCCAGCTTAGTGGATAGGTATGGGTAAAACATAAAATGGATTTTAGGCATTAGGGTACGTTTAGGCAGGGTTAGATAATTGAGATTAGGTTAAATTCAGGGTTAGGGTAATGGTTAGGATTAGGATTAGCAAACATAGATTTCTAGTTTTCTGGTCCCCATAAGAGTAGAAAGACACATGTATGTGTGTCAGGGAAAGAGAGTATTGTCTGTGTGTGGGTGCGTTCCTGCGGCCCTTTGAAGGGCTGAGGCTGAGCTGCCTGTGATAATTAGAGAGCAGTGACCTTCTCATTAGAGCCAGGAGGCTGCTGATTATCCCCCCTTCTCTCTTTATGGATGCCCACCCGCCACACAGACAATCTTAGAATATCAAAGCAATTCTCTAAGATATTTATTAGAGCCAAAATTACAAAAACACATAGCTAAACCTTTGAATTACAAGGCCTAATGTATGCAGAGCCCAATGAATGGCTGTGGTTGCCCCCCTAACCCCCCCCCCCTCTTCTCTCGTGTAGCTTAAATTTTTCATTACAAATTTCCGGGGCTTCAAAGTAGCATCTCACAGCGACTCACTTTCTTCTCTCCGGTGTGACAAAGACCTGCCACAAACTGTCCCTCTGTTTGGTCTGTTTTCCTCAGCTTCTCTTACATCTAAATGTCAAATACCTTGGTTTAAATACAGCACAGCGCTGCTAATCTGCCAAGGCTGAGGGGAAAAAAAGAAGAAAAATACAGCAGAAGGCGTCTAAAAGGCCTCTAATTAATGTTGCTCATTGATTTTGTTTTAGTGTGTGATGTACTGTATGAAAAAAATATGAATCTAGAAGGGGCTCTCATTAAAATCATTAGCAGCTTAGTGTTTGCCGAAAACATCTCACTCTTTAGGCTTCTGAAAGCACATTCACAGGTTTTCCTTTAATATAACAAGAATGGTTTGGGTGTACAGAGAGGTAGAAGGAAGTGGGCTGCTACTATTCTGTTTCAGCTAAATTGGAAGCAACAATGCCTCTCTGTTTTAACCAAGGCTGGACCAGGGCCCAAACTAACCCAGACATGAGATGCTGAACACTGGTAAACAGAGGAGGCCTTTTCTAAGATGGTTTCTGACATGTTGGTTTGAATCCTTCCTGCTTTGTGAGAGGCCTTTGTGGAGGTGATTGGGCTTGGAAAGCTGAATAGGAGACAGGATAAAAGAGACAGGCTTTACTAAGAGGGCATCACAGGGATATCCAAGTCCAACACTTGCAGACACCCAATCTAGAACACAGACTTTATTTATTAAGTATGATTAGATATTGAGATAATCTAGATATACCAGACCCACTAGTGGGAAAGACTAATAACCATTTAAATTTTTTGTTATCTTTTCAACTGAATAGAAAGTTCATATAATTAATTTCGAAATATCATCAAAAGGACCACTGTCTGCTAATATATGGTGTTCAAGGAAAGAAAATAAGGTGATAGCAAGGCTCTTCACTGGCTCCTTTCAGTGAGCATACATTAGCAACCATATTGAAATGTCAGTATTGTTGTACTAACATACACAACACCAAGACGTAGCTATTTAAAATGCAGTTCGCAATTTATGGCCTCTGGTTGTAAAAGTGGCACAGTCAAGCCAAAAAAAGGTCCCCAATTTGTCATGCATGGGCCAAAATGAGCTCAGTGTCATCAAAACCACTAGTTTTAAAACTTGGAATGTAATGTCTAATTGAAGTATTTTAGTGATTGTACTCATAGATTATGCACATATAAACAGCACATTACTCATTCAGCCCAAAATAGATGTTTTACAGTTCCTTAATCCTAAAGAAATTGTTTAAGAAAAGCAGGAGTGCACGATGCATGTTCGCACCCATGTGGCATAATGCTAAGGTAAGATACAACCATGCTTCAGTACAGGCTGAGGATCTCAGAAGTAAAATATAATGATTGATAATGAGCATCCAAATAGGCTAATGTGTAAACCCTCCTCCCTTGTACACAAACACAACCCCAGCCAGTCACCAATCATACAGTAATTACACCATTAGTGCTGTACAGAGCCAATTAAAAGACAACTTTTTCTTACCTGTTTCAAATCAAATTAAGAAATCAACTTGTCATTTAAAAACTCCCAGTGTGTCCAAGTGCTAATAGATGGAAGACAGAGTAGAAGATAAAAAATAAACAAGTAAACAAACCCAAATCAGCGTAATACACCAACTTTTCCTTGGCTACAGATGTTGATTGGAAATGACATGTGGTTAAAATGGTAATCACTCATTGACGTTAATAAGGCCATGACTGATTTTCATTGGGGAAGGAAAAGGATTTTGTGAATTACATCGGTCAGCATGTTAGTGGATATATATGACTGTATAATTCTCCTCAGGCAGGTCTGGAGAGATATGGCTAGTGTGACCGTCACATGCCAAAGCTCTGACATGCAGCATATGGAGCGCTAAGGAGCCAGAGTGCCACCCAGCCTTAACCATTAGGCTTATAACAGCTCAGAGGCTGCTTGACGCACCTGCATGTCTCCCTACTATATGAAGTGCTGCTGTATAAATTAATCACACGCAGCCTTATGCACTTTGATGCAATTTATAATGCACATTAATGAGGGCTGACAGCTGTAACTAAAAGGCAGAATGATCACTTACAATTCAAATAAAATCACAGAGCAATAACAAAAGTCATTTGCATGACTTTTTTTCTCTCTATTTTCATCTTCCTCCAGCTTTGATTCCTGCTGTTTTATCAAAGGAGAAACACATGTGAAAAGCAAATTGGAGCAACACTTGTTCTCTGTCTTGCTCGCAAGCATTGTGATGTATGAGCACTAATTGTACATTGTGTGAAGGTATGGCATTGGATAATAAAACAGCATTTTCAACATACCTCATTTTAATCTGAATGGCTTATCAGTTTCTTTTGTCTTTCTGCTTGTTGGTGGAGACACATCAGCCGTACATTAAACACGAGTTCATTATACATTATAAATCACTTTCCGTTTTTGGAAGTGGAGCCTTTTCTTTCATAAATAAATATGTTTCATGCAAAATCATTCCAATTATTTCATTTACAATCAACTATAGTGCACATGCATCAAAAACTATTTTAAAAACATTTAAGCTGACCTTCAGTTGTGGTAATTAAATGTTCGGCATTGGTGGCTGTGATGGTGTAACTGATTTCATTCTTCATTATGGCCTGTAATGAAATGTTTCAGCTGTCAGAGGCATTGCGGGGGTCTATCAGACCTAGGTGGAGTGGGAGGCAGAACTAATAGGGGTTTGGACCCAGAGCACAAAGAATGACGCTAATGCTGAGTGCAAAAACAGACAGCAAAAATATAATATTTTGTGCATAGCAATGCAGAGTGCTGCAAAGGGAGGTTGATGACCTTCCTTGCTTCAGAACAAACCCATATTTCTCCCATCCAATAAAAGGTTTACCAGGGTCCTAAAGTTTTAATTAAGATGTCAGCTGTCGTGGGTCAATTCCACTGGAGGGTCTAGGGAGGAAGATATAAAGGGCCCAGCTGGAACAGTTGGAACAGTGAGGAAAGGCCCTGAGAAGGAGGCCTGGCCAAGCCCTGATTTACACACACAGCTCCACTGTAAAACACTGGTATTTTAAACACATTTGCAGTGAGCAGAGCGGGATGGATGTGTTGTCTCAAAGGGTGCTGAGGAAGGTTGGACAGCAATCATCATTAGGGTTAGGGCAGCTCCATTCAAACAATAGCTCATTTTAGACAAAACAATGGCGCTTTAAAATTGTTTACAGTTTGACTATTATGTTTTACAATACATAATCATGATTATCCTTTTCAAACATGAACACACTAAACAGGGGTACATCTTTTCTTTTTCAGCCTATCACTGACTGGTAATGACTTGTATTGACCATGAAATCAGCCTGATCTCCAGGTACTGCTTTTCTCACGGCATGTCATCCAGGTCTCCAAGGGCCTTTTTGCATTTTACAACAGATGAAAATCCACAACTCACATTGATAGAGGGGAGATGACTGAGGGCAGAAAGGGCAACAGATTTGTTTTCTGCCCTCTGTAGGTTGTCTTTCAACCTGGCAAAGAGTTGCCCACAGTTACTCCAGGTAGCCAAGGATGCCAATGGTTTGTCATTTTGTTTCGAATTTAATACAGCACACATGACAAGACAAATCTGTATAGAACCTGTCTAGAACCTTCAGTTTCACTTGGCCTAAATCCCCATCAGTTCATGTTGTTCTTTTTGCATGACAGGGTATGTTACTGTACATGAGGAGGCATCTCACAAAAACAGCTTAAATTTAGACTAGGTGTGTCATTGGTTGTGACTTTTGGTTTCATAAGTAAACTTCATGATAGAATTTCACACAATCTAAAGTAAAAATTCCCTAGTGCACCTGTACTTTTAACCCGGCTTGGTGCAGGCACTCTGGAAGCTGAGAGAAGAGCTGACTGAGCTGGGTGAGGGTTTAGGGGAAGGAGGAGAGGGGGATCTGGGTCATGTACACGGCATGTCTTTCCTAATACTTCCCATATGAGGCCAACCAAGTGAAATCCTAGCACCTTTGTTAAAAATTTATCTGCTGTCAATAATTAAATGCTCATTATTCAAACCCAAAGTGCTGTGATTCAAAAATGAATGTGCTGCTAATGCATTAGGCAAAATAGACGTATGCTAGCTAACCCCCTGAATGAAAGGTGGAAACATACTATCCTTTTCTTTAAAGTTGGACAAAAAAAGCAATGTTTCAAATAAAATATTTATAACCATTGTTCTGACTTTACATCAGAGGTTTTGTATTCTTTAACTGTACAAGAAATGAACAAATGCCAGAGAGAAAAATATCTTGTTATCTCAGACCTTTCAATTGAAACATACTGTATAGGACAGAAAGACAACCTTCTGAAAGATCTGATCTGAGTCACAGAAGAGTCAACCAACCACCTAAACGCTTTGGAGGAGATTATGACATGAGAGCCAATTTATATGATGAGCCACAGAGCAAATTAATACACAAATACAGTACCAATATGCAAACAACCAGATCTATTATCCGTGGGGACAGTGTTCACATTATAATGCAAGTATTGTCCTGCAGCAATGCGCTCAACATCCCTATCAATTAAATCCAGCAGGAAGCCAGTGAAGGAAGTGAGAATAGCGACACTATCCCTCTATTGAGAATGTTTTAGGAATTTTTTTTTAAACTATAATGATTTCTCTCCTTGATGTCAGGCTTTTATTGTTGTTTGTTGTTGTTATGATTTGCATCAAGAAACATACTGAGAATTAGCTCTGTGCATGTGGCTCAAGGAGCTGCCTCTGATGTAAACACAGGGAGTATAAACACACAGGCAGCACATATTTTCCATTGTTATTATCCTGTTTGTATAATTACCATAATAAATTGCTCACATCAAAGCCGTCCACCCCTTAAAGACCAACAAGATCTCACAGTCTCATCTCAGTATTCAACATTTGTCTAGGGGGAAATTAATGTCAATTCATTCAAGTGAAAGCAAATGTCTATATCTTTAGTAAATTATGACAAAATGAGCATGGTCCCTGTCAACAACAAAAAGATGATCATGGCCCCTGCACAAGCTTGCCTAAAATACTGTCTTGAACATTTTCAAATAATGTTTATACTGTATAGTGCTACTTGAAAGTTTGTGAATCCTGCAGGGATGCTCATATTTCTTGAAAGAGTCCTTGTCTATATCCTTATCTAAACCTCAATTTGTTATTAAGACATTCCAAACATTGGACATAAAGAAAAACATTTGTATATGTTTGTTGTTTATTTAACAGAAGTGGTTTATATAACAAAAACTCAGATTTCAAAAATATGTGAACCAGTTCACTCAATAGCTTCTGGCATCTCCATTAGCAGCGATAACATAAACTCCTATAGCCACTAATCAGTCTCGGACATATTTTTGCCCACTATTCCTTTCAAAACTCAGACAATTGAGTGAGGCTTGAGTGGTGTCTGGCATGTGCTGTCTGCTTCAGGTCCTGCCATACCATCTTGATTGGATTAAGGTCAGGACTTTGACTTGGCCAATAACAAAACACAAATCTTTTTTCTCCTGGGACATTCTTTGGAAGATTTTCTTGAATGCTTTGGGTTGCATTCTTGTTAGAAGGCCTATTTTCAGCCCAGCTTGAGATCCTTGACTGATGGCCTGATGTTCTTTTCAAGAATCTCTTGGTATACCTAAGAATTTAAGGATCCCTTAATGATGTGCATTCGACCAGGTCCAGAGAAGGAAAAGCAGCCCCAGATCTTGACATTCCCACCACCATGCTTGACTGTTGAGGTTATTTTGGTGGTGGGCAGTGAATTGGGTTTTAGTCAAACAAACCAAAAAAGGTTGATTTTGGATTCTTCTATCCAGAAAATGGACTTGCAGTTTGGCAATGTTTTGACAGGAACTTTAGCAAACTCTCATGAATTCTATTTCAATTCAGTGTTCTTATTTTTGAAGCATGCATGAGAGGAAGCAAGGGAGTTCTGTAAATGTCCAGGTTTATGTTTGGTTAGCATCTACCTAATTTAAAAATGTGCTTCCGACTTTTGGGGATATTGATTGTTTCATTTGTTACTCAAATATTTACCTACCTGATTCTTCTTACCTACTTGATCAATGCAACTTGGGGTTCACTTATTTTTATGTTTGGACTAATTATTTCTCGCTTTTCTGCTGCATGCATAATTTCCTCTACATCAACATATGGAATTGGTAACTATAAACCTGTCATGCCAGATAAAAATACCTGATAATCTGATGAACACTATAACATTCTGTAATTGCACAAGGGTTTCACATACTTTCTAGCAGCACTATATGCATAATGTATAAGCACAATCACTATCATACCTCAATTAGTCTGAGTTTACAGGGGCACTGTGTAGAATCCTGCATCGAAATAACACGACTTGTTTCTTCCTCGTCTTTCCTTACCGAATGAGACTGGAGCAGTATTAACTTGTCCAGGGTGGTTTGATCTGACATGTCTCATTTGCCATGTTAACTATACTAGAAAGCTAGCTACAGTACCTGAAGTTAGACTGTACATGCTAGATATCATAAAGATACAGTAAGTTTTAAATCTCACAAAACCTGCATACATTTCTATGAAAATTGGTGGTGGGGAAGCAGAAAGCAAACTCATGCATTACAATTTTTATCCTGAGATGATTTAGTTCCACAAACAGCAGAAGTCTCCGATAGAATGGGATGGCTGAAATTAGATGGTTTACTAGCTACACAAGTTATTACACTTGATGAATGGTATACAGCTGAATAATTTTTTTTTAAATCAACAAACTTTAAAAAACATTTATAATTTTTTTTTGCAATTGCACGTTGCTAGTTAAATACTTCCAGTCTTTCATCAACAATATAGGCCAAATAAAGAAACTGCACAGCAATCCTTTTTCATCAACATCAGTGTTACGAATGGTTACAAACGAGGTGCTACTAGCTAGTTAGATATTTGATATCCTACCAACCAGAAAATAAACGGGAACATAAACAAATGCAGTTAAACTCAACTTCGGGTCTACAAACAGGTAGCTGTGAATTAAGTTGTTTTAGACTTTTAGGCCGTTATTGTTCACTAAATGTCTACACTGTTAAAGAAACGTTAACGGGCAACAGAAAAGGGAAAACAAAACAGGAAGCATCACATTAAATGGTGAACTTCATGCCATTAGGGTCAAGGTGGAAAATTAGATGCCCAGACAGGAGGAACTTCCCCAGAAAGTGCTGTTTGAGCCATTAAACCACTACAATCAATACTGCCAAGTGGACAGGAGCAGGTAGTCTGCATTTTAGCCAATAGTATTGGTCTTATTGAGAATATCTTCTTAAAATGACATGAAACCATTTTACCGGAAAATAAAATAGACCTAGTGGAATGATGTATAGTAGTTCTGTAAGCAAAAACTTACAGGTCCCACAATCTTAGCAAACCCTTTTCTCCCTTTAAGAGGCTATTTAAACTCATTTGTCATTGTGGATCATTTGTAAGGGTTGTTATTAACAGTTTTGTTTTGTTTACCAAAAGCAATATTGAGAGAATTTAACTCCTCAACTTTTAAATTAGTCATCCATTTTATAAAATGTATTGGTTGTTGCAGTCTTCAATCTGTATTGTTTCATGAAACTTTTCTAAGTATCCTTGTTATTTCAGCATGAACAAACAAACAATGAATGAGTAACTAGCATGCTCTTACCTAGTGTTGCCATTTCAGTTACAAAGCTTTTTCCCTACAATTTTCCTAGAAGCTACCTGCAAAATTTCCACCGAAACATGTTTACTATTGTTGTTTAGTTACCATGTTGTTTCCCAGTTGTTTCCTCTTTGTTTATATGTTGTTTCCTGAAAAGAAGCTAGTAGTAACCTTGTTATTTTCATCCTGCCAAATAAAGTGCAACCCTATTTAGAAATATATTATTTGAAACGTTACATTAAAAGATTTCCTGCAGACAACTTTTGCTTGTATTTATGCTAGTAGTACAGTAAGAATCTTACATATTGCCTCTCAATATGGAGGGGTTTTGATGACATATTGACTGAACCGTGATATAGCACCCAATTTTTTGGGGACCTGTTTATGGCTTAATATTGTGTCTAATCCTGGAAAGCTTTTTAAGTTAAGGGTTAAGATTTGGGAAATGTGTAAAATGAACAACTTGTTAGATGCAGTCCAAGGCTTTTAATAACAAAGATATTTTTTAAAACTACTATTTGAGATGAACATGTAATTTGTTGTTTATTTGTGTATAATCAATAAGTACAATCACTATCACACCTCACTTAGTCATTCAATTCCACAACTTTTTTTTTCAGCAAATTGACTACTTAGTTTTAATAGAAATCACCATTGCCCTTACTGGTTGGTTTACCAGTCACATACAGATGTTTTACCACAAAAACACCTAATATAGATGTTGATCTGGTGTGAATTGTCTCTAAAGACTCATGCATAAGCTACAGGAGGGCTATGAAGTGGCAGCCCAATTTGTTCCCCTCCCATTAGATGTTACTGTGGATTAACAGGCTGTTTGGAAGGCTTTGAGCCTCAATGGGCAAACAGAGGCTTGGGCAAACACAGGAAACATGAGCATTGCTGTGCTGTGGTACCTCCTGGCTATCATTTATCATTCTGTGTGCCTGTCATTGTGCTACTCCGCCCTTAGGACCACAAAGCCATGTTTTATACTGTTTGATTATAAAACTGCTCTAGTCAATAAGTGCTTCTCTCTTCTCAGAATGCTCTAGATGCACCCGATTGTTTAGACACCCGATGTGTTAACCTGGAGCTGGAGACTGTTGGATTAGTTGAGAAGCATGCAGAAGTCACAAAACCACAGCCTGTGTTCTCATCCACACTGAATAAGTCATAATACTCTATGCATAATCACCTACGCAGAAAAGTATTTATTTGTTTCCACCGTACATCGAGCAGCCGCCCAACAGGTCACTAGAGTAGTTATTATAAAAAATAAAGAAAAAAATGTCATGTATGTGTATATTTACTGTTTAAAAAGTATGTTCTTCAAAACAAGCTTTTCCATTACGTTTTTCTCTGTCAGCTTACAGCTCTGGGCGTTGGGCCCGATGCCCAGGGCTTAGATTGCATAGCAACTGCTTGTTAAAGGGGAGTGCTGCACCAATGAGATCATAGGAATTTCATGACATTACTGTTAACTGCAAAAAGTTAATGGACCACTGGCATTGAAATTAACAGCCGGGTCTCTATGTATTAGAGTCTTGCACAGGTCCGTTTTTTTAGGAACCATACCAGGCCCGTCTTGGCTACCACCCGACTACCAACAGAAGGACACATTTTATTTTGCAACCTGACCCACCCCTATTGATTTAGTTCTGAAAGTGTAGCAGTTCCCTGCAAAAAAAACAACAACTAATGTATTCATGCCTCCAGACATAATTAATGTAATCTATCATATTCTTAACTTCAATCTCCTGAATTAATTCAATTTGGGGGTCTGCTTATGCAAATACCATATGCCTATCTGCTTCCACTTTTTGTAGGCTGTCCATCCACGCTCAACCGGGTCGTTGTTCTTATTCACACATCCCCCACAATAATTCCAAAGCAGGGATTTTGCTCACCTAGCCCGTATGCTCAGTATTCACTTATAATAACCTTTAATTTCTCCCATTCTAGTTGCGTTAGCTAAACATTTTCGCATTGCCTAAAAAGTTTTCTACAAATGTACCATTGCTAGTTAGGCTACCTTGCAACAAATGCAATTCTCAGGTGGGGGAAGAGACCATTCCTTCTCCATTTCTTCATTACGTTGTAGATGATAATCGATTATCAATCTCACCTCTCACAGAAATGAAATTTTGTATATACATACAAATTCAACAATCCACAAAATAATATTTTAGAACTGCAAGCCTGACCCGCCTGTAAAATAATTGAGTATATTATTCCAAATATTCTGTACCCCCTGTTAGCAAAGCTAACATTGACAATGCTAACAAAGCAATGCCACTAGACAAAGTCTACCATGCATTTATAAACATAGCCTGGAATGGAACTTGATAGGAATCGACACATCAAACTAATTAAATGTTAAATTATTTGGAACTTATGGTTGCACTATGAGGACACGAAGAACGTAGGACCTTTTTATTGGGGTAGAACTTGTTATTGGGATGAGGTAGCATTAGACTGCTCTTTTAGTAAACTTCATATACTGTATGTTTGTTGTTTCTACTTATAACACATTTTGAAATGAGAGCGGGGTCAGGGGGCTCAGAGGTGGCATACTGAAACGTGGCTTGTGAGAGAGAGCTAGTACCTGGCTCTCCAGGTACTAGTGGATGCATGTCATGTGCATTGAAAAACTTCTGACACCGCTTTACTTTTGGTTTTAATGTAGGCAACATTACTTTGGATCACCTCTGTAAGAGGCTCTGACTGTGCCAGAGAATAACTGCTGATTCTGAATGAACAATGATGTCCATGCAGGCAGAAGGGATGAGAGACAGAAATGTCAGAGGGGATTTTAACCAGTTTGACTGACAGCACCCAAAGTTGCCTCTGCCATCAATTTAATGGCAATTATTATTTAATGTATATTACTTAAAAGCATATGCAAAATTAAGATTTAGTCACAAAAAAGCACATTTTATGGGATATTTAAAGAATAATATGCATAATATATTGAACATTAATATTTATGCCTCAGAACTTCAAGTATGCCTTGTCTTGGACTACACTTCCTCTGAAAGCATCGACTTTCATCATCTCAATTAATAACTAAGAAAGTTTCTGTGGAATAGGAGAAAGTACCACAAAACTGGAAGCTTTTTACAAAGAGGAGAAAAATCTGCCATTCTTAATATTATGTAAGAGAGTTGCACTTATGTGTAGAGATTGAGTAAATTGTTAAGTACTATATAAAAAGGAAATTGATACATTTCTTAATGTTTGTTTTCAAAAGATTTCCTTTTATTTAAACAAATATCGTACTTAAAAAATGTATATTGAAATTAGTTCATGCTGTAATTTTATTGTAAAGAATCTTTTGTACTTACAGTTGAAGGAAAACATATTTGCCCCCTTCCTGATTTCCTCAATTATTGCATACTTTTCACACTGAATGATGTCAGATCATACAAAATGAGATGAAGAGACTGAAATTCAGAGCTGAAATTATAATTGTACTTATTTAAGGAACACTGTTATCCAACACCAACTGGCCTTGTGTGAAAAAGTGTTTGCCCCCCTGACCAAAATAGCAGCTTGCGCCACACTTAGCATCAACAACTTCTTCGCCCACTCTTCTTTGCAGAATTGCTGTAATTCAGTGACATTGGAGGGTTTTTGAGGTCCTACCACAGCATCTCGATGGGCTTCAAGTCAGGGTTCAGGGCCCGGGGTGGGTTGGGGGCCCGTGCTTGGCCTCTACCATAAAATGATTCTGTATTTTTTCTGTGGTGTGTTTCTATGCTGTTAATCACAGTGAGACGTCAGCTGGTAGGTTAATCTACAGCAGGATCGTCTTTCAATGCTTCTGATCAGATTGATGACCTCACATTCTCCTTCCGAATGCTCTGGTAGAGAGCAGAATTCATGGTTCCTTCAATGATGGCATGTCTTCCAGGCCCTGAGGTAGTAAACCACCATCACACTACCACCACTTTGTTTGACTGTTGGGATGATGTTATTGAGATATTTTGTGTTTCCTTCACCCCAGACATCTATACATAGATCATTATCCAAAATGGCTAGGGGGTCATTAATGTGCTTTTTAGCAAATATGAGATCAGCACTAATATTTCTCTTAGTTATTAATCGTTTGTGCTTTGCAATTCTCCAATGAATTACTTTTTTGAAAGTCTCTTTCTTATTGTCCAATCATGAATGCTGACCTTAGTTGAGGCTAGAGATGCCTGAAGTTCCTTAGATGTCACCCTGGGTGTTTTTGACTTCCTGTCAAAAACAATTTGGGTAGGTTGGCCACTCCTGGGAAGATTCACTACTACTGTTCAATGTTTTCTCCATTTTGAGATAATGTCTCTCACTGGAGTCACATGAGCCTTAGAAAACACTTTGTAACTCTTTCCAGACTGATATATCTCAAAAAGATTTTGCGGCTAAGAAGAGCGAATGTCTCTTACTGAGTGACTAACTGCCTGACTGTCTACCGCTTGTTAAATAGCATAGTGGTTAGAGGAGAAGACTTTTGAACTATAGGTCCTGAGTTCATATCTCCTCGCAGGCAAAGCGATGTACGCCTAATGAAAACGTCACTGGCTAAAACTGCTAATATCCATACTTGCTGGCTTAACAACGTAGTTACGTTATAGTTCGTTGAAACTATATGGTTAAATGGCGACTGTTTCTGGCATGGAGTAGTTCAGTCTCACTAGGATTTTTTCAATTCTTATGATTATTCCTAGGAAGTTAGTAGATACTAGTAAGCCTATTACTGGCAAATAAGCTGTTAAAACGGCCAGTGGCAAAAGCAATACAGCTCATAGACGCTAGGGTGGAGGTAAAGTTAATAAGAAACGTTAGTCAGTTTAACACAATCCTCAATGGAGTCTAGCAACTGCTGAAACGTGTAATGCCGTGGCGTAGTGGTTAAAGACAGTGCCTCTCATGTGGAAGACCTAAGTTGGAATCTATTGAGAGCAATGACATTTATTAATTTTTTCTGGTAGATTACACGATTCTCTCTTCTACGGAAGAAAAATAAAAAAACATCTCGAGATTAAAGTTATTATAATGCGAGATTAAACTCGTTAGATTTCGAGAAAAAAAGTCGAAATACAATTTTGAGAATAAACTCATTAAGGTCAGGGAATGGAGCTTTTGAGTTGTATTGGTGGTGTTTTCTCAAGGGAGTCGTATTTCGTATGAACATGATATCATAGAGTTAGCCCATGGCCTGACTTTGTTTCACATGATATCGCAAATGAAAGTGCTTAACTATGGTAGTCTAAGTAGTATTTCTGGACCATCGAACGCACTTATAAAATGTTGCTCCTTTAAAGACGTCTTGAGTTCATTTACATCAAAACATAGTTGGCTTCAAATATATTTTTTAATGTAACCTTGCATTTGTCCACTGGTTGTCAATTCATGGTGGACAAAAGCGAGTACATCGCGCAAATTGGGCTGACTTCTTCTTCTAAAAAGACCTAGCCGCTTGCAAATTCTCTTTAAAGGTCGTATGCTAATTATACTTCTGTCATAATTAGCTAAAGTTGATAGTATTTCTGTGTTACTGAAAGAAAGTCTATAATATAGCTTGACTAATTGATCCAACTCTGCCATGTCCTCTATAGGCTATGCAATGCACTCTGATCAAATGCGTTATTCTCTACATTTAATTTTCAACTTTTATTCTCGATATTTAATGAGTTTATTCTCAAGATTGTATTTTGACATTTTTCTCGAAATTTTACGAGTTTTTTCTCCAAACACAACGACTTTTTTCTCGATATTTAATGAATGTATTCTCAAGATTGTATTTCAACTTTTTTCTCGAAACACAACGACTTTATTCTCGATATTTAATGAGTTTATTCTCAAGATTGTATTTCGACTTTTTTTCTCGAAATTTAACGAGTTTAATATCGCATTATAATGACTTTAATGTCGAGATGGTTTGATTTTTTTATTATTGTTTGGCACTAATCCTCTTCAGTACTCTTCTTTTCACTTGATGAAAAAGTTAGTTATCGTCGCCTTTATTGATAGTTACTGTATAAATGTCATTCACGAATGAAATAAAAAAGTATGTTGTTTTGCCATGAAAGCAAAATATTCGTTCTTATGCCATGAAATGAAATAGCTTTGGCAGACCCGCTACCAATTGCTCAATTCATATGTTTATTCCGGTAAGTTAGTAGATACCGGTAAAGCTTATTACTGGCCAATACGCTGTTAAAACGGCCATACATAGACACTATTTGTAGTGGAGGTAAACTTTGTAAGAAACACTAGTCAGTTTAACTGTATCAATGTCATTCATGAATGGCTAATTAACTATTAAAACGACCAGTGACAAAAGTAGATTTGTTCAGGATAAACAGATGTAGGGTGTCAGTTTAGACAAGAGGCTATACTGACAGCCTGCAATTGGACAGCTCTGTGGTGTAGTGGTTAATGACACAGCCTTTCGTCTGGGTGACCTGGGTTTGAAACCTGAGATGGTAACTCTTGCTACTGCGGGCCGGCTGGACTGGGCATGCCTAGTTTCTTTCAGAATTTCTTTTGAACACAGCATTATGTGCTGCTTGTTGAGACCTTGTAGCCTACTTCACATCGATGGTGAGGTTTTATGAAAGTCATGTTTAGATTGAACAGAGCTGACAGTAATCAAGGCGGGTGGTGGGTGTTTCTGCTCTAATTGAATCCATTGATCAATTGAATTTAATGAAAGGGTTGATTGAGAAACTTAAGGGCAATCACTTTTTCACACAGGGTCAGTTGGTGTGGGATAACTTATTTTGTTCCAAAAATAAAATGATAGTTTGCACACAGAATTTTGTGTTTGCTCAGGTTCTGTTCTTCTTTTATTACATTTTGTATGAAGATCTGAAGTTACTCAGTGTGACAAATATGAAGGGGACTATAAAATTAGTGGTTACTGGACATGGAAATGTTACAACACAATCATTTGTAACTGTATACCCATTAAATTCTTTTCATAATTTTAATTTTTTTAAACATTTGCTGATTTGTTGTCTTTCTGCACTAATCCTGTCTTTTGGACAGTGTTCTGGTAGTGATTGACACCCAGATGTGGGTTTGACTGTCATGGCTCACACTGCACGCCATGTTAATATAATTTAATTATGAATGAGAGCATTAATATTACAGCAGTATGGTAGAGATCTGGGTATTGAGCTACAGTCTGTTTACTTTCCACTGTCAACAATCCAACACTTTAGTCACTCATGTTCATCTAGAATTCACGCTAAAACATAATGTAAGGTAATTCTGAAAAGGCTGCTGTATTCATTTTAGGAATATCTGAGAATAGCATTAGAACTGTCCTGTTTCTTCTTATATGGTCCTGTATAGGCAATAATTCAAGTACAGGACCTAAGAGCAAACAGGTCATAGAAAAGAACAAAGACTGAGGTTAAGATATAAAAACAAATGAGCTTGTTTTATAAGCTAGCAGCCCCCAGGGAAATAGAGAGTCCATGAACTGACAGGACCCATTAACCATGTAATTTTTGACAGAGGGAAACTTTGTACACAGATAGGCTCTGCAACATGTTATTAAAAAAAATGAGCATGGCCGTGGAAAATAAATAAATAAATAAAAATACTGATTAAATTTTAAGCAGCCAGCGGGCCGATAGTTTGCCTGAGGCATATTTGTCAGTTTCAAAGGGTGTTTTTATTAATTTTGTATTTTGCATTTTGTTAGTGGAAAGAGCCTACTCCACCGGGAGCGCCACAAGCTATAGCCAGTAGAGCCTATAGCAGCGAGAGGGGAGACGCAGAGCATGCCAAGCAGATCCTGCACACTTAGAGGGAGAAATCAGCTCTGCATTATCAGCCTACCCCATTCGACCCCCAACTCCCCTAGACACATGCACGCACGCACAAGCACACACACAGACCCAGCCATATATTACATAAACACACATAAAAAAAAAACACACTGACACCCATGAAGTGAATTGGTATAGCAAAATGAGAAGGCTAGTAATTCATTGAATATATGTATTCAATACTTACATTTTCTTTTCTGTATGTATACTTCCTTTTATAGTAATAATGTTTACTACCACATTGATGATTGGTAAACAAGCTAATAGTTCCAAAATATAAGATTGTCCATGTACAAGTTACTTACATTTGTATATGAAATACAAAACAGATACTGGTGATACATTTCATGATGAGAAAAATATTAGGAAGAAAATGAATGTCCAACACTCAACACAGTTGAAAAATACTCATGTTGAAAAACATTAAAAATATTATGACAACTAAAAAGCACTCATGAATTTAGGAATTTTCTGATTTTGTACCCACAATTAATAAAATCAAACATTTACTGTATTTTCATGAAAATAGCAAAAGAGAGAACTGAACAAAGTACAGTTCAGTGATGAAAACCAAGAATAATATTAGAAGTGGTGCTCATTCAGTATGGAGACAATGCAGTGCAAATCTCCAATTCTAACATATGGAAAGTGTCAGGGAGAATCAATGTTTCATGTAAATGGCTGTGGAATGCAGGTAACATCAATGGGTTAATGGAAAAAACTGACTCAATGAGTGATACTGGGAATATATGAATTCCAGTCAGAGTTCTTCAAACAGCATTAAGCACTGAGCAGCAAAGGCTGCCTTCAGGCCATAATTTGCAGAAGCTTTACCTGCTGCTGGTTCAGACTGGACTAGAGCCTCAAGACAAAGGCAAACCAGCACCACCTGTGGTGATTGAGTGTGTGTATGTTTACCTTTCTATGTGTGTCTATGTGTGTTTTCATGTAGGGTGTAGGATTATGGGTTGGTACATGTTAGTGAACTTGTACAGTATATGTAAGTATATGTCATTGTGTGTAAATCTGCAGAAGTGTATGTGTAGGTTTCATTTTGGATTCTGCATTTGACTTTTAGAACACTGAAAAACAGTTTTCAGCAGTTCCTCTCTGTGTCCAGGAGAGGATATTTGGTAGTCCAGTACAAACTGGGAGCAAAAAACATCCCTTTCTTATGATGCACGTAAAACCAGCAACGGCCCCTCAACACGCTTAGTTTCATCCAATTGTACACTCATGCAGTGCTATATAAACATATCATCATTATTAAAAATGCAATAGTCTGAAGCCTAAAATGAAACAGAGATGGTATAGTTAGAACTCTTGATCACTGCCTTGCTACTCCGGGAGCACTGGCTAAGCCAAACAGTAAAGTAGTTGACATCCCTACTCCAAACTACACTACCCTACAATAACTAAATGTAGGATTTGGATTCTGACCCTACCCAACTCTCTTCATCCACTGCAGCTGATCAGGGCCCAATGTCCCAAAGCACTAAAAGGATCGTAAGATGCACGTAAGTGACTCGTTATTTTATCAGAGCGTTTCCCAAAAGCATCGTTACTTAAGTGGCACGTAACATCACTCGTTAACTAACGAGTGTTCCGGACCACTCGTTACTCCATAATATATAGAACATTTCTGGGACTTATTTCAGTCCATGACCAACACTTTATATTGCATTCATATTTTTGTTCTGTATAGCTAGCCCTTTAGCTTATTTATATAGCCCATTGATATTTCCATATCTATTCTTCGTCCCTGCTCTGGCTCAACATAATTGCAATTATCACTTCTCTCACCCAAATCCCGTTCAGCTTTTGTTGTGTTCACACAGGGCAGTTCCCATGCATGTGGAGTATAAATTAGGTGCATGCGCAAGAAATATAAGTCCCCAGACCAGCAGTTGGAAGATGCATTTCTTTGGTACTCCCAAAGATGGAACTGATCTGTTGCAAACAGTGTCAAAACATAGATATGCTCAAGGTACATATCCTAACCTTCACCATGATCTGGAATAACATGAAGAATCTGATTTCAAGAAGTTTCTTGAAATCTTGGCAGAGAAGTTCATCATGTGGAAAGAGTTGGTCACTCCGCTCACCCAGCGGGAAAATATGACTTTCAGGGATTGCATCTCAGTGGGAAATTGACTCATGATAACGCTATGCTTATCATGACTTGAAACAGCGTAGAGGTTGTCGCAAATGCTAAGCTTTCTATTCATAGGCTACATACAGTATATACATTGAATGACTAGCCTAACCTATTCAGTTGTATGCATTTCATTTAACAGGGACATTTGAAATTCATGCTTTTCATCTGGTTCATTAAAATAGACCATAGGCATTATTCAAATCATGCATGGTTTTGTTTCAATATTTAAAAAACAAAGGCCAACATTCATAGTCACAAAAGGGATGTGTTATGTTTAAATTATTATTTGAATGGAGTGAACGTGGTTTTCCTGTGAGTGAGGGGAGGTTTTTAGCGGGGTGATTGGGAAAGGCGTGGAGTGGTGGAGTGGTACGCAACAACCGCTCGAAGAGCAATGAGCGGGATTTCCGACAGCTCAACTCCACTCCCCTACTCTGCACACCACATACACACATGAAGGCCATTGCATTCACTTTCACTCATTTGTCTGTCTCCATTCATTTCTCAAAATACATTTTGTGTTCATTAAAACCATTTGGTAGCTACCCATAGAACTAGTTGCAATGGCTCTCAAAAGTATTCATCCCCTAGGACTAATCCACATGAAATCAAAATGGATTTAATTACTTTTTGCTACTGATCAAGAACAATAAAATCCCTAATGTCGAAGTGAAAAAACAAATCTACAAATTGTTTGAAATTTGAAAAAGCAATCTGTGACTAGCTGTATGTCTCAATGGACGATGAATATTCTTCCCTTGTAGACTTCAATTTTTTGGGGGGATTTCTCTATACTTGCTATGCTTCATCCATTCTGCTTCCAAACTTCACAAGCTTTCCAGGCCTGTAGCATGATTCCTTACATGATGGTAGGGATGGTGGTCTCAGGATGATGTTCAGTGTCGCTCATCAAGCGCCTCATAGCATTGATGCCAAAATGCACAATTTTGGTGTAATTAGACCATATAATCATTTTCCATCATTCTCAGTGTCGTCCCCATGGCTTCTGTGAAACTCTAGCTCAGATTTGATGTTTGTTTGCCACTCTCCCATAAAGCCCACTTTTGTGAAGGACCTGGGCTATTGTTGCAGTATGCACAGGGTCTCCCAGCATAGCTGTGGAAGACTGTAATTTCTATAGAGTTGCAATTGGCCTCTTAGTAGCCTCTCTGACTTGTGCCCTTCTTACCTGGATACTCATCTTTTGTGGATGGCCTGTTCTAGTCAGATTCACAATTGTGCTGTATTCTCTCCATTTCTTAGTAAAGAACACAATGGAAATCTTCTTAATCTTGATTGGTTTTACATTTCTTGTCACTCTTACAAAGAAAGCTTCCACTACTGTCATACTACCAGTTTCTTTTCCTATTTTCTGATTTGCTCGGAGTAGAAATATCGCTAGTGCTTGTGAATAGCGATTCAACCTGATAATAAGCGTCAAACACTAGCTGTGGGTGGTCTACAAAACACAACATGAGGTGAGTTAACAAGCGGAGGTAAGAGGAATGCCAAGAGATCACACGGTCTACAAAGTCAGATTAAATAAATATATTAACAATTTAAACAAGGATTTACACTTACCCCTGTGTAATACCTTACATGGAGTCGCATACCAAAAACAAGAAATTAGTTCCCGCAACAAAAAACAAGCTCCCTGGTATACAGAAAATATCAGAGCCCTAAAGCAAGCCTCTATGACATTTTTTACGGAAATTGTGCTTTTTTAATAATAGAAACACAAGCATTATATTATTATTGCAAACTTTTTCTGATATTACAGTGGACATGTCTAAATTATGCCCCTTTAAAGCTGGTCAGTGAAATTTTTTATTCATTCAATATCACTGTTGAGTACTGCTCCAAACCACCTCATGACAACCCCATCTTACCTGGAGTGATAGGTTGCGACAGGCTTGCGGCCTCCTCAATGAACACATTTTTGGTGCAAATCAGACAGGTGCCTCTGAATAATTTTTTATATTTTGATTTCACTATAAAAATATTGGTTGACCAACAGCAGTCCAAAGAACCAACCTGTTGACTAAATGGGGTCAGCGCTAGAATGTAGCCTAGATATGCAGTCATAATGGGGGTGTGCCTATTGTCAGCTCATCCTCATCTTCTTATCTGGGGTAATGTAATGGGGCTGCCACTAGACTCTCAAGGTTAATTCATCTATAGTTAGTGCAGCATAGAATGTATAGACCAATGATTTGACAACTTGCTTGTATAAAGTTGGTACTACTTCTTGCTGAAATGGAATTTAGTAACTTAGCTTGAGCATTGAACCATATACGCAGCAGAAACACATTTTCTGCTTTGCACTTTATTTTCAATTCCGCAACACACTTTGCAAAACACTACGCACTGTTTCTTGCATTTGACACTTCAAGAATGTTCAAGAATGAAATCTGTTGCAACCATTGGGAAAACACTTCTATTCAAAATACAAAACATTTCTGGAATTGGCACATTTTCCCTGCTGCCTAGCTAGGGATGACATTGCCTGCGATGTGGATGAGGTGGCCAGGCCCTAACAGAAGGCAAGATCCAGGAACCATCCACTCCATCCCTTACAATCCCTTACAATACTATTTTATTGTTTACCATTGCACAATTATTTTTGTTTCTGGGACATTGCAGTAACATTTTGCATTGATTGCTGTACAGTAATTCTACTTTTCTATGTGTGTTTTTGTTGTTGTAAAAATCTGCAACTGCAGACAAATAAGCTGTATTTATTTTTTTAAAGCTTTTCTATTTTTGTCACAACAGTGTTCATTGAAATGTGAGTAGATGTAAAAAAATTCACAGAGAAAAATATAAACTAATACAATGTACAGCAGACAGCAGTGTTTTCTATAAAGCACATCAGTGTGTTGTTGCTGCTTTGAAAGGGTAATTCAAATGGTGCATGTGTGTATCATTCTGTTGCAAAAATTACATTTTGAAAAAGGATTGTTAGGTTTCGATTGTAGAGTTTCATTTTGACATAAAAGTGAGACGTTTGTCCCCAAGTGGCTTGTGTGTCTTATTTGTCTTGTGTGTAGATTTTTGATGCAATGAGCCAATTCTGCAAGGGTGTAAGCAATTGGCAAAAACTGTAATCCAAATATGCAACCTAGTTTCATTAGAATATGTCAACTATTATAGGTAAATCTATGGCACCCGATTTTGTATATAATATCTAATGTTAGGTTACATTATAATGCGCTACCAAAATGTATAATATATAATTAATTAGCTAAAATGTAACATATGTTACAAGCGCTAGACAAATGTATTGTATGTTACGAACGCTACTAAAACGTATAATATATTTACACAAAAAATCTAGGCCGTGTCTCAAACCCTCAACATTCAGGCATCCTACCCACCACACCATACAGAGATATCTGTTTCAGGCAGACAAGTAATGGCATTACCAAGATTGCTACAATATGTAGTAAATGCATTTTAACATTTCAGTTAATGTTAGGTATCACAGCACTGGGGTTAAAGTTAGGTTAGATTAAAAAAAACATGCACTGGCATAGGCATAAAAAACAAATGGCAAAGCTGTTAATAATTTTTCAAAAAAACAAAAAGGAAAGGAAAATGGAGCATCAGAGGGATCTCATTGTTGAAAGATATCAGTTAGGAGAATTTCCAAAGCATTAGATATACCATGGAACACAGTGAAGACAGTCATCATCAAGTGGAGAAAATATGGCACAATAGAAAAATTACCGAGAACTGGACGTCCCTCCAAAATTGATGAAAAGACGAGAAGAAAACTGGTCAGGGAGACTTCCAAGAGGCCTACAGCAACAGGAAAGGAACTGCAGGAATTTCTGGCAAGTACTGGCTGTGTGCTACATGTGACAACAATCTCCTGTATTCTTCATATGAATGGGCTATGGGGTAGGGTGGCAAGACGGAAGCCTTTTCTTACAAAGAAAAACATCCAAGCCTGGCTGAAGTTTGCAAAAACATACATCAAGTCCCCCACAAGCACGTGGGAAAATTTGTTATGGTCTGATGAAACCAAGGTTGAACTTTTTGGCCATAATTCCAAAAGGTATGTTTGGCACAAGAACAACACTGCACATCACCCAAAGCACACCATACCCACAGTGAAGCATGGTGGTGGCAACATCATGCTTTGGGGCTGTTTTTCTTCAGCTGGAACTGAGGCTTTAGTCAGGGTGGAGGGAATTATGAACAGTTCCAAATACAAGGCAATTTTGGCACAGAACCTTCAGGCGTCCGTTAGAAAGCTGAAGATGAAGTTTACCTTTCAGCACGACAACGACCTAAAGCCTCGTTCACACCAGACACGGCATAAAATTATCGTACGGTAATTTAACGCAAACATCGCAATCAATCTACGCAAAAAACGCAATCAATCTTCCGCATCTTCATAACCAGTATCGCAAAGACGGAGGAGAACCTCATTTTGCTAGTGTCTAGCCACCCTTGTTTGTATGATACTACCTCGGACGTTTACCGAGACCTAAATGTTAAAAATGCTGTGTGGAAAAGTGTAGCCATGCAAGCATGAGCAGAAGCTTTCTCAGTTTAGGTTTCATTGTAGTAGATGAAATGAAAACGTCATCCAGGCTGTATATATATATTTTCCCTCAAATATGATTTAACCAATCAGGTCTAGGATATGTCCCGTTCAAATATTTAGCGTTTCAAACTTTGATCTGGTAGGCTATTACAAATAATTAATGACCTGTCAAATCTATTTTTGCGATCCAATAAACCCGTAATTGAAAGCTACATATTAGCTCTTCTTCGGTGGTACATCAACTTCCGTTTCTGATACCGTACGGAAAAGCACCGCACAAGTTGGAAAATTTCAACTCATGCGACACACCTGCCGTACCGCAACCAAATCTGGCCGAGTACGGTAGATTAGACGCAGCGGTGCGGATTGCTTTCTATTGAAATGAATGGACTTCCGCCGGAACGCATAGAGATTGCCGTGTCTGGTGTGAACGAAGCTTAAGCACACATCCAAATCCACAAAAGCATGGCTTCACCAGAAGGAGATTAAAGTTTTGGAATGGCCCAGCCAGACCCAAGACCTGAATCCAATTGAACATCTTTGTGGTGATCTGAAGAGGGCTGTGCACAGGAGATATCCTGTGCAATCGGACAGATTTGGGGTGCTTTTACAAATAAGAGTGGGCAAATATTGCCATGTCAATGCTATGTGCAATGCTAATAGACTCCTACCCAAAAAGACTGAGTGCTGTAATAAAATCAAAATGTGGTTCAACAATGTATTAGTTTAAGGGTGTGCACACTTACACAACCAGGTTATTGTGATTATATATTTTTTTTATATAAGATTTTACGTTATAGGTCAAATTAAAGGTGACAAGATTTATCTTTGTCTCATTCTTTTACATCACAAGAACCTGGCATTTTAACAGGGGTGTGTAGACTTTTTATATCCACTGTATATGTATAAGATATCAGGTCTGTATGTATCAAACTTCTTTCCTGTCTTTTGTACAGAATTACCAGTAGGCCTTATACCCAACCCGACCCTAAACTGCCAACCTATTTCCATACTAAAGGGCAGAGTAACCAGGAGTTTCTAATGGGGAGCTATTAACAATGTCAAACGTTACTTTCAAAATTCGTTTTCATTATAAATACGCATAAGACATTTAAGTCAGTTCAATATGCCAGAACTGTTTGAAGAAGATGCCACTTTGTTGTTTAAAGGAGGTTGAGTTAATTAGCCTAGGTGATGGGATCCTGATGCTGCCTGCTATGCATATAGACGTAGGCAGATATACACAAGACAGAGATGAGCAGAGTACCATGCTAATCATCATGCTCTTCAATTCCTTATCCCTGCATTCATCGACTTCTGTTGGCCCTTTTGAAGTCAGAGCTGTCAGAAGCGCAATGACATGTACTCTATTTGAACGCCCAAGGAAAGCATGCTTTGTTTATTATCCTTAATTTTGAATAAATCTATAATAAAACACTAAATTACATTTATGTGATGTTTTCAAAGCAGTTCCCTTAATGGAGTGGGGAGTGCACATAGCATAGTGTCTCGATCTCTCCCTCTCTGCTAAGCGAGGAAGCGGATCTGTGCATGTCCTAACAGTAACAGGGCAGAGTAGCTGTGCTCATGAACAGGAGCGAATAAGGATGGGATGCAGTGACACTTATTAAACACTGAAAAGATTAAAGGGAAGGCTGTTGAATGATTGGGTGGCTCAATGCTTTGACGCTTATCAGTAATGAGTCCTGTATACATCCGAATACTGCTGAACTATGCTTCTTACCCCTACCACCACACACATATATATATATATATATATTTATTTATTTATAGGCAGAAAAATCCTACCACACTTGCCTTTGCATCATTTTTAATATTTTCGTTTGGATATTACAGCTGAGACCATGCAATGTTTTACACTAGTGGATAGTCGCTGTTTGAGAAGGAGTATTACGCATTGAGAGGCAACAATTAGGAAAGTGTAATGGGAGTGAAGTGACACTAGATTGGCAATCAATGCTCATTTTCAGAAAGGCAAGTGAACGACTCTAGAGAATGGTAAAAGGAAATGCTTGTGACATCCGCCTCGTTAAGGCAGCTACGTCGCTTTAATTCAAGTGTGTGTGTGTCTATGTGTAAGTGTGTATGTTTGTGTGTGGTGGTGGGGGGGGTGTATTTGTGTGGGTCCCCGTTGGCAGGGTTGTAGTGTGATGTCTTGATTTCTTAACGTTTGCACTGAGTAGGCTATTTTTACTTCCCCCAAATATATTAGGCAAAATAGGCCACTGTCACACTAGTCATGGAATGCTGTATTAAAAAATACATATAATTGACATGTATTGAAACTTCAGTAAATCAGAACAATTCATAGCAGTCAGAAGACCCCTAGCGGCTGGGGGCCTTAATATTAAATTAACTGGCATTAGCTCTGGTGGACATTCCTGCAATCAACAGGCCAATTGTATGTCTCCTTAAAACTTGAGACATCTGTGACGTGTGACAAAACAGCACATTTTAGAGTGGCCTTTTATTGTCCCCAGTACAAGATACATAGGTCTATGATCATTATGTTTAATCATCTTCTTAATATGCCACACCTGTCAGGTAAATGGATTATCTAGACAAAGGAGAAATGCTCAATAAAAGGAATTGAAACAATTGTTTGAACTAAGCATTTTGGGGATATTTTATTTTAGCTCATAAAACATGGGACCAACAATTGACATTTTGCTTTTATAACTTTTTTTCCCTGTCTGCTAGACTCCAACAGGCTCAAAAGACCCACCACTGTCAGTGCTAATGCAAGAAATTCTCACAAAGCTGTAACAACTCTGCCATCACACTCCCACTGTGTGTGGCTGCCAAACAGCAGCAATATGTGTTTCTACTACTCTGGGTCCTCCAGGGCTTTAGTCTTGGGCAAGTCAGCTACATCCAACCATCTCCACTACACAGACTAAATGGAGTCAGAAAGGCATACATAACCAGAGAACATGTTGTTCCATTCAGACTATTATCTCCAAATTGTGCAGTGGTGTTTTGAAAGTTTGTAGCAGATGACACAACTTGTGATACATGCAATGGTTTGGCACAGTTGTAAGTATGTACTCTAAATCGCAACATTGTGATAATAAAAGTATTTGAACTGAGACGGTGAATTACAATGCACTTTCAATTCATTGGCTCTGTTTCTGAAGGCTGTCTCATTGTTATAACAAAACCTGTGTGACTGGCGTGTTGAAAGGATTTTGACTCCTGTGCATTTTGTTTTAGAAAAGCCCCTGTTTAATTCATATTGCGTAAGAAGACTATTTCTCAGTATGATTTATTCAGCGCAGTTCTAATGATAACATATGCATGTCAGAGACAATGCAGCGAGTAAAAGAGGGATGAATAAAGCATGGCAATGTCTCTTAAAACATTGATAGTGCCGTTACGCCTGGCATAGTTCTGCCAGCACTATGCGCACATCCCAGGGGCACCCTGAACCTACAGGTGGAGGGGCTTACACATAGGCTTAAACACACACACAAACCTAGCTGAAATAAACATGTCAGCAAAACATTTTAATAAACAAAAAGGTAATTTATTTATTATCCCCTGCAAAGTTTCTTCAAATCTACACATTTTGGCATTGGGTTGTAGAGAGAATCTAGTCCATTTCTGTAACAATTAATGTCAAGTCATTATTACAGTGCAATTACCTAAGCCATTACACTGAAGTATTGGAAAATTGGGCACCACCTTCAACTATTACAGGCAAAACACAATGTAAGATCAGGATGAAAGGGAAGCTTCCAGGACCCCTACAGCAGTACTGCACAAATGGTAAGACAGTTTAACCAGCCCCAAAGAAATTTGTAATGAAGCAACAAATTAGATGTTACCGTCCAAATACGTACTGCACTCCACATTAATCCAAATATGTTAATTAATGCTGTCAAAACAATGAGTCCAATCTAAATGTACAAAGAAATAATCTGTATTTTAATTCTGAACTGCAGTTCACTGTATTTTAAACTTCTCATGTTTCCATAGTAAAAGATTCAGTCTGGGACTTTTGCAGATATATACAGTCAGTCAGGGATATATACAGTCAGTCAGGGATATATACAGTGGGGAGAACAAGTATTTGATACAATGCAAATTTTGCAGTTTTCCCACTTACAAAGCATGTAGTAATTTTTATCATAGGTACTCAACTGTGAGTGACGGAATCTAAAACAAAAATCCAGAAAATCACATTGTACGATTTTTAAGTAACTAATTTGCATTTTATATATATATATATATATATATATATATATATATATATATATATATATATATATTCTGGATTTTTGTTTTAGATTCCGTCACTCACAGTTGAAGTGTACCTATGATAAATCTTACAGACTTCTACATACTTTGTAAGTGGGTAAACCTGCAAAATTGGGATTGTATCAAATACTTGTTCTCCCCACTGTATAGTCAGTCAGGGATATATACAGTCAGTCAGGGATATACACTCATCTAAAGGATTATCAGGAACACCTGTTCAATTTCTCATTAATGCAATTATCTAATCAACCAATCACATGGCAGTTGCTTCAATGCATTTAGGGGTGTGGTCCTGGTCAAGAATACCTCCTGAACTCCAAACTGAATGTCAGAATGGGAAAGAAAGGTGATTTAAGCAATTTTGAGCGTGGCATGGTTGTTGGTGCCAGACGGGCCGGTCTGAATATTTCACAATCTGCTCAGTTACTGGGATTTTCATGCACAACCATTTCTAGGGTTTACAAAGAATGGTGTGAAAAGGGAAAAACATCCAGTATGCGGCAGTCCATTGGGCGAAAATGCCTTGTTGATGCTAGAGGTCAGAGGAGAATGGGCCGACTGATTCAAGCTAATAGAAGAGCAACTTTGAAATAACCACTTGTTACAACCGTGAAGCCACAACACGCACAACCTTGAGGCAGATGGGCTACAACAGCAGAAGACCCTGCCGGGTACCACTCATCTCCACTACAAATAGGAAAAAGAGGCTACAATTTGCACGAGCTCACCAAAATTGGACAGTTGAAGACTGGAAGAATGTTACCTGGTCTGATGAGTCTTGGTTTCTGTAGAGACATTCAGATGGTAGAGTCAGAATTTGGCGTAAACAGAATGAGAACATGGATCCATCCTGCCTTGTTACAACTGTGCAGGCTGGTGGTGGTGGTGTAATGGTGTGGGGGATGTTTTCTTGGCACACTTTAGGCCCCTTAGTGCCAATTGGGCATCGTTTACCTGAGCATTGTTTCTGACCATGTCCATCCCTTTATGACCACCATGTACCCATCCTCTGATGGCCGTTTCCAGCAGGATAATGCACCATGTCACAAAGCTCGAATCATTTCAAATAGGTTTCTCGAACATGACAATGAGTTCACTGTACTGAAATGGCCTCCACAGTCACCAGATCTCTACCCAATAGAGCATCTTTGGGATGTGGTGGAACGGGAGCTTCATGCCCTGGATGTGCATCCCACAAAACTGCAAGATGCTATCCTATCAATATGGGCATTATAAAAGAAGTTGCATTCTAGCATTAGTTTAATTGCTAACTAGTGTGAGCACATTGATATAATAGTCTGGGGAACAAACATTTGGAATGTCAGTAAATCAATACAATTTATATTATTACGCATATTGTACATAAGCAGTTGTCACAAAGTGCTTACACGGTTAATCAAACTAAAATCCGAAAGTGCAAGCAAAAACGAGAAATGAACGCACAGTGACTAGGAACAACTTGTTTGTTGGGTCAGAATTTGAAACAAAACCTTGAGAGGTTTTCCACCCTAACTCGAACCCCAAAAATAAACTCTAAACCTAACCCTACACAATACTTTAACCCTAAATCTAACCCCTAACTCAAACGCTACCTCAGCGAAACACTATCACACTTAGCAGGCTGTGTTGCAGAGCATAAAGCAGGGTAAAATTGAGATTTTGTCACTTTGATAGAGAATTAGTTCCTAATCTTTGCCTGGGCTAATGTCATTAGTTACACTGTGGTAGGTTCTCCAGTGGAAATCTCCCTACTTTCCTGTCCTAGACAGATAACACCAAGCCTCTCTCTACCACTGAAATAGGGTCTGAATCCCAAATGTCACTTCATTCACCATATACTGTAGGGAATAGGGTGTCATTTGGGAGGCAACCAGGAGGCCTGAGAAACACACTGAAGTCACTGATCAGAGCAAATTATTTGCACTCTTTTATATAATAATAGCTTTTTTGGCACGCAAACATATGGTAATTGATGCTTGGCTGTAATCCAAGTTGAAATCATGGCAAGCAATTAAGATCAAACTCCACAAATTATTATGAATTAATGAAAATGGTATTTCATCAATTATTAACGACAAATAAATCCCAATTCTTTCTTTCGACACATTGAGCCTTACTGATGTATGGGTGTACATATGCTATAATAAGACTAATCTGAATTTAGCCATGACCAGGTGGTTTTCTTCTCCCCCTCATCAACAATGAATAAACGCATGATAAACAGGAGAACAAGGGAGTATGGTGAATGAAGAGAAATGAGAGACAGCTCCTCAGAGTTCATTGTCAAACTTGTTTCCTGCCATATTCACTTGGAAATAGATCACCAATTATAAGTCTATGAAAGGGTCAGGGTTAGCGTTGTAACTTCTGGATTCTGTCAATCATGCAGCTTTGCCAGTTATCAATGTTGCAACGTTTGTCCTTAGTACATTGGCTGGGACTGGGAGTCTCTGACTTCTAGATGGGCCAAATATTAGTTGTATGTTTGTATGTAAGGCTGCACTGCAGAATCTACTGTACTGTCTTACCTCAAATATAAACCATCAGTTATCAAACACTCTCTCAAGAATTGCTTCATCAGATTTTGGTCAAGCTGCTTTCATCTACTACAGTAATGGATGTTTGCAGATAATATTATATTTTTTAACCTCCCATTTTGGACTGGATGTGTGAGATTTTATTTATATGTGCATAATCTATAAGTAGAATCACCATCATACCTCATTTAGCCATGACATTCTGAAAGTTTGAAAGTAAATGGTCTTGATGGCATTATCAGCACATAAGTGACACAGTACAACATTTCTGATATGGTTGACTGATGGACCGTTACGCTACTCCCAGCCACTGAACTGTGTAGCTCCTTCAAAGTGATGGTGGCCTCTCTGTAGCTTCCCTCACAAGTATTCTTCTGTGAGTGCTGAGGAACAGCCTTTTTTCTTGGATAGCGTTATGCTGCTTCCACCTCCTGATTATTAATCCAGCTGTGCTCAATAAAATATCCAAACAGTTGGATAGTAATTTGGATGCTTTTCCTAATGTTTGCGTTTTTGTAACTTTATCTGTAACATCTGGATAACGGTCTTCATTTTCCTTCAGAGTCGCTGCCTTATCAATGATCCTTCTACAGTGGGGTTTAAAAACAGTTTTCACTGTTCACTTGTGGGGGCCAAAAATAAGCTAATAGTTTAGCTTATTATTGTAATAATATAGTTATGGTCAGTTTCTTTCATTTGTATAAACTGGAAGTTTTCGCATCAAAGAGATTAAATACTTATTCTAGTAACTTAATATATCTCACTTTACCATAATCAAGTTTCTGTGTTTAAAGAACCAAGCAGAACATTCATTTAGAATATTGATTGACTATTTTTGGGTGTGAATACTTCTCCACATACAATATATACAGACGGATGACAAACTAAAGGAAAAATCAAGTTGCCAGAGCAGCTAGAGTCTCTGGATCTCTACTAGAAAGATGGATCTTTTTTTCCCCTAAAAGATCATCCCTCGTGGTGTTTTGACAATGGTGTGGAAAAGCACTGTCTAACACTTTCAAAATCTCCCATAGGTGACTGGCCATAGAATGCGATTCATGTCATTTTCATGCTCATCAAACAATTCAGTGACCCCCTCGTGCTCTGAGGATGGGGGCATTGCCATCCTGGAAGAGACCCGATAATGATCCTCTTTCATTATTCAAAATCGAGGTCAACAGGGCCTTCTCAGCATTTTTAGACATGCCATGGAGCATGATAGGGGGTCATTTGCTTAATTGTAACATGCTGTACACCTGCATTTGTTATTTTCCTCCACTCATATATTCAGGATTTTCCTTTAATTTGTCACCGGTCTGTATATATGCACACATACAGTACTGTATATACTTGTAACATGCATTTTATTTATTATTTGCCAGCAGCTACATTGGATTGGATACTGTAGCAAATTATTGCTATGTGGGATGAACGCACCAATGATATCGTAGAATTTTAGTGCACAACATTAATGGACCACTTTGTCGCAATGTAATGAATGTCAGGGTCTCTATCAGGAAGAAACACATGGAACAGACACAAGTTAGGTGTTTAGGGTCCAGTATGGGCGTTAAAAGTTAACAAAAATATTTAACTGGTGAACACTATAGAAGTTGAGGTGGCTTCATCCTGGGTGGTTAGGTTTGGTGTCACATAGTTTTTTTCCTTCTTTCATCTGCCCAGAGCTGCATTTCTGGGGTCCCTTTGTCCTTCCCCTGACAAACCAGGAGTGGCAACTGAGCTGCATTTAAGCGCTCAACTTTCCACCTCTGGGCCAGGTGGTTCTTACTGGGGCTCATGCTGATATGGGACAAAATGTGTTCACTTCAAACAGTTGATCTACAGATGGCGCAAAAAAGCAAGTTGTAATGGTCTTCTAATAAAATAATCCCTCATTGACGTTATTGCAAAGAAAGGCTGATCCTTTGAAAAATACATGAAATAAAGGGAGATGGGTCCTATTAAAACGGAAATATGCATCAAACAATCTGCAAAATCGGGGGAACAATATATTTCTAACATCAACCTCTCGCAGCTTAGTATGAAAAAAAGGATGACTGTGTCGATTCAGAATTTGGAATAGTGTGTATCAGTTCACGGGCAGGTTGACTAGTTTCATAATGAAAACAGGAATAATACTTTGCCAGAGATGTCTTTCCTACATACAAAAGAATTATCCAGAGGGTGTATTGATGAATGGATCATTTAAAAAAATGTGTCCACCTTCTAAGAAATGCAACAACGACAGGCCCAAATGGGCAAAATGTTCAAACAGCGGATGCCTTTGAGAGAAATCGATACACATTAATATTCCCTGATCTCTATCTCTCTTTCCCACTCTCCCTATCGCTGAGTCTTCACCTCATGCAAATTACTTTCGCAAATGTCTTTCTAGATATTTCCTTTTGCCATTTATTTCTAAGCCAATGCTTATTTAAATGGTCCTCTTTTTTCTCTGCTTGGGTGGATGGGGGAATTCTTTACTTAATTCCATTAACTTTGTATTGCAGCTCAATCTCTGGTGCAATGAGCATCAATACTGTGGCTTGGCTGTCTTTTAGCAGTTCTGCATCAGTGCTCTTGGATAGAACATGACAGTTACATTAATGTCTTCATGTAAATTGCTCTCTACACATAGGCAACAAGCAAAAGGGGGAGAAAAAACAGAACATTCATTGCCCCTGTGACAGCAGAAATTACAACAACATTCATTGTGTGCTGGTCCAAATGGCCAAGTTTATTATAGTACACAGCAATTTCATTGAGTCTCCAGCCAGTGAGATGGACGACTGGTCAGCGGAAGGGTGAAAAGCAATGACAGCAAGCATTCCCATGGCATCTTTTAACAAAGGAATGAAAAATAAAGTGAATTAGGGGTGAGGGCCCTCTGAACATACATTTTCTGTTAGCAGCTTGTTTCCTTTGAATTGAGGCTTTTTTTAAGAGGCAAATCTACAGTGGGGAGAACAAGTATTTGATACACTGCCGATTTTGCAGATTTCCCTACTTACAAAGCATGTAGAGGTCTGTAATTTTTATCATAGTTACACTTCAACTGTGAGAGACAAAAAATCCAGAAAATCACATTGTATGATTTTTTAATCATTCATTAGCATTTTATTGCATGACATAAGTATTTGATCACCTACCAACCAGTAAGAATTCTGGCTCTCACAGACCTGTTAGTTTTTCTTTAAGAAGCCCTGTTCTCCACTCATTACCTGTATTAACTGCACCTGTTTGAAGTCATTACCTGTATAAAAGACACCTGTCCTCACACTTAATCAAACATACTCCAACCTCCCCACAATGGCCAAGACCAGAGAGCTGTGTAAGGACATCAGGGATTAAATTGTAGACCTGCACAAGGCTGGGATGGGCTACAGGACAATAGGCAAGCAGCTTGGTGAGAAGGCAACCACTGTTGGCGCAATTATTAGAAAATGGAAGAAGTTCAAGATGACGGTCAGTCTCCCTCGGTCTGAGGCTCCATGCAAGATCTCACCTCGTGGGGCATCAATGATCATGAGGAAGGTGAAGGATCAGCCCAGAACTACATGGCAGGACCTGGTCAATGACCTGAAGAGAGCTGGGACCACAGTCTCAAAGAAAACCATTAGTAACACACTACGCCGTCATGGATTAAAATCCTGCAACGCACGCAAGGGCCCCCTGCTCAAACCAGCGCATGTCCAGGCCCATCTGAAGTTTGCCAATGACCATCTGGATGATCCAGAGGAGGAATGGGAAAAGGTAATGTGTTCTGATGAGACAAAAATTTAGCTTTTTGGTCAAAACTCGATTCGCCGTGTTTGGAGGAAGAAGAAGGATGAGTACAACCCCAAGAACACCATCCCAACCATGAAGCATGGAGGTGGAAACATCATTCTTTGGGGAAGCTTTTCTTCAAAGGGGACAGAATAACTGCACCATATTTGAGGGGAGGATGGATGGGGCCATGTATTGCGAGATCTTGGCCAACAACCTCTTCCCTCAGTAAGAGCATTGAAGATGGGTCGTGGCTGGGTCTTCCAGCATGACAACGACTCCAAACACACAGCCAGGGCAACTAAGGAGTGGCTCCTTAAGAAGCATCTCAAGGTCCTGGAGTGGCCTAGCCAGTCTCCAGACCTGAACCCATTAGAACATCTTTGGAGGGAGCTGAAAGTCTGTATTGCCCAGCGACAGCCCCAAAACCTGAAGGATCTGGAGAAGGTCTGTATGGAAGAGTGGGCCAAAATCCCTGCAGCAGTGTGTGCAAACCTGGTCAAGACCTACAGGAAACGTATGATCTCTGTAATTGCAAACAAAGGTTTCTGTACCATATATTCAGTTCTGCTTTTCTGATGTATCAAATACTTATGTCATGCAATAAAATGCAAATTCATTACTTAAAAATCATACAATGTGATTTTCTGGATTTTTGTTTTAGATTCCGTCACTCACAGTTGAAGAGTACCTATGATAAAAATGACTGACTTCTACATGCTTTGTAAGTGGGAAAATCTGCAAAATCGGTATTGTATCAAATACTTGTTCTCCCCATTGTATATTTAGGGGGTAAAGACTGCTGTCTCTAACACATTCTAGAAATACATGCACTGCAAAATAATGCTGTGATGGTGAGGGTTCAATTACTTGAGGTATGATATGGACCTCTTCTTACCTTATTCACATGCACTTAGGATTGAGACCTCCAAGTCAGCTAGCATTCTTGCATTTATTTTTGTCTATTTCAGTTCCTTGCAAGGCACTGGTTAACCCTGCCACCACAAGCCTTAGCCAAATTAAACAAGAGAAAAAGCGAAGATATGACCAAACACCTCATCTGGCCAAAATAAACTTTACTAAAAGAGAAAAATAAATAACACAAAACCAGGCTGTCGGATGAACCACAAGAAAACGCCAGCTGTGACATCTCAGAATAGTTGCACAGCAGAAAGAATGAAGCACTTAATTTAGACAGAAAATCAGAAGACAAAAGAACTGGGAATAAAAGGATCTGAAGACATTTGTTTATGGTAGCTAGTTAAGAATGATAAACTCTACATAGATGTTTTTTACAGGCCGCCCAGCATCACACTCTACCCATGGAGCTACACAGGACCCATGTGTTAAACTGCCCCAAGTAGACTCGTTTTAATTCTGTGTTTTTTAGTTACAATAACTTTCAAACATAGCCTGTTTATTAAAGATAATTCCTGTGAAGCAATAACATTTATTGCATGTGTATATATGGAAAAAGTTATTGTACAAACAAAATACAAACACAGTAAGCAGACTACTGGTTTCAACAGAATTTAATTGCAAACCCTTATTTATGCTTTCGCCAGCCTTTTGGGTCTTGAAAGGATATCTGACAATACAGCCAACCCATGTCCCCAAAACATGGCTCTACACAAGGAGTCTCTCTGGTTGGTCCAGTGCCATACCACACTCCCAAACCTTATCAGACATCTGTGATGGTAATTTTATCGATCAGAACTCTTTAAGAAGGAAGTACAGAGACGAAATACTCTGGGCACAATTAACAGTTTATTAATTATTTATTTATTATTATTTGCAAATAAGAGAGACACGTCAACCGCTTACAAACATAATCGTCCGAGGAGTCTCTAACTCAATACATGCACAATCCGTATATATTACATAGAAAAAGGGGTGTGGTAAGTTGTTGCCCATCTGTCCTATGTCAATAAAACACATTCCCTCTGTTCTATCACATGTCCTGGGTTTCAAACAAGTCACATGTTGTCCTCCCCCATCTGGTTAACTTTCTCAACCCTTGAGGGGGACTTCATCTGGACAACCTACAGATAGGCAGATTTACGATTAACCCTATAATCTACTGTTACCAATCAAGAATGCCCCCTAGGACTTATACCAGATCCCTCTCTAACACACTCATCTTCACATCCAAACAATGGGCCTCAGTCCTTTAAAAAGCAAGAATGCATCAGGTTTCAGAATTTCCACAACACATCACGGCCAACAGCCAGGCCAGAGTACCTTGAAACCACTCTCTCATTCTCTGTCTCCCCGTGTTTATTATCTTTCTCCACTCTCTCTTCTATTGCACAGCGGGTGGCCTTAAAGACTGGTTTAAGCAAGCTTTAATGAATACAATTACAGAAGTGAATTAAAGATAGTATAAGTATTTGATCTGAGGATTTACATTTATTCATTGGTGTCTGGCTGCTAATAAAAAAGTATAATATATAAGAAATACACCAGAATGAACCTGGTACTGGACCAACAAGTGGTTGTTGATTTATTTCGAATACACAGAGATCTAATGAATATATTCAGAGCACTGCAACTTTCAATCTGTACAAGAAAGCTTATTCTAATGATTTCATTATTACACTTAATTGAATTGTAATAGATATGTTAGATGTGCATACTTCTATTGAAGCAGGTCTGGCAGAGCTGCATTTTATGTACAAACACTGGTCTCCACAGTATTTGCATAGAACTGCAACAACGAGAGGAAAAAAAGGGACCAGGAATCCATTAACCCAGGCAGCAGGGGAGTGGAAAAAAACCCCAAAACAAAACAAATCAAAAACAATATTGGTGTATGGTGAGCTATCAATCAGGATGATGAATGTAAATGACTTAACACTGGACATAGATCTGCCAGGCCCTACCGATCCCCTGACACAGCATTTAATTACAACGCATGTCTAATTGAAAGGCCCCCTGGAAAAAGGCGGGATGCCTCTCTGCCTGTGGCAGGCCTAAGAAACTTAATTAATTAGCAGGCACCTCCCTCCCTCTTTTTTTCTGAGTTACTATCCTCCCTGCCTCAGTGAGCTGATAACATTTCTAGCTTGCCTTTCATCCCTCAGAAAAATGAATGGCACTGCGAGAGCGTTATCAAATGAGCTGTTGAGGCAGCCAGTGAATATGTCATTGACTGTGACTACTCCCTGAGTGAATTGTGATTTATCTGTATGGCTCTCGTCATGCTAACTGTCTTGCTCCCTCTCCGCTCACTCGCCTGTTCCCCTGTCTGTGTGAATTTGACAGGCCTGGTAGATCATACCAGGGATCTCTGGGTTCTGACGGATAGGCGCTTAGACCCGCCCAAATAGCAGATCCTGCATTTGACCCCAGAAGCTTCTCACTTTACAACATGATATACCTTTCAATGTACCCATTTTTCTACTATGAGCCATGGATCAATACTATACTTGGAGAAACACTCTATCACTATCACTCATTTAACGCATGGCTACATTCACTTGTATGTGCTATGGCCTTTGTGTCATCTTCCAAACTCTCCCATAAAGATTAACAGTAAATTATAATAATTAAGATATATTTGTATTCTTATGACAAGATTCTCTTGTCTGAAGTTAGACAACTAATGTGATGGTGTAGATGTAACATACAAACACATACTATTATGTAGTTCAATTATCTGATTTTTTTGAATTACATTTTACATTTACATTACATTTATAGAGTAATCACCAGCTCTATTTGGCAGACATATTGTTCCTAAACAAGTGAGCAGACCAACATTCTTTATCAAGAATATGACAAATGGAATTATTGAAATTGACCAAGGTGGTAATGTTGTACAGTATATCTTATGTTTATCTTACAGAAAGCATTTTGACAAAAACAAATGATGGCCACGCGAACAATATGTCGTGACAGGCTGGTTTAATTTGGGTCCTGAGGCAAATCTGTTCTCTCAGAACGTTATCATAATTTTTAAATATCTTAAAACACTGTAACAGGTGAATTCAAAACATGTAACTCAAACAGAATCTGAATAAAAGAGAACTGAGGAATGTTGACAAGACTCTCACTGATCCACTACAACAAGTCCTTTAAAGATATTTTTACCTATATATCATGCCTGTGTGAATAAGTAATATGTTAATTAGGCCTCCGAAAGCCTCTGTCTATCTGCCAGTGATGCCACTCCAAGTGAAGGGTAAACTTTGTAGCACTCCCCCAAAAAAAGTTTTTGACTTCGTTGAAGAACCATAGCATATAGCGGGCAGCGTTGTGAGACGCAGTGTTTTCCTGCTCCAGGGAAGTGATGCTGCCCCACTTATCTTGTACACCCACCTCTCTCTCACCCGCACCCTTGCCCCACCCAGGCCTGATTAGTGAACCCTTGAACCTGTGGAAGACTGTTGAAAGGGTGCCTGCAGACAGTCAGCGCCAAATCAAGAGCTTCACAGGAGAATCAAAAGAAATCAGTCGATTGCTGCATAAACATGAGAGTAGGTGAGATGGCAGTAGTGAAGATCGGTGCCTGCTGACATCCGCCAGGGGTTCTGTCACACCAAGTGTGCTGTCACCCATCTTTCCAATCCGCCATCCCACCCTTGGCTCTGACACGGGGACCCAAACCTCCTTTTATGTCATTAAATTATATCTGCGTCTTTATGGTATATTATATAGACTGATCATCTTCATTCGGTTTGGTATGTTTTGTACCATTTGTTTAGATGGCATTGTCTGTGTTTCTTTGGCTTTGTCTCTGTGAAAAATATATGATAAAACCACCCCCTTGTGATGAAAGAGCACATATTGTGCAATTATTCCTAGACCATGATTCTCATATAGGTTTTCAATATATTGTTGTGGGCCAGGCTGAGAGCAAGACTGTCACAGTGGTATAAGGGGGAGGGGAATGGATGTCAATCATACAGGAGTAGCGGCCATTAAAATAGCCAGTATTCTCAAATGGTACATTTATGGAGAGATTTACATCTTTTTTTTAAGAGTGACAGCTTAATTTGAGGATTCCTACGAGGGTCACAATGGACACACGTGTCTAATTATCAACTGTTCTCAGGTTTATCAAGAATAACACTAATGAGTTGGGACACTACTTATTTAGACCTAGAAGAACTAGTAAATGTAATATCAATCTTTACAGACAATGAGCAATCTAAGACATTTCATTATGCAAAATATGCAGACATCGAAGACAATTTGACACAGTTTGCTATAAAAATATTATCTAATTTAGTCAGTAGATAATAATATAACAAAGAACATCTAATTTCTTTAACTCATGATTAATCAAATTTCCTTTGTGAGGTGAGGTCAAATTAAGTTTAGAAAAAAATAAAAATAAAAATGGTTTCACTCACTTTCCAATGATGAGCTGAGGGCAGCTCTGTCTATTTCCCACTGTTTTCTCAACAATAGAGCAGCCCAGTCACCCTTATGGTTCCAGACATGTCCATTTGTCTAACCAACCTCCGGCATATGAACAAGACAGATGAAAGGGGAGGACAAGACAACTCCATTACAGCGGAGACCACAGAAATATGCCGCCTCATTATAATGATAATGCTAACAAAGGACCTGAGACCAGCCCGGAGCCTGTGCTCTCTGAAGTATACAGTGCTGCATTAGCTTCAGCACTGGCCCTGCTAAATGTCACCTAAAGAGGCAGGTCATTTACATTTATGATAAAATGATCTTGCATTTATTATTTGTCTTGGAAATTAAAGACTTACTTAATCATTGTGGAAGGAAGAGGCATAGCCGATGTACTCATGTGTTTCTGATTGCATTAGAACTGATGTGGCGTGGCGTGATGGATATTTAATAGTTGTGCTGTCCCTCTGTATCATGTCAGAGGCCTGACACACACAGATGCACTGCGGCTCACCAGGCGTACGCAATCACTTTAATTATTAGGCCCATCATCTAGGCTTTGAAAGAAGATGGGAGAAGAAAGGGTATTGGTGTTGGTCGGGGGAATATGGGTGTTAGGTTATGACAGGAAGGGACAGGTAAACACGCAGTGCTGTCAGTCATGCATGACGAGAAGCTGAAAGCTAACTCGCTTCTGTGTTGGTACTGACACTTCTTATGTTTTGTGCAAATGTCAAATTGCGGAGTCTGCTAAAGAGCAGCTCCCAAAGGTCCCTGGTTGTCCCTGCAGTTCCCATGAGCAACGTGTTGTTTCCACTATGATCATGAACAGTGATCTGGACCCAGTTTCCTGATAGCGATGGGACTTAAAGCTTACAGTTACAGCTGTTTTTTTTAACAATGCATCTTTCCAGCATTAGCAGGAAGATTAAGCATTTGATGACTAAAAACACATGCAGAGAGAATTTTGCAACTTGCAATATTAATAATTAGTTTTGCTAGTCTGTCAATTAAGCCTGCAATGCTAAATTGTTGGAATCCATTTCCATTTTGCTGCAAGGATGCTAGCTTTTTTAACTATGAAAACTAATAGTTGTTCTACATGTATCCACTAATGCTATTTTTATCCAGTCAAAATATTTATTAATAAAAATATATTTCACTTTGTAAGAGTTCATAGGACTTAGAAACTTTCTGTTTGTATTCAACTTCACTGTGACACTATTGGCATTCACAGAAAGACAGATCCTTTTGATTCAAGGTTTAGTGGCAAAAAATGTATTAACAATAGCTTTGTGAAGCTCATTTTAATGTCCCAATGATGCACCTAGCTTGATACTTCTGCAATAAACCCCCCATATTTAATTATTCCATTTTGGACTAGGTGTGTAAAATGCTGTTTTTTTGTGCATAATCTATAAGTAAAATCACTATCATAACTCAGTTAGCAATTAAATTCAAAATGTTAAGGCAGGGGTCTTGGATGAAGTGACACAAATCTGCACATAAATGACATACAATTTTCAGGGATCATTCCTTGGCTTGATAGCATCACTTTTACAAAAAGTGGCCAAAAATCTCTGACAGCACCTTTAAGATAAAGTAGTTTAGGAAAACTTGGAGCGATGAGTCTCAATGCAAATTCATTTCACCGACAACCAATCATACATGTTCCATTTCTGAACTCCTAACTGCAACAACACAGCTGTACTTCAAGAGCATCAGTGAAATCTCAGAGAGATCTTACTGAGCTGTCAGGTCAACCAATGCAAATGTGAATCCCAAACCTAAGTTTAGGTATTCAGCTGCATTAACAAATAGTAGGAAAAAAAATATTTTACACAATTCCCTCACAGTAGCAATTAGTGACTGGAACTGCCATAGGTGATCACCATCTAAGCCACGCCAGTCGTGAGCCTACTATAAGACGAATAGGTTTTTACTTTGCCCCTAGTGGATGGTAGTAAATTATCATGACAAAACATTTTGACACAATCACACTTTCTATTATTACAATCCATTTCTGAATTTTCTAGATGTTCTGCCGGGAAAATGGCATCAAAATCTTTCAAAGGGTATTTTATCCTATTTGTCTTCTGAGTGGCATAACTTTTTAATGTTTCCTCCAACTAAAGTGGATTATACACCATTTTGAAGTTCTGTGTAGAAAATGTAAATCAAATGTAGGCAAATCACTCAATAGACAAATCTGGACACAATTATTGCAAACAGAGCCGTGCCCTCCACTGCTGGCTTGCTCCTCCAACACACGGGCCATCTGCACACAGGCTGGCTGAGAATGACAATGCTAATCACTGTCGATGGAGACTAGACTGGTGTGGATGAATGGCCAGGCTAGGCTGTGCACACTAAGCAGCTCATCACACAATGTTGCTGTCTAGGCATGCCAAGTACACAAGCCTTTGCAGGCCACGCCCCTTTCCTGTGCAGCCTCCATGAGTCAGTGGAGACACGTGTATGGCTTCCTCTCAATTCAGGAAGTCTTCTTGGTTCTAATCCCAGCCACATAAATGGACAAGGCAGAGGATATTCATTCACTTCCTATCTCCATATTTAAGTAGTCTCTTGATGGCTATTCTCATAATTTTCCCTACAATTATGTTTTTTGTTCAATGTGAGAGATTTTTGTTTCCATTGGCTATATCTTTCTGTTTTTAATTATTAAGCTTTCATCTCTACAAAAATCTTCATCGTTTTTCAACATTTCTCTTTCTGTCAATATCACTCATAAAAACTGAGTATTCAACTCAAGTTAATTAATGGAGAATTTTTGATGGAATGCAACGTCTGTCCAATAAGGAAGTGATACAGTACTGAATCTGCAGTAGACTGACATCAAAACCAAAATAATCACAGCCAGTAACATGTAAGGGAGATTAAGATCTATTCAGTGACATGTATTTTTGCAGGTGGCCTCAAAGCAAATTATATCAACATGCGTCTCCAGCAAGAACAAACACAGCCTGCAGTATCAAACAGCATTATTTTGCCTCTAGTGTTAGCATTTACAACAAAAGGAAATGACTGCCTTAATTCCTTTATCATTTGGGAAACAAATCAGGAAGTATGCATTGTTTATGAGCAAATATAAAGGATCGCAAGATTGAGCCTGCAGGCTGAGAGGGCTGGGCCTACATTTCAAGATGGGTTCCAGCTGTGTGTAAGAATATTGTCCTTTTTTTAAGGGTGTCCCCATAAGTGAATATAAAGAGGAGCAGCTGTCTGACAGACAAGGGCTCTGGTCTGGTCTCTTCTGTCCCTGGCCCTGGGCTCTGGTCTGGTCAGGGAAAGCCAGTAAAGCTCCAGGCTTTAATTACACTGGCAGGCCCTGTGGAAGGTGACCTCATGCTCCTGTGGTTCGGGGTGTATTTAGGATGATAAAAGAATATACAATAGCATCACCAAAAATTACAGGGAGTGGTAGCAGAAAAAATATCACTCAAAACATCTTGTAATTTAAAACTTGTTAAAAGAGACTTGAACATATCAGGGTTTAGCTCAGAACACATGGGGAGCCCAAATTTGAATCCCTGTGTGGTTGTTTCTGGCCCTCATATTTTTCCTATAATAGTCCCATGGTTATCCCTCCCAGTCCCGAGGACAGAGAAGGAGATCACAGAAACACTGTGTGGTACGGCACATAGTCTTGGCTTGACAAATCTCAGCCCTGGAAATAGCTCCTACACATATGTGTTTATGCTCAGTACTGTATGTACTTGAACTGGTAAGTATTTACAAGATCGCAATGACAGATGCAAAATATACAATATAAAGTGTAAAATTATATTCATAATTCAACTAAATTATACCATTTCCAAACAATACAATTCCTATATTATTTTGCAATAAACCTCTGTCTAGTACTTCCCCATCAAATCTATTTCAAACTTAAAAACAAAGAGCAAAACTGCAGTGATATTCAGTAAAGGCGGACTGCTGTGCAACTTCCATGAGGGGGCTTGTCTTAGTCAGAGAGCACTTCATTCTAATGTGCTGTGGCTTTTCAAAAGCCGATCCCATGTAAGAAATAAAAGGCCAGACAACTGCATTACTGTCCAACCTGTCAGCTCTGTTAAATATAAGCTCCAGCCAGCCTGCCAGAGCCTTAAAAGCAGAGCTGGCAGAGAGTGGTCCCGGAGTGACAAAAGCAGATAGCTGGAGCTGTGATTTTAGCAAAGGAGAATGGACTCTTAAATGTATTTTTATACATTTACAAGGAGTTCATTCTGCTCCCCATGAATCAATAATAAGCAGCGTGCAGTAGACCCAGGATACAATTATGCACCCTGAAGTAGCTCCCCTGTCACTACAATGACTTTAAAAGTGAACACGCTGTCAAGTGCAATGGCGTTCATGTTTTCTTGCTCTCCTACAGGACTTGTGTGACAACACCACTACTGCAGAGAGGCTGTCTCATGGGGCAGAACAAAGCACAGGATCATAGGAGAGTCATATATCCACATTGTACTACTATTAATCTCTCATGGAGAGACTATGAAAACACGCATGGTACTATAGATCTGTCATGAAACCACAGTTTGTGTGCGAAAACATACAATATTGGTTCCAATCCGAATTTGTTGGTGTTAGAATCTTTACAATTTATAAAGTGATTTTGCCAATAGACATGCTGATAACTTTAAAATAGAGGATAGAAATCTTAGTTCTGATGTCATCTCTTAACACGTATTGAGACAAACCTAAACCAAACTCTGGACCAATTACCCAAGACTTTAGTTGTCTTACTGGGGTATCCCAATTTTTCCAACCTTGTGGATGTTAGCTGAATTACAGTCATAGCACATCCAAAGCAACTCTCCAGACTTCACTTTTCACTTCTGAAAGCTTACAAAACAATGTTTTTTGGTACATTCTGAGAAAAAAAGAACAGTCTGGTGAGCTCTGCAACACAAAAACATCTGTACATCCACGGAAGACAACAGTGGTAGATGATCGTAGGATCCTTACCATGGTAAAGTAAAACCCCTTCACAACCTCCAGCCAAGTGAAGAACACTCTCCAGGTGGTAGGCATATCATTATCCAAGGCTACCATAAAGATAAAATCTGCCACAAAAGTCTACCACAAGAGCAAATACAGAGGCTTCACCACAAGGTGCAAATGATTCATAAGCCTCAAGAATAGAAAGGCCAGATTTTGCCAAAAAACATCTAAAAATGTCAGCCCAGTTCTGGACAAAATTCTTTGGAAAGATGAAACTAAGATCAACCTGTACCAGAATGATGGGCAGAGAAAAGCATGGAGAAGGCTTGGAAGAGCTCATGATCTGAAGCATACAATGTCATCTGTAAAACAAAGTGGAGGCAGTATGATGGCAAGGGCATGCATGGCTTCCATTGGCACTAGGTCATTAATTTTTTTTGATGGAACAGAAGACAGAAGCAACTGGATGAATTCTGAAGTGTAAAGGTAAAGATATACATGTCTGCTCAGATTCAGCCAAATTCAGCGAAGTTGATTGGACAGCGCTTCACATTACAAAGTGAGAATGACCCAAAACATACTGCAAAAGCAACCAAGGAGTTTTAAGGCAAAGAAGTGGAATATTCTGCAATGGCCAAATCTATCACTTGATCTCAACATGATGGAGCATGCATTTCACTTGCGGAAGACAAAACTTAAACAAAAAAACAACAACTAAAAACCGCAGAAGTAAAGGCCTGGCAAAGCATCACAAAGGAGGAAACCCAGCGTTTGGTGATGTCAATGCATTCCAGACTTTAAGCTGTCATTGCCTGCCAAGGATTCTCGGCAAAGTATTAAAAATAAACATTTGATTTGATTGTGTTAATTTGTCCAATTCCATTTGAGCCCTGAAATAAGGGGACTGTGTATGAAAACGGTTGCAATTCCTAATCGTTTCATACACTATTTTTGTTCAACCCCTTGAATTAAAGCTGAAAGTCCGCACTTCAACTGCATCTCAGTTGTTTAATTTCATACTGGTGGCATACAGTGCCAAAATTGTGAAAATGTAGTCAGTGTCCAAATATTTCCAGAACTAACTGTATATACACTCACCTAAAGGATTATTAGGAACACCATACTAATATTGTGTTTGACCCCCTTTCGCCTTCAGAACTGCCTTAATTCTACATGGCATTGACTCAAAAAGGTGCTGAAATAACGAGTGGTTATTTCAGTCAAAGTTGCTCTTCTATCAGCTTGAATCAGTCGGCCCATTCTCCTCTGACCTCTAGCATCAACAAGGCATTTTCGCCCACAGGACTGCCGCATACTGGGTCCCCAGGCTAGGTGTTGAGAACCCCTGGTTTAGTAGATAGACAGCCCCATAAGCTAACATACCCTACCCTCCCTCAAGGAAAATGCATAGTCAAGCTAGCTACCTAGTTAAAACACATGGTTAACGTAGCTAAACTGAAAACTAGGGATGTGAAGGCAAAGTGATTTAGACGGCACAATTAGTTTTCAGGCTCAATTAACTGAAGCCAGAGCTCAGGCCTGGTCCACGGGGATGTGGTAAGCCCAAACCCTAAAATATATTAAAATACGGGATTTCCCCAACATAACATACATAACTAAGAAAATTTATTATTATCATATATAACCTTCAACACCACCCCTGCTACTACCACTACAGCTGACAGGGGAGCAGGAAAAGGACAGCTCACAACTCACACACCATTCTTTCCTTACTGTTCCACATTTTAAGATGCAATTTTTTGGGGTTTAAAACATATAATTGTAACTTTCTATATAATTAAGAACTAAATTTAGCACTAAGGCACGAGGGTGTGTAGTATATGCCTAATATACCAAGTAGAGATGCACTGACACTGCTTTTTCATTGTCAATAACTAAGATTCTAAGTATTGAACTTTGAGTATCTTCTGATTGGAGTACCGATCAGATACCATGAAACACATCCCGGACTTGTTTCATGTCACGTCTTCAATCATTCACACCAGGTCCCAATCATTGCATTAGTGTGTGTTTAAATGTTTCTCCTCTGCTCCCCACATTTGTTGATCATTTTTGTTGCTGCTGTCATTTGCATGTCCCACATGTAACCGGTGAGTGCTGCCGTTTGCAGTTTAAAAGTCATCCCCTTTACTTTCTTTACGTTTGTTTTCTGTCCTCTGTGTTTGTTTTCATTAAAAGCCAACATCAGCTGCAATCTGCCTGCACTTGGTTCCTCTCCACCATCACCCGTTACAGACATGTTATGTTTGCCATAAGATTTTACATTATTGAATAGACTCTGTGCACCAGCGTAGTGAGGAATTTCCGCTTTTGTCTAGAAGTCGGTATTGCAGTTTCCGGTGTACTTACTTATACTCATCCGCATTAGTAAACACCTAAACTCACAACAAGATGAGTGGTGCAGTTGTACGGAAAAAAAGAAATATAATGTAAGTGACTCATTTAAGTTTCAAGGTACAAGTGGGGCATCATTTTAATCAGGAGAATGTCCTCTTTTTAATAAAATATGGCTAGACTAGGAGGAGCTCGGAGTAGAGCCGCTGCTCCTCCACATCGAGAGGGGTCAGCTGAGGTGCCTTGGGCATCTGTTTCGGATGCCTCCGGAACGCCTTCCAGGGAAGGTGTTCCGGTCCCGTCCCACCGGGAGGAGACCCCGGGGAAGACCTAGGACACGCTGGAGGGACTATGTCTCCCGGCTGGCCTGGGAACGCCTCGGTGTCCCCCCGGAAGAGCTGGAGGAAGTGTCTGGGGAGAGGGAAGTCTGGGCATCCCTGCTTAGACTGCTGCCCCCGCGACCCGGCCCCGGATGAAGCGGAAGAAGAAGAAGAAGAAGAAGATGGCTAGACTAGAAATAGTCAAAAGGCGATTTTTTTATATACTTCCACATAACGCAGGTTTAAGCACAATTAATACCATATAGGACCAGATGTTTACTTCCTATGCCAGTTGTTATTTTTCAGTTTCGTTTTGAAATGAGGTTACAGTAGTAAAATAAAAGAGGAGTCCTGTTTTGATGCTTTTTTGAGGCTATGGAATTTTAAGCTTCATTCAGGTTAGAAGAGGCTGAACAAAGGTTTGTTTCAATTCACTTGCTATGACACGCTAGCGTTCCAGCTCAGCCAGTGTTCTTTTGCCGTTTTTGAGGCTAGGGTGAATTTTTATGCGTTCTATTGTCCTGCCTAATACTACACTAAAAAGGAACACGTCGCTAACTAGGTTAGCCGATAGCCGGCACACCACAGTAAACTACTTACCCTCGTAGTTGTGCAGATAACTCGATACGTAGAGTTTGAATCCCTTGTTCCGCTTGCTTGTTGGAGCAGGGGACCAGGCATCAACAATTTGATGGAAATCACTAATGCTTATTTTAGGCAGGTCTTGGAGACATCTACTAAAAAACGAAATGTTGGGCGTTGCGGGTGATCGCCTTAAGGAAACCGGAAAATGATATGCCGACATCTGGCTAAAGCGGAAGTTCGTGCACAGAGCCTATTGTATGCTTTTTTTAAAACAACTGTCTCAATCTTAAAGATTGTGGAACTTAAACCATTTTAATGACTTTAAATATTATTAATACACGTTGAAAAACATCCAAGGTAGAACAAGGCATTTGAGCAAATTCGAGTGCATTGTACTGTAGAATGAAATTGTGGATATGTATTGGACAAATAAGCCACTGCAGTGAAAACTAGGCATGTGACAAACTGACGAGTTTATAAAAGCATATCGGTATTTGATTAAAATCATAATTCCACGCAAATTGGTATGTTGTCGTCCAATCACGACTTCATCAAATGGGCACTAGAATTATGCTTTGCTGTTTAGGAGATTAAACCAAGCCTAGATTGTCACTAGGCCTGGGGAATATCTATAGATTTTAGTTGCAAAGGGGTGGGATATATTTTTTTCGTCAGTAAGATCTCAAAATACATTAACCCAATCAAATGCATTGCATGGGAATGGCTTATACAGGGGCTCACAAGAATAATGCCTTCAGTGCAAAAGTAGATAGCTAAGTGAAGTTGGCAGCAAAATCGCCAAATAAAACCCGATAGAAATCTGTGGATGTATGTCACATTTGTGGTGAACCATATCAGTCTTTGAGAAACAAACAACTTTTCCTAGGTAAATCATCATTATTGTGACTACACAGTCACTTTAGAAGATATAATAGGACCGGTAATGCTGAATGATGGATTTTCTGAAGTGGTATATGGCTCCTGTCGCTAAAATAAAAAAGTCTCAAAAATGTTTAGGACACAAAGGCCATATGTGAGGACACCAAGGTCAAAGAGGGAAGTAAGAGGATTTGGAGCAATTTCTGATAAGAAAAAAAATATATGAATGATATCATATTGACTGTAAAGTAATATTAAGGCTAGCTAGCCAGAAGGCTTACATTAACTCAGTTACACAAAAGTGAAACCCGAAGTATCCTTTAACATCACAATCACATGCACAAATGAGTACTACCTTAATAAAGAAATATAGTGACTAATTTGTGCGTGGAGCAAGTACATTCAAAAAAAAATGTTTTTGAATGGTGCCATGTCGAGTGACGTCAAACCTAACCTTACTTCTCTGAGCTCTCACAAAGCGTTCAGGCGTTTTTTTTTTTTATGTAATTAAATCGCAGACTGTAGGCTATGCTTGATAAATTTAACTTTAACCATAGCCTGTAGGAAGGCACGCCAAAACATCTATTTTTTTTAGAACAGCATTTCTGCAGAGAAGTTGTAATGGCTTTATTGATAGATGTTATGAATAGAGCACTGTTCTTACAAAACAGAATTCAATTTTCATCCATCTTAGATTAGTTTCTATGTTGCAACCTAGGTAGGAACTAAAAAGCTTCAGGAAATGTGTTCTATCCAGTTTGAAGAAATAACAAAACCACGTTAAGCACGCCTTCAACAAGCCTGTGAGAAAACTGAATGTCAGTGGCAATTTTTCAGACCTCCAAGTTCCAGAGTTTCCAGACCAGGCCAGACGAGATTGGAGGTGTGGCCTCGCAAGACTAGAGACTGTACAAATCTATACAGGTAGGTCTGCTGTTTAGCTATGAATGAGAATGGATTTCGATATTAGAAATTGTCCAGTTAAAAGTGTGGTTTACAGTTAGCCTGGTGTAAACTATCTGGCATTACCTAGCATCAGCCAACATTAGCAAACCTAATTAGCGCTAGGTAGCAAGTCTAAACTTTTCTATTGTCAATCCTTGAAACACTTTTTTGGAACATTTGTATTAGTTTTACTAGGTGCTGTTTCAAGTATAAAGTAAATCCAGACTGCAGACAGAATAGTTGCTGTTAATGTGTTCACTAGGCATAGCAGGCATGTTTCCGATCTGCCAATCAACAACTTACAATGTGTTTTCCAGCACATTGTTATTACAGTCAGTTTCCGTATTTTTGGCTGGTATTGGACACATTTTCCAATGCCAGTACCGGACTGGTGCATCCTGAATGCCTAGTCTGAGAGATGTTCTTAGGTACAACGCATTAATTCCTGAATTCCAGCGCTTAGGCAATAGACCACATAACCCCAGAAGTGTCTTTTTGCCATTATTAACCAGTTACCAATGCAATAAAAAGTGATGTGACGTCAAACCTGTTGTATACTGTCCCAATTATTTACCACCTGGTTTAGAATAGATCAAGTTGCACTCTGTATACAACGTTAGCTCAGGTGGAAATGTTTTGTTTTGGATTCAATAATGGGAAGACTGACAATTCTTCTGCATTTCCATATGCTTAAACTTGTAGAATCTTGTGTAATTGTTGTTCAGCTTTGTGTTTTACATCTGTGTTATATTATAGGTGCACACTGCTGAAGTAACCGATTTGGCCCATAGCAAAAAGGAAATTAATCCCTTTCCTGATGTCACCCTTGTTTGTGTTCTCTGTGGATACAAAGCAGCAGTCAACCAAAAAGTTTTCGCCATCTTTTTCAAATCTTAGCTGTATTTTCCATAGATACATTTGCTTATGGAACCGCACCAGGTGTGCCTAAAAATGATAACTAGCCGAAGAGATGTTATAGCATGTATTTTGCTTTCAGTGGCATAATGTTACCTGTATTGCAATAGCTAGTATGGAAGCAAATGTAGGGATTCTGAAAACCCCACCTAAAATAGAAGACGCTAGCTAAACCAAGACACGTAAAAATTGCCAATAAAGATTTCTTTATAACACACAAAAAACATTTGTAGGGCTGGCAGTGGACACATTTCACAATATTGATAAGTTCATCTCATCTTCATCCGCTTATCCGGTATCGGGTCGCGGGGGCAGCAGCTCCATCAGGGGACCCCAAACTTCCCTTTCCTGAGCCACATTTGCCAGCTCTGACTGGGGGATCCCGAGGCGTTCCCAGGACAGTGTCGAAATATAATCTCTCCACCTAGTCCTCAGCCTACCCCGAGGTCTCCTCCCAGCTGGACGTGCCTGGAACACTTCCCTAGGGAGACGTCCTGGGGGCATCCTTACCAGATGCCTGAACCACCTCAACTGGCTCCTTGTTTTTTTGGTCATGACCCAGCCTTCATGACCATAGGTGAGGGTAGGAACGAAAAGTGATCGGTATATCGAGAGCTTTGCCTTCTGGCTCAGCTCTCTTTTCGTCACAACAGTGCGGTAAAGCGAATGCAATACCGCCCCCGCTGCTCTGATTCTCCGGCCAATCTCCCGCTCCATTGTCCCCTCACTCGCGAACAAGACTCTGAGATACTTTAACTCCTTTACTTGGGGTAACGCCTCATTCCCTACCTGGAGGAAGCACTCCATCGGTTTCCCGCTGAGAACCATAGCCTCAGATTTAGAGGTGCTAATCCTCATCCCAACCGATTCGCACTCGGCTGCGAACCGGTCCAGTGAGTGCTGAAGGTCACAGACCGATGATGCCATCAGGACCACATCATCCGCAAAAAGCAGCAATGAGATCCCCAGCCCACCGAACTGCAACCCCTCCCCACCCCGACTACTCCTCGATATCCTGTCCATAAAAGTTACAAACAGAATCGGTGACAAAGCGTAGCCCTGGCGGAGGCCAAACCCCACCTGGAACGAGTCCGACTTACTACAGAGAAACAGAACACAGCTCTCACTTTGGACATACAGGGATTGGATAGCCCTCAGAAGGGACCTCCTCACCCCATACTCCCGCAGCACCTCCCACAGTATCTCCCGGGGGACCCGGTCATATGTCTCCAGATCCACAAAACACATGTAGACTGGATAGGCATATTCCCAGGCCCCCTCCAGGACTCTTGCAAGAGTAAAGAGCTGGTCGGAACAACCGACCAGGACAGAATCCGTATTGTTCCTCTTCAATCTGAGGTTCTACTATCTGCCGAACCCTCCAATCCAGTACCTTTGAGTAGACTTTCCCAGGGAGGCTGAGAAGTGTGATACCCCTATAATTGGCACACACCCTCTGGTCCCCCTTTTTGAACAGGGGAACCACCAACCCGGTCCACCACTCCTTTGGCACTTTCCCCGACTCCCACGCAGTGTTGAAGAGGTGTGTCATCCAAGACATCCCCTCCACACCCAAAGCTTTCAACATTTCTGGACGGATCTCTTCAATCCCCAGAGCTTTGCCACTGTGGAGTTGTTTGACTACCTCAGTGACTTCTGCCATGGAGATTGACGATGCTTCCCTATCAGCCTCCAGCTCTGCCTCCACTATTAGTGTTAGTAGGATTAAGGAGTTCCTCAAAGTGTTCCTTCCATCGCCCGATTACCTCCTCAGTTGAGGTTAACAGTGTCCCGTCCTTACTGTACACAGCTTGGATAGTTCCCCGTTTTCCCCTCCTGAGGTGGCGGATGGTTTTCCAGATACACCTTGGTGCCGACCGAAAGTCCTTCTCCATGGGTTCCCCAAACTCCTCCCACACCCGGTGTGAATTGAAGATCTTTCGGACAGGGGCCTCCTCCAGACGTTCCCAGTTCACCCGCACTACCCGTTTGGGTTTTCCCTGTCTGTCCAGAGTCTTCCCCCACCCCATGACCCAACTCACCACCAGAGGGTGATCGGTTGACAGCTCCACCCCTCTCTTTACCCGAGGTCTCAGATCTGATGACACGATCACAAAATCAATCATCGACCTTCGGCCTAGGGTGCTCTGGTACCACGTTATAGATAATCCATGACTAGCACAGAACTCTAACAACAAACGACCACTCAAGTTCAGATCAGGGAGGCCGTTCCTCCCTATCACGCCTCTCCAGGTGTCTCCATCATTGCCCACTAGTGCGTTGAAGTCCCCCAGCAGAATTATGGAGTCCCCTACTGGAGCTCCATACAGGACTCCATTCAGGGTCTCCAAGAAGGCCAAATACTCTGAACTGCTGTTCGGAGCATATGCACAAACAACAGTCAGAGATCCCCCCCCCCTCACAACCCATTGGCGTAGGGAGGTGACCCTCTCATCCACTGGGGTAAACTCCAACATAGCGGCACTTAGCCGGGGGCTTGTGAGCATCCCAACCCCCGCCCGGCTCCTCACACCCTGGGCAACTCCAGAGAAGAATAAAGTCAATCCCCTATCCAGAACCGAGACTGTGTGTGGATGTAAGCCCCACCAGATCTAACTGATAGCGCTCCACCTCCCTCACAAGTTCCGGCTCCTTCCCCCACAGAGAGGTGACGTTCCACGTCCCCAGAGCCAGCCCCTGCCGCCCGGGTCTGGTCCGTCGAGGCCCCTGGCCTTCAATGCCACCCATATGGCAGCGCATCCGACCCCAGCGGTTCCTCCCATGAGTGGTGGGCCCATAGGATGGAGAGGGGGGTGCCACGTTGCTTTTTCGGGCTATGCCCGACCGGGCACCGTGGCAAACCCGGCCACCAGGCGCTCGCCAGTGAACAGGGTAACTCCTCCTCTTCCTCGTTTGTACATAAGGGTTGTTTGAACCATTCTTAGTCTGGCTCCTCCCCTGAGACCACTTTGCCATGGGAAACCCTCCCAGGAGCACTAAGGCCTGGACAACACAGCCCTCAGGTTCATAGGAATATTGATAAGGTCCAGTTCTATTTACCTTTTGCCAGTCGTGCAGTGTTTACGTAGATTTTACGTAGAATTTACTCTCATTGTTATCATACAAATATCACGTTACGGTATTAATGGATTGCACTTAAGTCACTCAGTCGCATTTTGCTATTGTGATCAACATTCTGAGATGCCACGGTTATAATGACGGTCAAAAGTATACCTAGGGTAATTACAGCTTCATCTAATTACACAAACTTAAAAAGAACAGAAGAAATCAATGTATTCAGGTGATAATTCAACATGAGGTAAGTCTCCTGTTTTCTGCTCTCCTTGCAGACACAGTTACTTGACATACAATGTCTCCAGGCTGTAGCTAAATGACTGACAGAAATATTGATTTCAAGGTTTGTCTGACTGGGAAGCCACACTGTGATGTGTTTATACTGTATCTACACATGCTTAATGCTTAAGCTACACTGGAACAATCAAAATTCCAGCGTTTCCGTGACCTGTTAAGGTACGCCTCTGAAATAAAAGACTGCTGCTGTACAACTCGCAATGCATGTTTTTGGTGGGCCCAAAAGGTGCTATTTACCTTACAAGAATATTTCACAGCATTGTGTCAACGTGGTGGAGCAGCGCCATTCAGAAAAAGGACTTACGGCCAAGATACACTGTTGCCCTGCCATCAGCATCACTTCAATGTGTCTTTTGACTTGCTTCACCAAGCATGTTTTTTCGAAAGGGGAGAAGAGCAGTGAAGCACATTATTTTATAATAATGGGTACGTAAAATATCTTTGGTTTGGTTTTTCATAATTAGTCAGTTGCTCCTTCACTGTAATTTTGTCTATACAAGGGATGACTTACAAAAACCTAGCCTGTACTTCTCCACTTCAAAGATAAGCCATTTGTCGTCCATCATCCAGCTTTTACCATAGCAAGGGTGGTGTGTCAGATGTCCTGCAGAATCGTGAGTCCAGAAAATAAGCTGACGAAAGTTATAGCCCACAGAGCTAAAACAAACATATAATGCAAATCTGTCATTTTTTTCCCAACATAATGGGCTAATATGAGTTACCATTATTTGTATGACATTTTTATGAGTCATTACATTGAATCTGCCACCAAAATTAATGTATTTCTTATTAGTTAATTTCACAAGTCAGAAGAAACACGTGACAGCCGTCAAGAATTAAACCTCAGCTTTTTGTGAAGGTTGGACGCTGCCACTGGACTTGACACAAAGTGGGAGTTGATATTGCTACACAATAGTTTTAGCTGCGGATCACAAACAGGTTATCATTTGGCTAACAGGTGTAAGTGCCCTGAAGCTAAATCAGCTTGTATGAACTTTAATAAGACTAATATGATTGTGTCGTTCTGGTGAAACACATCCGGTGTGGGAGGTGGATGTTCCAGACCTCACTATTCTTCTAATAAAATATTGTGTAACTTCCATCCATACGTACTGGGATGCCCGTCTGCCTTTGTGTCAAAAGATGACAACATTATAAAGTACTTAAAATGTATAACTTACTTTTTGCTGTCCATGGAGACCACAAGTGAGCATGTAATTTGCAAACTCTATTACTTGTGTGCTTGCTGCACTTAGGGTATTACAGTACCAGGGTTTCCAAATAAACAGCGCACTGACCATTCAAAACCCGTCCACAACGCCTATGAAACTAGCCCAACATTTGCGAAAAAGGGACATGACAACACATCACTTAATGAGTGTGTTTGCTGGCCATTGAGCAATAAAATACAGGTGCTAAAATACAGGTCCTCTCCTCTCACTTTCACTTAGCTGCCCACTGCACTTGCACTGCAGCACTATCTCAATACACACAGCTCACTCACTTAATAGCAGCCTGTGTCACTGCCTGATAGCAATTGCAGGTCACAGCGAAAAGTAATAAATATAAAAAGCAATGTCATGACCACAGTGCAATTTAGAAGTACCCCAGAAACCCGCCATCTGCGACCAGATTTCACCAGGTAGATTGTTTTCAAAGTAGCCAATTTTGCAGGAAAGTAGAAGGCATAGCCACGCTGTACAGCCCCACTCACCAAACTTGATGCATACAAACTGAATTAAAAGGTTAAATTAGCATACCCAGTTCAGACAGGAAACAGTTCAGACAGGAGTGAATAAACGCAAAAACTTACAAAAATAATTTTGTGCAAACGCCAAATTTTTGCAAAAATTCACATTGGTGATGCCCAAAATTGGATGTCTACATAGGAAGGAAGGTTATTGACTACGAAGCGCTATACTTCATAATACCCTAGTAAGGTTATAGACAATAAAACGCAAGGTTTGGGGTAAGGTTGGACAACAAAAAGGGTTAAGGTTGGATAACAAGCCTCATGTGGTTAGGATTAAGGTTAGGTGTAAGGTTAGAAAACCTAAATCTCATGCCTCCGCAATTCAAACTCACAAGCATTGGGGTTTGAACTGGTAGTATTTATGCCCATCCACTATGCCTGGCCCCAAGTCCCTTGGACATCCTCTAAAGCTACACAGGCTTATTATTGTACCTAGTACCCAGTATTATTGTTCTGGGCACAATTGTATTATTGTACCCAGTACTAAATGTTGCATTGTATTGCATCAACAACATTTTAGCATCTTCACGTCATACTGAAATATGTCAAATTATTGAAATTTTCTGCTAATCAGGGCTTCCAAAACCACAGAAAATGTAAATTTGTTCCTTTTTGCAATAATTGGGTGTCCCTAAAACGCACGAAACCTGCAAGATGACTTCTTGTACATTTTTATACAAATTCACTGTGGGACCTGTTTATTGGCCAACTCTGCTGGAATAATACTCTTTCACCCAAAGCGACATAGTCGTGTGTGCGTACTATGGTTAGTCCTGGGAATTAAAACCTCCATCCTGGTATTACAATGCCCTTCCAAGATGCAAATGTAAATTCTTTTAAAGCCTCAATTTAATATAATTGATATACCTTTAGTGAGCTGTAACTGTTACCCTTTATTAAGCAGTTTTGTCATGGTCAACATTGGTAATTATGTTACCCTTTATGCCAGTTATGCCTCATGTATTTACCCTAAATTATACGTGGCATTGCGCTATTGATGCATTGTAACATGTTTATATAGAGGCAATGAAAGCAATATGAAGTATTTTTAAGTACAAATAATTTAAAGCCAGACTGATCCATGAGAATTTTCCTATTATTTTGAATATTTTACAAAAACATTTTGCTATACTGAGCATAACAGTTGCCTTAAGTTATAATTTGTCATGAGACCTCTGACAGTTCCTTTTATATCAGGATGTTTTGTCAAATAAATGCACCATTCACATCCACTGAATTGCCTTGTTTGGATTGATTTCTATGCAGTACCAAAAAGCAGTGGATACAATATACTTGAAAGATGAGGAACTCTACCATTCCAGTCATTTACTGTAACCTTTTTTCTACAAAGTGCTCCAACGATGCCATTACACTATTGAGGCAAAAACGCTCACTTTCATCAACCTTCTATTTGAACAGTGGCCATACACACAGCCAGACACTAAACGTGCAGCAATCACAACCCTGCTATGCATGTGTTCCTTTCCTAATCATTTACCAACTGTAATTAGCCGACTGTAGTTGTCATCTCTGGGCCTCTGAGAACTCAGCAGAAGTGGAGTTAATGTATTTAAGAGACTAACAGTCTGCATTAAAACATGTATGCATCACTGGTGATTACCCGGACCAGTTGAAATAAAAATGACATTTGCCTGACAAATTAGAAACAAACCTGTTTGACAGTCCAGTTTCCTTAGAACAAATGTGAGACATGGCAAATTGTTTGTCACACTTTCATAAAAGCAAGTGGAGGCAACCCATCCTTTAGTGTGGCGTAATGGCCCCTCGTTGTTAGATTCAATGGAAAAAGCTATTCATACTGTTCTGTGATTGAAAAGAAAATTGAATCCTTTTGATGTTATAAATGTGTCTATTACTGCATTTGCACACAAAATTTCTATGGAAATTATAGAGAAAGTACTGATTCTCAGGGGGAAATGCTTTGGAATGACATATTGAATTATATTCCCGCCTGAATATCAATATACTGTACACCTTCCAGAATAACTGCAGAACTATGTGATTTTTCACTGCTGTGCCAAGGGCTGAAAGGCTCAAATTGCAATACTACTGTATATGAAAAAGGTTAATGCATAGATATTTCCTTGGTCTAATGAACAAGCACTACAATTTACCCTAAATTATTGGAAACTCTTCATTGCCAGTTTCAGGATATGGTATCTTGTCAGCTATTACACACACGACCAGGTTCAGATGGGGTTTATACAGTCAGACAAACTAAAGGCTTTGGCAGCTTCATGACAATTTTTGAAATACTGACAGTTGTTGCTATGAAAATAATCATTACATAGTTTTCACTTACTTCCAGCCATAACTTCATACAAAGCATTACATTGCAAGGGGTGAAATCTGAATTTTTTAAATAAAATATCTTTGTTTCAGATGTCAAGGGTGAGAATACTACGACTAATGTCCATTGATCAACTTCATCAGTGTCCTGATAGAGTTGCCTTTCTCTATCTATAATGGTAACCAAAATAACGACCAAGATGAAGAAAAATATCTAAATGAATAGCTTATGTGATTTTGATAAAAGACTGAGCACTATTCTTGCTCACTGTTAATGGTATTAAAATAATAATACAGTTTAGATTGGTGACCTGCAGTGGACAGGTAGAAGGTAAGGACTAATACTCAGTCTTTGTGACTGAGCAATAATTGGGTTGAACTATTAGCATCTAATAATCCACCTGAATAAATCGGACTCTGATTCCTTTCAATATCTATGTTCAGAATCCAATTTATTGTGTAAAATGACCAAAAGCAGTGATGTCAAGTAAAATAGAGGACATAATATGCTCATACATTTTCCATGTTAGGCAACATTCCTATTAGGCTACTCTGAAGTGGATTACTCCAACACTACGAAGAATGCATCGTTTCAATATTTCAAATTAATTTAAGCAATAAAGTTACATTTAATCACACAATTTTACATACCAAATATTTAACCAAAACCAGCAGATAATCCAATCTAACGTAAAATGAACAGATTTTGCACCCATGCAAACATGCCGTCTTCAGTTCTCTGCAGAGTGTCTTGCAAAGTGACTAATTGTGTTTGAGGAACTTTTTTCAAAAATAGTAACTATTTAAGTTATTACCAGTAATGGTTCATTTTAGGCTATTCACTGCATCAAATAACCAGCAAATACATTACATGTCCACAACCAACTCTGAAACGATGAATTTGTAATTTTTGGTGAATTATTGACATTATGTTCTCGCAATGTTGTGGCAAAGTTAATTGAAAGAAATATTATGATTGCAATTGGTTATCTTACTTACCTCCTCCTTACGTCACAGCAATGTTAATTCTCTACGTTATGCATTATAGTGTCGATACCCACATAGAACATATCAAATTACATATTTTCAGTTGCTGAAGCTTTAGTGTGCGGCCTGGGTCTCTTTTTCATATATTTTACCAGATAAGCATCTTCCCTACGGCCATGTCACTGTTACCACCACTTAATAATTGTTTGTGGTGCTACTGGTGACCTTGTATGTATGTACTACGCCATGTATGTATGTCTGTGGTTCTGATACCTATACATTGAGGACTACACTACACCCACCCAATAAATTAACAATCACTGCCCCTCTTGGTGTGACATCCACAGAGTGTGCTGGCAAAACTCTGCCATTCACACTTGTTAATGTGTGGATGGATTAATTAATTAACCTTCGGAGCATGGGTCTATCATAATTGCACAATCATAATTTGATCTTAAACGGATTATGGCAATAGGCCATCTTAGCGCAAGGTCATAGTTGGTGTAAGAATACACATCATTTTTTAAATAGGGATTCATTTAAAGCATTACTACACGCTCCACAGTCCTTGCCAGGCTCATTATTTACTAAAACCTGAGGCCTCTAACGGAATAACACCTGTGTGTTTTGTGTTTTGTCTCCTGCTATCTGTGATCGTCTCGTTTTGTCTGTTCTCTGTTTTTTTCTGTCTGTTTTTAATCGTTGTATGTAAACTGTATGTCTAAACATGTATACGCAGGGCCCAGCTGTGAAAGACATCTTGTTCTGAGTCTGTGTTCCTTGTTGAAATAAAGGTATAATAAAAAAAAACATGAAATAAATGATATGTAAAAAAATACATGCTCTAAAGCAGGACTAACACTTCAGCTCCTCTACACTCATTGCCTTGCCATCAGCATTTTGTCAATGTGAAGTTCTACTATGACACAGGATACTCAAATCCATTTTTCCTCCTTATTCCATTAACAATAAAGAATAAACACGTCCGCTATCAAAAATGTAACCTCTGCAATTCTTCAAGTGTGAAAGCAACCATTGGATGTGACATAACAATTGATTTCAAATGAGGTGTTCCTTGACAGCTGGTGGCATTTCCTGACAATTGATGGCTCTATTGCAACCAGAGCGGTCAATCAAACAATAGCCAAGGTGCATAAATATTTGTCTTGCAATATGAATTATATTTCATGCCTCAAAACATTTACCCCTATATCATGGTGTAATGCAGACCAAAAATGCTTAAATAATACTACACCCAGACGCATTACAATGTGTTACAGGATTTAAGGTGTCATGGCAGACAATGTGAAGCTTAGTGATGTTGAATCATGCAGGCCACAATGGATGCACTTTTGCCATTGCCACTGTCTCTTGCTCTAAAAAAAATTCAACGTCAATTTGCGGTTGTAGTAAAACAGTTTGTGCATTGTAAGGGAATACTTTAATCCCACAGTTTGTCCAGCTCTTTTTTGTATCCCTTCAACACAATGGTTGCCATTAAACTCTGGAAGAAGGGGCATGTGTAATGTTAATTTTTAGCAGGGTTGTAAAAGGCACCTTTTTTATTTGCAAATGCATCTAAGTATTAATGATTCACTCTGGGACTTTTACGAAAAGTAAGCCATTAACTTCCAAGTTTGAAAGCGGGTGGTTTTGATGACATGGGGGTATTTATTTCCAAAAAAGGCTTGACGCAACATGATCGTAACATGAAACAATGACTGACAGGGCAGGAGGAACTTAAATAGGGACATAATGAGGGGGCAAACAAGACACAGATGAAAGCGATAAGAACAAGGACAGGCTGTGTTTAAGAACAAAGGAAAAAAACAAACTGAACAGACTACATTCAAGAACTAAAGCAACATCCAAACCAAACAGAGCCTCACAGTACCCCCCCCCCCCAAATGTCCAAAAGGGAAGGCAGGCGGCAAGGTGAGCCCCGCCTTGGGGGCAGGGGGAGTCAGGGAAGCTGGAAGAATCAGGGGCTCCAGGGGAGTTGGAAGTGCCAGGACAGGAGGTGTGGGAGGAGGCAGCAGCCCCGCCTCGGGAGCAGGAAGAGGCGGCGGCCCTGCCGGAGGAGCAGGAGGGGGTGACTGAAGCACTGCCTCAGAACCAGGAAGAGGCGGCGGCCCACCAGTGGATGACGGTATGGGTCCTCCTCCTCGGAGTCAGAATCCGGCCATTCGAGGAGTTCCCCTACCGTCCACCTCTGCTGCACCCTTTGTTGAAGGTCAGTCATTCTGTCACAATCTGAGGGCAGGCGGGACAGCAAGGCGAGCCCCGCCTCAGGGGCAGGGGGAGTCAGGAAAGCAGGAGGAGTCAGGGCAGGAGGTGTGCACAGTTAGAGCTGGAGAATTGCTGACGTTGGATCTTTTGGTCAGAAAGTATTGAAACCTATGATCTGATGCGACCTACATAACCACAAGTTGTATGGGACAGATGACACCAAAATATAAAACAACAAACTGAAGCATCTACAGTTTGCCAAACATTAATGGAACTTTCAAAGGGACGGGGTTCTACGGGCAGATAGACTACAATAGAGCTTTTTGGAGACAAACTTCAGAGGTGGGTTTGGGGTACACAGAAAGGTAGTCATGAAGAATAGTACCTCATACCCACTTTGAAGTATGGTGATGGATCTTTGATGTTATGGGGCTGTATTTCTTCAAGTTTTCCATAAAGTAATGTTCTCAGATACCTTGCCATGTGTACTCCATGTGTACCTCATTACACATTGTAGGTGGTAGAAGACTCAGAGCTGTTGTCTTGACAAAGGGAGGTTGCACAAAGCATTACATAAAGAGGTGCCAAAAATTGTGGCACACGTATATTTGCAAAAAATATTGTTTTATGATTATTGATATTATCATAATGGAGTGGGCAATCCTTGTCAGGGTTGGAGTGGGTTTGATACAGAAAGCTCGATGTGTCTACCTTTGATGCCTCCAGGAAAAGATGTTCATCCAGCTCCTCTACCTCACTCGATGGGAGGATTGTTCCTTACCCATTCCCGTCTCCTTACTGTTGGCCCTTTTCCAAGTACTGTCTAGGGAGTATTCCTGGGATAGGTGCTGAAGCAGCTCCTCCTGCTTGGCCAGCCCATCATCTGATGGTGGAGATGTACCTCTTCACAATGAGGAAATCCATACTGTTTAAAACATTGTCAGAGAAGGAGACATTGCAGATTGTTTTGATGTCAGTGTTGGTGAAGAAACTGAGATGTACAGTGTTGTCACAGAGGAAGTTGACCCTGTGATGACATCAGTGGAATGTCCTGTACTAGCAGCATTTCGTTGCAAATGCAGAAATGGTCGCGGTAAAAATGCTGGCTGGTGTTATATAAAATAACTGTCCATGGATTTCATTTATAAGCAAAGGGCAACAATGGCCTCCATGAGAAACAATGAAAGATGCACAGATTCTTGGAGTATTGAAAATCTTGAGTGCGAATTGTAGTTAAAAATCAGTCTGAACAAGGATAACAGACTAAACAGAAATGACAAAGAACTTTGTATATAATCAGAGGATATTCAGTCTGCTACAAAACCTACATGTTTTCTACAAACAAGAAATGACTGGATATAACAATAAATGATCCAGCCAACATTAAAGGGGCCATGACTCATCATCTTGACATTCCAGGGATGTCCTAAAGAGACAGTTTGTTTTTTAGGATATTAAGGAAGGGGACAATGTTGATTACAGGTCATTTAAACTGTGGTACCTTGTATGCAAGGCAGAACTACTGACCAAGCACACAAATATCCAGAAAGACATCTGTATTCAGAGGTCTACCTCATAAGTTAACCCTTCATTGAACACAAGATGGTCTCTAATCACTACATTGCAACATTATTCAATTGCCTTACTGAGTTCATTTAAAAGCTATTGAAGTGTACAAATATTTGATGTTTCAAGTTTGTTGTAAAACATTTTGATGTCAGCAAAAGCCTTTAATAGCATCCTTTCAAAATAGCTGTAATGATTGTGGATGTATTCAAATGAAACAAGATTTCAGACACTGCAAAGCAACTCACTATGACTAACACAGACACTGTCAATTAATAGACTTCGAAGAACTTTTGATGTCAAACACAAAGGTATAATAATTGCTTAAACTCAAAGGTAGCTGGTCATATTATACTTGTAATTTTAATCAAGGATCAAAAGGATGTGTTTGTATTATACTCAGGAGCTTTGCATCTCTCTGCATGAGGACAGATTTCACCCACAATGTTTAACAAATTGAAAAGCAGATGGCTGCTCATTTGTATAGTCATTACTAAAAAAGATGCAAAAAGTTTCCACCCCACAAATCATAAAACCAAAACATCACCATGATTAAAAATAAATCATTCTGCTCGTTGGGAGTGTGTGTCCTGTGGGGGGTGGGGGGGGGTATTCTGTTTTTCAGAATGCTGACGGTTTTAACATGTAGCATTTAATGAAAAACTTACAAAATGTATTCCTTTCCAATCCATGACTGGAATGGACATATAACGGATCATGATCATGGTTTTCTAGCCTGTTTATATAAGGTGTGACAATCCAGCAGTGTGGTTGTATTTGCAGTTAACATGACAAATATGACCCGGGGACAAGGGGAAATGAATTAGTATGTGATTAGAGAGGCTGTGATTGAGTAGATAGCTGAGTAGCGTGTCGTGGTGTGTTGTCACGTTATCAGCCTATCATGATGGGGTGGGGGGTAGGTTTAGGCAGGGTTGCAGGTGTCACAGAGTGGCACAGACCTGTTAACTCACGAGACACACTCTCCTTTTTTCTATTCCCTCTTTTCGTCTCATTTGCATCTTCTCCTGCCACCCATCATCAGCCCCCCATTTCTCATTTTCAACTTTATTTCTAAGCATCTTTAGTGTTACTTCATTTTGTAGAGGCTGGGCATCTGAAAATTGTTCAGCATCCAGCATGTTTAGACTAGTGCAACTGCCAATAAGGCTTCCCGGTGACAAAAGGATCTAATGCATGTATACTGGATTCAGTAAAATATATACAATGCATTGAAAAAATACTCCAACCCCTGACCTTTTCTTTAATTTGACTGAATTGTAAATTATAATTTGCAGAGTATTTTGGCACACTCATCTTGGCAGATCTGCTCCTGGTTGTTCAGGTTGGCTTGTCGATGTTTGTGGAGGACAGCAATTTCCAAATAGTGCCAAAGATTCTCCAGTAGATTGAAATCAGAACTTTGACTGGGTCACTGTGTTAAACATTCATCTTTTGTCTTTTTTAGGACTTGTGCTTAGGATCATGGACAGGCTTCAGGGAGAATTTCCTCCTAAGATTCAGACTAAAGCAGGATCCTTGCAGTATTTCTCTGTATTTTTCTCCATCTAGTCTTCCCCTCAATTTTAACAAGGTGCCAAGTCCCTGCCGATGAGAAGCATTCCCACAGAATGATGAATTAGGGCCGGTGTGTTGAGGCATTGCCAGTGTTAGGTTTGCGCGGAGTCCATGTTTTAAATAAAAAAATCAAACTGAACCAAAAAAAAAAATCTATGTATTATTTGCAATTCAGTCAAATTTGAGAATTGGTCAGGGGTTTGAATGTTTAAGCAAGATGTTTTATCTTCTAAAATATCTTAAAACAAGTACCCAGGCACTACACACAGTTATTTTGTCTGGTGAAATAATGTAGATTACTCAGAGCACCCAGCAGTCATCTTTCCCCGCCTGGCAGACAGTCACAGTCTGGTCCACAGCCCCTGTATGGTCAACCATCCAGGCTTAATAGTTGATGTGCTATGCTTCTCTAATTCCCGAGAGCAGAGCAGCAGAACCTGAGGACGGGTCTAAGACAAGGTGAACTTAGGTCATACATCTGGTTAAATATACTCTGGGAATTAGATGGCTGTCTTTATCAGACCACACATCAGCACCATAAAATGGAAAATAGCAGAAACCTTCAAATATTGACAGGCACGAAATGACTACAAAAACTGAGGATGGTCTGATGCAACAACACCTTAATCAACTCTGAAAAGCAGTCGGATATGAACCATCATTACATTAGAATACAATGATTATGTTTAATGAGTCGCTGACTGAGATTGACACCTTGATCTTTAAAATGTGGTGATAGAATCTATAAATCGTGCATGTTGTTTATTTGTATGCATGTGTGAGTATGTCATTAGTAGTGTGTGGTGTGTGCAAGGTTGAATGCACAAAGAAACTGATTATCGAATGTTTATTCCAATTAAGTTATGTGAGCAACAGAAGGGGCTGAACCCATCAGACGGGTCCTGATGGATGTGTAATGTGAGAGCATTCACAGATGAAGTTAAATTGAGACACAATATAATAATTATAAATTGACTCGGGAGACAAGGTTTTGGTTCATTTCTCTCGGTGCTATTCTTGTTTGTGTTAATCACGAGTTAGCAGGTAAATAGGGCTGGGGATTTGCCTCCAACTTTGCCCGCTGAGTTGTGTAAGAAAATGCTGTGATTCCTTGATTAAAATGCTCTTCAATGCCATGAAAACACGTTCTGTACAGATACCTTTAGATAACTCAGAGTTCAACCATACATAACAAATTAAACAGAAAAGAAAATATTCCAAGGCTTCTCCTCCCGATGTGTTAATGCTTAAATAAACTTGTAACACAATAATTTCATTACATGCCAGCTGGAGATGTGCGTACAATTAATTGATTTTAGGCAAATTGTCTCAGAATTCCAAATGAGGTGTAACCTCATTTGAGGCAGGACACAGGCGCAGAGAGAACAAAGGACTTTAATAGCATAACTAAAACATGACTGAACTATAGAACAAAAATGAAAACCACACAAGAAAACATAACGATGTTACACAGGAACGAAATCTGAACAATGACTAACAAGACTCATGAGGAAAGAAGGAAATTCAATAGAGATGGTGATCAAGAACACGTGTGAGGGCAAGAATGACAAACAAGAACCGGAGAGGGCGTTGGCCTGGCATGCAAGGACGTGACAAGAGGAGAATTGGCTGTTACTTAATTACCAAGTATAAGCTAACAGCATTCTGTGAATGTCACTGAGCAAAATAATAGATCATCTTTTGGATGTACAAAGGATTGAATCCTGTATCTGAGAATCCTCCTGAATTGTTGGTTTGCTCTTCTGTTTAGTTGGTTATTTAGAATCTGTTCTTCTCTTCTGTTGTGTACTTTTTCATTAATAAAACGCCATTACAAATATTTCCTAACATAAAACCAATGGCACCTTAAATACTTTTGCAAGGCGTTGTCTTTGTATTTTTGATTTTGTCCAGAATTATTTATCATGCCATACTATTGTAATGTTAACTTAAGTGCTGATTCCACCTGTATGATACAGTATGCCTAGACTAAGATTATGCCATTTAGATGGTGGATTCCCTCTTCAGCTGCATGGTTTTGTCTTACTCTCCAAGAGAGATTTAGGACATATGCTGGATAAATTGGAGGCCCAGAGAAGCCTCACCGCTCTCTGGTCTACAAACCATTCATGAGTTTAATGCCAACAGGCTTTGAAGATGGACCGGCCCCCCAGTCATTGCTTCACCCCTGCTTCTTAGGCAAAGTGGATTGAGCTTGTGGATTCCGTCTGGGTGCTAGATAATGCACTCCAGGGTTACGAACTCCACTTCCCAAGGCCACCTTCTATAAGTGGGGTTTGGTTAACTACAGCTGTCAATTGTCTGAATAGAATGTAATCGGATGAATGAATTAAACCATCGGAACAACACAGTATGATCTATAGAGAGAAAAAAATTAAGAGACCACTGCACCTTTTTCTTTCCAATCCAAAAAAGTCAAAATTAAGAGACCACTGCGAATTGAACGCTTTTGTTCCTCAATCAAACTTTCCTTTTCAACCATTTTGGAAAGGAAAGAAAGAGGTGGATTGGTCTCTTAATTTTTCTTTCCCCATCCTGGACTTTACACTTCTCAAATGGTTAAGAGGAGGCAGTTTGCATCTGATATTAATGCACAGTGCCCACTTTACTTCTCTGTGTCCAACTACCTTTGGCAACTCTTCATAGATGCCCTAGCCCATGGAGGGCATAAGAAAATGTTTTATGCCTGCCTAATTCTCCTGATTCCAGCATCTCTGGACAGAATCTGATTACCTTAAGGTGGGTAATTTTATATCCTAGTGAGCATAGCACCCATGTACCTCTGAGGTTTTGTCACAGGCAGAGGACACATTGTGACATTGAAATCCCTCACACTTGTTGCTGTTAGCAGAGCAAGGGGTTTCCCCAGAATATTGTGGCATAAATAATGTGCTTCCGTTGTTGAGGTTCATGAATAATGCTTGTTTCATGATTGGCACATAGACATTGTCGTTGCTCATCGCAGCTTACTGTATGCTAAACAATTTTGAAAGATTCCTAAATATTTATTTTCCAGACATCTATATTTTACAAGTTTGGACAATAGAGTAAATTGGTATTCAGTGTAGTACAGTACAGCAAAGTAGAGTGGGGTACATTAGTGTACTGTACATTAAATGGATGGTTTAGATTTAAAGTAGTCAGGTCCAGACATTCTTGTCCAAACTGTGAGTTAGCAACATTTAAGATGTGGACAACAACAACAACTCATTGTGTTTCAGGAAACACTAACATCCAATCAATATCAATAATAACTTTTAAATTTGTGTAAACATATACCCAAATACAAAACTTGTAGATCTATTCAATTATTGCTGGCAAACATGGAGACAACCAATCCCATACTGTGACAACAATGCCCGCTATTTAGCAGTGTCACAAGTGGAAAACTTATGTTGGATGGAAAGCTTATAACTCCATGTTGAAATAAGATATGAAGATAAAAAGAAAGTGTACAAAGTTCAAACCTTTTTAACATTTTTACAAACATTCTTGTCTCTTCAATCTACACATGCTTACAGCTCTTTGTGCATTTATTTCACATGTCCATTCTTTGATATAACCACATTTTGGACTTTAATTCAATGTCAAACAAAACATAACATACTTCACACTATTTGAAAGAACTTGTGGCAATTCAAAGAATGCATAAGAAATCCAGAGAATTTGGTGAAGATGCTATATAAAAGAAATTCTACAGAATGGTCGAGAAGAGATGTCACTTGCATGTCAAGTTAATTACGTCTTTCATGGAATATACAAGCCTGACCCTGTAGAACTCGTACAATCATCCATTGATTTTGTAAAGAGATCTAGTGTTTAATAAATGTAGCTACAGTAACTAGAACAGGTGGTCAATCATTGTCCCATTCATTGTCATTATTGTCCCATTCTAAAACTCTGATGAGTACAGAGACCACAGAAATAACACTGCATTGTTCTGACTAATTACAGCATGTCACTGACTAGAATTGATTAACATCTTAAAAAACAATGACCGAAAACAATTGTTAGAAATGTCATTAAATATGAAACATAAAAAGCTTGCTTTAAAAATTATTTTTATAAACCAACCCCAGTGGAAATAACCGACAGGGTTTTCATCAATCAAATACTTATTATTCATCAAGTTATTCTGATATATTTGCATACTTTACTGATGTTTATTTCTCTCTCTTTTTCCGATTATCAATTTCTTCTTTCCCACTCTTCTTGAAGGTTTCTCTCTACCAGATCACACAGGAAATGGAGAGTCTAAAGAGCAAGGGAGAAGAAGAACTGAAACAAGGCGCCAGTATCAAATATGTGCACTAACAGTTTATGACTACTTTCGCTTCTTGGTTATTTTCCAGTGGATTTGGCACAGGGCTTGGTTGCTTCCTGCATATCTTACAGCCTCCTCCTTGGTGTCTTTATCTACAATTCCATTTATTTACAGATCACTGGAGGAACATCTGCTCCTACACTTGCCTTGAATCTATGAAGTGATGTTTTGCAATATACCATTTAATTTTTAATGCTGATATTCAGTTCTCCTTCAAAACACAAGAACTTTAATATAGAAAGTGCCTTTTGATGACAACTAAACAACATCCAATAGCCTGGAATTCAAAGGGGATAAACAGAACTGTATCAAGCAAACAACTAAAGGATAAACACTGGAAAACTTTACAATATAAATATATCTTCTATACATATCAGACATATAATGCTAACATGAAAAGAGCACTCACACAGTTTCACAGGCTGATAAACAACTGTAAAAATGTAGGGAACCAAAACATGTCACAGAGTGAAGTGCTTGGGCAACTGTTGATGAAAAGGGTTTTGTGCTGTAGGCAAGAGCCAGGACGGGTGGAATTAACATGCCCGTTTTCTCAGATAACAGCATAGCAATGTAGTCAGAATGGTACATCACATTTAACCCATTTTAAACATTGAATATTATAGACTTTTTCATGAGACATTGATGATCATGTCTCATGAGAATAGCTGGAATGTAAGATTATATTTTACATAAAAGATCATAGGGAAATCACTGGACATAGTTCTTACAATACTTTATCAAGCTCACAGGATTTCTATTTCATATATAAAAAAAAACAGATCCTACAGTACCAGTCAAAAGATTGGACACCTACTCAATAATATTCAACAGTATTTATTTATTTTTACTATTTTCTGCGATCCAACTCAGTTGGGTTGAGGTCAGTTGATTGTGGAGGCAGGCCATCTGAGGCAGAACCATCACTCTCCTTGGTCAAATAATCTTTACACAGCCTGGAGGTGTATTTTTGGGTCATTGTCCTGTTGAAAAACAAATTATAGTCCCATTAGGTGCAAACTAGATGGAATGGCGTATCCCTGCAGAATGCAGCCATGCTGGTTGAATTCTAAATAAATCACAGACAGTGTCAAGAGCAAAGCACCCCCACACAATATCACCTCTTCTTCCATTCTTCACGGTAGGAACCACATATGGAGAGATCCAGAATTTCCACATATTAACTTTTAACAAGGCACACCTGTTAATTGAAATGTTCTTTGATCTGTATAACACTTACTACACCATTACGTATGTGTAATTTCATCGTTTTGATGCCTTCACTATTTGTATACAATGGAAAGGAAAAATAAATACCCTTGAATAAGTAGTGGTGTTCAAACTATTGACAGGTGCTGTAGTTTAAAAAAATTGTCATGTCAGGTTTTTTTGGTAAATATAATAAAGATACAAAAAACATGTTAGCATTCACACTGGTGACTTTTGGGACCCTGCAGACTACCCCTCCTTGCACAGTCCTGTTGTCAATTTCATGTGAATCTCTGCCGAAAACCAGGCCGGGTTGGGGAGTTGGAGACACCCCAACTACAATAGTAGAGAGTCTGGCTAGGAAGACCAAGCACTTTAGTTTTTGGAAGTTAAATGAATCGTATTCCGCATCTTACCTGCACCTAAGATTTTTTATGATCACTGTCAAATTTATAATTTTGTGTGTTATTAACCTTTGTTTTCACTGGTTTGTTTTATTAGCATGCCATAAAGAACCTTTTGATGTTATTGCTGATGAATTGCATATAGAAAGACCTATATAGCCTGGGGGCCGAGAATACATATACAGTACAGTATTTGTTCTTTTTTGGGTCTATACTCAAAGGGTTTGTAAAAGACTCTCATTTTCAAGGGTATTTGTGAATACAGTCATTTAGCCATTTAGAAATGACAACATATTTAGGATATATAAGATACATATATAAGATAGTCTTGCCAAAGATAAGCTTGAGTTGGTGGGCTGACATCAAAGTAGAGATATTGACCGGCAGGCGGAGATGCGTCTTTAAACCTGGGTGTCGAAAAGGGTGAAAGGAGAAAAACAGCTGAGTGTCAACTGCATAGCAGTGATAGGAAAGTCCATGTGAGGATATGACAGAGCCAAGAGATGTGGTGTATAAAGACAAAAAGTAATGGCCAAGAACCAAGCCTTGGGGAACATCAGTGGAGGCTGTGTGTCAGTTACCTGGTAGGAGAGGTCTGCCAGGTAGGAAGCAAAACAAGAGTAAGCAAAGCCTTAGATGCCAAAATCAGAGACAGTGGAAAGTTGAATGCTATGGTTCACATTGTCGAAGCTACCATTTATATCAAGAATTACGTTCCCTGGGAACTATTGTAAAAATCGCGATTACGTTCTGTGCCAACATATCTAGTGTCATTACGTCGGTCAAGAACTTTATATATCAATCCACATTTTGAATGGCCACACGCAGCACTCTCCATACAGGTTTTCGTATTGTATTATTCTTTTAAAAACAACTGATTTGGCTTGATTGGGGATGTTGAGTGGGTATGGTCTACATGAATTGCCTTATTTGGATAGGTGAAATCCTACAAAACTATTGTATTATTACCATACACATCGATTTATTTTTCTAAATATATAACGTTCTTGACCAACCTAATGGCAACTAGATATGTTGGCACAGAACGTAATTGCAGTTTTTACAATAGTTCCAAGGGAACGTAATTCTTGAGATATATAGTACTGTCGAAGGCAGATCAAGAAGAATGAGAACTGTCACGTCCCGGCTGTGCCCCTAGCCATCTCTGCGCTGGGCTCGGGGCATAGCCGGGACAGGACAGGAGGTGGCATTTAGCCACCTCTACTCCTTTTTTTGGTTTCCCCAATTGGAGGCAGGTGTTAGTTATTGCCTCCAATTGGGGACCCTATTTAAGTTTAGTTTGTTAGGCCCCAAGGCGTGGTTCATTTTGGTTTTGTTTATCCTGTGTAAGGAATACCCACGTCACTGGTTGCTGCTTTTTGTTTTGTTGGAGTCCTGCATTCTTTATTTTGTATTAAATGGATTACCTTACCTACCTCTACTCTGCGCCTGTGTCCTCTTCATCCCACGACCGTGACAGAATGAACCACCACCAAGAGACACAGCAGAAATGGACGGTAGGGGAACTCCTCGGTTGGCCGGACAGCGACACCGAGGAGGAGGAGAACCCCTACTGTCCTCTGCGGCACACCAGGCCTCCACAGCATCCACCCCGGAGGAGACGTCGACGGAGGCGATGTAAGAAAACCTCCGTGTGTCCGCCCCAAGAATTTCTTGGCGGGGTGCTGTGGGGGCAGGCGGAATGGAAGGACGCGGCCGTGCCACCCGTGCTCACGTGTGGGGTAGTCCAGGTGCCCCAGCCCTGCCCGGTGCCAGCTCCTAGGCGTCGGGCAACAACGCCGGGGGGGCCTATGAGGGCTTTCCCTGGTGTAGGGAGATGTGAGGACTGGTGGGGCTATCGGGACCCGCCGTACCGGTTCTCGCAGCCAGCGCCCCCCGCTGCCCGGGAGCCGCAGCCAGCGCCGCCAGCGCCCCACGCTGCCCGGGAGCCGCAGCCAGCGCCCCCCGCTGCCCTGGAGCCGCAGCCAGCGCCCCCCGCTGCCCTGGAGCCGCAGCCAGCGCTCCTCGCTGCCTGGGAGCCGCAGCCAGCGCCGCCAGCGCCCCCCGCTGCCCGGGAGCCGCAGCCAGCGTCGCCAGCGCCCCCCGCTGCCTGGGAGCCGCAGCCAGCATCGCCAGCGCCCCCTGCTGCCTGGGAGCCGCAGCCAGCGCCCCCTGCTGCCTGGGAGCCGCAGCCAGCGCCCCCTGCTGCCTGGGAGCCGCAGCCAGCGCCCCCTGCTGCCTGGGAGCCGCAGCCAGCGCCCCCTGCTGCCTGGGAGCCGCAGCCAGCGCCCCCTGCTGCCTGGGAGCCGCAGCCAGCGCCCCCTGCTGCCTGGGAGCCGCAGCCAGCGCCCCCTGCTGCCTGGGAGCCGCAGCCAGCGCCCCCTGCTGCCTGGGAGCCGCAGCCAGCGCCCCCCGCTGCCCTGGAGCCGCAGCCAGCGCCCCCCGCTGCCCTGGAGCCGCAGCCAGCGCTCCTCGCTGCCTGGGAGCCGCAGCCAGCGCCGCCAGCGCCCCCCGCTGCCCGGGAGCCGCAGCCAGCGTCGCCAGCGCCCCCCGCTGCCTGGGAGCCGCAGCCAGCGTCGCCAGCGCCCCCTGCTGCCTGGGAGCCGCAGCCAGCGCCCCCTGCTGCCTGGGAGCCGCAGCCAGCGCCCCCTGCTGCCTGGGAGCCGCAGCCAGCGCCCCCTGCTGCCTGGGAGCCGCAGCCAGCGCCCCCTGCTGCCTGGGAGCCGCAGCCAGCGCCCCCTGCTGCCTGGGAGCCGCAGCCAGCGCCCCCTGCTGCCTGGGAGCCGCAGCCAGCGCCCCCTGCTGCCTGGGAGCCGCAGCCAGCGCCGCTAGCACCCCCTGCTGCTTGGGAACCGCAGCCAGCGCCCCCCGCTGCCTGGGAGCCGCCGCCAGCGCTGCAGCCAGCGCCGCCAGCGCCCCCCGCTGCCTGGGAGCCACAGCCAGCGCCCCCCGCTGCCTGGGAGCCGCAGCCAGCGCCGCCAGCGCCCCCTGCTGCCTGGGAGCCGCAGCCAGCGCCACCAGCACCCCCCGCTGCCTGGGAGCCGCAGCCAGCGCCCCCTGCTGCCTGGGAGCCGCAGCCAGCGCCCCCTGCTGCCTGGGAGCCGCAGCCAGCGCCGCTAGCACCCCCTGCTGCTTGGGAGCCACAGCCAGCGCCCCCCGCTGCCTGGGAGCCGCAGCCAGCGCCGCCAGCGCCCCCTGCTGCCTGGGAGCCGCAGCCAGCACCACCAGCACCCCCTGCTGCCTGGGAGCCGCAGCCAGCGCCCCCCGCTGCCCAGTGGTCTCAGCCGCCAGCTCCTCCCGCTGCCCAGTGGCCTCAGCCGCCAGCTCCTCCCGCTGCCCAGTGGCCTCAGCCGCCAGCTCCTCCCGCTGCCCAGTGGCCTCAGCCGCCAGCTCCTCCCGCTGCCCAGTGGCCTCAGCCGCCAGCTCCTCCCGCTGCCCAGTGGCCTCAGCCGCCAGCTCCTCCCGCTGCCCAGTGGCCTCAGCCGCCAGCTCCACCCGCTGCCCAGTGGCCTCAGCCGCCAGCTCCACCCGCTGCCCAGTGGCCTCAGCCGCCAGCTCCTCCCGCTGCCCAGTGGTCTCAGCCGCCAGCTCCTCCCGCTGCCCAGTGGCCTCAGCCGCCAGCTCCACCCGCTGCCCAGTGGCCTCAGCCGCCAGCTCCTCCCGCTGCCCTGTTTTCGCCGCCGCCAGGACCCACCGTGGACTGGCCGCCGCCCGGGCCCGCGGATGACTGGCCGCCGCCGCCCGGGTCCGCGGATGACTGGCCGCCGCCGCCCGGGCCCGCGGATGACTGGCCGCCGCCGCCCGGGCCCGCGGATGACTGGCCGCCGCCGCCCGAGCCAGCGGTTGACTGGCCGCCCGAGGCCGCAGATGACTGGCCGCCGCCGCCCGAGGCCGCTGTTGACTGGCCGCCGCCGCCCGAGCCCGCGGTTGACTGGCCGCCTTGTCCCGCAGCGCCTTCACCTGCCCAGGAGCCCCCGCATCGTCCCACGGCGCCCTCGCCTGTCCCGGCCTCAGCGGCGCCCTCGCCTGTCCCGGCCTCAGCGGCGCCCTCGCCTGTCCCGGTCTCAGCGGCGCCCTCGCCTGTCCCGGCTCCCCCGTCTCCTATACCTCCGCCGGCTCCCCCGGCTCCTACTCCTCCGCCGGCTTTTCCGCCGGCTCCCCCGGCTCCTGCTCCTCCACCGGCTCCGGACCCTCCGCCGGCTCCCCCGGCTCCTGCTCCTCCACCGGCTCCTATTCCCCCGCCGGCTCCCCCGGCTCCTATTCCTCCGCCGGCTCCCCCGGCTCCTACTCCTCCGCCGGCTCCCCCGGCTCCTACTCCTCCGCCGGCTCTTCCGCCGGCTCCGGACCCTCCGCCGGCTCTTCCGCTGGCTCCGGACCCACCGCCGGCCCTTCCGCCGGCTCCGGACCCTCCGCCGGCTCCCCCGGCTCCTTCTCCTCCACCGGCTCCTATTCCCCCGCCGGCTCCCCCATCTCCTGCTCCTCCGCCGGCTCCTACTCCTCCGCCGGCTCTTCCGCCGGCTCCTGACCCTCCGCCGATTTCCCCGTCTCCTGCTCCTCCGCCGGCTATTCCCCCGGCTCCGGACCCTCCGCCGCCTCCCCCGGCTCCTGCTCCTCCGCCGGCTCCTATTCCCCCGCCGGCTCCCCCGTCTCCTGCTCCTCCGCCGGCTCTTCCGCCGGCTCCTGACCCTCCGCCGGTTTCCCCGTCTCCTGTTCCTCCACCGGCTCCCCCGGCTCCTGCTCCTCCGCCGGCTGTCGACCCTCTGCCGGCTCCCCCGGCTCCTGCTCCTCCGCCGGCTGTCGACCCGCCGCCGGCTCTCCTGCCGGCTCCTGTCCCTCCGCCGGCTCTCCCGTCTCTTGAACCTCTGCCTCCCCGGCCTGTCCCTGCGGCTCCGCCTCCCCGGCCTGTGCCGGCGGCTCCGGGCGCTGAGCCTCCGCCGGTCCGGGTGTGGTCGTCCCGGTCTTGCGGTCGGGAGCCCGCGCCTTTGGGGGGGGGTACTGTCACGTCCCGGCTGTGCCCCTAGCCATCTCTGCGCTGGGCTCGGGGCATAGCCGGGACAGGACAGGAGGTGGCATTTAGCCACCTCTACTCCTTTTTTTGGTTTCCCCAATTGGAGGCAGGTGTTAGTTATTGCCTCCAATTGGGGACCCTATTTAAGTTTAGTTTGTTAGGCCCCAAGGCGTGGTTCATTTTGGTTTTGTTTATCCTGTGTAAGGAATACCCACGTCACTGGTTGCTGCTTTTTGTTTTGTTGGAGTCCTGCATTCTTTATTTTGTATTAAATGGATTACCTTACCTACCTCTACTCTGCGCCTGTGTCCTCTTCATCCCACGACCGTGACAAGAACAGAGAGTTTTCTGGACGCAAATAGTGTTAAACTAAGGGACTGATCGTTATTGATGACATGGGGTATCCGGAGCATAAAGCCCCCAGAGAATATGAAAATTGTTGACACTCCCAAGCAAAATATATTTTCACATCACCCTCCTCGAGCCTTCAGGGGGAAAAAACAACTGACCCAATACAAGTGGAAATATTAATATTTGCCTAGATTAGCAATATATTTAAAACGCAGAACATATTCTAATTTATAATTTACACCCTGCCTGAAAACTCAAGCCCGTATTATAGGGTTGTTTTAAAAATATGAATATTGTAACACATCTACAGTACCAGCTGATACACATAGCCTAATATGCACAATGCTCTCCATGCAGCTAATGGAGAAAACAATAGTTTCTATTGTTATTTATTGTTGCATTTTTTTTTTTTTTATAACTGGCGCAAGCCCAGTCCGATTAGTACTACAATATCAGAATTGAAGGCTCCTACCAGTCATAATCAGGTTTGGGCTGAGAATGAACTCCCTAATGTAGTTCTGGGTCACAGTGTCTTCAGCTGCAGTTTTGCAAGCCTTCATGTTGCTAGCCTTTCCTCCAGATCACTCAACCACTTTTAGCTCAGGTAGGATTCAGGTACACATTTTGCACAGAGTTGTGACTCTTCTGTTCCCTTTTCCTGTTCTTTGTTTTCCTTTTCCACAATGCAAGACAATAATATTTTTCATTGACATCTGCTGTTGTCACTTTTTATCCCCAATGGAACGGCTCCCATTGACTCTCAAAGTCCATTGAACATTTCAAGACAGTAGTTCACGATTGTGTTCCTTCTGTAATCCTGTAATATCATGTTAGCATTATATGTCTGATATGTATAGAAGATATATTTATTTATATTTATTTATATTTATAAGTTGTTTTTTTTTTTTTTTGCTTTTTCAGCCAATTTTCCACTATATAGTGCATAGTGATCCAGATATGCCAAACACAAAGAGGGACTAATTGAATAGTCAATAGAAAAGTGATATAGAAATAAGGTATGTTCCGCCAGTCAATAAGTAAATTCCAAAAGTCTGACAGATAGGCTTATAAAATTAAATGATACCCTCCCTTGGACTTAAAACTATAAACCGGCCCCAAAACTGAAATTTAAAAAGCATGACCCTCCCCCATTTCCCTCCATGTCCCATGATGTAAAATTCCAATCTATCCCTTATTTTGTTTTACTGGTATTCCTAATTGTATTTGTTTCTTGTTATTGTATATACTCATGATCTAAAAATCTGGAGGTGAGTAAAGCCTATACCTGAACTTTGTTTTATTGCACTGTCAATCAGAGTACTTACCATGGCGATTCAGATGTAACTTTACAAAATTATAAACTACTGGTATATTGTCATTTACCGTTGATTCAGGTTATGTAGCAGTTGTCACTACATCCAAAAAAGAGAAGCTGTATGCTATCTAGCTAATGCTAGCTGTGGCAAAACTGTGTACAAAACTAACTGTATTTTTTCATTTTGCTAATAACCCATTATTATAGGAGATATATTGTTCTCAGAAATGAAATGTAACTTTGTTTTCTTTTCTTTAAGTGGCGAGAGGTGTGTTCAATTAACTTTTTTTTGCAAACAATGGCAAATACATTTCTGTTACATCTATGTCGTGAAAGGTTGGCTTGAAATGTAATTCCAAATAACTTCAGGGGGGTATTCCATCAACACAGCTAATGAAATCTGCGCTTATTTGAAAAAGCCGGGTTTGAATGAACGCCAACTTTCACTTAAAAGAAAGGTTGACAATGTTTTATCCTGGGGCCTTTTTTGCATTATCTAGCCTAATCCTGGACTGTGGAGACATTATTCTTTGGAATTAATACAGTTTTGAGAGTTAACATAGGAGATTCAGTCAGACTATGACACCGCCTCAGCCCCACCCCCAAGCGCACACACCCAGCACCTACACAGAGTGAACAACTAAGTAGGGCCTACTATTTTACTGTACATAAAATGTTATTATCTTGTGTGTGTGTGTGTACAGTCATTGTCTAGATACAGTATCAAAAGAGCATTTCACTCAACACATTACGCGTTTCTCTGAAAAAGGCAAAGTTTAACAGTTTCCACTGTAAAAGCTATATAATAAAACATTGCGTATGTGACAAATTAATAAATTGTATTGAAACGACAACAAAAGACCATTTGCATTCTGGAAAACATGAACTTAACAGGACTATACCTACTCACTTTTACTTGTTTAATTCAGTGGGTGTCGAGTCCAGTGGTCAGTTGTACTTTTCGCAGGAGGCAATCTTCTTCAGAGTACACTTGTCTTTAATGAGTTTGTCATAGAAAGTTGTGCACTTTGTTCGTTAGTTACCGGGAATGTAACTCCGGTTATATGAGTGGAGCGGGCCCCCTAGAGGGGCTTTAGCTCCTAGTGGTTTACCCTAACCGCGTTAGCGCCCATACTGATAACTCATTATGCAAGATGTGACAGCCCATCAGGCCATGCCTGCCCCTATATAGGACCAGTGAGCCCAGAGAACGCCCTCCCAAGTTTATGCAGCATAACTCATGGGACGGCAGGGCAACAGGTCCAGGGGGCTCCGCTCCAATCATATAACCAGAGTTACATTCCCGGTAACTAACGTTATATGTCATGGAGCTCCGCCCCATAGAGGGGGAGGTGAACCTGTGCAAAGTGTATTGGCGGACATACACCGAAGGCGACGACCACGACTCCGCAACACAAATGTCATCTACCCTGACCCCGTGGAAAAGGGCAGAGGAGTCTGCAACACCCTGCGTGGAGTGTGCACAGACCCTCTGGAAGGACAGAACCAGACACCCCGTAGGCCAAAGTGAAGCAGTCACAAAGCCAGTGGGAGAGACGCTGCTTAGAAAGCGGACGACCCACCCGGGAATGCGAATAGCAATTAAACAGCTGGGGAGTCAGTCTAATAGACCTGACTCCCCAGGAAGAGCATGAAGTTGGGGGGCGGACGGGAATGAGGGAATAAGAGGGAACAGGTAGCAAGACGGAGGCGAGAGCCGGCGACGTTACCTGCCATTTCATCCCGTCACAGCGAGCGGGTTGAGAAGCCACCACGGTTACATCTGTAACCCCAGGTGGACTCTCAGGACACTCGGTAGCCCGCGAACGGCGGGAGATAGAGGAGCCCGGCATTTGCATAAGCGAACATTTCAGGGAGCGGAATGAGCGACGCCTCTGAACCCGCTACCCGGCGATTATGTCTTTGGGAGGTGGCGGGTAGAGAGGAGAGAGTAGTTATACCTATAACTCCCTGAGAAGACTCACTACCCTCTTACCATTACACTGAATAGGGAAAGGAATAGAGCATGCACAAGCAAAAACATTAGAGGACCTGTGAGGAGGCTGTACCCATAACCGGCTTAGTTTACAGAACTGTAGCTTCCATAAGCTAGACTACGAGCACAAAAAAAATGCCAGAAAGTTGTATAAGCTGCTAGTAAACTGACGCGAATCTTTCTGCAAGTAGGATTTATCCTGCAACCGGCTTTGTTTAATAAACTGCAGCTCACATAAGCTAGTTTAAACTACTAACTCTATTAGCTGCTGGTAAACCGACGCAAATCTGTCTGCGAGGAGTATTAACTCTCAACATATTGTCTCAACAGTCCAGGATTAGGTTAGATAATCCAAAAAAAGGCCACAGGATCAAAAATAGCCAACATATCCTTTAAGGCTCAAGCCGTTCCATTAACGCATTGTAGCCGTTTCTTGTCAATGTTAACTCAAACCAGGCTTGAACAAGCTTGCATTGTGAACACGCACCGATTAGGCTACATAAGCCCAGAAAAAGTGATTGTTGAGAAGATACTATGTCGCAAAAAGAAGCAAAAAGCATTAATATAAAATTGCTTGATGCAGTGTCTTTCAGAATGTAAATTCCATTTGCGAATTATCTCAACATTGCTCACATTCCAGAATAATATTAGGAACTTTGGCTCTGACATTGTGAGGTTTCAAAACTGGTTTTGCGTAGGCCTTCTGCATCGACATGTTACGACATGTTACTCGACATATTTAGTTAGATATTTTTTTTAATCATGGATCTGTGCTGATAAGGTAAAGTTAAACACTATCTCTGTACATTACAGTAATTACTTTGTGTAAGGCTGACATTGAAATGGACATTTCTGTGAACAACTGCCAGGGTAACGGAATTTAAATCAATTTAAAGTGTTGACATCAAAACTAATCTGATCTATTTTCACAGATGTGCACATTTCATCCAAATCAGTGTCTTACTATTCTGCATGACAGTGTATGGACAGATGCCCCCAGTACATACCTGTATGTTTAGGCTATGGAAGGATTTCCACCTGACATAGTCTACATTCACAGGTCCAGATGGGGCATGGATATGCACATGGGTACAGTCTATTGTGCCAATAACATTGGGGAAGCCTGAAAAAGAGGATTAAGTTAATACAGAGGCTTGTCAACCAGTAGGCTACTTTACATTTATTTTAACTGTCACATACTTGCTTGCACCTGAATATTAAGCCCCCTTGATTCTTTGTGTTCCAAAATGCCCAGGGAAAGTGATGAACATAGCCAGTTACTGCTTTAGAGCAAGGTATACCCTTATTTCCCAGCATGCAGTTGCCTTCACAAGACCTTCTGCATCACCAACACTGTCCAAGAATGTCCCACATGCGAAGAAATGCAGGGCTCTGCAGACAGACCAAACAGTGGTCAAGGCTTGGCTATGGTGAGTGTGCTTCCTTATGTGTGGTTCCAGCAGACTGCAGAGGTAAACTATACTGGGCCACCTGAACCTGTACCTCTCCCACCGACTCTCATCAGGGGAAGCCCTGCGGAGAACTTCTGTCTCTAAAGACCCTTGGGGCTGGTGGTGTAAACGCTCTGTGTAGAATCTGAGCACCTTCACCCACAGGGTAGAGGAATGGACATGTTATAGTTGGTTGTAACTTGCTTTAGATGCACTGCTTATGTGCTCCATGGCCGACCGGAAGGCCCTTCGACGGGTGGTGAAAACAGCCTCCTGCCATCAGGCACGCGGTACAGGTCTCTTCGTTCACAATTGACGTTTTCAGTTGTTACATGTACATGTCTACCTTGGGAACCTCACTGATGCTATCTCTGCATTTCAGTTGCACGTGCTACCTTGCACCTTCAATTTGCCTTCATTGCACATTTAGAATTGCCATTTGTACTTGCATTTTCCTTCATTGCAAATCTATGCATCCCAGTTGTAACATACACTCACCTAAAGGATTATTAGGAACACCTGTTCAATTTCTCATTAATGCAATTATCTAATCAACCAATCACATGGCAGTTGCTTAAATGCATTTAGGGGTGTGGTCCTGGTCAAGACAATCTTCTGAACTCCAAACTGAATGTCAGAATGGGAAAGAAAGGTGATTTAAGCAATTTTGAGCGTGGCATGGTTGTTGGTGCCAGATGGGCCGTATTTCACAATCTGCTCAGTTACTGGGATTTTCACGCACAACCATTTCTAGGGTTTACAAAGAATGGTGTGAAAAGGGAAAAACATCCAGTATGTGGCAGTCCTGTTGGCGAAAATGCCTTGTTGATGCTAGAGGTCAGAGGAGAATGGGCCGACTGATTCAAGCTGATAGAAGAGCAACTTTGACTGAAATAACCACTCGTTACAACCGAGGTATGCAGCAAAGCATTTGTGAAGCCACAACACGCACAACCTTGAGGCGGATGGGCTACAACAGCAGAAGACCCCACCGGGTACCACTAATTTCCACTACAAATAGAAAAAAGAGGCTACAATTTGCACAAGCTCACCAAAATTGGACAGTTGAAGACTGGAAGAATGTTGCCAGGTCTGATGAGTCTCGATTTCTGTTGAGACATTCAGATGGTAGAGTCAGAATTTGGCGTAAACAGAATGAGAACTTGGATCCATCATGCCTTGTTTCCACTGTGCAGGCTGGTGGTGGTGGTGTAATGGTGTGGGGGATGTTTTCTTGGCACACTTTAGGCCCCTTAGTGCCAATTGGGCATCGTTTAAATGCCACGGCCTACCTAAGCATTGTTTCTGACCATGTCCATCCCTTTATGACCACCATGTACCCATCCTCTGATGGCTACTTCCAGCAGGTTAATGCACCATGTCACAAAGCTCGAATCATTTCAAATTGGTTTCTTGAACATGACAATGAGTTCATTGTACTGAAATGGCCCCCAGAGTCACCAGATCTCAACCCAATAGAGCATCTTTGGGATGTGGTGCCCTGGATGTGCATCCCACAAATCTCCATCAACTGCAAAATGCTATCCTATCAATATGGGCCAACATTTCTAAAGAATGCTTTCAGCACCTTGTTGAATCAATTAAGGCAGTTCTGAAGGCGAAAGGGGGTCAAACACAGTATTAGTATGGTGTTCCTAATAATCCTTTAGGTGAGTGTACATTGTTATTAATTGTAAATTTTCTGCACTATTCTATTTGCACTTCTGGTTAGATGCTAAATGCATTTCGTTGTATTGTACTTGTAATTGTTCAATGACAATAACGTTGAATCGAATCTAATATAGTGTAGGCCTATGTCAATTAACCTATTGGCTTTTCAAGAAGGTGAGTGGTAAGACATGATTTTCCTAACTTGTTCATTGTAATGAATATGTTCTTTGGAATTAAATAAGGGAGCAGGCTCAGAGGTACAGTAAGTTACCTTGGTTACTGAGCAAGGACTATAAGCCACAGTAATGGAACAGAACTCTCACCTAAATTAGCAAGGCTAATCGAAATAAGCCTGGATTTTCCTTTATCTTTCCTTTACTATTTTGGAAAATACAAATTAGTATATAATATCAAAATGTAATTTTGTTGCATGTGGAACCAAATTGGTTGCAATTTCGAACGCAGGTGATTGTGCAAATATATGCCACTTGAATGGGATCGCTTCAGTCCTTGTTTTAATTTCGGTTCCTTGCTAGTTTGTGTCTGTCCTTATTTGGAGTTCTTATACCCTTGTTAGTTGATTGTCCATGTTGTTCACCCGTGTTGAGCCCTCACCTGTTTCTGTGTTCTCCTCGTTAGCCTGTGTATTTAGTTCAGTCCTTTTCTCCCAGCCCTTGTAGATCATTGTTCTCGTGTCTGGTGTTTTCTGGAGTGGTTCTGTGTATACAGTAATGTCTTTGTATTTCCAGCGCACAGCGCTTGGTTTTGCTTTGTGTAGCATTAACTCCTTCGACCCTCTGTTTACCTCCACCTCCATCCCTACAACGTAACATAATGACACAATGGGCTCAAGTTACTATGTATGAACTAAAATGTGAAATATATATACCCCAGAGTATATTGTGCATTTGTATATATTCAAACAACAAATTGCACACATCCAGACTCATCAGCATACACACACCAATCACAGCACCTGCGGAACAAAGGGAAGGTTTCAGAGCGAGCCTACTTGCACAATTACACTCAAGTGGACTGCTGGCATTGTTACTGATCTGTCCTTTCTTACCCTGACAAGCTGCTGCAAGTTGTGATGCACCTGCATCTTTTCATTCCCAGTACTAGATGGACTGGCCTCCTGCCAACGCACCCCACTTCAGCCACAGCCAAATACCACACATATTGATTGCAATACAGTATAATACACCATCAGCTTAATTATTACAGAATTATTACTTAATTATTCAGAATCATTATTATTTGTATTTGTTTATTTTTTTAGATTTAGATTTGCAGAAATTAGGATGAATGACCCATTATGCGTTTTGCAATTCATTCGAAGTTGTTCAGTGTTTAGACTGTACGTACAAACTTTATTTTATGTTTTTTTCTTTTTCTTTCTGTAAACATGGTCAGTGAGAAGCAGTATACAGGGTCCGGTGTCCAAATAATTTATACATTGTGAGATCTGGCAAAAACTTCAGAGGAAGTTGGAGGTAGTTTCATCTTCTGTCTGTGCATAGACTCGGGATGCTGCTTATCAAAGAACTATAGTAACCTATCTCTCACAGAATGGAAAACTGAGAGCAGCACAGATCAACTCAGCTTCTTTTACACATACATTATAAAATGCATCTGTTTAGGCTGTGTAAAGATTAAGACAGATTTAAAAATGAATTATACATTGTAATGTGTTTACCCATGGTAATTCCCAATGTGGGTAATGTTTCATTTGTTGTAAAAATATAACGAAATATAAGGAATATTGACATATAGCAATAATGACTCAAATCCCTTTCAAATGAACACTGAAATTAACATTGCACTTTTCTGCTGTTGCTGGTGTAAATCATTCCTGATCTGGTTTCAAATGAAGTGAAATAGCTGAGGTTATGCCAGCAGAACGTTGCCCTTTGATAAAGCATTGGCCATGCACAGTCATGGGCCACATGGATGAGTGGATGAGGGAATGCTTCATTGGATACAGGCACAAGAACAAACATCTCCGGCAGAATCACTATCTGCCGTTACCACAACCAAGAAGAAAACATACCCATATAGGCACATGGGAAGAATAACATAACCACATGAGAGGTTAACATAGCTCAATAACAAACTGTCAAGAAGGTAACAATTCAATCAACTTGCATGACTATTTATTACGATCTTATTCTAACCTTGTTTCTCAGAGCTACAATTGTTTTCATCATTGCTTAGGTTAGGTTAATGGGTCATAATGCTAATGTGTGTGCCTTTTCTACAGTATTGCGCTGTGAGAAAACTAGACAGTGAGTGTAAGAACTGCTCATGTTGAAGTAGAAGCACCAACCAATCAAGCAGCATGTTATTGAGTGGCGTGGGTCAAGGGTTACGCCCTTGACACCAGTGAATCACTGAATGCGGCCCTTAGTCTGAGGTTCTCAGGCATGTGTGGGACTGTTTGTCTTGGATATAGCTCAATGTGGTCTTAAGCCATTCCATAACAGCACACACAACAGTACACATACTATACACATTGCACAATAAAGCATTTATTCTACCAAATCAAAACAACTTCTCCTTGGACAGCTTGTAAAACAGTTTTCCAAAAATGTTTACTTCAGCCACATTGAAATGCCTGCCTTATTACACATCTAATACATTTGAAAGTAAACACAGCTACAGTATATCAATGCACATAAGGATAAATCCATCCCTTTTGATTTAAACAAAACCTTCTATACATACAGCATTATCTCGTTGTTGAATGTAACGTTTTGTATCAAATTGTCAAGTATTGCTAGCACTTTATAAACCTAAGCACTAATCTCTTAATGTGAATATACAATATGTACTATTTTGCATGGGTAAATGTTTCCATTCTTTTTCTGACAAATATTTCCCCAGCATAAAACCAATATCACCTTAAAGTTACAGATTTTGAGTTTCAGTGTTTTGAAATGGAATATCAAACAGAACAAATTTTCAATGTACCTTCTGTTATTCAGTAATATGAGAGAATTGGTAAATTACTTGGATGAATACTTTTGCAAAACACAATTTTTAGTCAGTTTTCAGTGTTATATCTTATTTTTTTTTCTTGTTATTTTGAGGTTGTCTTTGGCTAGTTTTAGCTAGCTAGATGTGTTTTTTTTTTTAAAGATTTTTCACACAGCAGGCTACCAGCTTCTCATTTCATTTAGGCTTCCAATTCCTGATCTGTTGAGAACTTTATCTGAGGAGTTTAGTATGGAAGGAATAGGAGATTAAGGATGATGAGATAGTGAGGACAACTGCCTACTATTCTGAACTTTGTGTGGTGAAGTTTCTGGTGTACAGAGGTGCTGAGGCTTAAACAAATTAGTTGCCACACATTTCCCTCTTCAAGATCATCAGCAGACTCCATCACCATCATTTACCAGATATAGATTATATGAAACATTCTATGGAATACAATATATCTGTGAGTTTCACTGAGAAAGTAAAACCGCTGAAATATTCATGAAGGAGATAAGAATGTATTTAGAGGTGAGTAGTAGTACATACGTTTTGTTAGTTTAAATGACATCAAATGCAACCGTTTATATAAAGACATAGATGTATCATGGTTTCTGATCTTCCATAGGAAAATGTTTGGAAAGTTTAACTTACAGCATAAGGGTACAGCCAAAAGTGAATGATTTAAAATAGATTTATTTAGAATGCACTTGGCATTTGAAGTGAACACATCCTAGAGCCTGATATTACCTCTGATGAATGCCAGATATCGGAGCTCTTCTTCCTTCGTGATGAACCTGAAAGGGTTTTTATATCACAATGTTCAGGGGAGAACAAACACATCAATGTCCTCAGACTCCCTTTCTCTACGTTTTAAACTGGCCTCTAAAACATATGTGCCTTCTCTGTGCACTGTGGGTCTATCTTGGACTGTTAATTCTATGGCCAGGGGGGATGTGGGGGGAAAGTAATGTCCCTTGATAAATTTGCTGCGCTGAGGAGGCGACAGCCTTATTCATGTTAGCAAACAGAAGAGCAATCTCCTAGAGAAATGGACTTTGTGTGAGTGGGTGTCCCCAAGGCGGCCTAGGGATCTTTCCATCTGAAGCAGGCCTATGAACACTGAACACAAAGAACAAGGAGGGCCCATTCCCAGTGTACCTGCCCCTGCCAGACCTCTGCCTGCCTGCTACCTCACACAGTGTTTTCTTTGGCAAGGCCTTCTTGTCCACCAGAACTACAGCAATAGACTTGTTATAAAGAACCACAGCAAAAGAAATAAAGTTTTCTCCACCCAGACTGGTAGAATATAAAAGAGTTAGAAGCAACAGCTATGACACAAAAGGAAGCATTGTGCTGGCATTTGAGAGTATGTTACACAATTGTGAATACACAAAAACTTTGTTTAGGAAGCTGGGTAACCAAAAACTATGCTAAATAATAGCCCAAACTGCATTTACTAGCCTGGCTCCAATAATTGCTGCATGTTAAGAACTTTATGAGTTACTATTCAAGAGATATAGGCAGCAAGCAATAAGCAGGCCATAGATTTTTTTTCTATATGGTGTTCTCTACTTTTATTTGCACCCTTGGTAAATGCCAGCAAAACAGTGAAAAATAAGTATTTATTGTTTCTCTTGATCTTTCATTCAAAATATTAAGAAAAGTCTAACTATTAATTTAGGTAAAACATTTGAAAAAAAAATATTATCTTAAAAAAAAAAAAATCTGAAATATACAGTTATTGGCACCCTTTATTTAATTATTTTTGCAACCTCCCTTTGCCAAGAGAACAGCTCTGAGTCTTCCACTATAATGCATAATGAGGTTGGAAAACAAATGGCAAGGGATCCGAGACCATACCTCCATACTGAATATCTCCAGGGTCCAAGGTCCACACTTGTGGACACTCCTCTTCACCTCAACACACAGGTTTTCGGGGACCAGGATTGCCATGGCAAAACCTTGATTCTGTGCTGAGCAAAAATGTTTGTGTTGATTTTGAGGTGTGCTTTTGATAATTTTCCTGCTGGAAGGTCCAACCACGGCCCAGTTTAAGCTTCCTGGCAGATGCCATCAGGTTTTTATTTAATATCTGCTGGTACATGATGGAGTCCATGATACCATGTATCCTAACAAGTGGTCCAGGGCATTTGGAAGAAAAACAACCCACAACATCAAAGATCCTCCACCATACTTCACGGTGGGGATGAGCCACTTTTCTGCATGGTTATCTTTCTATTTATGCCAAAACCACCTCTGGTGTGTATCCAAAAAAAATTGAGTAATCGAGTGCTTCCGCTTTATATTTATTAAGGTTCAATGTGCAGAAAACAGAAAATGCACATGCATATTTAAATCAGTCTCAACAATGGTACATTCCTTCCTGAATATAATTAAGAGAAGCGTCCACCTTTGCCACAAAGTGAACAAATGTGAAGCTCCTAATAGTAGGTTTCTCCTCACCCGCCCACCCAGAAAAGGGCCATGGGATATGGGACCCGGACGGATCTGACAGATGAGTGCTTGATCCCAGTCCAGCTGGACCAGGAAGTTGCTCACTCTTCTCTCATCAGCAGCTTTCAGCCCTGCACCTCTTTATTTTCCTCTTTGTCTGGGCCTCTATGGAGCCTCCCTCCACTTCAAGTCCACTAATACTGGGAAGGTGTGCCAAGTGGTGCTCCATTTAGAATCACAGGCTTTTCTCATCCATGTGTGTGTATATGTGTGTGTGTGTGTGTGGGGGGAGGGGTAACAGACTCTTTATCATGTCATTATTGGCCAAATCAAATGTGCAGGGCAGAATGCCAACATGTTCTGTTCTCTACAGCTTCACAATATCTTGAAATCATAGATTTTATTAAATCAGTCAGTTTGAATTTGAAATTATGCTGGCGTATTTGCTGCTGTGAAGGAAAAATAGAAACAAGGCCACTTAATATTTTCACTAATAGTTCTTCAAAAAGATTACATTTATTAAAAATAATGCAGAAGTATTTTGAGAATAAAGTCAACATTTTATTTAGAGGCAATGATGGAATGCAATAACGGTTAACTACCAATGATTCTGGGTAGCTAGCTAATCACCATGGTGCCAGCATGGAGTGTTTTAATTGTATAACTCAGTCAATGCCAAATTTAGCCTAAGTTCTGCACATTTGATCCAACTATTATTATGAAATACTGTTAGTAGCAACCTTATAACTCCCTACTCTACATGTACTTTGTAAGTTCTCCTATATTCGTATCATTCAATTGCTTGGTTAGAACACGCACATTTTTTGCCAGATCAACTACCCCAGTGCAGTGTCTACCAATTTGGCTGATGGTTCAACATCTACCAACATCCAAAAAGACCCCACTCCTCTTTAACCACCCCTGCTGCAGGGCCTTGCACCTCTCCCCTCTCTGCCAGTTCATCTGGAGGTGCGGTAGCAGGGAGGAGATCTAGGACTCCACAGAGTAGTGGTAGAGGCAGAGGGAGAGGAAGTGGAACCAGCACAACAGAGTGAGATGAAACTGAAGACAGATGGCATATCATCCTCGAAGATGATGAGGAGCCAGAACAACCTAGGTTTAGACCCAAACAACCTGAAGGCCCACAGTTGGTTAATGATCAAACATACCCCCCTTACAGCTGTTTCTGTTCTACAGTTCATTTGTTTGTGGGACCAATACATTGGATATGCCTAGGCTAAATGTTCAGTCCCTTTGGAGAGGTTGAAAAAACATTGGGATGTCTCATTCATGTCCCTCAACACCACCACTATGTTTGAGAGAGGTTGGTATTGTAGGAATATTGCTTTAATGGTAATTAATAAATTTAAGGCACGGCCAGTCTTCAAAAACATGGCAAATACCATGTTAGGATACTTTTAAAAGGTTGAAAGAACTCTTGAAAATCCCATGGATATCCCAATAACACCATCACAATGTTTGTGAGAGGTTGATCTGGTAAAAAAAAAAAAAAAAAAATATATATATATATATATATATATATATTCTGAACAATTAGCATTTAGGCATTACAAGGCTCAATAATAGCATTGAAATTATCTTATTTACAGACTTATGACATTTGAAGAGTTTGAGGGACTCTTGGATATGTGCCTTGACCACACCTTCACAAACCAGTTTTAGCTGTAACAGTATGTCTATCAATTTCAATTAGTTCTGATATTGTTAACATGCTTACATGTGATGTTTTTCCAGATGTGTTTATTCATCACTGATTAATATCTTGTCCAAGAAAGATAATGTTGTATATGCCTAATCTTGTGCAGTAAGTAGGTTTACTGTCTAACTCAAATTAATATTATTGTTTTCAATTACTATCGTTGAACAGACTGAAAAAACGGTTTATCCTGTTTTAGGCATGGTCTATAGGATGGGAGGAGCAAAATTGATTCTTCCCATCATTCTGGTACAGGTTGATCTTAGTTTCATCTGTGCAAAGAATGCTGTCCTAGAACAGGGCTGGCTTTTTAATCTGGTCTTTCTATTCTTGAGGCTTGTGAATAGTTTGCACTTTGTGGTGAACCTTCTGTATTTGCTCTCGTGAAGTCTTCTCTTCATGGTAGACTTGGGTAATGATACGCCTACCTTGTAGAGAGTGTTCTTCACTTGGCTGGATGTTGTGAAGGGGTTTTTCTTTACCATCCACCACTGTCTTCCGTGGACATCCATGCCATTTTATGTTGCAGAGCTCACCAGTGTGTTCTTTTTTTTTCTCAGAATGTACCAAACTATGGATTTGGCCACTCCTAATGTTCCTGTTATCTCTCTGATTGATTTATTATTATTTTTATTCAGCCTAAGGATGGTCTGTTTCACTTACAGTGAGAGCTCCTTTGACCGCATGTTGTGGGTTCACATCAAAAGCTTCCAAATGTGAATGCCATGCCTGGAATCAACTCCAGACCTTTTACCTGCTTAATTGATGAAATAACGAAGGAATAGCCCACACCTGTCCATGAAACAGCTTTTGAGTCAATTGTCCAATTACTTTAGGTCCCTTTAAAAAGAGGGGGCTACATATTAAAGAGCTGTAATTACTAAACCCTTCCTCCATTTTGGATGAGAATACCCTCAGATTTAAGCTGACTGCACTTTAAGCCCATATTCATTTTTTAACTGTAACTTTAATATATTTTGGTAAACAGCCAAAATAACAAAAGCTGTGTCAGTGTCCAATTTTTTCAGAACCAAACTGTACATCCATGTTAAAGCAACATTGAAAATGTATCATGCAAAAATGTAATAATGCAACATTTTCACTCAACCATTTTTTTTTATTTGTGGGGGCAAAGACGTTCGGTAGGGCAGGCACTGCCCCCCAATGCCCCCCGTGCTGCCGGGTCTGAGGAAAACATCAGGCTGCAAATGTAGTATATGCTCAAAATGCTACGGATATCTTAATTTTTATATCCAATAATGTCAGTACCCTTTTTGAGAATGTTTTGAAGCAATAAAAAACGTGAGAACAACACAACTAACAGAATAGGCTTAACATATCCTTAGATATTGGGTTATGTTCAGATAAAAAGTCAGATTGTGGAAGATCAAGGGTTATTGGATTAATTGGAATGACTGAATATCTGACAGACATTTAGTGTGTAATGTAGAGATGTAGCCCAATCATAATGAAGTGGAAAGCACTGGTTTTGAAACCCTTTCCAAAGGCACTGTAAGGTAAAATTAAATTTCCGGTTTTGGACAGCTATGTAAACTGTAACATTGATTGACCCCGCAGAAGATGTTCAATTGGTTTTACTTGTATTTGTCTTCTAACATCTCTTAATATGAAATTAATCTAAAAGTAATTAAAAAATAATTACAAAATTTTAGTCATGCTAAAGTTACTGATTACAAAATGTGGACAGGTCACTTGTAACTGTAAGGAATAACATTTAAAGAGTAACCTACCCAACCCTGATTACTGGTCAAATGCTGTAAGCTATCTAGCACCCCACATGTGTGTGTGTGTGTGTGTGTGTGTGTGTGTGTACATTCATACATACAGCTCTGAAAAATATTAAGTAACCACTGCACTTTTTCTTTCCTTTCCAAAAAAGTGGAAAAGGAAAGTTTTGAGTGAGGCACAGAAGCTCAAGTTCAATTTGCACCCTTCTGTTCCTCACTCAAAACCTTCCTTTTCAACTTTCTTGGAAAGGAAAAAAAAAGGTGCAGTGGTCATTACATTTTTTCCGGAGCTGTGTATATATATATATATATATATATATATATATATATATATATATATATATATATATATATATTTCTGTCACAACTCAGCGCTCCTCTTCCTCTGAATATCGAAATTGTCCCAACAGACACTCAGAACTCCTTCCCCCTTTTATGCCCCAGATGGTTTACTCTGTCTCCGCCCTCCTGTTTGCACCACACCCACTCCTATTATCTGCCATTGTCTCGCTGATTCTTGCACACCTGTGTCTTGTTAGCCATCATGATGCCTGTGTCTTTTTACCTCTGATCTCCCCGTGCCCTATGCGAAGTCTTTTCTGTTCTGAGAAGCATTTCTGAGCGTTTACATATCTTGAGGATTTCATGTATTTGACTGAGTACTTGCCTGCCTTTTGGACTATGATTCTTTGACCTGTTTCTGGACTACCTGATTTTGGATTGCCCTTTCTGCAAAATAAACTCAAGACAAATAGGTCTTATTTCAACTCTGCTCTCTTCTATGTTACAATCCCTTTAAGATTGACCAGAAAGTATATGCTTACTTTGCGTTCTACTATTATACAACTCTTTTCAGATATTTTCATTTTTCTTGCATCCTTTATTTGTTTTCTCTTTGAGATCCAATGCAATAAACACGTTTTAAAGTGCTTGACTATTAGGCAGATTTTAAAGTATTTTCTGATTAGGTCTAATTAAGCCACTGTCCATACATAGCTGACAAATTGATTATAAACATCATTACTGAGGTCCTTAAGAATAATTGTGAGATGATTTATCCTCGCCATAAACCATTCCCGGCAGGCAGTGCCACATATTAACTCCTTTAAAGGAGGTCAACAAGTAGAGGCTAGTTCAGTTAGTGCTGACACAAGTGATTGCTTAGGTACTGTACGTACAGTCCATTTCAGCTCCATCTCTCCCAGTCTTTGTGGGGCACTTGAAAAATATTGCATGAAATAACAATGATGAAATAAACAACCACATAAGGACACACACCACATTCTGATCTTACAGTATAGCAGGAAAATGTTATCGCTGATAGCTTGTGATGGTTCACTTTATTTATGGAGTCCAATCCATTTGTAACTGCTCAACAGAATAAGTACAGGAATAAGTTTCAACTCTCTACCAACTCTAAACCATATCGTAAACTTAACTGTTACACTTACTCTATACATAACCCTACATATACCTTCCAAAGATTATTTTATTTTTGTACTATTGAATATAATATTGTATCCACCGCAGATGGAGATCAGGGCTGTCAGAATACATTTTATCCCAATGCATGTTGTTGCTTGAAATATAAATAAATGACAGTCTTCTTTCATGCACTGTATTGGTACTTTTGGTGCAGACCTTTTCCGTCAGCCATTAAATGCTGATCCAAAAGTCAATATAAAACGTTATTTAGCTTATAAAAACAGGACGCCTTGGGTGGAATCGAGTAAGTAGCACGTTACAGAAAACTATTTTGTCAAGAGAAACACCCACCACTGAGACTGCTCCATTTGCCCATAGATTTGTATCCATTTTATAGCTGTAGTTCTACATAAACACAGACTATATCGCCACATCACTTCTGGAAATGCTGAATCTATCAACACCCTCTGCATGGCCCCTTCTATGGCTGCCAGGGATGTCATTGTCAGTTGTCTTATACTGTTGTGACAGCTCTTAATCACCCCTCTTCTGTTGCAGAGAACAGCATTCAGCGTGCTTGCATGCCACACAGCTTCTATGGCCTGTCAATCATTTACAATGTCCACACCATCCCTGGGGTATGCATGTCCATAGAAACCAACAAACAACTGATCCTGGTCTGTCTGACACGATCAAAACCTACTGTTTCTCACCCACCTCAACTCGCTTAACTTAAAGTCTTGGTCTTAGCCCCCCTGCTAACAATGCAACTCAATTCAAACACAGTTCTCTTTACTCTACCTTTTCAAACACTGAATCAATGTGCTATGGACCATGAGTTGCTACCACAAAGGCTAGAATATATGTAAACTTTTGTTTCACATACAGTGTCTTTGGAATCGACTTCAAATAGAGGATACATCAAACAGAAGAGTCCAGAACACTTTGATCTGGCCCTGAATGCAATGAAGTTATGTTGCATTAAATTTTAAAAACTGAACTTTAAAAAACAGGAGACTGGTGAGCAACCTGCATTGAAAGAAAAAGTTGTACTCCTCAAGCAGACAAGCTTCAATAAAACACAATGTGCAGAAGCCAAACAATCAATCCCATCTGAGGACTGGATCACTCGCAATATTTCAACACTGATTTAAATAAACAATGAGTATACAGTATGCTGCAAATATCCTTGAAACTGATTAACAAATAAGAACATATGAAGTTACCTGAAAACTCCTTCCGAATGCTGGGATTACAATTTCTTTTGGAATTATAGAGTTAATATACACACAGTATAGATTAAAGGTCAACCAGTGAAAATGCTCACTTAATATTATTGCTAAAACGATATTTATATCTATTCTATTTCCACTTAGATGTTAACTGCATTTCATTGTACTGTGCTTGTACAATGACAATACGTTGAATCTAATCACCAACACAAGTGATGCTATTTAGTCTGATATCAGAATTGTTTAAAACTTTAAGCATTCCCTTAATGCTTAATGGAACTTTAGTACCCATATAAGCAGTGCATCAGTTCCCACAGCCACTGTTTAGCAAGAATTGCAGCACAAATCAACAGAATTAACATATTTGTTTACCATCTTTGTCGTGATAAAGCTGTACAAATGTGATCAGTAAATACATTTTTGAATCCATATTTGAACGCGTTTCACAAAGACATTGTCAGTAGAAAGCTCCAGATCAAACTTATATGGTTTGACATCACCATATAAGATCACTTCCAAAAATGTATTCTTCATGATGACAAGCCATTTTGTTATGCAATGTAAAGTTAATTAGCTAGCTGGTTGTACCCAGTCACTCTACTGTGATGATGTTTAGTAAACAAGCCAAGAGGAGGGAGAGGGACTGGCCAAAGAAGGAAGTGTTGTCTCTACAAAGTTGTAGTCTTTTAGAAAAGGAACATTTTTAAACATATGTCTAATAAAATATCTACTGCTAGGAAAATTGCTCAAAGACATCCAATGGCTCTATCAATCAAGGTCATCCACGACAACACACAAATCGCTAAATGAAACAAAGTATTTCTAGTGTGGGTTGTCTGACACTCAAAAAAACATTCCACACTCCTTCTGGCCAATTATGTCAGGAACAAATCTCACTGTCCTAGAAATATCTCAGACATGATACACACCATCTAAGGTCCCCCCAGGTTCAAGTGAACCTTTATGTCTGGATTACATGTATTTGTTTTCTGCCCGTAATGCATGTCGAATCAGCTTTTTTAAGATTGCCAGTTAGCAATGCTACCAGGTGAGTATATTTTTTTACTGTTTCTTTTCTTACCCTTTTAAGAGGACTACATTGAATACTCTACATTGCATGGTGATGATCTCATCTCTTAGGAGGTTTTCCCAAATGTATCAGTAGCCTGCCATCGTTATCCTGACTGGAGAACTCAAAAACAAATTTAATGTCATTCTGCAACACCAGAGAGTGAACAGCTAAGCAGAAGTCTCAGTCAGAAGGTCAGCACGGCTAGGTGCTGTTGAGCAAATCTTCTGGAGGCAGAGTTTGCGCAATTGTCTCATCTCCACAGCAACTTTTTATTATTTTCACAATGAAAAGCACTATAGAAGTTCAAATTATTATTATTAATATTACTACTTCCACTACTACTTTGAAGAAAAAGAAGAACATGCATTAATATGCTGTTGGTCCTCTGTGTGATTCCAAAACCACGCCGACTCGCAGAGGCATGGACTCTACAAGACCCCTGAAGGTGTCCTGTTGTATCTGGCACCAAGAAAATAGCAGCAGATCCTTCAGGTTTTGTAAGTTGTGATGCAAGTGGAGCCACTGTGGATCAGACTTGTTGGATTAGAACATCCCACAGATGCTCAATCGGGTTGAGATCTGGGGAATTTGGAGGCCATGTCAAAACCTTGAACTCTTCATGTTCCTCAAACCATTCCCGAACAATATGTGCAGTGTGGCAGGGGGCATTATCCTGCTGAAAGAGGCCACTGCCATCAGGGAATACCACTGCCATGATGGGGCGTACCTTGTGTGCAATGATCTTTAGGCAGGTGGTACATGTCAAACTGACGTCCACATGAATGCCGGGACCCAGGGTTTCATATAGGCGCTATGTCTGCCAGAATTATTCTACATTTATTCAGGTTAGTTAGTGTGAACAAGTAGTACAGCACATGTTGGTACTGTTCATAGAAATAATGACCAGGTTTTGTGGAAATTTGTGAAATCAGGAATTCTCTTCTTGGATCGGTCTGCCTGGATGGAATTATTTAGAAGTTATTCATGCTAGTTAGTGTGAAATACAGTACAATAAACAGTAGTGTTCATAGAAATGACAATCAAATTTAGTGGAATGAATATGCAGATTTTTTTGTCAAAAATTACAGTTAATTGGAAATTACTGGTAAATCTGTGTTATTGTTTGTGTTTTTGCCAACTGAGGTGAAATAACCGTAAATGTATAGCCTACACGGCGTGTACAAAATATCAGCCCTTCTAATAGCCTAATGTAATCCACTAGGCAAATAGGGAAAAAGCATGAATTCACCTACAGTTATTTCAACTGTTAAATGTGCGTTCTCTAACAAATTATTATCGTATTCTCCGATCAGGATTTTGATAGAGATGCGGTAGATACGTTCGCTATGAATTCTGGAACTTTGTGGTATTTTATGAACAGACCAATACAGAGGAATTATATTAAAAAAAATGTAATTAGCTGATTCTAGATTGTGTGGTGTAGATCTCATGTTTGTATGACACAAATCTTTGATAAAATGTTTAATAAGTATATTAAGTAGTTGTGCTATGGTGAAATGCCTATTTAACATACAAATTGTTCAATTCAAAATAAAGTAAAAAGATAAAAATAAAAACCATAAATTATTAAATATTTATAAAATATACAGGAGCGCTATTCATAGGCAGCCTTACCGCACCATGGCAACCATGGAAGTTGGTAGTAGAAGTAATATGGTAGTAGGATTAGATTAACTCTAAATGACTTGACTTACCAGGCTGAGACCCATACATAGTCTGAGACCTAGAAAGTAGGATCATGGTGGGAGAAGTTACATTACATGTTATTATATTGATTTCCAACTGTTTCGGGTCCAATTGACCTCAAATAAAAGGGTTAGGGGTTAAACTAATAACCTTGTTGAAGATAATCCTTCTCTATGCCTCCATACCCATAATATGAATCACCAACAAACATAAACAGGGTGAGGAATAGCCATGTCAGGCAGGACGATATCATTTAACACTTTTAATGTGTGACAGGTCAAAGCTATGGCTCAGTTTGTTAAAAAAAAGTCATGGCTTTTACTAACAACATGTGTATTTTTCAAATGTATTTTCCATGCTGTACTTTAAATCTGTTAACGGTTAGCAAATGTTTTAATCTTTTAGCAAGTGCTTTACTTGATGTTGGTAAGGCTGTTGCTGATGATGAAAATAATCACAAATCAATTACATTCATCTTATATAAGTTAGACTTTGAAAAATCAGGATGTTTTATAAGGCAGGGCATCCCGAAACACTGAATGTCAGTTCACAATTACAGCTGTTAACATATTAGAGAATAATTCAGTTAGGAGGTGGATCTGTATTTGGGGTGGGGATCTTTTCCATTAGAGCATTATTAAATAATGATAAGCTGGTGAATTTTTACTGTGGCATTACAGTGGATGGAGCCTGTGACCCACTTAAAGCTTTCACATCTGATAGGGATAAACCCTTTGATAGTTATTTGAATGCAGACGCTATTTGACAGTCACTTTTGGGTATTAAAATATGCTTCTCCATGTTTTTCCGCCCTCTCTTTTCTTTCTGCTGTACATGGAAGATGCAGCGGGATAGAGTTAGGCCATGTAGGTCTGCGGTCGAAGGTGAATGTGACTGAGTGATGTCTCCTATAATCTCTTGGACATGTTATTCTAGAGGAGGATATGAGGGCTGCCTCATGAAACATTTATCTGGGAAGAGTAGCAGAGAGCTGGCAGAGAAGAAATGGAATGACAGGATGGGAGGTGGAGGGATGGAGAGAGAGAGGAGAAGAGACAGTCAGAGAGGGGAAGAATGAGAGAAAGGGAGAGACAGGATACAGAAAAAGACTAATTTATGAAAAATATTATGAACACAAGCTGTCACAGAGCCCACCCTAATCTTTATTTCAAATGAAAGGAGAGTACAGCAGCCTGTGTGTACTCATGGAATAAAAAATGAAAATAATAGCTGGAGGTTTGTTAATAGCACATGAAGTGTGGTCAAATCCTCTTACAACTGTTTCAAATATACAGTATCTCACAAGTGAGTACACCCCTCACATTTTTGCTAATATTTGATTATTTCTTTTCATGTGACAAAACTGAAGAAATTACACTTTGCTGCAATGTAAAGTAGTGAGTGTACAGCATGTATAACAGCGTAGATTTGCTGTCCCCTCCAAATAACTGAACACCTTTGCCATTAATGTCTAAACCACTGGCAACAAAAGTGAGTACACCCCTAAGTGAAACTGTCCAAATTGGGCCCAATTAGCCATTTTCCCTCCCTGGTGTCATGTGACTCGTTAGTGTTAACAGGACAGGGTTCAGCGATTTAACAGGACAGGTTCCACTCCGAACAGGCCTCGCCATGGTCGACCAAAGAAGTTGAGTGCACATGCTCAGCATCATATCCAGAGGTTGTCTTTGGGAAATAGACGTATGAGTGCTGCCAGCATTGCTGCAGAGGTTGAAGGGGTGGGGGGTCAGCCTGTCAGTGCTCAGACCATAGGCCGAACACTACATCAAATTGGTCTGCATGGCTGTCGTCCCAGAAGGAAGCCACTTCTAAAGAAGATGCACAAGAAAGCCCGCAAACAGTTTGCTGAAGACAAGCAGACTAAGGACATGGATTACTGGAACCATGTCCTTTGGTCTGATGAGCCCAAGATAAACTTATTTGGTTGAGATGGTGTCAAGCGTGTGTGGCAGCCACCAGGTTAGGAGTACAAGACAAGTGTGTCTTGCCTACAGTCAAGCATGGTGGTGGGAGTGTCATGGTCTGCGGCTGCATGAGTGCTGATGGCATTGGGGAGCTACAGTTCATTGAGGGAACCATGAATGCCAACATGTACTGTGACATACTGAAGCAGAGCATGATCCCCTTCCTTTGGACACTGGGCCACAGGGCAGTATTCCAACATGATAATGATCCCAAACACACCTCCAAGATGACCACTGCCTTGCTATAGAAGCTGAGGGTAAAGGTGATGGACTGGCCAAGCATGTCTTCAGACCGAAACCCTATTGAGCATCTGTGAGGCATCCTCAAACGAAAGGTGGAGGAGCGCAAGGTGTCTAACATCCACCAGCTCCGTGATGTTGTCGTGCAGGAGTGGAAGAGGACTCCATTGGCAACCTGTGAAGCTCTGGTGAACTCCATGCCCAAGAGGGTTAAGGCAGTGCTGGAAAATAATGGTGGCCACACAAAATATTGACATTTTGGGCCCAATGTGGACATTTTCACTTAGGGGTGTTGCCTGCGGTTTAGACATTAATGGCAAATGTACACTGTTATACAAGCTGTGCACTCATTACTTTACATTGTAGCAAAGTGTAATTTCTTCAGTGTTGTCACATGAAAAGTTATAATCAAATATTCACAAATGTGAGGGGTGTACTCACTTTTGTCACATACTGTAGCTTTGTCAATTACCCATGTATGGACGATCAGTCACATGCAGAAAAACAAATAAAAATATGCATAAACCCACACACACACAAACATATCCCCCCACACACACCCACGCACAGTGCTGTGTTAAACATGCATTTAGAGCTTACAGGGGCTTTGAGAGTGATAACTGGTAACACAAAGCCCTGAGGCTGAGCTCCAATACAAAGCTCTTAATCTGTCTGTGTTCCTGTTTTGCTACCTCTGTAGTACACTGGAGATGTACCGCCAGAGGTGCACTGCCCAACACTCTTCTATTCCCAGATTCAATTAAAGGAGACTTTTACAGATGTACTACTGAACTTGGCCCAGGTGCCATCATACAGTACAACATAGCAGGTTCACGTAAATAACTCATGATCTACATGTCTTACTATAAAGACAATACAAAATGTGAACCAAAAGTTGGGCATTCCACATTACTCAATGTATCTGCTACACACAATGTGAGGTATAGGACCAACAGTGATATTCGGTTCTATCCCAGCACAAACCCCTCCCAGATCAATGTTAAATGATCTATTTCCACCGGCTGAGGCTCAATACCTGACACAATGATTGGACTCATTGTCTTTTGACTTCCCCCAGAGCTCTGTGTGTTGATTTTCTGTAGAAATAAACATTACTCAGGATTGTTTAATGACCTATACTCCACAAAGGTGACATCGATAGATTGCCACTTCCACTTTGCCAGCACTGAAGCAATAGTCACTGCAGTGTCAATCTATGAGGGCTTTGGAGGTGGGATGGCCACAGTAAAACAAACACTGCTAACATAAGCCATGGCTTATTGTTGAACTTCTAACAAGTTTGGTTCAATAGCCCAATCGGGGATATAGGCCGAAACATGTTTAGCTCTGGCAAAGTAAGCATAATTAAATCAATTTGGGCTGTTTTCTTACTGCCTGTTATTTATTCATTGATTCATTCCTAGTATTGTTGGTATCTGTCCAATACTCATACGTCAATTAAATAAATAACTTACTGAGGGCTAGAGAGACCATGGGAAAGAGTGCTCTGTCTTGTCTGTGTGGCGTCCTACTCCCAGCACTACTTGGCTGGGCTGTGTGGCTGCAAGGCTGCAGAGTGGAGCTGGAGTGGGAGAAGGCAGGTTCCAAGCCTGACACAGAGCAGAGCCCAGTGGGAGCATTCTGCAGCCGGGGCTCTCAGGAGTAGGAGGGCTGCTCTCTTCCAGACAAGGTCACACTTGCCTCTGGTCATTATCCTCTCGCCAGGCAGGGAAAGCACATTCACATGCAAGAACCATTACAGCCAGGCAAAGACCAATTACACATAGCAAAGGGCAAACAGCGAGGGTACATAAATGAAGCCAGCAAGGTCACAGGGTTCAGGCATCTGAGAGGTCAATTTTTTTTATTATATCAGATGAGCTTCATTTGTAAATAGCTTGCTGCTTAAGACAGGAAAATGTAAAAAAGACAACAGTAAGCACACATTTAGAGATTCCATTCTGTTTCAACACAATCCATTTAGGGGTCATGCTCTGACATGCAATAACATCATTATCTGAATTGTCTAAGTATTACGGCATCCTTATGAAAAGCAGTTTCATTGGCAAAGGATAATATAATAAGTCTAGGGTAATTTAAGACACTATTATTCCCATTGGAGAGAGTGCTTGACATTCAGGCAAAGTGTAACTTGTGTAGGCTCTGAAAGAGCTTTTGCCTGTGCATTCAGTATGAGCAGATGCAGTAGGTGACAACATATTCAGTAACCCTGGTCCTTACAGGAATCAGATCTGCCCCTGGAGATCCTTTAGTAAGGCCAAGTGTTGATGCAGCCAATCTGCTCTGCATGTCTCAGATGCTCTCCAACCACTGAGAGTGGGTCACCAGTTGCTCACAAGTGGTAAGCTGAGAAACCTCACATATAAACATGCTTAATGACACATCCAGCACTTTAGGCAGAGGCAGCAAAAACTGAGGTCCAGAGCTCTTGACAAACGAACAGGGATGGGGTTTCTTTGGGCTGGGTAGAGAGCTCTGGAGGGATTTGGCCAAGCAGCCTCCTTCCTAGCACTTCCTTGACAGTCTGACGGATGCCATGCAGAAACCATGAGCCATCCATCTACCACACAAACCCTTAAGATAACCCCCAGTTGTTTCAGAAGCAGGATGCTGAAAACAAAATGACCAAGTCCCTGACAGGCTAATAGATGATGTCCCACTCACCCATTCCTCTATATTGTAATATGCAGCACCCCACATCAGACAGTGACAGCAGTGGTGACAGAGATGTGATTACTTTCCTCCATAGTACATCTGTTGTCCCTGTTTAGCAGGTGAACCCTATCATTCTATTCCCCTGGCCCCCTTGCTTTGCATCTCCTCCTCTCCCTGAGACCTAAAGGAACAACCCTCCCCTATCTCCCCCTCCCTCTCTCGCCACACAGGAGTGATCAGCTGGAGGAAATCAAGACCTACTCTAAATTTCCTCTCAACTGATTAAGATAAACTGCTTTTCAGCCATGGTTACCCCCCAACCAATCAATTAAAGCAATCAATTAAAGGCCTGCCGGCTGAGCCTTTGGTAATTGAGGATTGAATAAACACAGACCCGCTGATACTGATGATAAAGCCGTAACAAAGCTGCGGCTGTGTAAAGGGCTTGAATGTTTTAATTTCTGTGATTTGAATAAGCTGCAATTGTAAAACATCTAAAGAGAACTGGATTTTTACATTTTTTATTTATTTAATCTTCCATGAATGAACATTTATAGCTGGGTGTTTCCTGTGAGTTCCCTGCCAGAGATGCTGCCCCAGGACGTTAAATATTAAATGTAATCTCCACGCCAGGCCCTTCCAATTGGCTCTGGCCACTACTTGAGAAAAGTGCCAATAGAATTCTAACATACCCAGTGTGCCAATGTGGCCTCCAGTGAAAATACTTACAGAGGAGAGAGTACACTCTTTGGCCAGGCCGGTCTCACCACTGCTGCTAGTCCAAGAGACGGAAAGGTAATCTAAAATATCACTAATCCAATCCAAAAGAAAAAGATATAACTTCCAAAACATGACAAACAGTTGTGTTACTGGACCCCCCTGTCTCAGCCCCAAGGTTTTACGCTGCTTTATTATTGTGCCAGGGGAGTAGGGTCAGTTCTCCTCCACTGTATACTCTTGTAAATCTAAGGAATGCACTCTCTAAACTTCCTTTGCTCTCTCTAAATTGCTCCGTTTAAACTTAGGAGGACATGAGATCTTGGCCCACACCTCCGAAGTACCAGGCTCGAAAGACTCATTGCTCACCCTGTCCAAAGTTCTCTTGGTTGTGTTGCAGATCAATACGGACGATACCTGACGATTCCAGCTGCCAGACTGCTAACCCACCCCCACCCGGTGGTCCCTGTCCTTGTCCATCTGGTCATGCTTCTTACCTGGCTTCGGATTTACAGACTCTGGACACAGCCCACGTGCATTTATTCATTATTACAACTTGTACTCTTAAAATGTTCACCTGGCACAGCCAGAAGAGGACTGGTCCCCCCCTCCAAGCCTCATTCCTCTCTAGGTTTCTTCCGAAATTCCAGGCCCTTGTAGGGAGTTTTCCTAACCACTGTGCTTTAACACCGTTGTTGCTTGCTCTTTGGGGTTTCAGGCTGGGTGTTTTGTAAAAGCACTTTATGACAACTGCTGATGTAAAAAGGGCTTATGAATAAATGTGATTGATTGATTTGAAAAACACTTGTGGAGTAAATAAACAGCATACTAGAAAACCGCAAATCCAGTCGATTTCCTCCTCCTACATTAATCCTTTATTGGAGCCATTTTTTTTTTACTGCACATTTTTACTCACTGGAATTCTTATAAAGAGGGGACTAACCATTTGGTTTGAATTAGTTTGCTTTTGTTTAGGTTGGCTGACTGTAACTCTATGCTTTCTCCATGTTGGTGGTGAGCAAATACAAGAATGTGATGAGAAGCCCCATTCCAGCCTTCCTGCTGTCTTAGCATTGTAAAGTGCTGTAGTGATGGACTCCATACCAATCTGCTGGGCTCCACTGGAGGAGAGGAATTAAAGACAGAGGCTGGTGTGATGGGTCCTCGTTCAAGTGTTTTAGATTTGTGACCCCTCTTCATCAGGAGGTCACCCATTCACATGCTTGCACTGTCGGGGTGAGGATCTAAGCCTATTCGTAAAAGCTGCTTCTGTGTTTTGATCACTCACAGTAAAGGAGACTGAAATAAAGCTGTCCATGTGTATGAGTGTGTGATTTTAACCTTAACAAAGAAAGAAGTTGGGTGTGCTGTTCACTGATGAGCCAAAACATTATAACCACTTAGAGCTGAATCAAATAATGTTGATCATCTCCTAACAAGGGCACATGTCAAGGTCTGGGTAGATTAGATGGTAAGTGAACAATCAGTTCTCGTATTCAACATGTCTGATGCAGGAGAAATGGACAGGAGTAAAGACCTGAGGGACTTTGACTAGGGCCAAATAGTTACGACCTGACAACTGGGTCAGAGCATCTCTGAAACATCAATGCTTGTGGGACGCTCCTGGTCAGCAGTGGTGGCCTACCGACAGTGGTCCAAGGAGGGACAAAGCACAAACCGGCGACAAGGCGTTGGGTGTCCAAGGCTCATCAGTGTCAACAAAGGCTATCCCGTCTGGTCTAAACCGACAGAAGGTTTACTGTGTCACAAGTCACAGAAAATGTTAATGATGGTGTACGGGAATAATGTGTCACAACACATAATGCATCGCACCCTGGGCCGTATGGGGCTGGGTAGTCGCTGTCTGATCAGAGTGCCCATGATGACCCCTGACCCTGTCCACCGTAGAAAGCGCCTACAATGCATCAAAACTGCACGTTGAAGCAATGGAAGATGGTTGCCTGGTCCGATAAGTCCCATTTTCTTTTACATCACATGGACAGCAGTGTATGTGTGGGCCGTTTTCCTGGGGAAGTGATGGCACCAGGATACACTGTGGGAAGACAACAAGCCAGTGGAGGGAGTGAGATGCTCTGGGCAATCTTCTGCTGGGAAACCCTGGCTCCTGCGCTCCAAATTCTCTAGATCTGAAATTTAATCTGAAAAAAATAATTTGGAATTTGGAAGTTGAGGTAACTCTTGACCCTAAATGGGGGCGGAGAGTCGGCAACATACCATGAATAAATCGGCATCCATATTGCTGAAAGAATCACATTTGTTTAATAAACAACCAAGGCACACTCAATAATTATATATGTAGTAAATTAACACTCCGAACTGTGATCCTTTTCACCTAAGCACCACGAACTGTGCCAGAACACAATACATATTCCCACTATATTATTTTGAGCGGCTGTTCAATCTAAAAGCAAATGCAAAGTTTATATTAGATACTAAACAGAATTACAGTATAAATTGCAGTACAGGCCTATTATTGTATAGTAATAATAGAAAATCACAATGGAATACCCTTATCAGTCAGCAAATTCCACTTGGCTCCTCTTCTGTCCATCTCTGTAAGACACAGTAAGTTGGAATGATCAATACGTTGGCCTGAATTAGCTAGTGTGATATTACACTGTTTGCAAGTTAAATATTGAGGATTATCATATTAATTATTAAAATGTTTTGTTCAATTGTCTGAATGAAATTCACTAGCTTACGTAGGCTACAGCAATGGACTTATCACCAAGCCACAGGCTAATGTTTGCCATGCAAACCAATTACTCTGTAGCAAGTAAGCTCTACTTGGACATAATTTGATAAACAAATTTGGATTTATTATAAGAAGTTTGGTTTGATGGACAGTAAACATACCTCTCTATCACGGTTAAAATTAACGGAGTAGATTATATTTTGAGTTTCTGCATGTACACTCCGCCTCTCGCATTCATAGACGTGAGCGTTTCACACCGAGCTTTCACCACTACTACATGCAATGACTGGGACACCCTCTAACATAGGTGAAACACGATTGGCTCATAATTTGAAGGCGACAGCAAATACAGTTCAAGCTGCAAGTAAAACTAAGCAAAAGACTGGTGGACAGAATACCACTATTTTTCATTATAGAGTCCCAGAATGCCGTTTTGGTCCGTTCCGCACCAGTAGTCACAGCCCTAACCAATGCAATGATTTTATGGAATTACAAATGGTACATAGAAATGTTGTTCTATTTGACATTTTATTGAAAAATACTCTCAAAATGTTGTACTGTTTGCTGACTTTGGTTTTATGTTTACCGTCATCTTCAACACCTCACAGGAGACATGCTGCATCCCGGCTTGTTTTAAGTCCTCCATCACCATCCCGGTCCCCAAGAAACCAAGGATCACAAGACTTAACAACTACAGACCTATCGCCTCAACCTCTGTGGTTATGAAGTCATTTGAGTGCCTTGTACTGTACTGTACTCAAGACCATCACCGAACCTCTACTAGGATCTACTGCAGTTTGCCTACAAAGCCAACATGGATCCTCACTTCATCTTCCAGCATCGGGACTCCCCTGGAACCTACACCAGAATCCTGTTTATGGACATCATTTCCGCATTTAACACCATAATTCAGGACAAGCTATTCCAACTGGGAGTGCCGGAGTCCACATGCAGGTGGATCACAGTCTTCCTGTCCTAGAGGAGGCAGCATGTGAGGCTGGGGAAGCACCTGTTCGACCCCCCTGACCATCAGCACCGGCTCCCCTCAAGGCTGTGTCCTGCCCCCCTACTCTTCTCCCTGTACAACAACAGCTGCACCTCCAGTGACCTCTATGTCAAGCTTCTGAAGTTTGTGGATGACACCATCCTCATCAGATTCATTTCTGATGGAGACGAGTCTGCCAACAGGTGGGACATTGACCATCTGGTGTCCTGGTGCAGTCAGAAAAACTTGGAGCTTAACGCCCTAAAGACTGGAGATGATAGTGGACTTCAGGAGAAGCCCAGCTGCAATTCACCTGATCGCCCTTGGGTGGCTCCCCAGTCAATTCTTTGGAGTCCATTCACATTCTGGTCACCATCATCACGAGGACCTCAAGTGGGAGCTGAACATCACCTCTCTTACAAAGACAGCACAGCAGAGGATGTACTTCCTGTGACAGCTGAAAAATTAAACCTGCCAACGACTGTGATGGTGCATTTCTGCACTCCCATTAGAGTACATCCTGACCTCCTCCATCACTGTCTGGTATGCTGCAGCTCTGCCAAGGACAAGTGCAGGCTGCAACGCATCATCCACTCTGCTGAGAGGATGATTGGCTGCAATCTGCCGTCTCTACACGACCTGCACACCTCCGTCTCTACATGACCTGCACACCTCCAGGATGTGGAGACGAGCGGCAAACATCGGGGCTGATCCGACTTGATTATTCAGTGCTCTAAAGTCTGGCAGAAGGCTGAGGTCTATCAGGATCAAAACTTCCCACCACAAGAACAGTTTCTTTCCTAGCCCTAATGAAAATGCCCCAGTAACCAAAGTGAATATAGCCCGCTCTCAACATACACACACAACCCTAAACAGGACAAATCTATTATCCCTCCCCACATACATAAACAACCCTCAACTGGACAAAATCTTGCACCTTACATATACTTTTTTGTTATTTTTGTTTCTTAATTTCTTAATTCCTTAATATTCAACCCCTTTGCTGTGGAAGCGTGCAGTTTTTATTTAAATGTATCTATTTATTTTCCAATGAGGTTACATATTAACAGTATTACTCCAATAAATGTATATTTAGCTTCATACTGCATATACATACATACACTCACCTAAAGGATTATTAGGAAAACCATACTAATACTGTGTTTGACCCCCTTTCGCCTTCAGAACTGCCTTAATTCTACGTGGCATTGATTCAACAAGGTGCTGAAAGCATTCTTTAGAAATGTTGGCCCATATTGATAGGATAGCATCTTGCAGTTGATGGAGATTTGTGGGATGCACATCCAGGGCATGAAGCTCCCGTTCCACCACATCCCAAAGATGCTCTATTGGGTTGAGATCTGGTGACTGTGGGGGCCATTTCAGTACAGTGAACTCATTGTCATGTTCAAGAAACCAATTTGAAATGATTCAAGCTTTGTGACATGGTGCACTAACCTGCTGGAAGTAGCCATCAGAGGATGGGTACATGGTGGTCATAAAGGGATGGACACGGTCAGAAACAATGCTCAGGTAGGCCGTGGCATTTAAACCATGCCCAATTGGCACTAAGGGGCCTAAAGTGTGCCAAGAAAACGTCCCCACACCATTACACCACCACTACCAGCCTGCACAGTGGTAACAAGGCATGATGGATCCATGTTCTCATTCTGTTTACGCCAAATTCTGACTCTACCATCTGAATGTCTCAACAGAAATCGAGACTCATCAGACCAGGCAACATTCTTCCAGTCTTCAACTGTCCAATTTTGGTGAGCTTGTGCAAATTGTAGCCTGTTTTTCTATTTGTAGTGGAGATGAGTGGTACCCGGTGGGCTCTTCTGCTGTTCTAGCCCATCCGCCTCAAGGTTGTGCGTGTTGTGGCTTCACAAATGCTTTGCGGCATACCTCGGTTGTAACAAGTGGTTATTTCAGTCAAAGTTGCTCTTCTATCAGCTTGAATCAGTCGGCCCATTCTCCTCTGAACTCTAGCATCAACAAGGCATTTTCGCCCACAGGACTGCCGCATACTGGATGTTTTTCCCTTTTCACACCATTCTTTGTAAACCCTAGAAATGTTTGTGAGTGAAAATCCCAGTAACTGAGCAGATTGTGAAATACTCAGACCGGCCCGTCTGACAACAACAACCATGCCACGCTCAAAATTGCTTCATTCTGACATTCAGTTTGGAGTTCAGGAGATTGTCTTGACCAGGACCACACCCCTAAATGCATTGAAGCAACTGCCATGTGATTGGTTGATTAGATAATTGCATTAAATGAGAAATTGAACAAGTGTTCCAAATAATCCTTTAGATGAGTGTACATTTCTAGAGACAGATACATCTATATTTCTACAAATACAGTACATACACCCACATATATATAATATACCAATATTTCTTCAGATAACCATGTACCCTCCCAAGCACTCACATATACATATACACATATACATACATACATATATGTAAATATAAGGTTTTTATTTAAAACATTTCCCCCTCAAAATTTCAGTTTCTTTTTCAATTGAATTGTTCACATTATAAGTCACATTAAAAGTGGAAAAAGTTCTGACATGATTTATCTTTGTCTCATTCTTTTACATCACAAAAACCTGGCATTTTAACAGGGGTGTGTCGAGTTTTTATATACACTGTATGTTAAAGAAAAATAGCTATAGACTTTAACTATCAATCTCCCCTATCCTACCCCAACTTCCCTCACTCCTGAAGCACACATTAATAAAAATAAGGGGAAAAAATATAAATAAACTCAATCATAATAATAGTAATAAAGAAAATTATTAAAGAAATATATGAATTCAAAAATATAACACGTTAAGAAAAGAAAAAATACAATTAAATATATATGATTTTATTTCTCTTGCAACTATTTGGGCTTAACATATTTTCCTGCATTTCAAGCTGTAACTAATAGTATTCCTTACAGTTTCAAAAATCATTGTCCAAGCCTTAATTGTTCCTTGACTAACACAATTAATTCTTCCTGTTGGTAAGTCCAGTTTAATAACCTCCAAACGAAACAGAAGCCATTGTTTAAAAGGGAGAGTATGTGGTGATTGCCATCTAAGAGCCAACTGAAAACATGCTGGTTTAACAGAAAAATAATTAGGGTACAATTACCATTGGCCTCCACATGTGAGCCATTAAAGTTGCTATCACATTTTATGGATAGAAACCCCTACTGTTGAAGAATTGGTAAGGTTGTGAATCTGATGGAAAATGAGGACCAAAGAGCATTCCATAGAGATAAAATAATATAATGAATGGAAAATTAGGAAAATGGTACAAAATGATTTCCAAGTGTTTGGATATCTGAGTGAGCACAGTTGGATCAAAAATCAGGAGATGATACCTGCATTACACCACCCACTACCTGCCAAGAAGAGGTTGTCCCTTACTCAGCACTCCAAAAAGGTGACTTGTGGGAGAAGCCACAGTGGGGTCAACAATCACTTTGAAGGAGCTAAAGAGTTCAGTGGCTGGGAGTGGAATGGAGGTGCACCAATCAATCAAAAGTCAATGAAAAATATTGCAAATATTGTAGGAGAACCTGCTTCAGTCGGCAAAATGTGCTTGGGAGGAAATTCCATTTTCAGCAGGCCAATGATCTAAAGCACAAGGCCAAGCAACATTGGATTACTTTTACAAAATCTACACACAATGCCCAATAATGGCCAAGCAAAAACATTTATTTGTATTTCTGTGAATTCACAAAAATAAGTGAACTATCACATTTAGATAAATATTCTGACCCCTTCACTATACCTTGTTAAGCCACAAATTCAAGCCCCATGTCGTCTTGGGTATGACTATTCGAGCACACCTGTATTTAAGGAGTTTCTATCTTTCTTCTCTGCAGATCATCGCAGGCTCTCTTAAGTTGGATGGGGATGTCACTGGACAGCCATTTCCAGGTCTCTAAAGAGATGTTTGATTGGGTTCAAGTTTGGCTGTGCCACTCAGGGCCAATCGAAGAATTGTCTCGAAGCCACTCTGCACTGCATTGTCTTGGCTATGTACTTAGTTTTCATATTAGAAGGTGAAACTTCAATAGCAGTATGGAGCAGGTTTTCATCAATCTGACTAGTCTCCCAGTCCCAGCCACTAAAAATATCCACCACCATCCTTCACCATTGGGATTGTATTGCCCAGGTGATGAGCTTTGCCTGGTTTTCTTCAGATACAATGCTTGGCATTCTTGTAAAAGAGTGTAATCTTGGTTACATCATACCAAAGAATCTTGTTTCTCATGGTCTGAAAGTCCTTTTAACACCAAGCAGGATGTCATGTGCATTTTACTGAGGAGTGCTGCACAGATGGTGGTCCTGGAATGTTCTCCCATCTTTACACAGGAACTCTAAAGCTCTTGTAAGGGTGACTATCGGGTTCACCCCCAATTGCACAATTTGACTGGGCAGCTATCTCTAGTCTAGGAAGATTGATGGTGGTTCCAAACTGTCCATTTAAGAATGATTGAGGGAATTGCATTCTTTGGGACCTTCAATGTTGCAGAAATCATTTCGTGCCCATCCACATTGCCTCGACACAATCCTGTCTTGGAGCTCTACAGACAGTTACTTTGACCTTGTGGCTTGGTTGTTGCTGCCATTCATTGTCAACTGTGGGACCTTATAGATAGGTGTGTTCTTTTCCAATACAATTTAGCATAGGAGGATTTCAATTAAGTTGTAGAACCATCCCATAGGTGATCAGTGCAAACAGGATGAACCTGAGCTAAATTTTGAATATCATAGCAAAGGCTACCTACAGTTATGCTCATAAATTTGCATACCCTGACAGAAATTGTAAAATTTTGAAAATATGACTGATCATGCAACAAAAAAATTGGTATTTTATTTAAGGATAGTGATCATACTGTATGAAGCCATGTATTGTCACATAGTTGTTTGGCTCCTTTTTAAATCATAATGATAACAGAAATCACCCAAATAGCACTGATCAAAAGTTTACATACCCTTGAATGGTTGACCTTGTTACAGACACACAAGGTGACACACACTGGTTAAAATGGCAATTAAAGGTGAATTTCCCACACCTGTGGCTTTTTAAATTGCAGGTGTCTGGGTATAAATAGTCTATGAGTTTGTTAGCTCTCACGTGGATGCACTGAGCAGGCTAAATACTGAACCGCGGAGAGCAGAAAAGAACTGTCAAAAGACCTGCATAACAAAGTAATGGAACTTTATAAAGATGGAAAAAGATATAAAAAGATATCAAAAGCCTTGCAAATGTCCGTCAGTACTGTTCAATCACTCATTAAGAAGTGGAAAAGTAGGGGATCTCTTGATACAAAGGCAAGGTCAGGTAGACCAAGAAAGATTTCAGCCAAAACTGCCAGAAGAAAAACTAACAGGTAACCTCAGGAGAAATATAGGCTGCTCTTGAAAGAAATGGTGTGGTTGTTTCAAGGAGCACAATATGACAATACTTGAAAAAAAATTAGCTGCATGGTTGAGTTGCGGACCCAGGCTCAGAGAGGTGACCAGTCCTCTTCTGGCTGTACCGGGTGAGATATTAAGAGTCCAATTGGAATAATTAATAAATGCATGTGGGCTAAATCTTGAGTCTATTTAAATTTAGACTAGGTCAGAAGTATGACTAGATGGACAAGGACAGGGAGAGCAATGGGCCCCCCAAACCAGGTACTCCGCACTTGTGGAAAGCTGTGTACGGTCTTGGACTTTCCAGCACGACAATGACTCAAAGCACAAGGCCAAGTTGACCCTCCAGTGGTTACAGCAAGAAAAGGTGAAGGTTCTGGTGGCCATCACAGTCTCCTGACCATAATATCATCAAGTCACTCTGAGAAGATCTCAAATATGTGGACCATGCAAGATGACCGAAGACTTTGCATGACCTAGAGGCATTTTGCCAATACGAATGGGAAGCTATACCACCTGCAAGAATTCGGAGCCTCAGAGAGAACTATAACAAAAGACAGCTTGTTGTCAATGATGCTATACGCAGTATTAAGATCTAAGGGTATGCAGACTTTTGGACAGGGGTCAGTACATTTTTTTTTTGTTGCCATGTTTTGTTTTATGATTGTGCCGTTCTGTTATGACCTATAGGTGAATGTGAATCCCATAAGAAAGAAAATACATGTGTTTTGCTTGCTCACACATGTTTTCTTTAGAAATGGTACATATATTATCAATTCTCCAAGGGTTTGCAAACTTTTGAGCACAACTGTATGTAAATGCGATATATAGTATTTTGTTTTTGGTACACCATCTTATGTGGATCATTATGTTTTGAGTAAAAAACATAATCAAAATAAAGGAGCCAAATTAACAGCAAAATAGTAGTTGTGAATAATTTCCCAATCACCATAAAAAGCTGTTTAAAAAGAGAATGAACCATCACTAGTTGGTGTTCAAAATTGAAAAGAAGCAGGGACACTGCGGGTTGGCGAGACATAAACTGAAGACAAATAACTAGCTGGCTACAAAAATATTTTACCAGATGAAGTATGCACAAGCATTATCTAAAGAATGTGAATAATACATGTCACCAATGGAACAGCAACAACTATTTTTTTTTTCTATAATCTGCCAGCTAGTAAAAATAAATTCACCAGTACTGGTACTGTTTGCATGCGAAAGATGTTTACTGGTGCCAATTGGGCATTGTTTAAATGCCACGGCCTACCTGAGCATTGTTTCTGACCATGTCCATCCCTTTATGACCACCATGTACCCATCCTGTGATGGCTACTTCCAGCAGGTTAATGCACCATGTCACAAAGCTCGAATCATTTCAAATTGGTTTCTTGAACATGACAATGAGTTCACTGTACTGAAATGGCCCCCACAGTCACCAGATCTCAACCCAATAGAGCATCTTTGGGATGTGGTGGAACGGGAGCTTTGTGCCCTGGATGTGCATCCCACAAATCTCCATCAACTGCAAGATGCTATCCTATCAATATGGGCCAACATTTCTAAAGAATACTTTCAGCACCTTGTTGAATCAATGCCACATAGAATTAAGGCAGTTCTTAAATGAGTGAGATGTGTGATGATTAAGAAATACACTATGAACCTTAGTCCAGAAGACAATGTTTTTTTTGTTGACAGATATTCTGTGTTTTTCTGGTCTGTCTCTTCATTGCTTACATTATAAAATGTTTATCACAGTAACTACTATATATCTGACTGAACAGCCAATTCCAAACATCACTGGGAAAAAGTAAGTGTTTTGTTCTGCTTTAGCTCATTATCTAACGGGCACATAACATAATTTAACATTTCCTTTGTGTTCCGGGACACCGTGGCAATTAGCTAACAAGTGGGTCATTCATTAAACAGGCCCATGGCCCTGGAGAGAGCTATCGGCCTCCAGGGCAACACAACTATTCTACTACATTTTGATTGGTAAACATTTATAAAATCAGTTAGAACCTGGTCTCCGTGGGTCATTAATTGTAGTGATTATTTGCAACAAATATCTTCCTTTGGACATTTTTGGTATCATGTATACAGCGAGTTCTGAATAAATACACCTTGTCCATAGGGTGCCAGGCTGTGCCTATACCAAGATGTTACAGGCTCATAATAAGTGAAAAAGTTCTTCAGAATTTCAGCTACAGGGATGTATAAGGAAACAAACACAAGCAACGGTAACACTATTCTTCCATAGCTGTTGAAAAGGCATAAATAATGAAGGCCTGTTGCTTTTCCAGCTATTGCATGTGACCCAATGCTCTGGTCCTGCGTTAGAAAGAAGGTGCAACAGAGACAGAGGGCCAGGGGAGACAGTACCAATGAGGAGGGTATTGACCTGCTCCCTCTGTAGCGATCCCATTCTGCTGAACACTCAGAAACACACAAATAATGGCCTGCTCCGACCTGAAATAGACAGACACCCTCTTTGAAATAGTTTACGTAAAGATAAATACTTAATGTAGCATGCTTTCTGATGAAATAATTCATAGAACACACTAACATTTGTAATAGCTAACCAGACCCTCACAGCGTTGGAAGAGTAGACTCAAGGCTGATCAATAGAGGCCTTGGGGTTTTTATTTACTGTTCCCTGATCAAGGCTGTGAGATTAGTACAGGTACAGTGTAAATAGGACTGCTCCCTGCGAATAGGTTGCAGCAGCTCTGCATCACAGGTTGGCGCATCGCTCTCTCATTAATATGATTATGAAAACAGCCTTCGGGCAGTGTTGGATGCAGAGCAGGAGCTGCCCACACTAAGGCACAATGGCAGACCACAGTACATTTTTTTACCGGCCCCACTGCTGCACCTGTTTGTGAACAGTGGTTACAAGAAAGTCTATTATACAAAGCAGAATGTATAATGGCACAAAAAAGACATTTGACACATTTGATTGCAGATAGGAAACAACTAATCTTTTGTCGTCACTGAATATATTTTCTTATTCTATATTTGTCCAATGTTTATTGAAAATAAAGATGTGGTAAAAAATACACTAAAAAGGGAAAAAGCGAAGTCAAAATCTAGTATTTTGTATTTCAGACATGACTTTCAGAAGTTGTCATAATCAGAGAAGGGTGAAAACACTTCTACCATCTATTAATCTCTTAGTGTCATTTGCGTATATCTTTACCTTGCGGGATCTTGAACCAGATTTTCACCTCCTCACTCAACCAGACAAAACAAGTATTATAAAGCTATGTTCCATTTTCAGCAAATTCACTAGAACTAGATATTCCCAGTTCAACGCATGGCAATGCTAGCTCTAGAACACAATAGTTATACCTGGAATCATTAATAATATCATGCACTGATACTTAGACTGAGGCTATAAAAATGTAGAGGTGCACACCATGTATTACATCAAAGTTTAGACATCAGCATGTCTTATGAGGCTAACGAAGTTGTGGTGATCTTGGGTGTTTTATCCAATAATTTACTGGTACATGTAGCTACTGTAATACATTGTGCACCCCAATTATTTTAAGACTCTGGTTTACTCCCTTAAACATGCACTGATCCCCTAACATGAAACTATATTTAAAACAAAGGATACATTTCAGGGATTTATATTATTTTGCTTACAAAATAATAAGTGATAGTAGTTGGATCAAAGTCTAAAAGATCAGCCTAAATGGACCTACGATAGTTTTTGGAGAAATGCATTCATTCATACTTTGCTCTAGATAGTGATTTGTGTTAATGTTTAACTTAGGCCTATGGGACCACAACTGCCTTTATACAACAGCAGCAGTTGAAATATACAATAACCATTGACATTTTGATACAATAGCCATAGACAAGTTTTTTTTCTAGATTGCCTGTTGGCATTACTTCTTCAATAATAACCAGTCACAAAACACACTTGCAGGTTGTGCCTTTCCTACATAACAGATAAAAAGTGTAACGTTTTATAGACTGAATACACATTATAGCAGATGTTGTCACAGATGTGGCAAAAGAATTGTATACAAACATAAACAATGCAGTGGATTAAATCAAGTAACCCTAATGACTACTGTTTACAATGTGCATGGGACTTCAGCATAGCTTGAATGTTCGCATACATGTGGTTGAATGTGTTTTTCCTTACAGTATGTTGAGCGTGCAAGTCTGTTTGTCCACGGAGTGTGTGTGTGTGTGTGTGTGTGTGTGTGTGTGTGTGTGCGTGCAAAAGGGCTCTAAGGTGCAGGGCAGATAGGCGGTTAGTTTAACAGTCTGATGGCCTGGGGGTAGAACCTTTACCAGTCTCTCTGTCCCTGTTATGATGCTCCTGAACTGTCTCTGTCTGCTGGATCAGTGATTCCTGACTCCGGTCCTTGAGTAATCCCAACAGGACACATTTCTATTGTAGCCTTGGAAAAGCACACCTGATTTAACGTGTCAACTAATTATTAGGCCCTCAATAAGTTGAATTGAGTATATGTTCATCCAGGGGGGACTCAAGGATCAAAGCAGGGAACCACTGTGCTGGATGGTAGCAGCACAAACAGCCTATTGGGTGGTTGATGGTCTTGATGATCTTTGTTACCTTTCTGAGGCATGTCTGGAGTAAATGGAATTCATCCTGGATGTCGCTTTCAAAGTAAATACAGAATTTATGATAAATGCAAGAGGACTAATAGGTTGTAGAATGACCAACAAAACTCTAGTCTGGCTTCATAAAATGTTCACTGGAGATGGTGATTGGGTTTACTTGGCTGATGCGTGTTGTTGGGTTCAGTGTTTACAATGATCTAAAGGAGAATGTTGAGTTGATGTGATCTCGTTTGCAGGTTGCCGAATGGAATGTTTTACAGAAAGAGCAGTACCATATTAGTCCAGTAGATGGAACTCCACTGTGGGGAGAACATGAAGACAGTATTGATCTCAATTGGCGTGCCAGTGGTTTTCTCTTAAAGTACAGCACAGACATTTCTTTTCTCTAATATTATGTTCTAACTAGGGATGGTATATTCACTGTATAACTTTAGAATGAGTTGCCTTGATCACGTACACTGATGTCTTTTTAATCTTTTTTTCCCAGTAGTATAAATACTCCATGGTAAACCTCAGATAAACAATTTAAAAATACAATCAAATATAATTCCAGAGACATTAACTGTGAGACAGTACTCTCCTGTCTGTCCTGTTAGTGCACCATAGGACGATTGCCACAGTTGTGCTACATGAGAAACTGACTCCGGAGACAGCAGCAGATAGTGGAGACAGACATCTGAATCCCTGCTCCTGAAAGACAAGCACTAGCAGTATGGAGTTTACCCACTCCCAATGCAGGATGATGGAAAAGCCAGATAATTCATGTCAAAGTGCAGAACAACAATGCAGCATGGTGCTTTGTTTCGCCATTTTCAAAGGGGTTTGTTCTTTGATAAGGCCCTGGAAACAGTTAGCAACATCCTGGAGGGAATCTATGGAAAATAATACACTTTCTATCAATGGTGTTGTTCTTATCCCAGAGTGGCATTTGGTGGGTGTGGGAATACTGTGCATTCTGGGTGCTGCTGCTCAGAGATAGCATTCAGAGGCCAGGGCACAAAACAGCTCGTATTCAACCCAAGGTACCATAGGCCCTACCCCTCACATCACATTGTACACAGGGATGGCCAATGTGCACAATATTTGGTTTAGTGACAAAGAAATAAGTCAACTTCTGATAGTAAAGGTTTAGCTGGAAGGTTTGCAGTATGTCTATGTGTGTGTGTGTGTGTGTGTGTGTGTGTGTGTGTGTGTGTATGCGCACGCGCATGCTCACAATCTCAATAATTGAATAACAGAATATGTTATGCTCAATGTGCTGATGGCATTGAGACTCATCAGCAGCATGCAATTACACACACACACATTCTATATAATCTCACTGTCTGAGCACAGTAGTGGAAGTGAGAGACATTTGCTAGTGGATTTATAAACATTAACATCTGACATATCCTTACAAAGGTATATATTTGTGCAACACATGGCTTACATGGAAGGAGGAATAAAAAAAAAAGTTATGAATGATTATTTAACAGATCATTGTTAATAATTAGTATCTCTGGATGCAGTCTGGCTCCACAGACTCTCAATCCATTTAGCGTGCGGCTCATCAGATAACATTGTGGGGCTCTAAGCACTTTTCATGAAACTTGGACCCATTGCTGCCACCCACAGAGTTACAGTGCATTGGGTAAATTAGTATTATGATTTTAACGGATAAATACCCGTTCCACCTAATTAATCTGCCACATCACAGGGGGATATAACACTGTGAGCCCAATAGATCAGAGAGCACATATCAAAGCCTTGAGCGCTGTGTGTCCTACACAGGCAGAAAGGAGGAGCCATGTTTATTTTTATGTGATGGTCAATGAGCCAGTGGCTAAAGAATGTAGCATTACAGACAATTTTAGTTTATTTGGAAGGATAGTTAGCATTTGTGCCAACAACAAGCATGTACCTAATTAGGGAAAGGAGTTTAAAACATTGTATTGACATTTTAAAGCTTTTTGAACACACATGTTGTTTGGAATTGGTGATTTACTGATTAGTATATACCTATAATATATGCCCAGAGAGAGACGTGCCTGGATCCAGAATTTAGCTCCTTGTTGTAATACATTATTAGATGGGTAGTAACCAGTATGTATGTAAAAGCACTGTTGATTTCGAAGCATTATCGTAATAATACTTATCCTATTTAATAGTTATAGAATACAACAGAGGTGTCAAACAAGGTTCCATGGAGGGCTGAGTGTCTGCAAGTTTTTCTCTCACATTGTACTTGATTTATTAACTAGGTCACTAATTGGTTAGTTTCTACCCTCACCTGGTTGTTTAGGCTCGAACTGGGAACCGATTTACGGGAAAAAACAAAAACCTGCCCACACTCGTCCCTCTGAGGAACCGGTTTGAAACCCCTGGTATACAAAAACCAGAACAATATTTAATTATAAACAATTTATCATTCACTATTTGGCCAAAAGGTGTACTGCATGTGCTTCCCATACTGTTTGACCAGTCAAGTCTATTACACTGAAAGTTTCAACTTCAACCAGTGAATGCTAGGGACAGCTAGGTGTGCTAACGATCGGCCTGAATCATAAAGTTAACATGGTAATATCGCATGGAAACCCAGTGCTTTGCCTTGGACTCATTCATTGTGAAAACTCCTAGTAGTATGTCTTGTCATGTCTGTCAGAGCTGTCTGCTCTTTTTTATACAATATTGTTTTTACAGAAACTAAAGGTGATACTCACAGTCTACCTACCATAAAGGAATAATTGATAGTGCTTCAGATGATGGTGCTCAATGGAACTTTCAATGCTTTAGCAGTTTTCAGAGTGTATATGCAGGCTAAAATTTCTGCAATGATAAAAAGTAGAAGCTCAGTATTTAGAAATCGTGATCAAAATACAGCTTGACCGGTTGTTAGCAGAAAGGTTACATCATTTGTTGGACTTGTTATTATCACAGCTGGGGGAAAAAACCTGGAAATTTACTCTGCAATCCGTTTTGTACATATTCCTCATGTTTAAGGGTACCAAAAGTACCATTGGCTTTCTAGTTGTTTCTTATTAGGCAGGTTTGTTTGCATCATTACTGCACGCACAAGTGATCTGTCTTGGTTCTAGATATTTGAATTTGTGTTGGTTGCTTGCATCTGACAACACAAGGACCAAAGAACTGTCAGTGCTGACCATCATGATGCAGATAAATCAGATTTAACCCTTTGACGCGTACGATCGCACCTGCGTGATCAGGCTAGAGTGGTCCCTGAAGCGTACGACCACACCGGTGTGATTAGAACGTATAGTTTAGAACGCACCATTAAAACGTCTAGGTACGAGTGACGTAACAATGGCTGGCCAAACCAAGCTTTTATTTACTCACATTTAGCTCAAACAGTGTTTATAACTTTATTTCATCATTGTATTTGTTTCAAGACCACACTATATTAACCAGGTAGCAAGCAGTCAGATCGGGACAAGAAGGGTTATACTTACGTACCAACAGGCAGCCAACACTAATACACACAAAATGATATTAGCGACTATTATAGAGCATCTTAACATTTCCTGGAAGAGTTACCCGTTTTTGGGCGCCACTATGCTTTTTTAATCAACCAAAGATAAAGAAAGGCGAGTAACTCTGAGACCTGATGTTCATTTACATTTGCCAGTCTTTCAGACAGATTTACCATCCTGGGAAAGCTATGATTTATCCCAATATATCACTGTAAAAATAACTATGATTTCAATACTATTAATAACACGCAATGAAAGCAACTGTGCTGGATATAGACACTTAATAGCGCATTTTAAGTTTAAAATAATTGCGACCCCCGCCCTTTGCCTCACAATAGTTTGATCCAGTGCTCAGCAGTGACACATCATGCAGCTAGAGTTCGTGTGTGAGTTTCGGTGGCTGACTGACTTTCAGTAAGTAGATCAAAACAAAGGATATGTTAGACTTTTTTTTGTATTTCTACAGCTCAATGCAATAAGACACATTAAGAACCGTCACCAATCTTCATTTTCGCTGCACTGAATTACAGGTCACACTTTGTTAGTTAGCGGTTAGCTGACATTTGCTAGCTAGCTACAGTTACACATCAAACAACTTTTGCAGCTCTTTGCATTCGAGTCAATGAGAGAAGCTTGCAATGCAATGTATTTAGTGTTCCTTACCTGGCAAGGTGACTGTTCATGTCAACCGTCTAAACGGCACTCAATGACCGTAGCTAAAGTAGGGTTAATCCAGTCAGTTTGTTGTTATGTTGGTAGGGTACACAATAGCTCAATTGGCAGATCTAGCGGACCGAATGGCGCAAACTAAAACAGTATTACAGCACTACTTTTGTTGAGAAAAAAGCTCAAGGTAAAATCGACTTTTTCACTGATCGTATTTGTCGATGACTAAATCAGAATTCATAATTTGTCAAACTTTTGAGAGCTTCTGAATAATTAAGTAAATAAATTATTTACACACCAAAGTTAGCTTATGTTTTATTGATACAACAAGTGAAGCGTGTCAGTTTCTTTTGAGCCGCGATCTTTAGAAAAAGGACAGCATTTTTAAGATCAATAATTATTCAATATACATTTTTAACAGTTACTACCGGTGCTGATATCACGTGCAAAAAAACTAAAACTAGGGGGCCGTTAAGGCATATGAAACTTATGCGTGAAAAAGTTCATCTGAGACAACTGCTTGGCAAATTAAGGAAAAAACTGATTGGCTCAGCAACTGCAACTTATTTGATGGACCAATCAAGACCTCTTCAGTGGAAATATCCTCACCATACTGAAGAAAAATCCTAAGAACTGTCAGACAGATTGGGAACACTCAAGAGGTTAGGTGTGGATGTGTCAGCCACTACCATTGGCAGAAAACATAATCAGCTAAACGACAGATGAATAGCTAGAGCTTTTAGAGCACAACTTTCAGTACCACCCCCCCATATTCAGTGGGAGTTGAGGGTATAAAACATTGGGATGTGATGAGTCAATAAATTACTCCATGAATTACATCACCCAAGCTATGTAAACAAAAGGCACTCCCTAAAACATAGTACTCAAACAAGAATACTTGTAAGAAAAGCCACAGAGAGGCCAGCAATCACTTTGACGAAGCTGGAGTGTTCAGTGGCTGTGAGTGGAGTAATGGTCGCCCAGTCAACAATAACATAAAAATGCATAAAAATTGCCTGTATGAGAGGATTGTAAGTAAGAAACCATTACTAAAAAGTTTAATGTGCAAGCTTGATAATTAAAAGGAGGGAAATACTGCAAGAGAACGTGATTCAGACTATAATAGTAAAAAACTGAAGCTTGGAAGGAAACATTTCAATGATCCTAATGCCAAAACTTTATTAGAGTGGCTTAAGATTGTTACTGGGAGAAACATAAGGAACAGACAGAGAGTTAGTGTTTTGGCCCTGAAAGCCTTTTGACAAAAGCACACAAGAGGGGAAAAGTCCTAAAACACTGTGGCAGTTCTGGAGGTGTGGCTGTAGCTTTGGTGGCCTCTGCACCCTTTTCTTTTCTGGGGCCCTTTTATCCTTTACCTGAGGAGGCCTGATCGGAGGCAGATGTACCTCCTCAAGGGGTGGCTGCTGAGCAGCGTTCAAAGGTGGCGCTGAGCTACATGGTTCTTAACCGGGCTATGCCCCCATGGTGAGGCAGGTGAGGTTGTGTTTACGCCACAACCACTAAAAGGTTCATGTCCCGTAGTCCAAGTTGTGAACTTAATCCCACTAACAATCTGTGGCACTATTTGAAATGTGTGGTCTACAAGTGTCATCTATTTATCTATATATGTACATTCAGACACCAGACTAATTATTTTATACTACTGAATTACAAATGGTACATTGAAGTTTTGTTCTGTTTGTTAACAATTATTGTAAGGTGATATTTGTTTCATGTTTGCAATTATATGAAACTAAGAAGGAAATTTGATGGTTGAACTTTGGGAAAAAATGTGGGATAACATAGCAAAATCCAGGTGTGCTATATTGATACTTTTAAAACAGTAAATCTGTATTCATCCAAGCAAAAGTTGTAATGTTAAAAACATGGGGAGAACAGAAGAAATGTAATAAAGAAACTAAAATGAATAGAAACCAATAATAGAAAACTGGATAAATAAACTAGGATCGACAGGAACAAAACATCACATTCAGTAAAACAAAAACAAAGACCGACAAGATAAATTGGGGAAACTTGAACTAAAATAGGGGTCCGTGATGAGGGATAACCGGTGTGGGCAATAATCAACAAAAACAGGTGTCCGTGATGAAGTGAGGGAGAGAGTGCACTGGATTCACTGGCACGGCTGTGATGAAGTGAGGGAGAGAGGGCACTGGATTCACTGGCACGGCTGTGATGAAGTGAGGGAGAGAGGGCACTGGATTCACTGGCACGGCTGTGATGAAGTGAGGGAGAGTGTGCACTGGATTCACTGGCACGGCTGTGATGAAGTGAGGGAGAGAGGGCACTGGATTCACTGGCACGGCTGTGATGAAGTGAGGGAGAGAGGGCACTGGATTCACTGGCACGGCTGTGATGAAGTGAGGGAGAGAGTGCACTGGATTCACTGGCACGGCTGTGATGAAGTGAGGGAGAGTGTGCACTGGATTCACTGGCACGGCTGTGATGAAGTGAGGGAGAGAGCGCACTGGATTCACTGGCACGGCTGTGATGAAGTGAGGGAGAGAGCGCACTGGATTCACTGGCACAGCAGGCTGCCATGCCGAAACATGACGATAGGTTCCTCTACAAATTATTGGTGTGCACAATAATGCAGAAAATAAATGGACACTTGTTTTTATCCGATGCATTTTTCTATTAAACATTTTTGGTATAAAGCCAGGACACAAGAGACGCCTTATCTCTACGCCTTACTGCTATAAAACATTGGTTACCAAAGCAATTAGATCAGTAAAATTGATGCGAAGTAATTCACGTGATGTAATTCCTTCAGAAGATGCATTTGATTATCAGCTGATGAGTGCTATACAAGGCCTGTGTGTGCACAATCTGTAAACGTTACTTCAGTGCAGCAATCGTACCTGATAGACAGCAAACATAAACAGATTATGCATGGTCCAGTAGTAGGCTAGTAGTCAATCTCTTTGCTGGGGATCCAATAACTCTAAGTCCAGTATGGGGGCACAGACTTTAATAATTGAGCTGGATAACTGAGAGAGAGGAAAATAATGTGCCAGTTTGAAAGCAAAAAAAGAGTAGCTTGCAAAATGTTTTTTTTTTTTTTTTTTTACCCAGAAATGTTGAAGACCCCTGAATTTATACCAATGATATCATCTGGTAATGGATACTTTTATAAAATATATGAATTAACAATGGAATGTACATTTTGGCATGCCTATTAAACAAATGTTTGGAAATGCCCTTATGAAGAGATCTGAGTAAAAACACTGATGTACAGTCTATATGAAAAAGCAAAGGAGGTAGCCCTCTCCATTTTTAACACATATTGGCTGTGCACTCCCAAGAAAATGCAGTGTTCTGCCAAGTTTACCACATATTCAGTGGTTACTGCTGTCTGTTGCACATGTGGTTTTTGCATACACTGTCCTCTCCAAGCTAAATCATCTGTGGTCCTTGGGCTTTCTTCTGATATGTAGCATTGGTGCCACCACTGCCACTGCAGTTTAAATTTTTTAAGCAAAGAAAAGGCATTTGTATGAAATAATAATGACCATTTCAGGCATAGTCTGTCATTTCCCTTCTCCTTTCTCTCACTCTTTCAGTCTCTACTCATCCCCCCTCCTTCTTTCCCTCCTCTTGTTCTCTTACATTCTATTTCCTCAATGGAAATGTCCTATATCTTTCAATTTTTCGTGTCCATATGTCCTTGTGAAGTTGTTTAATAAAAGAACAAATCTTCCCACTAATTTCATGCCAGAAAAAAAATTCTCATTGTTAACATAAAAAACTAAGTCATTCGAAGGTTCTGACGTTTCCATGTGAAAATGATCGCTGTGCCTCCATAAGTAGTTCTTTACATTTACATCACATAGCATCTCCCCTAATATTAGTAAAAGTACACTGATGAGCCAAGATATAATTCAAAACCTTCCTTTTCCACTTTTTTGGAAAGGAAAGAAAAAGGTGCAGTGGTCTCTTAATTTTTTCCAGAGCTGTATATATATACTTCCATCAATGTTTTCAAGTGTTTTATATTAAGGGATTGGATGTAATGCAAACACTTACATTGATGGAAGTTACCGGTGGTCTGCAAAATTTAAGCTGATCATACCCCTGAGAAATATCTAAAAACTAAATGTATGGGTTTACGTCTGTGGCAGCATTGCAAAAAAATACTTTCAGTGACATATTTAGGGGGATCTTATATTTTTTGGAAAACTACAATGTGGATTAGAGAGGAGTACATTTGACTTTCTGATGTGTTTGTCCTCAAAACCAGGTAGATTTTAAAAGGTGGCCTATAAATGAAAAAAGTAATGTCTGTAGTGAGTTAGAGAGTGCTTATTTTTCTTACAATGGCCAATGCAAGCGATGAGGAATAATTGTTCTCAAGTGTTGTTGCTTGGTAATATCTAACCATATCCAGTACCAGTCAAAAGTTTAGACACTCTTACCCATTTAAGTGAATATCAGGAAAACTCTGACTTGTGATGCCTATGTGATAACTGCCCAGCAAGGGTGACAGAGGGTTCAATTTTTGTTCTCAACCATCAACCATGAACGTGATGAATTTTTAACATATCTTTTCACCAACCCTGGCCCCCACCCTCAGAATATGCAAATAATTTTACATTCAGTGGTTTATGGATACTGGATGTGAAACGCTGTACTGTCACATGCTTTCAAACTTGGAATTTCATGGCTGTCTGTGTTGGTAGTGGTTATACTTAAAGATTATGCACATATAAACAACATATTACACATCCAGCACAACATATTACACATCCAGCACAAAAGTTTATAAAACTATTTTGTTAAATACAGAAGTCCCAGAATGCATCTTTAAGTTCCTAAACCAAAAGTAAAAGCTACACCCGATCAGCAACAGGAAAAGAGGCTGTGTTCGGGAAAATTGCATATTTCTTTGTTCGAGCGAATATTTCATAAATGGAAATTCTTCCACTGTGAATGACAGTTTAATCAAATATGACGTACAGTGCATTCACCTCGTGGGATAAGACATGCACACCTCTGTCGAACATCAAATAAACACAGACCTTATGACAAAAGGTCTTTCCAGCAGCAAAACAGGTTTTTTTCTCTGTCTTCCCTTAGAACCAGCATGCCTTTAGTCTCGGCAGTGTGTCACAATGCATTAAGAACTATGAGGTGCAGTATGTTCCATTTAATCTCCTTGACTTCCCCGGTTAGCAGTGGAACCATGAAGCAGCCCAGGGAGCGCTAGCATCCTGTTGTAAAACAAAGCTGCCTGACATGCTCGTTGCCTGAGGGGCCTGGGCTCTCTCTCTCCTAGTTATGGTGTGCCAGCATGCAAAACAATGACAAACCAGTCAGCTGACAAAGACACTAAGCTGTGCAGTCACTTAAAATGACAACACAGTCTGTTTGGCAGTGGAGTTGCAGGGTGAGTGGTGCCTTGGCCTGGGGTTCTGTATAATACTATGCTGTTACAGCTGTTAGACTAGAGAAGGTTTCCTCATAGATACTTTCGTAATAGTTATTATAAGCTAGGAAATAAATTGTGTACGGTACAGCTTAAAATGCAAGACATACGTTCTGATGTATACATTAAAGTTTTTTTTAAAAAGGTAGGCCAAAAATAGCCTGAGGGTTATATAGTGCAGAGTGTTTGTACTTCCAAGTATCACTCTTTTTTTAAAAAGAGGACGGGTTAAGTACAGCAGCCACATTGACCTAGTAAGTCCCAAATATTGGTGGCGAAGGCTTGGGTTAAACAGAAGCAGATGCCCTCTCAGACGGACATAGGGAGACGGGTGGGTGTTTCAGCTCCTGCCTGGGTCTCATCTCCTCAGACAACCCAGCTCAGCTTTCTCTCCCCATGTAATGATGATCCATAGCCAAATGACAAAGTTGACCCAATGACCCCAGTGAGGGTAATACAAAAACATGTAATCAAGTAAAGCATATTTGCTGTGTTTAGGTTATTCGATTGTGTCTCTCAGTATAGAAATCCTGCTGATTTCCTTGCATGTCTTGTTGACCCATATCCATTTTCCACCAGGTTTTGAGTTCCCCCAGTTTTTCCACCAGTTCTTGAGTTCTAAGAAGGGTGTCTACTGTGATACTGTCCAGGTATAGACATTGCAAATATGTCAATAATGCTTTGATGATCATGTAAAAATGCTAAATTATATGTTTGTCGTATTGATTTGTCTATCAACGTATCATGGTTTTTGTTTAGCTGCAGATTAGCTGCAGCTTCAGAAGGAACGAATGTTTGATCCAAATAAACAAATTTAATAAAGAATGTTTGTATTAAGTGATACGATAGTGGGGGGAAACTCCCTTTATATTGATGATAGCCTCAGTCTACAGATCAGTAATAGCTAGTCATCACAATCAAGCAGTAATCAGGGGAGATCTCTGGGACGCAGCCCTGCACTCCTCGTCCCCTTCATGATGGGACCCCACTTTAAAGGGTCATATGCCCCTGCTCTCCTCTCTGTCAGTCTGTATCCCTCTGTCTCCTCCTGCACCCATCACTTTTCTCATTAGCACAAAGCTGCCTTTTGGTGCATTGCATGTCAGGAGGCATGTCAAGGAGCCACTTGATATGACAGGACCAGAGTGACGACCAGGGGCAAGCATATGGTACCGATTAGGACCAAAACGAAGGGGATTCTATAAACACTACAAAATCAGACAGAGGCTGAGCACTCCACTCACTAAAAGCCATAGTACATATATAGCTTCCCCAATGGATGGCCAATCTTGATAGAACACATTCTTGTATGGTAAGAATCCAAAATGATCCATAGTTCTGCTAATGATTATCATGGGTATTGACATAATTTAGGAGCTTATCCACTTGACCACTTTGCCAGACTCATCTGACAGTTTTTTGACAGTTATTATACTGTTAGTCTTTCACTTTTTCATATTTTTCACTTAAAATGTCTTATGTTGACAACCAAAAATCTGTATTCATTATTCCTTATCCATGTCGGCTCTGCACCCAGAACTCTCTTTTCCAGAGAAAATGTTGCAATTTCAAACTGCAACAATGATTAACACTCCTAAAAACATGGAACAATTTATACAAACTTTTAATTTCCTGTAATAACCCTTTGACTCTTTAGATTATTTTATTTTTAAACTTTCAAAAAAATTAATAAACAAAAACGAACTCCCTCAGCCTAATAGATTAGAATATAATAACAAATATATAATATATATATATTTTTTTTTTCTTCTAAATATTCATTTAAAAAAATCTGTTCGAAAACATTAAGGGAACACTGCCAGAGCACTACCAGAGCACTGCCAGAGCCCTACAAAATGACATCCAGCAGGCTACTGGTGTGCATATTTCTGACCAAACTGTCAGAAACAGACTCCATGAGTGTGGCATGAGGGCCCAACAACCTCACGTGGGACCTGTGCTCACAGCCCAGCACCGTGCAGCTCGATTGGCATTCGCCAGGGAACACCAGAATTGGCAGGTCTGCCATTGGTGCCCGTTCTCTTCACAGATCAGAGGAGGTTCACAATGAGCATGTGACAGACGTGAAAGAGTCTGGAGTTGCTGTGGTCAATATTATGCTGCCTACAACATCAACCAGTTTGAAAGTGAGTCAGTGATGATCTGGGGAGGCATATCCTTGGAGGATCGCACAGACCTCCATGTGCTAGCCAACGGTACCCTGAGTGCTGTTAGGGACTTGGATGAAATCCTCAGACCCATTGTCAGACCTTACACTGGTGCAGTGGGCCCTGGGTTCCTCCTGGGCCCACTGCGTAGGCAGTGTGACCAGAGTGCGTAGGCAGTTCCTGGATGATGAAGACATAGATGTCATTGACTGGCCTTCATGTTCCCCTGACCAGAATCCAATTGAGGACCTCTGGGACGTTATGTATCAGTGCATCAAACGCCGCCAAGTAGCGCCACGGTACCATGCTCATTGCTGTGGGAATTGCATGAATTATAACAAAGGTATTTTATTGTGGTAGTATTTTGTGATGGCAATGTGATGTTATGGTGATGGCAATGAGTTACCCTAAAGGAACAGAACCTAATGCCAAGACTTGCATGTAAAGGGGTGTACATACAGTGGGGAGAACAAGTATTTGATACACTGACGATTTTGCAGGTTTTCCTACTTACAAAGCATGTAGAGGTCTGTAATTTTTATCATAGGTTCACTTCAACTGTGAGAGACAAAAATCCAGAAAATCACATTGTATGATTTTTAAATAATGAATTTGCATTTTATTGCATGACATAAGTATGTGATCACCTACCAACCAGTAAGAATTCCCGCTCTCACAGACCTGTTAGTTTTTCTTTAAGAAGCCCTCCTATTCTCCACTCATTACCTGTATTAACTGCACCTGTTTGAACTCATTACCTGTATAAAAGACACCTGTCCACACACTCAATCAAAGAGACTCCAACCTCTCCACAATGGCCAAGACCAGAGAGCTGTGTAAGGACATCAGCTGTGGAAGGCTGGGATGGGCTACAGGACAATAGGCAACCAGCTTGGTGAGAAGGCAACAACTGTTGGCGCAATTATTAGAAAATGGAAGAAGTTCAAGATGACGGTCAATCTCCCTCTAGTTCTGGGATCAGCCCAGAACTACACGGCAGGACCTGGTCAATGACCTGAAGAGAGCTGGGACCAAAGTCTCAAACAAAACCATTAGTAACACACTACACCGTCATGGATTAAAATCCTGTAGGCAAGGTCCCCCTGCTCAAGCCAGCGCATGTCCAGGCCCCTCTGAAGTTTGCCAATGACCATCTGGATGATCCAGAGGAGGAATGGGAGAAGGTCATGTGGTCTGATGAGACAAAAATAGAGCTTTTTGGTCTAAACTCCACTCGCCGTGTTTGGAGGAAGAAGAAGGATGAGTACAACCCCAAGAACACCATCCTAACCGTGAAGCATGGAGGTGGAAACATAATTCTTTGGGGATGCTTTTCTTCAAAGGGGACAGGACAACTGCACCGTATTAAGGGGAGGATGGATCGGGCCATGTTTTGCGAGATCTTGGCCAACAACCTCTTTCCCTCAGTAAGAGCATTGAAAATGGGTCGTGGCTGGGTCCTCCAGCATGACAACGACCCCAAACACACAGCCAGGGCAACTAAGGAGTGGCTCTATAAGAAGCATCTCAAGGTCATGGAGTGGCCTAGCCAGTCTCCGGACCTGAACCCAAAAGAAAATCTTTGGAGGGAGCGACAGCTCCGAAAGCCCTGAAACCTGAAGGATCTGGAGAAGGTCTGTATGGAGGAGTGGGCCAAAATCCCTGCTGCAGTGTGTGCAAACCTGGTCAAGAACTACAGGAAACGTATGATTTCTGTAACTGCAAACAAAGGTTTCTGTACCAAATATTAAGTTCTGCTTTTCTGATGTATCAAATACTTATGTCATGCAATAAAATGCAAATTAATTATTTCAAAATCATACAATGTGATTTTCTGGATTTTTGTTTTAGATTACGTCACTCACAGTTGAAGAACACCTATGATAAAAATTTGACTTCTACATGCTTTGTAAGTGGTAAAACCTGCAAAATCGGCAGTGTATCAAGTACTTGTTCTCCCCACTTTAAGTTCTCTAAAAAGGGTTAAACTCATACGTGATGTTTTCTGTCTGAACTTACTTTGATTTGACTTTTTTTTTATATATTCTTTACTTTAGTATATAAGGGTTAATATTTTCATTACTTTAATTTATCTTCTGAATTTAGAAAAACGGCCCAAAATTTGCCTTCAGTCACTATTTTAACACTGTTAAGGTATTGTGCTGGGGGACTACAGTCCGTCTGTCCTATCTCAGTCCCAATAGTACATTGCATTAGTTAATGTCAGGGGACAAGGGTCAATCTGAATTATATGCTGAGGTATCATTTTGGATCCAAGGAATGCTCTCTCTCATTTTTCTGGTGTCCTGTTTAACCTTAGGAGTACATGAGCACTTGGACTACTCAGGACTTTCTAGCCTGACTACCTGGCCTGACTATCTGGCCTGACTTTCTAGCCTGACTACCTGGCCTAACTTCTTGCCTGACTACCTGGCCTAACATTCTAGCCTGACTACCTGGCCTAACTTTCTAGCCTGACTACCTGGCCTAACTTTCTAGCCTGACTACCTGGCCTAACATTCTTGCCTGACTACCTGGCCTAACATTCTAGCCTGACTACCTGGCCTAACATTCTAGCCTGACTACCTGGCCTAACTTTCTAGCCTGACTACCTGGCCTGACTTTCTAGCTTGACTACCTGGCCTGACTACTTGGCAGGATTTTCTTGCCTGACTAGCTGGCCTGACCTTCTTGCCTGACTACCTGGCTTGACTCCTAGTTAAAGGTCCTCCTGGTGTTGCTGATCAAATTATTGCCTGATTCCTGCTGTCTCTGTTAATGGCCCAACTGGCTGTCACTGTCCTGGATTTTGTCTGAATAGTCTGGACAGCCCACATGCAAAAACATACATATGGCTCAAAAGGTCATGTACTTATATAATCTTCACAAGCACAGCCACAAGAAAATTGGCCACCCCTCAGAGTCCAGTTCCTTCAAACCCCTTTATGACAACTGTTGATGCAAAAAGGTATTTATTTAATACATTTGACTAATTGATGTGATGGAGAATAATATAACAAAAAGACCTTTGGATTCCTGAATTGCATATTTAAATAAAGTGATATAAGAATAATTTGACAGTTGCTCCTTTACACTTATAAGTATGTGATGCTTTGTTCTATAAAAATATTAATTTCAAATATTGTTAATTTCAAATGTTATTTTGAAAAATGCAACCTTTGTGTAGTCCTATGGGGACCTTGTGAAATCTGTGCACTGACAGTAACTATTTTTATATTAATTAGTGATTTCAAACAGCCTATGCCCACCCAGGGCACAGTGTACAAACCCCCCAAACAAAACTTAGTGTGCCACAGTCGACAGCAACATCTGGCTCCAGTTGTACACACATATTAGGATCAAATTAAGTAGAAATTAATGGGATTATACATGACAGGTTGCAGATGTTCAAAGCTGTGGTGTAAAAATCTGGGGGCAGAAAATGACTTAATGAATTCTGCATCTTAAAGCAGGGGTGAAACACTGGGTTCACAGGATAGAAAAAAGGCTAATTAAACTTGGGAGCAGAAACCAAAAACAACTGACTGCTATTCCCCAACATTGTGTACTAGGGGCGCAATGTTTAGATTTTTTGCTAATTGAGTATTGAATTGAAGGGAAGTTAATGGCTTGCTCTTGTTTATTGACAGGCAGGGGCAACATAAGATGTCTTTGTTAAAGTGTCTGTCACTTCAGTTTCACAAACACGCAGTGTCTGAGTGAGTAATGGGAAAGAATCTGGACCATTCCCGCTGGGCCGTTGGTTGCTGGGCCGGTGACAAGGGTCGGGAAAAGCTATTTTATTATAACGATTTGCGGTAGTGCGGCCCACTCTCCGAGCACTGTTCATACCTCACATTCTCTATCTCTCCTTTTCTAACTTACAAACACAAACACACAAGTGCAGCCAGCTGGGCTGGGATGCCACCGCAGCCCACGCCAAACGAGCGGCTCTCTGTCAGTCACCTGACCTGATGTAATTACAAGTTTACATCGGAGAGACAGACTTACAAGCGACTGATAAAATGTTAAGAGATGGAGAATAAAAAGAGTAACCGAGAGGCGTAGAAGACAAGGTAAGCAAAAGAAAGGCATTTCAGCAAGACACCAAATGTATGCGATTAATAAAAAATACTTAATGAACAAATTAACTAAAAATACCTAATGCCAGTAATTTCTTTTTGCATATTTTATGGCATTTGGTTGAATTAGGGAATCATTTATTAGAGACACAAGTATTAGGTTGTGGCTAACCATCCATCAGGAAAGCTAATATTTGCAGGTCTTGACCTGAACCTAATTCTAACCAACATCAGTGTACAATACCTTGAAAAGTTTAGGTGTGATTCAGTGTTGGATCAAATGCCTCCAAATAAGAAGGGCTACTATGTGTTTTATACAGTAGCCTAACACAGCAGTTGTTTTACTTGGTCCCTTAATCAAGGGTACAACATGATAGAACTGTGGGAACAGCAACCTTCTATTGTGATTTACTTGGGCAGCATATACTGTTAGGTCCGGAAATAATTGGATTCTGACACAAGTTTTGTTATTTTGGCTGTTTGCCTAAATATATTCAAGTTACAGTTAAATAATGCACATGGGCTTAAAGTGCAGTCACTCAGCTTTAATCTGAGGGTATTCACATCCAAATTGGAGGAAGGGTCTAGGAATTACAGCTCTTTAATATGCAGCCCCCTCTTTTTCAGAGACCAAAAGTAATTGAACAATTGACTCAAAAGCTGTTTCATGGACAGGTGTGGGCTATTCCTTCGTTATTTCTTCATCAGGTAAAGAGTTAAAAGGTCTGTAGTTGATTCCAGGTGTCACATTCACATTTGGAAGCTGTTGCTGTGATCCCACAACATGTGGTCTAAGGAGCACTCAGTGCAAGTGAAACAGGCCATCCTTACACTGCAAATAAAAAAGTCTACCATGAAGAGAAGACTTCACAAGAACTAATACAGAGGGTTCACCACAAGGTGCAAACCATTCATAAGCCTCAAGAATAGAAAGGCCAGATTTTGCCAAAAAACATGTAAAAAATCCAGCCCATTTCTGGAACAGCATTGGAGAGATGAAAACTAAGATCAAACTTTATCAGAGTGATGGGAAGAAAAAAGTATGGAGAAGGTTTGGAATGGCTCATGATTAGGGCATACAACATCATCTGTAAAACACGGTAGAGGCAGTGTGATGGCATTTCCATGCATGGCTTCCAATGTTTATTGATGATGTGACAGAAGACAGAAGCAGCCAGATGAATTCTAAAGTGTTTCAGACAAATTCAGCAAAGTTGATTGGACAACGCTTCACTTTACAGATGGACAGTGACCCAAAACATATGTGAAAGCAACCCAGGAGATGTTTATGGCAAAGAAGTGCAATATTCTGCAATGGCTAAGTCAATCACTTGATATCAACCTTGAGCATGCATTTCACTTGCTGAAGACTTAAGGCAGAAAGACCAATGAACGAACAACAACTGAAGGCCTGGCAAAGCATCACAAAGGAGGAAACCCAGCATTTGGTGATGTCCATACGTTCCAGATTTCAAGCAGTCATTGCCTGCAAAGGATTCTCATTTTATTTATGATTGTGAAAATTTCTCCAATTACATTTGAGCCCCTGAAATAAGGGGACTGTATATGGAAATGGTTGCAATTCCTAAATATTTCATACTATATTTTTGTTCAAACCCTTAAATTAAAGTTCAAAGTCTGCACTTCAAATGCATCTCAGTTGTTTAATTTCAAATCCATTGTGGTGGTGCACAGTGCCAGAATTATGGAAATTTTGTCAGTGTCCAAATACTTCCGGACCTAACTGTAGATTCTGCCAGTTATTGTGGTGTGTTATTGACTGACATTGAAGGGCTGTGATAACTTACATACAATGTATTCCACATTAAGAACTGTCCATATTTACTGCATGCACAATTATTAGGCAAGTGAGTATTCTGGTTGTATTATTATTTCTATGCACATTTTCCAACTCCAACTATAAACTTGATTGCTCATTGGATTGAATCATTTTCAGGTGATATGTATTTGTGTAATGAAGGATGGTGTGGCAACAGTGAATAACACCTTATATCAAGGTGTGCATAATTATTAGTCAGCTTCCTGACTAATAATTAGCTATTTAACTGAAACTGAAAAGTCTCATTTTTTAAAATGCCTTTCAGACGGATGCAACACTTGGAAATAGCTAAACCTTTGAGGCGTGACCACCAAAACTGGGGTGCAAAAATATGCATGGAGAATAAAATCCATCATTAATGGACACAGGGCACCACTTCGAGTCAGGCACCAGCAAGGTGGAGGAGCTGCTGGTATGGGCTGCTATCATTAAGGATGAGATAGTTGGACCTTTTCAGGTTGAAGATGGACTGAAACTCATCTCCCATACATACTGCCAATTTCTGGAAGATACTTTCTTCAAGCAGTGATACAGAAGGAAGTAATCAGCATTCAAGAAGGCCATGTTCTTTATGCAGGACAATGCTCCATCACATGCATCCAAGTAGTCCACTGCTTGGCTAGCAAGTAAGGGCCTCAAAGATTCCAGAATAATGACCTGGCCAACTTACTTACCTGACTTAAATCCTATTGAAAATTTGTGGACCCTTCTCAAATGTGAGATTTACACACAGGGAAGACAATACACCTCTTTGAACAGCATTTGGGAGGATGTGGTTGCTGCTTTAGCGAAAGTTGATTGTGAACAGATCAAGAAACTGACAGACTGCATGGATGGAAGGCTAATGGCAGTTATTGAAAAGAAGCGTGGCAATATCGGTCAGAAATATTATTACATTTTGATTTCATTTTCATGAGTTACTTATTTGTTGTACTTTTTTGTGGGCTAATTTAGAATAAACAAGGGATTTTAACAACTCACTTTTCCTTTGTTAAACATTCAGGTTTGAGGTTCAATTATATTTTGGATTGACTGAGAGCATTGTTTCTTCAACAATAAAATTAATCCTGAGGAATATGATTTACCTAATAATTGTGCATGCAGAATGCACTGATTTTTAAACAGAAATTGGTGTATTAAGGGCAACATTTGAAAACAATCAAAAATTTAAATTAATGACGATTAACTACAGAAGATTATTAAATTGATCAGGATTGTTTACTTTAGTAATTTGACGGCACAAATTTTTATATATTTTTTGGTTCTTTTTATTTGACATATTTCATTCAAAAGCATTTCTGTGCAATCTATATTTATATTAGTAATATAAAATAGTTGTTAAGTACCCCAAAAAAGCGTTTCTTTTTCATTTGTACATCATGTCTTCTACCCTACCCACCCCTCCCTAAATGAGCTAGTGCACCAACACCCACGCTGAAAATGAGTCCCACTCCAGCCCTGCAGACACACCACTTCTATACAGGAGCAATCAATCTGAAATCTGTAGGTACACCGTTATATCAGATGTCATATTAAGTAGAGGGAAAATGTACTTGTACAATGTAGCCTGTAATTACAGTTTGAGACCAATACAGAAAGGAAATACTAAAAATAAATGAAAATAAACAAATTCAGCAATTACTGTGGCAATTAAGCACATTTAAATCATAATCTGATAGCTTTTAAGGAAATGGGTGTGTCATACTGTGGCAACAACCCCTCACTTTTGCAGTTTCTCCTGCTAATTTCTCCCCCACTCCATCAGAATCTGCCTCAAAGCTACAATCCACAACACTGATGGCTTCATATTCCTCAGAGCCTCAATAAACCAGCCCTTACACAAAGACAGTATTTCTATTAGGCTTGCAAACAAAGCCCAATGATATTTTGAGACAAGGTGGGGTTTGTGGCAATGACACACTCCTCCACTTAGCTCCCCTGACAGGTAGGTACATAACAGTAGTGATTCAGCTACAGTTACGCTGGTCTGTCTTTACTGTCTAATGACAAGGGATTGCAATGGAGAACACCGCAAGACTTGCCCAAGGAGGAAAAGCTAATATAATGTACACCATGTGATCACATGTATAAATATGACTTTGTTGGCAGTTGTATCTAAATTACTTGATCGTGAATTGAACAAAAATATGGATAATTACAACCATGAGATATATTATTTGGTTTTTTTTCCTTCTGTGGTGTGGGTTGCTTCTTCTCTAAATCACCTTGACCCTTACTCCTCGTTGATGTCTGCCATGTCTACATACACAGCTCCAAAGTCCAGTCAGGCCAAGTCTCATTTACACATTTTCATCAGTGTATTTGTAAGGGATTTCTCTTCCTATTTAGTCCATCACAGCACTATAAAAGAGAAGTTGCAAGTACAGTGGGGAGAACGAGTATTTGATACACTTCCGATTTTGCAGGTTTTCCTACTTTCCTACTTTATTTACTTATTAGGAACACCATACTAATATTGTGTTTGACCCCCTTTCGCCTTCAGAACTGCCTTAATTCTACATGGCATTGATTCAACAAGGTGCTGAAAGCATTCTTTAGAAATGTTGGCCCATATTGATAGGATAGCATCTTGCAGTTGATGGAGATTTGTGGGATGCACATCCAGGGGACAAAGCTCCCGTTCCACCAGATCCCAAAGATGCTCTATTGGGTTGAGATCTGGTGACTGTGGGGGCCATTTCAGTACAGTGAACTCATTGTCATGTTCAAGAAACCAATTTGAAATGATTCGAGCTTTGTGTGCATTATCCTGCACACCATTACACCATCAGAGGATGGATACATGCTGGTCATAAAGGGATGGACATGGTCAGAAACAATGCTCAGGTAGGCCGTGGCATTTAACCCTTTGGCACGTACGATCACACAGGTGTGATCAATCTAGAGTGGTCCCTGGAGCGTACGATCACACCGGTGTGATTAGAACATCATGTTTAGAACACACAATTAGCATACCTAGCTACAAGTAACGTAACAATGGCTGGTAAAACCGCGCAATTATTTACTCACATTTAGCTCAAACAGTGTTTATAATTTCCTGATTGTAATTGTTTCAAGACCATACTATGATATTAACCAGGTAGAAAGCATTCAAATCGGGACAAGAAGCGTTACTTACGTACCAACAGACAGCCAACACTAATGCACAAAAACGAATTATATTAGCGACTACTACCGATCAAAACCATTGCAAAAACTTTCTAGAAGTTACGTTCCCCGTTGTATGCATTTTATATAGTTCATTCATTTTCACTGCACTGAATAACTGGTCACGATTTGTTAGCTAGCGGGCAGCTGACGTTTGCTAGCGGTTAGCTGACGTTTTCTAGCTAGCTACAGTAATAAATCAACCAACTTTTGCAGCTCTTAGAATTCGAGTCAACGAGAGAAGCTTGCAATGCAATGCATGTACTGTTCCTTACCTAGCAAGGTGACTGTTCAAATGCTGGCGTGAATTCAATTGCTGCAGAGTACTGAAGTCACGTGCAAAAAAACCCACGCTGGGGGGTCGGTAAGGAATATTTGAAACTCACGCGTGAAAAGGTTAAACAATGCCCAATTGGCACTAAGGGGCCTAAAGTGTGCCAAGAAAACATCCCCCACACCATTACACCACCACCACCAGCCTGCACAGTGGTAACAAGGCATGATGGATCCATGTTCTCATTCTGTTTACGCCAAATTCTGACTCTACCATCTGAATGTCTCAACAGAAATCGAGACTCATCAGACCAGGCAACATTCTTCCAGTCTTCAACTGTCCAATTTTGGTGAGCTCGTGCAAATTGTAGCCTCTTTTTCCTATTTGTAGTGGAGATGAGTTGTACCCGGTGGGGTCTTCTGCTGTTGTAGCCCATCCACCTCAAGGTTGTGCGTGTTGTGGCTTCACAAATGCTTTGCATACCGCAGTTGTAACAAGTGGTTATTTCAGTCAAAGTTGCTCTGTTATCAGCCTGAATCAGTCGGCCCATTCTCCTCTGACCTCTAGCATCAACAAGGCATTTTCGCCCACAGGACTGCCGCATACTGGATGTTTTTCCCTTTTCACACCATTCTTTGTAAACCCTAGAAATGGTTGTGCATGAAAATCCCAGTAACTGAGCAGATTGTGAAATACTCAGACCGGCCCGTCTGGCACCAACAACCATGCCACGCTCAAAATTGCTTAAATCACCTTTCTTTCCCATTCTGACATTCAGTTTGGAGTTCAGGAGATTGTCTTTACCAGGACCACACCCCTAAATGCATTGAAGCAACTGCCATGTGATTGGTTGATTAGATAATTGCATTAAATGAGAAATTGAACAGGTGTTCCTAATAAACCTTTAGGTGAGTGTATTTATGAACAAGAAAAACAATGGATAGAACGCAACATTCTGAATACCCTTAGTTTACAAAAACTCAAGCCTATCCATTGCGCCATAACATTTGAAGGATATAAACTCATAAAACATGGTAATAATTATTCCAGATACATACTTTGCCATCCACAATTATTGGCAACATTGGTAAAGATAAGCATAAAAGGTAATAAAAATATAAAAAATATATTATCACCTTCATTTTTGTTAAATACAATTTTAAATAATATGCTTAATGAAGCAAATGTTTTTCTTGAAAACATGTTCATCACAGTTGTTTATTACTTTGTGCACCCTCACCTTACCAAGACAACTACACTGATTCTTCAATTATGTTTGATGAAGTGGGAGAATGTATAGCAAGTGATCTGAGACTATTCATCCATGCAGGTCCACCAGGTCTTGGGGACTCGGATGGGCATTGCACTTGTATATGGAATTTTTTATTTGTTTCCCTATAATATATTGCGCCTATACCAAATATTGATTTGGTAAAGATTGTGTTCATGAAAATGTCTAGGTAGGAATAGCAATAATCATGCCAAACTTCGCGGCAGGCAGCCATGCCAGAACGTGACAGCATTAAGACTCGTAGTAACACACTAATTCAGATTGCACTGGCACTTCCAACCAGACAGTAATGTGACAACATGGAATGTTCTTAGAAAGCTGCAGCCTGGCTGCACTGACCTAAACACTTTTTCGCCTGCTTTTCTCCCAAAGTTTAACTCTCCACACAAATGCAGAAGGTGCTTTACAAATATATAATATATTTTCAGCCACGTGATTAAAAGTCAGAGATTTTATGGTTATGACAAGTCCCTCAACACACAGTTATAATGTAATTGAACAGTATTTTATATTCTCCATTGAACAGTATATTATATTCTCCAGGTGAGGTTAATATGGGTCTGTAAAGGGATGACCCAGTAAATAGGAATACAATCTCCTACACATGAGAAACATTTTACTTTAAATTTTGCAGTTTTTCTTAATTACGTAAAATACTATGTGGTTAGAAGTTCCAACAGTTAGTCATAAGAGAAGCTGCCACATATGTGTTGCCAACAATCAGTAAATATTACTGTATTGCACAAATGTTTGAATGGCTTTATCTCTAGTTAAAATCGGATGCATTATAAGGAAAGATCTAGGCCAGGGGTGTCAAACTGGTTCCACTGATGGCAGGCTGTTAGTTTTTTTCATATAAATGTGTTCCCATTTGAGACCTAAACAACCAAGTGAAGGTAGAAACTAACCAATTAGTGATCTAATAAATCAATCATGTACAAGGTGAGAGCGAAAACCTGCAGACACTTGGCCCTCCATAGAACCAGTTTGACACTTCTGGTCTAGGCAAAGATCTAGGCAAACACAACATGATGTGACAATATGAACAGTAGATTTACTTTTTGATTTACTTTTATGTAGGTCCTTATCAACAATATTAGGACATTTACAGAGCTTAGCTGTAATGTGGGTTAAGACCTCCACATTTTCATTAGTTGTGATCCTCTATTGTATTCACCTTTGCTTATTTCTATTGGAAATTGTTTTACTGCTTGCTGATTGAAAGTCTACAAAAAAATAAGCAGACCAGACTTAAAAAAATATATAATTGTGAATTGGATTGTTACCACTGAAATAATCCTGCCCACAGTGTGTTTATTTTTCCATTGCATTTTTTTTATTAGGAATGTTTTATATCTAGATGTAAGAAATTCACTGATGAAATATTTTGAAAAGTAATCTCCCATCATACTGTACCTTTCATCCACTTTTGATATACAACAAATAAAATGTATGGATCTACAAAGACTTTTAAAAGATGGGCTATCTTTCTGTGTACTTTTACTGTACTGTCTGTTTGTGTTATTTTCATTGCTTAGAGTCGTGTTCCATTGATGAAGGTATTCTTCATTTGGATGGTATAATATAGTTTGGATGAATGTTATTTTTTTATGTAGAAGGCAATTACATTTTGGAAAGGCATTTGCTGTTTTGCAAAATGCCACAGAGCTCTGTGTCTTGACAACTCTGTTTTGAACATCTAAAACATTGTGTTAAGGAATGCTTTTACACAAATGTAGAAGTTGGTCAGGAACTACATTCAGACAGTAAATGACCCGTCTTCGTTTAACCATATTTATAGAAACAATAATATTAAGATGTCCTGGCGTTAGATTCTGTTCCTTTGGGGTAATTCACCATGATGGTGCTTATAATACTATCAATAACACTAACACTAATATTATAATAGCAATACCGATTGCAATGAACAAGGAACGCAGTACCAATCCCAGCGCAGAAGGAAACCAACAGGTAGAGGCTGGTATGGTGGGTGTGTTTAGAAACCGCATGCGAGAATACCAGCAGAGTAGCAGAACCTGACCGCCTTAAATAGACCGCCATATTATATTAGGAATCTTAAGGCTGTAGTAGGCGCCATGCTGACGTCAGCTGATGCGTCACTGAGCTAATGCCCTCTCGGGTTCCTTGGCTAAACTAGCCGCACTCATTAATATGCTATGCTAACAGACATGCACATGCGCAATTTGTTTGTATAATAATCCCATTACTGGTTTTATCAACACTTGATATAGCAATTTTAATTCTATCAAAACAATTTTATTCGCTATCACAATCACTCATTACAGCAAAGGGCTACATCAATCCAGATGTTTATGTTAAAACTTTCCCCTACAAAGAATACAGACATTAAGAACATAACAGTCAGCATATAATTTCCTAATAATGTTTTATGATTGCATTGTGTTTGATATTGATTAAAGCACTGATATTATATATTTCTGTTGACTACAGTATGTGATTTGGAAGCACGTTAGGAAAACTGTGTCAATAAATGTATCAGTAATTGGTTTGGTTGAAGACCATTCTTCGTTCTTGGAAGCTAGAGTCACATTGGTTTATTCCAGAAGAACTTTCATAACCTAATGCAAAAAGGAAATCATTTTTGAGGTGGGTGAGACACTGCCTTAAGGTGAGAGAGAGAGAGAATTTGGGTAATTGTGAAAGGGAGAAAAGCAAAAAGAAAGGAAAAGAGAGGGATCAAGATGTGTGATTGAGAAAGGAATATACATATTATAATAGAAATTAAGATTAAGAAGTTAGTGAGAGCGGCATGTGACATATATAATTTATTGTATATTATGTTGGATATAGACAGTGCCCTTGAATATTATTACATGGTTATTAGCGCCATTGGTAAAAAAATAAAATACTGAAAAGGCTATGAAGTACTGCTCTGTTGTTGTTTATCTTACACTCAAAAAATGATACAAATTTAACCTTTAATTGAGGTTAAATTGTTCAAAAATAAAAAATCTCAGTCAAGTAAAACATTTTTGTCACAATTATTACAATTATTGGCATCACAGAAAGTAATACTTTGTAAACCCTCCATTTGCCAGGAATGCAACACAGAGTTTTCTGCTACAATGTTTGATAGGGTGGGAAAACACATAGCAAGGGATCTGAGGCCATTCATCCATATAGAATCAGCATTCTTGATTTTCTGCTTTATAAGCTTATGTTGTACCAGGGTCTTCACATTTATGTAAATATCCATTTACCAATTGGTTTTATTTGAACAAAAATACCTTAAAAGTGTTACACCATGCACAGATACCTCAAAACACAATAAACAGGTTTTTCAGAAACAGGATTTTGAAAGTCTCAGCGTCAACCCAGTTTTTGCAAATTAGCAGTCATTTACTTAACAGTTTTTGTTTATTCACTCAGTACAGCATAGCATACACTCTATATAGTTGACAATAACTACTGGATGTTGGAACACAATGCACAGAAACAGTTTTTTACAACTTCCACCGGAGATTGCAAAGATGCCCCGGGAGACGCAATTCACATCACCAACAGGCAGTGCCTGGAGGCGGCATCAAGGCCGTAAACAATGGTGGGGGAGTCGATGAGGCCTCGGAGCTAGGCTAAAGCTAAGCCCCATCGGCCTTCACTAACCAGCCTTCACTACTATCAAACAAAATGGACAAAATACAATTAAGAATCATCTAACAAAAAGGATTATGGATTGCAGTGTCATGATCTTCACAGAAACATGGCTACAGCATACCCGACAAAGCAATTGAGCTTGATGTAAGCAACGTCTTCAGAGCTGACCGAACGGCAGAGGACTGCGATAAGTCCAGAGGAGGTGTCCTGTGCATTTATGTAAACAAAGCTTGGTGTACAGACACTAACATAACTGGAAAGGCCCTGCTCAACCAAACTACCTGATGATTAAGTGCTGGCCTTCTTACTTGCCTCGTGAGTTTACAGCTTTTGCTGTTACTGCAACCTATATACCACCGGTTGCTTATGCTAAACCAGCAGTGAAAGAGCTGCAGGCTGCTATTTGCAAAAAGCTAACTGCACTCCCGGATTATTTTCCCAAATTCCACCAAAATGTCTTCTGCCCCACCAGAGGAGACAATACACTAGACCAAGTGTATACAAACATTCCGGAGGCCTACAAAGCCATTCTCCTCCCCTGGGACAGTCTGATCACCTTTCCTTGTTATACTTACCCTGAGGTTTACATACTCCGCAAGTATGTACACCTCATTAAACGTGTGAAACCATCAGTGTGGCCAGAAATGTCAGACTTACCTTACAGCACCAGTTTCAATACAAAGACTGGAGATTATTTGCCACTCAAGCCACCCTTGACTCCAATATGGACATTGAATCATATGCATCATCCATTCTGGATTATATCAGCATCTGCACCAAAAATGATGCCACCCATATAAAAATAAACCCGAAGCCTTGGAAAAACAGAGAGGTCTGACAACTGCTAAAGGCACGCAATGCTGCATTCAGATCCAGCGATGCAGAGGCCTACAGCTCATCCAGGGCCAACCTAAAAAGGGGCATCAAGATAGTTAAAAATGACCACAAACTGCAGATTGAGGTGCACTTCAACAATAACTCTGAACCCTGACACATTTGACAGGGCATCCAAGCCATCACAGACTAAAGGACAAAGAACCCTACCCCCAGAGCCAGCAACATCTCCTTGCCCAGATTACCTCCCCCTCAGCATATCCACTGCAGATGTGATGCATGGACAGGTGTGGGCAATTCCTTCGTTATTTCTTAATTCCTTCGTTATTTCTTCATCAACTGCTTCTGTGTTCTGTTACATCATCAGTAAACACTAGTGACACAGTGCCACTGGAAGCCATGCATGGCCATGCCATCACACTGCCTCCACCGTGTTTTACAGATGATGTGGTATTCCTCGGATCATCAGTCTTCTCTTACTGGTAGACTTGGATAATGATATGCCTACCTCCTGGAGAGTGTTCTTCACTTAGCTGGATTTTGTGAAGGGGTTATTCTTTACCATGGAAAGGATCCTGTGATCATCCACCACTGTTGTCTTCCGTGGACGTCCAGACCTTTTTGTGTTGCCGAGCTCATCAGTGCGTTCTTTTTTTCTCAGAATGTACCAAACGTCCTTTGGACACTCCTAATATTCCTGACTTTTTTTTGCAGCCTGTTTCACTTGTATTGAGAGCTCATGTTGTGGGTCAGCTTCCAAATGTGAATGCAACACCTGGAATCAACTCCAGACCTTTTACCTGCTCTATTGATGAAGAAATAGCCCACACCTGTCGATGAAACAGCTTTGAGTCAATTGTCCAATTTCGGGTTCCTTGAAAAAGAGGGGGCTACATATCTGAGGTGTAATTCCTACACTCTTCCTCCAATTGGGTGTGAATACCCTCAGATTAAAGCTGAGAGACTACACTTTAAGCCCATATTCATTATTTAACTGTAACTTGAATAAGTTTTGAGAAGCAGCCAAAATAACAAAACTTGTGTCAGTGTCCAATTATTTATGGAACTGACTGTAATTCAGTTCCAATTTGCTAATTCTAGGTTGTCTGTTATTTGCCTCAATATATTTCATATTGTGTGTAATGTGCCTACACTTATCTCCACCACTTTTTATTTAGAAAATAAATCATCTTAACAATTTTAACAACTAACTGACTGGGAACCAAAAGCATATCAATAATTGTATACACTCCTCTAAATAAATGCTAATAAATCACCATCACAAAATCTGGTACATTTGTCAAGAGTCTAGATTTGTGACAATAGATTTATAAACAGTCTTTTAGGAAGTTGACAGACAATGGCAAGTGAACTTAAATGATCATGTTGTCCATTTTGGTAAACTTAATATTCATATTCAGATGGAATATATTTCATTGCATTCAGTATTTCATAACAAAGAGTGATAATATCAAAAACACAATCAAAGATACATATTATTAAATGTTTATCAATGAAGTGTAAGGACAATGGACAAATGATGGGGCAAAAAGAACACTTCTCTGAAGAACAAATACAGTGGGGAGAACAAGTATTTGATACATTGCCCATTTTGCAGGTTTTCCCACTTACAAAGCATGTAGAAGTCTGTAATTTTTATCATAGGTACTCTTCAACTGGGAGTGACAGAAAATCCAGAAAGTCACATTGAATGATTTTTAAGTAATTAATTAGCATTTTACTGCATGACATAAGTATTTGATACATCAGAAAAACAGAACTTAATATTTGGTACAGAAACCTTTGTTTGCAATTACAGAGATCATATGTTTCCTGTAGTTCTTGACCAGGTTTGCACACACTGCAGCAGGGATTTTGGCCCACTCCTCCATACAGACCTTCTCCAGATCCTTCATGTTTTGGGGCTGTCGCTTGGTAATACGGACTTTCAGCTCCCTCCAAAGATTTTCTATTGGGTTCAGGTCTGGAGACTGGCTAGGCCACTCCAGGACCCTGAAACGCTTCTTACGGAGCCACTCTTTAGTTGCCCTGGCTGTGTGTTTGGGGTCATTGTCATGCTGGAAGACCCAGCCATGACCCATCTTCAATGCTCTTACTGAGGGAAGGAGGTCATTGGCCAAGATCTCGCGATACATGGCCCCATCCATCTCCCCCTCAATACTGTGCAGTCGTCCTGTCCCCTTTGCAGAAAAGCATCCCCAAAGAATGTTGTTTCCACCTCCATGGGGATGGTGTTCGTAGGATTGTACTCATCCTTCTTCTTCCTCACGGCGAGTGGAGTTTAGACCAAAAAGCTCTATTTTTGTCTCATCAGACCACATGACCTTCTCCCATTCCTCCTCTGGATCATCCAGATGGTCATTGGCAAACTTCAGACAGGCCTAGACATTCGCTGGCTTGAGCAGGGGACCTTGCGTGTGCTGCAGGATTTTAATCCATGACGGCGTGGTATGTAACTAAATGGTTTTTTTTTGAGACTGTGGTCCCAGCTCGCTTCAGGTCATTGACCAAGTCCTGCCGTGTAGTTCTGAGTTGATCGCTCACCTTCCTCAATGATCATTGATGCCCAACGAGGGCAGATCTTGCATGGAGCCCCAGACCGGTCTTGGCCATTGTGGTTGGAGTCTCTTTGATTGAGTGTGTGGACAGGTGTCTTTAATATAGGTAACGAGTTCAACAGGTGCAGTTAATACAGGTAATGAGTGGAGAACAGGAGGGCTTCTTAAAGAAAAACTAACAGTCTGTGAGAGCTGGAATTCTTACTGGTTGGTAGGTGATCACATACTTATGTCATGCAACAAAATGCAAATTAATTATTTAAAAATCATAAAATTTGATTTTCTGGATTTTTTTTTTGATTCCGTCTCTCACAGTTGAGGAGTATCTATGATAGAAATTCCAGACCTCTACATGCTTTGTAACTAGGAACACCTGCAAAATCGGCAGTGTATCTAATCTCCCCACTGTATTTATATTAGCAAATAAGAAATTAATTTAACCAAATAGCACAAAAGTCATCAGAAGAACAATTTTATTGTAAGGGTTTGTATGCAAACATTTATTTTTTGTAGTTGCCATAGTTGAGTAAAAAAAGAAAAGAAGTGCAGTGACTGATTGAGCTGTATTTGCCTACTATGAGGGATTAGAGGCTTCCCTTGGCTACACTGGGGTTTCAGCCACACAGCAGGAAGAAGATAAAAAGGAGCAGATTTGGAGGAAAGAAAAATCACAGCGCATTAAAAACAAATCTACTGGGGGATGCAGCAGCTTAGTAGAGCCAAGACGATTAACAGGTCAATGGTCGTACCACAGGTGGAACATACCTGATGTATCTCACCTTGGCCCACTGGAGACAGAGCCAAAACATCTGTCGAAACCACAAATTCTTAGAAGGTCAACAAACATATGCAAATGTAGATAATGACAATCAAACACAGCTGTACAGTAAGCAGGTCTCGATTTCTTTAATATTCTGAAATACCACATAGTACGATTCAAATCGGTTTATGCTCAAAGTATCCTTCAACAGAGCACTGCTTTCCTCAAACAGATTGCAGCCTTAAGCTAATGAATTTTGTGCACTTAACAGTTGATAAAATCCTCTAAGAAAGAGTGGCATGGAGTTCTCTGGACAGAAGATCAGATTGGATTAAGGGGTTTCGAACTTAACTGACTGACTGACTCATTGACAGACAGACAGAAAGAAAGAAAGACAGACAACAAACAGAAAAAATTTGGTGTATGTTGGGTTTGCTTAGTCCTCTGTGTAGACTGGCCTTCAGCTCAAAAAGACCAGTTGAACACCAAAAATGGACAACTGTGATCACGTTGCTGGAGGTGTCAACAATGTTGCAGCCCTGAATTTATCTTATCAACAAATCTCAGTGGGAATAAGTTGAGAGACTTCCTACTGGAGGAAAATGATGCCCATGTTTTCTATTCAATATAGGCTATAAATGATTTGCAAATCATTGCATTCTGTTTTTCTTTACATTTTACACAGCATCCCAACGTTTTTGGAAACGGGCTTGTGTTTTTTCCTTCTTTTTTGGCAAATGAATTCCACTCAAGTGTAGGGAGGGGGAGAGAGTCTGTAACCATAATTGTACAAATACCAAAAATGTAAGGCGTACAAAAAAAACAATTACACATAATGGATAGTGAAAAGGCAATCAGATTAACTGATGAACAAAAGAATAAGGCTTAACACGAGATTAGTTTTTGGAAAAAAAAAACTTTGCCTAGTGAATAGGCTACGAATATGACGCGTCTTTGTGTTAATTCAAGCGCCAGTGTATAGGTCCAGACTCATACTGTAGTTTCAGCACATCAATTGTTTGGCTATAGAAGACATGAATAAGCTATAGAAAAACCGAGAGAAGTTTTGGGGAAAATACAGCATCCTTTTCTCCAAGTGAATAGGCTACAGCAGCACGAAGCATGAAGTGCTCTAAAACTTCCTGGTAGATGGCTGTGTGGACCTTGGACCTCAGAAAACACAGTGGACCAACACCAGCAGATAACATGGCACCCCAAACCATCACTGACTGTGAAAACTTTATACTGGACTTCAAGCAATGTGGATTCTGTGCCTCTCCTGTCTTCCTCCAGACTCTGGGATCTTGATTTCCAAAGGAAATGCTAAATTTACTTTCCTCAGAGAACATAACTTTGGACCACTCAGCAGCAGTCCAGTCCTTTTTGTCTTTAGCCCAGGCAAGATGCTTCTGACACTGTGTCTTGTTCAAGAGTGGCTTGACACAAGGAATGGGACAGCTGAAATGTCTTGCATACGTCTGCGCGTGGTGGTTCTTGAAGCACTGACTCCAGCTGCAGTCCACTCTTTGTGAATCTCCCCCACATTTTTGAATGGGTTTTGTTTCACAATCCTCTCCAGAGTGCAGTTATCCCTATTGCTTGTTCACTTTTTTCTACCATATCTTTTCCTTCCCTTTGCCTCTCTTTTAATGTGCTTGGACACAGAGCTCTGTGAACAGTCAGCCTCTTTAGCAATTTTCAAAAAGTCATTCACTTTTTGAATGGAATTACTGAAATAAATAAACTTTTTGATGATATTCTAATAATATGACCAGAACCTGTAAGTGCTTTTGGGCAGTTTTTACCACAGAGTCTGCTTGCCTGGACCAGGTGATGTCGTTGCTGAACACACAGAGGAACTTGAAGTCGGAGACTCTCTCTACTTCAGCTCCATCAAAGTGTATGCTTCCTGAAGTCGACGATCATCTCCTCATTGAAGGGGGTCCAAGGTGTCTGAAAGAGTGGTGCAGATGTGGGTTCTGACTTGCCCCTCAAAGCACTTCATGTTGATGGAGGTCTGTGCTACTGGGTGGTAGTCATTCAGGCAGGTGATGGAAGATTTTTTTCAGTACAGGGACAATAGTGGTCTTTTGAATCGGGTGGGGACTGCTGACTGAATCAGGGAGAGGTTGAATCTAGAGGTGTAAACCTTCGCTAGCTGGTCAACATCTCCCGAGGATACGGCCTAGAGTGCCTGGCCCTGGCGAAATCTGCATATTCACTCTTTTAAAAGCTCTCCTCACATCAGCCTTGGCTAGTTAACGCTACGGACAGAGTGCAGTGTCCACTGTCCTCAGGAAGCCTCACCGAAGAACTTGTGTTTGTTGCCTCAAACCGTGCATAGAAGGTGTTGTGCAAAAGAAAAAGCAAGGAACAGGGAAGGCGGCGGGCGAGCATCACTACTATTTCTCACTTTGTAGTTTGTGGTGTGATGCAGTCAACACCACATGTGTCTGGTGTCAGAGCTGTGGTAGTTAGACTCTGACTTCTCCCTGTAGTCTCTTTCCATCTCTGATAGAATGCAGTCCTGGAGAGTGGTATCGGATTCTTCACTCCAACTGTCTGAAAAGCAGTTAATCCTGTTTTAATCGTTGTCTGTAGATTGGAAGAAGAATGGAGGTGTGAGCCGCCTAACCAAATGCAGGGCGGTGGAGGGGTTTGTAGCTGTTCCGTATTAGTGAATAACAATGGTCAAGAGGCTGATCACCATGAGTAGGAAAGTTAATGTGCTGATGGTTTTCCTGCAAAACTTTCCCAATTTTTGCCCTATTGAAGTCACCAACGGCAATCAAATCTGCCTAAGGCGTGAGCATCCTCTAGTCCACCAATTACTCTGTAAAGGTCCTGTAGTGCACGTGTTTTATCTGGGTGCGAGGGTATGTAGACTGCTGTGATAACAGCAAAGCATAATTTCTGCAGAAGGTAGAAGGGCTGTACCTTTACAGTCAGTAGCTCCAAGGTCTGGTGAACAGTGTGTTGAAAGTACTGCAACATGCGAATCCTAGCAATGTTTGCAATGTTCCCCTGGAAGTTAATCAGTGAGTGTAGTTTGTCCATTTTATTGTCCAGGGATTGAACATTTGCAAGTAAAATACTCAGTAACAGCAGATTGCATTATCTCGTCTGAGATCTACATATGATACCGGCACTTTTGCCTCTCTTCTTTCTCCTCCGTTGGCATGTTAGTAAACTTATCGGCGGCAGGACAAAGGAGTCGCGGCAACTGAACGAACTTCCAAAAGTGCTTGATGATCATACTATATGAGCAACAGTGCGGCATGTACCAAAATAAAAACAATACAAATGCAAAAACCTACTTAGTGAATGTCAGCCCAAACTTCTTCTACAGCGCACCAGCAAGTGGCTAGTTGAACAGTAAATAATTGTTTGGTGGTCAGACCATGGAGTTTCCAAACCTGTCACACCAGATGGGCATGCCAGCAATCTGAAGGACAGAAAACCTGCTGTGCTCTCTGTCCTTTAGGATCTAGACAACTCAGTTGTGAAGTTGCAATGCATGCAGGAGGAAGTAAAGGACACAGAGAAAGCAAACAGTGCATGCTAGTACACTACTGTACTAGCATGCACTGTTTGCTTTCTCTCTGTGTCCTCTACTTCCTCCTGTGCAGTCAAGGCAGGTAAATCAGTGTGATCCAGTGTGAGCTGGGTACTGTACTTATAGCCTGGGAGATGGAGCCAGCTGGCTCAATACTTATTTGGCCTTAAAGCGTGATTTGAGTTGTGCATGTGTCCCCTAGATGAGTTGTAATTCTGCTACCTTTTGTGCACTTAGATTCAATAACATCAGCATTTACTCAGTTCTGGAAATCCTTTAGTGTATGCAATGAAGCCATCTGATGTGAAATAATACACTTTAATACACTTTTGGTAGAAACGCCTGCACTTGATTGGCTTGTGAAGGTGAAGAAATGCCAAATCTTTACCAAGAGTCTCAACTGTCACAGCTTGGTGGGGTAGGCGGAAGTAGGCACAGGAAGGTTGGACGTTCAAATAGCCAGAAAGACAGAGTTATTGAAGAAGAACTACTACGACTACGACTACGACTACGACTACGACTACGAAGAAGAAGAAGAAGAAGAAGAAGAAGAAGAAGAAGAAGAAGAAGAAGAAGAAGAAGAAGAAGAAGAAGAAGAAGAAGAAGAAGAAGAAGAAGAAGAAGAAGAAGAAGAAGAAGAAGAAGAAGAAGAAGAAGAAGAAGAAGAAGAAGAAGAAGAAGAAGAAGAAGAAGAAGAAGAAGAAGAAGAAGAAGAAGAAGAAGAAGAAGAAGAAGAAGAAGAAGAAGAAGAAGAAGAAGAAGAAGAAGAAGAAGAAGAAGAAGAAGAAGAAGAAGAAGAAGAAGAAGAAGAAGAAGAAGAAGAAGAAGAAGAAGAAGAAGAAGAAGAAGAAGAAGAAGAAGAAGAAGAAGAAGAAGAAGAAGAAGAAGAAGAAGAAGAAGAAGAAGAAGAAGAAGAAGAAGAAGAAGAAGAAGAAGAAGAAGAAGAAGAAGAAGAAGAAGAAGAAGAAGAAGAAGAAGAAGAAGAAGAAGAAGAAGAAGAAGAAGAAGAAGAAGAAGAAGAAGAAGAAGAAGAAGAAGAAGAAGAAGAAGAAGAAGAAGAAGAAGAAGAAGAAGAAGAAGAAGAAGAAGAAGAAGAAGAAGAAGAAGAAGAAGAAGAAGAAGAAGAAGAAGAAGAAGAAGAAGACCACCATCATACAGCATCTCATGGACAAACAATAACCAACAACAGAGCGAAGAACACAGGAACTTAAATAAGATCCCCAATTGGAGGCAATGATGTTCAGCTGCCTCCAATTGAGGAGAACAAAAATCAACCATAGAGATGCCTAGAGGTATCTCTTTCTGTGAAGTCCTGACTATGGCCCCCAGCCCAGCGCAGAGATGGCTAAGGGTATAGCCAGGACATGACACCAAAATCTCCTGTCCAATGTAAAAAAAAGTTTTTTACAAAATAGGGAAATGTTCGAAACATTGAAAAACCCAGAGATAACCCAGCCAAAATGTGTATGTCTGGCTGAAGGGGAATTATAGGAAAAACAGCATATTGTTCTGGTTGGTGCACAATGGCTGAAACATTAAAATGTTGGCCGCTGGTAAAAAATCATGGACTTCTATCCATGACACATAGGTGTTCTGGTCTGGACAGCCAGCCGTGACTCTCCAAACATGTTCCTGAATCAATAAGTTCCTCACTGTATCTGGTGTCACCGGTCAGAGGCTCTGACACGGACCAAACTCATCAGGCAGCCGATTATGAGACAGCCTCTTTCATGCTTGTGGGCTTCTCCAGCCGTAATGGATTCTCTTAATGAGTGTCTTGTCTCCACGTTTCACACTTTTTTCTCCTGGTGAGCTGGACTTCACTGCAGGCCAAATCCTCTGCACTAACTGATTTCCTGAGGTAAGTGATCCATCACTCTGGACTTGACCAGAACAGGCTGAAATCCGCCTGATATTGTACACTCTAATGCAAAGTGAAGTAGCTCGTCTAAATAGACTGTCAACCCCACACATCCCCCACCACCCCCTTCTTTAGATTTCCGAACTCCCCAGCTGGGACTAATTTCCAGTGTGATGAAGAATGTAAATGATATAACGATATTAGGGAGCATTAAACTAGCTGATGACATTTTGGTCGCATTAATGAAGAGTGGCACTGTATATAGGAAGAGGGGTTGAGAGGCAACATGGCCAGCAACAGTCTTCTGTGATTTGATCTTGTTTGGAGACTTTAAAATAAACTTTTCTCATTAATTCCTGCCAGGGTCTAAAATAGAATAGCCTTTTTATGATGTATTGTTGTCTGTCTGCAGTCTTGCTGTAGATTAAACATATTCTTCGGTTGCCTTCTGTTCTCCATGCCAGGGATCCTGATAGAGCCCCCTCTCCCATTGCAGCTGAGCCCTGTCACAGCCGTTACATTAATTTCTTATTGACAATGGCAGCTTTCACTCTGTGTGGTTTCCTGTCCACATTTGGATCCTTTTCAGGAGGCACGTTCCTCCTGATAGGAAATGCAACCTGAGATGTTTGAAAACAATGCGTTTATTGTTGTTTAACTGGCGAGCTCTGTTGATCACCCAGCCCAGTACGCGTGATGGAGGGTTGTCAGTTCCACAATAGGAAAGAATTAGAGTCTTAAATCATATAGAAATACATGTACTATTTCTGTTCAAGGCCAAGTTCCGTGCCATAGGATTGCTATAAACCAAATTACTGTTGGCTCCGTTACCAGCTGGCAGATGCCTGGGGCAAGCACGTAATGAAAGCCAAATGGAAGTGACAATTGACTCTGGATAGATAATGGGGAATAATAGAATATATCTGCACTTTTACTTCTCTTGCAATAGCTTGTATGTTATTTTATTTTGACGGACAATATGTTTTATAATATCAAAGTAAACTAAAATAATGTAAGTTATGATGAACTTGTGTGGGGACTGTTGTGAGTGTGGTGAACTTCTTTATTCTATTTATTCTATTAAAAATAATAGAATAACAATTATTATTATTGTGGTTACATGAATATTGATGCATGGCTGACGTTTGACTAAAATACGCAGCTCAAAAACATTAAGGAAACACGTAATCATCACAGTATAACACCAAGTCAATTGAACTTCAGGGATATCAATCTTTCCAGGTAGGAAGCAAAAGTGATTGTGAATCCGTGTCATCTGTTTCGGTGCAAATGAAAGTTACAACAGGTGCACTGGTGAGGCAACAGAAAGACAACCCCAAAAGAAATTGAATGGTTTTGCAGGTGACCATATCGAGATGGGTCAGCTGAGGTGGCTTGGGCATCTGTTTCGGATGCCTCCGGAACGCCTTCCTGGGAAGGTGTTCCGGTCCCATCCCACCAGGAGGAGACCCCGGGGAAGACCTAGGACACGCTGGAGGGACTATGTCTCCCGGCTGGCCTGGGAACGCCTCTGTGTCCCCCCGGAAGAGCTGGAGGAAGTGTCTGGGGAGAGGGAAGTCTGGGCATCTCTGCTTAGACTGCTGCCCCCGTGACCCGGCCCCGGATGGAGCGGAAGAAGATGGATGGATGTATGTATGTATGTTTTGCAGGTGTTGGCCACAGACAATTGCTCTCTCCTTATCCTTCCTGACCGATTCTTCTCTTTGTCATTACTGGTAGCATGTGGCGGTACATGCAGACCATTCAGGTTGCACAGGTAGTCCAGCTCCTCCAGGATGGCACATCCATACGTGCCGTCACAAGAAGGTTTGCTGGGTCTCCCAGTACAGTCTCAAGACCATGGAGGACATACCAGGACGGGCCTTTACAAGTGGAGGGCTTGACAGGGCTGTAGAAGGATATCAACCCAGCAGCAGAACTGGTATCTTCTCCTTTGTGCAAGGAGGAACAGGAGGAGCACTGCCAGAACCCTACAAAATAACCTCCAGTGGGCTGCTGGTTTGAATTCTTCTGACCAAACTGTCATGCCATGAGGTTGGCCCGACATTCTCTAGTGGGACCTGTGCTCAAAGCCAAGCACTGTGCTGCTTGATTGGCATTCGCCAGAGAACACGAGAATTGGCCGGTCTGCCATTGGCACCTAACACCGTGGTGTCGTCTGCGAACTTGAGGATGGTGTTGGAACTGTGTACAGGTACATAGTCGTGGGTGAAGAGGGAGTACAGGAGGGAGCTCAGCATGCAGCCTTGTGGAACACCAGTGTACATGATCAGGGTGGAAGAGGTGAAGTTGTCTTACCTAACAGACTGGGGTCTGTTGGTTTTGAATTCCAAAGTCCAGTTGCAGAGACAGGGGCTGATCCCCAGGTCATGGAGTTTGTTGACCAGCCTAGAGGGGATGACCGTGTTGAATGATGAGCTAACGTCTATGAACAGCATTCTCACATAGGTGTTGGTTTTGTCCAGGTGGGTCAGGGCAGAGTAAATCTTTGGAGATGGCGTCCTCTGTAGACATGTTTGACCGGTAGGCAAACTGATTAGGATCCAGTGTTGGGGGAAGGCAGGACTTAAGGTGGGCCAGAACTAGTCTTTCGAAGCACTTCATGATCATGGGGGTGAGTGTGACAGGTTGGAAGTCATTACGACTAGACGCAGTCGACTGCTTATATACACACAATTTTTCATTTAGGGATGAGTAACAAAATCTTCCTTCAAGACATGCCTTGCACACTCTGTGATGATTGCACAAACTGCTGGGGCGCCTATCTTTCTACAGCATTTAAGGCATGCTATACATTTTAGTGCAGTCTAAGGGGGCCTGAAGCAAATAGTTAAACCTTGCAACTGTCATCCAAATATTGAAAATGTATGTATTTCCTGTTCATGTAGACAGGACAAGAGACAAACGTAACAGATTTTATACTCCCAAGCAGTAAAAGCAGTTCAAACACTAGCCTTTCAAGGTCTAGCTATTGCATTTTATAGACAAACATGTTGGCCCTCTGCAATAAAATTTGTACAAAAGAAGAGAACAACATACTTGAGACCAGACCTCTACTGAAGCTAACTAGATAGATAACTAGCTCATTTGTAAACATTGGATTGAAAGTAAAAAAGTTGTGACTAGCTACAGTCAAAGATGCCTCAAACCCTTTTGCCTTGTAACTACTGCAGATGGTTACAGCTGAACTGTCTATTGGATATATAGTACACAGGATGGACGTCTTTTCTGGGTGGAGTACAGCAAAAAGGGATCTGCTGTTTCAGAAACTGAACCCTGCCTCTGTCCTAAATATAGTCAATGACCCCAGCTACCGAAGTCATAGACTGTAACCTCAAGTCTGTAACCGACAGCAACCTGTATAGCTTTCACCCCCAAGCTGACTGCCAAATAATTTCGAAATGGTTTCCCTGCTATCCACCAATCCAAACACACCCGACCCCCCCCCCCCACACACACACACACACACACACACACACACACTCACACTCCATGTACACAAATAGTTATTGTTGTTTTAAGCACTGTATATATTATTACGTCACTGTTTTTTTCTTTTCACATCACCACAATTCTTTGGGAAAGGCCTCATAAGTAATTCTTTCTTTAGTCTACACCTGTAAGAATAAAAAAAAAATGAAATGCAACTATAAGATATTATTTTATTAAACCTACTAAGAAAAAACCTCTCAGGTTTTTCTTGTCAGTATAAAAATATTTAGAAAAGTTTGTCAAAAATGATAAACAATAATTCCTTGAGTTGGACTATGAATTTCTTTTATATCCAAAATGAATCATTTTTGCAGTGGTATTATTTAAAGTTCCTAATAACGTTACTAGACAAGTGCCTTGTCACCCTCCTTACCAACACCAGCGGCACCATGACAACATGCCACCGCTATGTAAATTGAAACTCTCTTTTAATCAGATCCTGGTTCTGGAGTTCACAGGCACCAATATTGTTTTTAAGACTCCTGCTTAAAGCTTAAAAGACTTATCCTAGTCATTTAGTTCTAATAGTTCTTATCCCTTTTGACATAAGATGTAGGGTATGCCTCGCTGATCAATGCCAGTGACAACAAACTTCAAATAGTTTAGCTACTGTACTGTACTCATCTTCATGCAAATGAACGGAAGAAAAATAAATTTGATGTATAGAAAGAATATATTTTCTCTCTTAATCCACAATCTGTGTCTCCTAGAGTGAATAAATGGCATTTGACAGCCTTAACACAGACAAAACAAATATTATTGCATTTTGTGTAGCAGACTAGAGAAATAATTTAGCGATCAAATCCTTCGTTATAGTATATTATATTCTCTGCTGGACTGTTTGACATTTGAGACATAATTAGATGGTTAACAAATACATTATCTACCTAATGAGCTTAACTGTTTTCAGACCTGGCTGACAGTCATTGGAAAATGAATCAAAATTCTAATTATACCCATATAATATTGAAATTGTTGAACAGTATGTATCTGTCAATAAACTGGAAAATATTTTGGAATGTTTTCATATGCAGTGGGACTCAAGAAACATTTATTTGGCAAATTGAACCAATTTCCAGGCCAACATCCTATAATTGTTCCCGTATTTGACCAATATAAATTGGTCAAATACAGCTTAAACCTGGAATAATAAAGAGCCATCATAAAACCTTAAGTGGGTTATTTTCTGGAGAATGCAAATAGTAAAGTAAATAGCAAGTTAGAATCTGGCTTTATTGGAAAAAGGCCTGTGTTGCCCTTTCTTCAGTTGAGATAATAATGATGCTATACTACTTCACTGATTTGTCAAATTGATTATTTGTTAAATCAATTATTAGGTAATATTAGTTCTCCCCAATTATTTTCTTAGTCACAAAGACTGAACAATTATCAGGTTATACAACTACATTAATTGTTATTCTTTATCTAATATTGCAATAACAATAAGTGGTAATCATTCATCAGCCGAAAAAAATAACCTAGATTTCAATACAAAATTGCATTAAGTCAAATATGATAGCCCTCTTTTTCCAGTGGATTCAAGATTGTTAGAATCCCCGAGCTGATGAGGTGAAAACATTTCATTCTCTTCCTGAGCAAGGCAATTAACACCAATTGCTCCCAGGTTGTTGCTCAACCAGTAAATATTTGCTAGGAAAAAATCTAATTGTCATTTACCAATTTGTTGTTAGGCACAAATCATGACAAAAAACAAACCATTACTTCAAATAAAACATTTTCAAAGAAAAAACTAAACAAGAAATAAGTATTTTTCTTGTAAGTGTGAGTGACAATTATTAGCAGCCTAGGAATTCTTATAAACTTATGAACCATTGATATCATGAGGAACTCTTACATGGTAATCAATGACTTCCTGCTTCACTGGGGTATAAATGAGCTGACACAGATGGCAAAATGATGTATTTTCTTCCATTAACATGGTGAAGATCATAGAACACATGTGAAATGAGAAAATGTTATTGACCTTTCATAAATTGTGCAATTGCTATAAAAGCTAAATAGTTGTGCTGCTGAAAATACCAATAATAATACAAGTAATTAAATAGCCTTTTATTGCATGACATAAGAATTTGATACATCAGAAAAGCAGAACTTAATATTTGGTACAGAAACCTTTGTTTGCAATTACAGAGATCATACGTTTCCTGTAGTTCTTGACCAGGTTTGCACACACTGCAGCAGGGATTTTGGCCCACTCCTCCATACAGACCTTCTCCAGATCCTTTAGGTTCCGGGGCTGTCGCTGGGCAATATGTACTTTCAGCTCCCTCCAAAGAATTTCTATTGGGTTCAGGTCTGGAGACTGGCTAGGCCACTCCATGACCTTGAGATGCTTCTTACGGAGCCACTCCTTAGTTGCCCTGGCTGTGTGTTTGGGGTCATTGTCATGCTGGAAGACCCAGCCACGACCCATCTTCAATGCTCTTACTGAGGGAAGGAGGTCGTTGGCCAAGATCTCGCAATACATGGCCCCATCCATGCTCCCCTCAATATGGTGCAGTCATCCTGTCCCCTTTGCAGAAAAGAATGATCCCCAAAGAACGATGTTTCCACCTCCATGCTTCACTTTTGGGATGGTGTTCTTGGGGTTGTACTCATCCTTCTTCTTCTTCCAAACACGGCGAGTGGAGTTTAGACCAAAAAGCTCTATTTTTGTCTAATCAGACCACATGACCTTCTCCCATTCCTCCTCTGGATCATCCAGATGGTCACTGGCAAATTTCAGATGGGTCTGGACATGCGCTGGCTTGAGCAGGGGGACCTTGCGTGCACTGCACGATTTTAATCCATGATGGCGTAGTGTGTAACTAATGGCTTTCTTTGAGACTGTGGTCCCAGCTCTCTTCAGGTCATTGACCAGGTCCTGCCATGTAGTTCTGGGCTAATGCCTCACCTTCCTCATGATCATTGATGCCCCACGAGGTGAGATCTTGCATGGAGCCCCAGACCGAGGGAGATTGACCATCATCTTGAACTTCTTCCATTTTCTAATAATTGCGCCAACAGTTGTTGCCTTCTCACAAAGCTGCTTGCCTATTGACCTGTAGCCCATCCCAGCCTTGTGCAGGTCTACAATTGTATCCCTGATGTCCTTACACAGCTCTCTGTTCTTGGCCATTTTGGAGAGGTTGGAGTCTGTTTGTTTGATTGAGTGTGTGGACAGGTGTCTTTTATACAGGTAACGAGTTCAAACAGGTGCAGTTAATACAGGTAATGAGTGGAGAACAGGAGGGCTTCTTAAAGAAAAACTAACAGGTCTGTGAGAGCCGGAATTCTTACTGGTTGTTAGGGGATAAAATACTTATGTCATGCAATAATGCAGACCTCTACATGCTTTGTAAGTAGGAAAACCAGCAAATTTGGCAGTGTATCAAATACTTGTTCTCCCCACTGTATCAATATGAACATTTGTGTGAGAAAGTTTTTACATTTGTACACAGCCTGGACCATGCATACACACAGTGCCAAGTGGCGGAACAAAGAAACTGCTTTTAAAAGACTAGTTACTTTCTAAATCTTACAGATTTGGAATATAGTGCCTACGTAATGTATATATATTTTAAAGAGGCATACATATATAACAAATGCTATTCCGGTGGCCACCCAAGTGCCATCCACCCTCAGGTTTTTGTCAACAGGTACATGTTCATTGGATTAGTCTGAAATCTCCACCCCGGATAAGCAACCTAAACAATGCCTGCAACAAAACAGCTTCAGACTCTTGTTGCATACATTGTCACTCAACAGTTTGGAGTCAAGAGCAGTTTATGTGAACAGAACAGCATTCTACTCCTAATTTTCAGGTTTTACTGGATGTAATGCCTAAAAGATGCTGCCTAATGTAATTGCAATGTGGCAGTTGGAATGCATGACTTCTTCATTCTGTAGAACCACATGAGAGGCGTATTGGTGTTTTTTGATATATACAAATTTTTCCAATGCTAAAACCAATGGAATTGTCTTAACCAGTTGGATTGCCAATGAAATAATTTTGTCATAACTCAACATGGGACACTGTAGTACTGTATCTCTATTTAAAAAAATACTTGTTGGTTGTGTTGCAGTATTGAGTTGTGTGGCACTATACATTGTTTCAAAATGTAAATAGCCAAGTTCTTGGACAAGCACCACCTAAGAACTATTGATATTCATTATCACAGATCTACGGATGTGTGTATAACCTTTGATAAATAACACTTTTTCTATGTGTATGATCATTTTAAATTCTATAAATACAAATATGGCATGGTTTCTATGCAATATTGATAAATGAGGCCTTTAGAGTTTGTTTAATGTCATTGGAACTTTATTTTTCAAATGAAATGCACTGTAAACAAAACTATTACTATAGTAACGCATTTAAATATGTTTATATAAACTCAAATACATATTTAAAATGTGTATATTTCAGTCCTCCTTATATATTATATAATTATATATCCAGAACATGCTGAAGCTTAGCATTATACAGCTCAGAAGAAAATGAAGAGACCACTGCACCTTTTTTTTTCCTTTCCAAAAAAGTTGAAAAAGAAGGATTTGAGTGAGGAACAAAGGGTTAAAATTAAGAGACCACTGCAAATTGAACGCTTCTGTTCCTCACTCAAAATCTTCCTTTTCAACTTTTTTGGAAAGGAAAAAAAAAGGTGCAGTGGTCTCTTAATCTTTTCCGGAGCTGTATTAAGAATGCCCATAAGCCCATAATGCAAAGCAAATGGTTACTCTGAACATTTATTATACAGTGGGACATTTTTCCAGACCCCTTTTTAGCTGACATAGCAGATATTATTATTGTTAATATTTTATAGTTTGTTTCACCACAATGTCAATGGTAATGTATGATTTTTTTTGAACTGGTACATACAGTAAGTGTTCAGGACCCTAAGAATAATTGCAATACCCAATTAATGATGAACTTCTCTTAACCTGTTTTTCCTTCACTGACTTTCCTCCCTTCCAGTAGGTCCTTCATTCAGGGCTGTGTGTAAGCTCACACACTTTCGCAAAATATTGTTAATGGATTACTTTATTTAATGGGTCCTCGATTTTAAAAAGCAATTACTTTTACCAACTGGTTATTACTAGTCTGTGTGGATTGAGGGGATACTTGGACTAATACCTTAAATTATGACCATTAAAAAAAAATCATATATAATATAAATGATAAAATATTGGATTTTGGAAGGAATGTGTTTTTTTCAGTACATCCTATACATCTGAATTAATGTAGCTAATTACACTAAGGATATTTCTGGTACACAGAATATTCTAGACATTCCTTCTTAGCTTTTTCTTCACTAACTCACACCAAGGAACATATTCAAATTACAGTGGATATTTAAGAAGCAGAACTGAATTAAAAGGCTTGGCCACCCCTGGGTTGATAGTAATTGAACTGTCTGACTGTATTTTGATCTGCAGCTCAATGAGACTGGGAGACAAAGCCATGCTAATCGTACCCTCCTAATTGATGGTTGGACCAGTGTTTTTGTTCCATTGTTTGTGCTGTGGGCTTTTAGGAGATGCTAACAATGCCATTTTTCATAACCATTATTATAACTCCAGAACCACTCAATTACAGTGATCAAGGCTGGAACTCTATCTTTAATGTATACATCATAAAATATGTTAAATCTAATTAAGGGAGTACAATGAAAACACACATAGCGAGCCAAGGATTTAACATCAGGTACTAAAATGACATTCTCAAGCACCTGCAATTGGAATAACATTCATAAGAAATATGTAATGTTCATAAAACAATATTGTAGTTTTAGATTTGAATAGGAGAAAAGGAAGTCTGGATATCTTTTCAGTGAGCCATTCAGCATTCCCTTGCTGTATAATCTGGATTCTTCATTAACCCTGGGTGTCAAGACCAATAGATAAAGTGAAGTGTGTTACCCTTGAAAAGAGACATGTGAATTATGTTACTATGTAAACTTGCGCGTCTTGTAGTGAAATAATACTGTGTTGTAAATGTTCCCTTTTACTGATTAAAACACAGAGCATGTCATGTGTGTGCTTATGGGTAAAAGGATAGTAAAAAGTAAAGTCACCTTCATGGTATTATCTCTATAATGATTGCAGCTATAAGCCAATTAGGCCTATTAAAATACCTTCCAAAAGTTCACTGATCAGACAGCATGTTACGATACACATATATTCACTGTTTATTGTTGCTGGTCTATGTATTTCAATTCATAATAATAAAATGTATTTGGCATTTCCTGTTTCATGATCCTTATAGGGCACCTCCTCCTCCTGGTTTTAACAAAGGTTTTTAATAAAATAACACTGTCTTGTAATGTCTGGGGCATGTTTGCAATATTATCATACCAATTTCAGTGTGCTAATGAATGGATGCATGCCAACGTAACAGTGATCAGACCCAACATCTCCTTTGATGCCTCATTGAGCAGAAAGCTTTTAAACAAAATGTTTGAAGTGTCTGCCTGTGTAATAATGATTTATAATTCTCTTGAACTAATGCAAAATTTGCTGGTAAAAATAATTTTTGAAATAAAAATAAATTGTGCCCGGAGGGTCAGGCCAGATTTCAAAAGGAGATCACCCAAGAGCAGCAAATGATTTAATAAGTCACCGTCTCCAGAATGGCAGAATGGAGAGGAGCAGGACGGAGAGTTTCAAAGTGTGTCTAATTAACATCAGTTTATCAGTGTGTCAATCTCTTCAACTTGAGTCTGAGATGAGAAATGTGGGGGAAAACTGAGAATTGGTTTTACTAATTGTACAAGAGGTACAACTCTACATTCTGTTACCCTCCAAACAGAAACTTTTATTTCTCCACGCAAATTTGCATCATGTCACCACAAGACACAAAATGAATAACATTTGCAACACAGCTTTTAAGCTTTGTTAAAATAATCATTAAAAATAGAAAACAACTTCTATCACCATTATTCCTCATGGAACTAGATGGATGAATATTTAATGTCACTTGCATCTGTATGATTGCATAGTGATGATAATCAGAACGCTTGACAAGCTTGCTGGAATATCATTTTTGTATGGAATACAGAATGTGTTGAATTTGCAGAAGGGAGACAATGCTAATTCATCTGGCTCCGTCTTTTAATCATAGATCAGCTTCTCATCATCTCCACCGTGTCTTCGGAGAGGAGAAGGATCCCCAAAAGCATGGAAGAGATTATACAGAAACAGATGCAACAAACCTTTGCAGCAGAATCAGTCAAATCTTTAGGCATATATATATATATTTATATATTTACACACACACACAGTGCCATGTGAAAGTATTCAAACCCCTAATACATTTTAATTATTTTAAACAGAAATACAAATGGTAAAATGAAATATAATTCTGTTTAACAATCAAAATCAGTGGGAGGTGAAACTGGTTTTATGTTGGAAAATATTTGTAAGAAAAATAAAATACTTATATTTGTTACTTGCATCAATATTTGATGCCTACACATATTTGATAAAGCCACCGTTCACTGCAATAATAGCTTTAAGACATCTGTTAAATATGTACCTGTATAACACAGTGTCAGAGTAATTTCTGCCCATTCTTGGGAGATTTATGGGAGGTCATTTTCCTCTCAAGGCTTCATTTAGTGGACTAAAGTGGATTCTCTAGCGGTATTTACTTGCCTCATCCATTCTTAATTTTTTAGAAAATGCTCAGTCCCTGGAGATAAGCATCCACACAGCATGATGTTGCCACTACTGTCCTTCACTGTAAGCATGGTGTGTCTTGAGACAAGCCTTGCACCACACATAGCACAAGTTTACGCCACATAGCATTTAGAATTTTGCCCAAAAAGCTTTGTCTCATCTTACCACAAAACATTTTCCCACATCACAGTTGGATCAATGTCATGGTTCCAGGTGTTACATTTGACTGATTGCTTCATTCTTGCCAGTTTTATGCAGAGGTCTTGATATGGTTGGTATCAGTGCACCATTACTCCATTCCCAGCCCGGTTTCCTGATAACATGGCACTCAAGACAGATTAATGATGCACCGTAGCCTTAAGATAGACTTTGTTTCGACAAACTTACGTTTCCCAAAACCAGCATGTATATCGCTTTTTATAAAGTGCATCATAAATGCCACGTTTCGATAGTTAGGAATTTGGATTTTGGAATGAAATTTGGCCATGACTATGTTTTGAAATATAGCCTATTGTTTTTCAATTGAGCTTGATTACTAATCAGAAGCATATATCACTGGTGTTGTATTATACTACAACTTAGGCATCAATAGGAAAATGTAAAACTCAAAGAAGTATTGAAATCTAGGGTAGACAAAACTTATGTCCAACCAATTGGGTGGACTTTAGCCAATCAAAATCATATCTCCGGAAACCGATAACGTGACGTCCAATTATCTGTTCTTCCTGTAGCTATACAGAATACATGTTACTTAAAGGGATAGTTAATCTAAAAATTATATTTACCCCCCCCCCAAAAAAACACCAAACGTTAGTCCGGAATGGACATAGAGTTATTTTTTATCAACCATCCATTATTCAGCTCTGTCCCCGGCTGTAATTACCATTCTTACCATCGTCTAAATTCATGAATGGAAACTGTGCGTCCCACTACAGCAAAGGTGCAATGCAAGCGGAAAACTGCTTCAAAAAGCTTCTGACTACATTTAGGAATCTATCGCGGTAGCATACATTTTTTTTAACTATACCGTAACCAAACAACCGTCAGAATTTGGTCTATCCAAACCAGCACTAGTGAACTATTCCCTACAGCCATTCACACAGCTGGTGTGCTTCGGTGATGATGTCATTGGAGTGGGCATGAACTTTAACCTCCAGAAGCTACGTGAGTGTTTCTCTAGCTGGCCTATTATTGTGAATATTGTCAGTGGACTTCAGTTCTATTTCTGTCTATGTGAAAAATACCACGATAGTGTTTTGTTTGCAAAGAAAGGACGCAAGGGACCTGGGAAAGCAGACTTGGTGTTTCACTCATTGTCATATCTTTATCCAGACATATAACACTTCATTCGACCACTGACATACGATTTAGTTACATATTCAGGTATATTGACTCTTGTAAAAACAACTTAAGTGGTTAAATAAATGAAATCATATACATATACATTTTGACTATCCTTTGGTGAATATCAATGACGAAATAGGTAACTTACTTCCTAGCTAGCGAATGCTACCTTTTGTTTACTGTGACGAATACAACTCTTCTCGAAAGAACGCGGGGATTGTTGCAATTGTGAACAAAACTGACCGGTAAACACAGGAAGAACCAGTTCATTTTAAATAACAAATATATGCAAAACGTACCACTTTTTCTTCGAGGAGTACAACATCGTCATGTTCTATGAGTTAAACAACACCACTTAGTTTGGAGTGTTTTGGAGTAGTTTTCCGCTTGTAATGCAGCTTTGCTGTAGTGGGACCAACAGGTTCCAGTCATGTATTTGGATGATGCTAAGAATGCTAATTACAGCCGCTGAATTATGGTTGGAAAAAATTACAATGTCCATTCTGGACGAACTTATGATGTTTTTTGGGGTGGGGGGGGATAAATATTATTTTTAGACAAACTACCCCTTTAAGTCACATAATCAACACAATTCATTGGGAATATAAAGCAATCGTGGGGAAAATCCATATAATTGTTTGGAACAATAATCCAAGCCAGTACCAGTACTATGCAGGGTTTCAGACTCATGACCGGCTCATTTTGAACAGTTTCATTTGTTCTCTTGTTTTACGTACGTTTTTCTTTATCCTCAGTAGACCGATTGCATTCAGTTACAGTTACATCCACTCAGACACTTATTGCTGTCACGAGGCGGCAGGGGTGGCAGGACACAAGCACAGAGGTTGCTGAAACAAAATGTTGTTCAATAAACAGACAACAATATGTTTTTTGCATAATGATTTTGTACAGCCAATTTCTAAACGTGTACTTCATTTCTGTCCAAGGCTATACCCTGTGTGTCTGGTCATCTGCTCATTGGAATGTTTGTGTTGCAAATGTTTATCTCGGGTCTGAATACAGGACCAAGGGTCATGCCTTAATCTCCCTATCTTGAACCATGAGTAGATCACTCTGTTTTATGTTATGGTGCCAGGAAGCATAGATGGGAATGTGTCTCTAGTTGATAAGGGGGGCTATTCTTCAGGACTAGTCTTGTGATCCTTCATTTGGTTAGCTATCCATCCACCACAACTTTAGTTCTGAGGATATAATAATAGCTGTCTTAGTTATGTAGGTTGATGTATTTTTGCAGATTGTGGCTGGTGAGGGTCTTTGTGAAAGTTCCCGTTCCTTTGTTCTTTGGTGTCTCCCTTTGCAATTTATTACTAGATTAGTTACTAGATTAAGGATCTATGTTTTAGTTATACACCTCTTATCTATCTTTGGTTGTCAAAATCATTTGATATTCATAAATAATTATTTATAATTTCCCGAAAACAAATGCCCAAATTTAAATTGTTATTTTTGACTATATTCCAAAAATCTCAAACTTGCTTTCAAAGAATGTTGAAGGACAAGAGGTGGGTTTTAAATTAATGAAAATATGCCACTTCACCGCTGTGAGTTGTTTGGTCCCAAATACTTCAGTAAGATCCTTACCACTATATGTGTTCTTTTTCAAACAAGTTCATGCAGTCCATGCAGTTTTTCCATAAAGCAGCTCAGAGTGCTGTGCAAACAAGCCTATTTATTATCATTTTAAAGTCAAACTGATCCTACAACAGCAATCCGACTCCAGGAAACTTCATGAACACAGGACCTGAGACTTCAAGGTACTAAGCAGTTTACTGTATGTCAGTAGGCTGACCCAGGGCACCATTCAAAACTGCTTCCTACTGCAGGATAAGAATGGCAAGCTATATTTTTTAAATGAATCGCTGCCAAAACCCCAAAGGCATATCATGTGCAAGAGATCCTTGGATAACCCAATACAGGCTTCACCGTAGTAGCTACATGAAAGATAAGGATATTTCTCTCCTTACTGACAGACACAAATACCAGCTCTTACTCAGAACCGCTGAAAACGTGATGATGTATTCCTTTTTCTGATTTCTCACTGTTAATTCATCAGACTACACTGGCAATGTATAGAGCTCGTGAAAAATGCATGAATTACTAATTAATGAGGCATTCTGCAGACATTTACATATTCATAAAGGTGTGGTTGAGTAATTGATGTATGCTTGAGAGGGCTGAATGATGGCTTTGAGATAATAACACGTGCCAACACAGGAACCTTTATTTTGTTAAATTCCTCAAAAAGCAGAAGGAGCCAAGATGCTTTTAAATATCCATTACGTATTCATTCTTCCCCAAAGAAATGCAGTCAAATGCTTTGAGAGATAAATACACTGAGGAGAGGCAATGATGTGAAACAGTATGTAAAATTACATTTTCTGAAATATTGTCCCATGTGGATTTTTCTAAAGTTCATTTATCAAACCAATGTGCCAACAACCGTGCTCAGAAAGTAAGATTATACACAGAAAAAATACCAAAATATTTGTATTGTCAACATTTACTTGACATTTTTGTCATTTATATGGCACTCTAATCCAGAGAGTTTTACATGATATAATCACAATCAAGGCCAGAATTCAATCAGATCACTGGTTATAAGTATTGTAACTTATAAAAGCAATTTCAAATTGAGCCGACATATGCAGCATCTTAGCCTACAGAGACCTGGATCGCAATAAACTTCAAATACTCAGTGATTGTGTGCATGTTTAGCATGCTAATTGGATGACATGACTGCCAGCCTGTTAAATGTTCAACTCAGTTAACCTGCCGGTTTGTCCATGAAAACGGATCGGCATGTTTTGGATGGGGACACGTCATCTCCATGGTCTATGAATGTACATATTTCATTGAGAAATTATTGTAAATCACAGATACACTGGCCACTTTTCCCAAAGCCAGCTGCCTCCTGCCTTGTGAAACATGCAGACACTTGTGTGCAGAGATAACAAAAAATAGCATCTTGGAGAAACCTTATGATCTACTAAGGACAGAGAAAGCAGTTGTTCTTATGTCAACCAAACATGCTAAGTAATGTTTTCTACAACAGAAGGAGAGTTAGCTGGCTAATTTAACTTAGGTACATCTAGCATAACGAGCCAGAGCATGACCGTGGTGGACATACAGGCTCCATTACAGTCAGCTTTGCCGGACTCACTAGTATCAGCTTACCTACGTCTCTGATAACCCCCCCCCCCCCACCTCAGATAGCTCTGCAACATCTCTTAACCCAGTAGCAAGCTTCATACTGCTAGATACCGTACACTGGTCACTCCAAAAGTCAACTTTCTTTGGTCATCATTCTTTTCAGGTCTCTGCTGCCAATGAAAACTTACTAATGCACCTATCCGCCATGTATATACTCACCTCATATGGTGGAACTTATTGATATATTTTCTATTCCGTTGCAAATAATGCTTTGACTGTATTTATGTATAACGGAGTGATCATATTGTCTTTAGCCAGGTTGTCGTTGTACATCACTTTACTGACTTACCTGGTTCAATGTAGCTGAAATAAAAAAAACAAAAGTTGAATTCTCTCCTAGTTCAGTTTGGATGTGACGGTGGGTGAGAGAGGAATCATTGGAACTGGTTTATCACTATGCTGACTGGGGTTGAGCGCCACTCTCAGACTGATTTGGGCATTTGGTTTTGCCCAGTGTCATTGCCTACCTCTTTTTGAAATGTTTAGTAGGTTTACATGTTGCACTTGGATGACAGAGTCAGCAGTTCACAGGTAATACTCTCTCCAATACTTCCTACGTCCCCTTCCTCTGTGCCAGCAACAGGGAGGAGCATATTGCCAACAGACGGTCTCTCATGAGGCTGATGTGCTTGATTGTCCACCTGCAGGGGCGAGGCTGCGTATCCCACGTGTCTTTGGCTAGGTCCAGAATGTTTCTATTTACGCTAGGGTATTGCAATTAGACCATCTGTGATTAGTATATTCTGAATTAATCGATACTATTTCAAAAGATTACAATTTATATTTGGTCTACAACATTTGGTCTGGATCCGGTTGTTGGCCTGTAACAAAATCCTACTTCAGTTGGAGGGTAAATCTCAGCTCACTGTTTTTTGGATTGTGTTGGTGGTGCTCAAAATCTCTATCAGGGGTTCCAGAGCATTTTCCCATTTGATGGTCAGGTCTTTTTCTATAACCTTTTAATTTCCTCCTCAACTATAAATGGCTTTGCTTGTCTGTCTGGTTCTTTGGCATGTACAGTCATGACTACATACTTTCTCCTCTGCTCAACTACAAAAGAAGTCTGTTCACCTGTAGAAACATGGCAACTGCTTTTCTAAATTAGCTCCAGGTTGAGTGGTGGGGAATAAGAACAAAAGGTTTCATCATGATTGTTAGAATGGTACTTACAGTCTTGGACTTTTGGGATCTGTGCATAGTTGGGATTATTGATCTTGATGTTTACGTACTGATAAGGCTCTGATAGCACTGACTCGGTTGGCCATGATCATATGAAATCTCTCAGTGTCATATACTTCAAGGCAGATGTGTCTTTCAAAAGGAGGTGCTAATACATTAGCAGTCAAAACTATTCTTGGGATAATAACTAAAGCTATGCCCAAGACTCACTTGCATCAGATAGATGAGCTGACTTGATCTCTCCAAAGTCTATTTGTTTTACATATCTATCAATGCTGAAGTATTCCATCCACTGAAGTCCAATCAGTCATTATGACATGACTGACTATAAGCCTGTGCAATACTGTAATCACACCTGCAGTTCAATTTGTTCAAAATGTGCTTAGCTGTGTATATTAGTTGAGCTCAAAATCCCTATGGGTTGCAAACTGACTATAAGTGCTCTTTGACCAAATTGGTTCATAAGCTTGTTCCTGTTCCAGAAAAGAAGCCAACACTGAATTGTTACATATTTTTACATTGAGGTTTTTCTTGTAACATTGCAGCAGCTTATATAGTGTCTATTTCTTAGCTCAGTGGAGCTAACATTATCTGTTTTAACCCTTGGTCATCCTTTGAAATCTGTTTCTCTTTGTCATGTCTCTTTCTCGAAGTCATGATTAAGATGTTAGACTAGGAGATTGTCCAAGTTAACCACAAATATGAGGTTGCTCTAGACAGAGCTTTGTTGATCCCCACCAGTGCTGCCTCCATTCAGTTCCATTAACTACCCATCCCTGTCTTGTTTTAATAGTATTTGATCCATTACCTTGGCTGTTAATCAGTAATACAATGTCTGCATCAATTTGGAATACCTTAACCCTCTTTCCACATTCCTTAACTGAATTCTGGATAGGAATATGCACCTCGGTTACTCGGATCACATTTTAATTCTAGACAAATTCTTCCCATTTCTTGATGAACTTTTCCCATTCCAATCTTGAAACTAAACCATCTTAAAGATCAGAGACCACGTAGATAAGGACTGTATTCTTCTGTGCTACATTTCTTGGGTCTAAGACAGCATAGGTTTGCAATACTTAATTATGGTTCTTCAACTTGACTTGTACAGGTACAACAGAACGTGTCTGGTTCTGACTGACCCCACTATGGACAGACCTCTCTAAGGAAAACAATGCACTGCTCACTGACTATTTTTCTGCATCTGAACCTGTACTTTTTATCTACTGATTTCTTTCAATGTATAACCCAGTTGGGTGTCTTTGGGAACACACTTTGGATGTCAGTCGTCTTTTACAATCATTACCTGAATTACTTTTAGTCACAGAAGCAATGCAAATTATGTTTTCTCTGAATATTAAAATGTTCCCTCTGTTTTTTTTTACAGAACAAACACATCTTGAGTGTTGTCTTATGTTTGGCTGCACTTGATTGTGAACCCTTTCTCATTTGGTGTTGCTGTAGTAGCACAGCGGCTCTTGGATCTGTCCAGGATTTGACATGTAACTTCTTTGAGGGGTTGACCTTCTGTTACTTGTGCAAACATTCTGTAGGTCTCCAACAAGAAGATCTTCTTCAATATTTGCATATTATACCGCGAAAGTCAACTAACCATTTCAACTTTGCTCTTTGGCATACTGTATGTGCTCATAGTATGCTGATAAGCAGCACATTCGATTTTCCATCAGGTAATTGTTACAAAAAGCAACATTCTAATATAATAATAAATGTTATTTGTCGGACGCCTTTCTGAACACTCAAGGACATCTTACATAGTAAAAACAGTATTTACACATTCAGGAAAAAAGTCTAAAACCTGGTCTTGGTTGTAGTACAGTGGGGTGAAACAAAATAAAATGAAAATGTTCCAGAGCCTAAGTGCTGAGCAGGTAAAAGCCCTCGCACCCATAGTTGATAGGCGGAAAGGGGTGTGACAAGAAGACCAGCAGAGGCAGAGCAGAGGGAACGAGAGGGGACACAGCCAGGCAGGAGGTCAGAGAGGTAAGTAGGTGCAGGATTATGGAGGGCTTTGTTGGTGAGGAGGAGGGTCTTGAATTCAATTCGGTAGAGCACAGGAAGCCATTGAAGACTGTAATGTGTTCAGATGATTTTGTACCAGTGAAGATTCTGGCCACTGAGATCTGAACCAATACTGTCAAAATCATTGTTTGTTATGTCCTCAATGCAGTTTTCAAATGTGCAAGGGAAAGTAATTTAGTTCAGTGGGTTGCCTTTGAAACCGGGGATCTGTCTTAATGGGTTTAATGAACATATGTGCTCTTTAACCTGCATCTCTGTTATTTCCTTGCCTTTCTTGACTCGCCCTTACTTGGTCTTGATTTTTTCAAATACATTTTGAGACATTATTTGAGCTTTGTAGTGTGCTTTAAAATATTGGCTTTTATTTTTTTACCTTTGTATTGGGTGCACATGCAGCGGTTATCTTTCCTCCAATTCTTTTACTATTTACATGTTTGCAGATGCAATGCCATTTTCCAGCTGCAAAGCTTCTCCCCTTGAAAATTTAACTTTTCTGAAGCTGCAGAACATGCCACGAGTGCTGCTTTCTCATAGTTTTCTCCGCTGGTTAAGCTATAAATATATATTTGTGAAGTCAAACAATGTAATTTTTAAAGTATTGTTAATTATTATAATTGTTAAAGTAATTAACAATACTTTAACAAATACATCTTTGACTTCACAAATATATTTTATTTTTATTATAATAATCGGCCATTTGTTTGCTATCGCACGAGTGAAATCTTTGAACGTGCCCTTGTTGCATGTTAATGCAACACAATATTTTTGCTGCTTATCACTATAATTGCCTCCATTTCTGATAATGGGCTTGTAGTAATCATTTACAGGTGGACCCTTCTGCATTCATTTCAACTGTTTGTACTATTTCTACTATTACTTCTGGTGTTTTTCTCTAGCACACATTCCGCATTTACCAACAGGAGGAGAAAATATTGCTAGATTTTAAAATAACATTATAACAAACACCACTAAGATTAATTGGAAGATAGAGAGTTAAGCACAACAACATGTGTGCCCTTTTCCCACCACTGTTGGTGTACTTGAATTTGGTATTACAGGAAAATCACCTTTGGGCTGAGTCTGTGTGTGTGATGGAGAAGCACTGTCAGCAGCATTATTAATAGGCCATTGAAACATCTCCATTATGGTGCACTTGGCAGCATCTGCTTCAAGAGACCATTGTCATTTTTCTATTACCACCTTTCTATTTCCTCTCCATTTTAACAACAAATGTATGTTAAGAAAAGCCGCAAATACAAAAAAAATATGTTGTTTTAGATATTAACCAATCCCATTCTGCAAAAATGTTGGACAAATTAAATTATGCAGTGGTCACTCCTCCTTCCCCTTCAAAATGTAAATATTGGGTCGGTCCATGTGAGTAAGTGGTTGTGTAGACCTTTGTGCGCCAGCGAGAGAGAATTTCAAGTCAGGCGGAGCGGCCTCCAAAATTCAGATCATCCTGGGAAAAATTGTACATAATGAGTGGCTGCTGGGCGGCCCATGTAAGTTGGGTCGCCCAGCCCACTGGCAAAAGTCTAAAACCTCCTGATGGCCAGTCGGCCCCTGGTTAAACCTGTTGCTAGTTTTTCTTTTACTTTTTAATTGTTGACTGGAATATGGTTATATGATTCAATTAGTTAAAATATGTTTTAAAAGTAAGACATTATGAATTTGATTTACTTTTATGTATTATGTATCTATAATAAAATGATGCAAAACTAGCCTAATCAGTCATTTTGCAATCCCTAGTTGGTCAACATCAATCTCAGACATTGCTTTTAATTCATCCTCAAAATAACATTGAACTTAATTATCCAGAAGTTTGTTAATTAATTGTTAATCATTATTTAATATCATAATCATTAGAAATCTGCTTACAAATAGCAGCATTCAAATATGGCAATATCAATGCTCTACTGTGAGTGGAGTCCATACAGTTCAATACATAACAAACAGTGAATGTTCCTGGTACATTGTACACAGTAGTGAAATTATTTTACATTAGTTCAGTTTTAATGTTTCTCATAGAACTGACATATTTCCAATTTTCCAACACTCAGATCAGCTCATAATCTCTCTTGCGCGCTATGCTTCACATCCTGTCCATATAAAAGGTTTTAAATTGTTGAAAAAGCATCACTGTGATAGCTGCTGAAAACAGCTTGTGTCCCATTGTGTCATGATGTCAGCCTTCTGGAGACAAACCCCTGATGAGTCAGGTCCAAGAAGGTCTAGCCACAGCCAGAGTGTCACTTCTCAAAGCATCTTTCCATTGTTAATGTTTCCTCAGAAAGGCCTTGCTGAAAGCTGGCCCAAATATGGCTCATTAAAAAAAGCACAAATAACATTCAGATGGTTCCTAGGTTTTCCTCACAGCTATGCAATGAAGAATGACAAGTCCAACAAAACCATGTCGAGTTTTTCATCCAGGCCCATTGTGTTCTCACATTAACTCCAAGCTGGGCCCTTTGAGCCCGGCCAGAGTTGTGTCTGGCCTCCTCGGACATGGCCCGGCTCTATCAGCAGGCTTGGCCTACACAGCACAGCATCACCATGCAGACCCTTAGATTCGTCCCCTTTCAATTTTGCCTCTTTTCTTCCTTATTTCTCGCTTGGCTCTCAGACACACTGCGCCAAACGATTGATGGGGCAGGACAGACGTTATACAATTAAGATGGTTTTTCTCAGCCAAGGGAGTGCATTCATTTCAATAAGGCCCATTGTGCTTGCTGCAATTGTTTTGATAAAAAAACGAGTGAGGAAGATTTTTTTCCCCCCAAGCATAAGGACTCCGTACTCTGGATCTGTAAACAATGTAAACAATCTGGAAAAAGCTTCAGAATAGAAGTCTTGAAAATGTCAAACTAAACAAACACAATATGATAATTTGTTACTTTATGTTGATAACTGAACCAAAGCCTGTGGATACTCAGAGGATTTTTAATTCCATGTCCTTCCATATACAACAGCTGGCAACCCATGCCAATGGGATCTGGAAAACCAATTTCAACTGAAATTGGCAAGTCTACTGAACTATAAAGCCCTCAAATAAGGGAGGCACATATCAATCAAATAGGAAGGTCACTAAACGTCTTCCAGACAGAGAGAATAAGAGAGAACTCAATAGAAGTGAGAAAATCCTAAGCTAAGTAGTGTATTAGGATGCTAAAGTTTGAGTTTAACCTTGCAGGACTTTTGGAAGGCACTTGCGAGTGTCGGCAGTGCAGAGTTTTGGCAGCCGCACAGGGAGCCTGGTGAGTCGGCCAGTCTCCGGGAGCTGCTACTCCACACTAATCTATTTTAAACCATCTGTGAAATTAGCAAGATTCCTTAAGTCCTTCACCTCTAAGGATTAAAAAATGTCTGAGGGCGTGGGCTGTCCTTACATATGTATGCATGTCCGATTACTCAGAAAGAAAAGCCAAATCAAATTTCTGAATGTGCATGTTGGCCATAATGGGCAGTCCTAAAATCTGCTTCTTTTTATCATGTATTTCAAATGAATTCATATGCTGGGTATGTTGTCAATCATTGGGCCTCACTCCTAAAAGTAATAACATTTATTTTTATGATGAAATCCATGAAATACATATTCCCTGCAATTGACAGTGTAAAACCCTAAATAGATAGAATTTGCAAGTACCAATAAATCACAAAGAGAGAGAAAGAGGCAGGGAGAAAGAGACGGAGAGTGAAAGACAAAGACAGACAGAGCGAGAGAGAGACAGAGCTATACGTGAGCATTGCATTAGCACTGCCAAAGGCAGTTCAAAAAAGTCATGAGTCAAGCCAAATGAGAAAATCAGATAAATAGCAGCTGTGCTTTGGGAACCCGCACTCTCTGACTGATCGTTGGGCTTAGTGGCCATGCCGTGGAGGATCCAGGAAGCATTGAGGACTCCCCATATTCTCCACCCATCTGATTGGTGAAATGGCAGTCCTGCTAGGATGCAGCAGTAACATTGTATTCATTTTTATCTGCAGCTCCAACACCTACATCTTTTTACTAACACTGTGACAGTTCATCCAAACAAGCCACTTACAGGCAGTGGCATTACTCTCCATACCTTGCTGGACCTCCAACCCCAACCCCCCTACTCCATCTGGCAAGCCTAGAAAAAAAGTATGGCATATCGAAGATTAAAAATATGGGCCTATGGAAATTAGAATTATTGTCTCTCACTCAAGATTAAAATGTCACAGGCCCCGTATCATTTTAATGTTGTACACCCACACCCCCATGCACGATAACATAAAGACAAATACACAAAGCACAGGGCTTTTCTCCTGGCCATTATTTGTAATGCAAGCTTGGAGAATTACTATGAGATTTATTGTGCAGTGGTATATGTCTAATTTTCCATCTACCGCTGGGCACTTCTGCTGAAGAAAGCTGACACAGGCGTCTATTATACACACCGCAGTTAAACTGTGGGTTTTACGCATGCTCTCGGGGAAGGCTACGCACAGGCAGCACACTGGTAAAAGACAAAAAATGATTGATGAAGAGAGAAAAAAACATATTTGAACGGTTTTCCAAAATGTTTGGGAACAGCTCCTATTCCAGAATCTTTTTCTTTTTTTGAGAGAACTCTAGCAAACACAAAGGAAAAACATTTTTACTCATTTAAAGTTGATATACCACAGATATGCTTTCTTTTTTTACAGTCCTGGTATATAATTCTTACCATGAATGGTAACGGGAACTGTTTGGCTGCAGAAAAATGGCAGTATAAAACATTGGCTTGTGTGTAACTCAAAATCTAAAATGTAATCTCTTGTTCGTGAAAGGTTATTGTTCACTGAATCCTAAATTACTTAAAACTAAATGGAAAGCACACAGTTGAAACAGTAACAAATCCCCCCCTTTCACGGTTTCTGAAGAAGAAAAAAAGCTTAGGGATGGGCCTGGAGAAGGTCTCCTCTAAAATTCCCAAACAGGAGCTATTACTGACTATTAAAAAGTTATGGGCCACTTGCAGCAATGCAAAGCCATCAGATTACCATGCACACAGCTTATCTAAATTTGCAACCAATATTGGCCAGAGATTTACTGCTCGCTAAACCGAATGCTAAGGTTGTCTCTTACTCTTGCACCAAACATTTTTCAAGGCTATTTTTCAGAAAACATTTTTCAAGTTTGTTTTGCTTGTTGGTTGGTATTATATTCAAAATAACTTAATCCTACTCTATAAGCTGACTATGGGTGATTCATCTATTTGAGAATAATTTCAAAGCCTGCTGACATATTGTACTTCTTTTTGCTGCAGCAGTTCATTTAAGACATTGTATGAATGGAAAACAAAATGTATGGTGTACCATATTTTTATTTTCTTGTTTCCAATTTACGTTACAATTGGCTTTACAATTACCTTGAATTCAGTTTGTATTTCTTATCAACAATAGGTTTAAAATATCCCTGGAAATACATTTAAAATATGTACCTTTTTTAATAAAAATGTGCAGTTATTTTATTATGTCATTTTGAATTGTATAGTGTATGTTGAGCCATTTCCAGTAATTGTAAACTGGAAATCTCACTATTCCATTAACACACGTCTCATATACTCCTATTAGTAACCAAAGCATAAACTGAACAGTAAAAGAGTTCCACAGTTGGAATCTTTGGTATTCTCTAGGACATCCACTTTGATCCAGACCAGCAGTTGATTATCCTGGCGAGTATGAGAACAGGGGCTGCCAACAGAATACCCAAGGCCCAACGACAGCTCATTTGTTGTTTAAACAAAGGTTTGACAAGACGTGGGAATTAAATGTTATGCTTTTGTTTGTTTTTCTTTTTGTTTGTGTATCCTCAATCCTATGTTTGTATTTTAACAATAAACTATTGTTAGATTTTTTTTTTATCACCTGCAACGTCCTTAGTTTTGTGTTCAGTATGTATATACAGAAACACACACACACACACACACACACACACACAGTTGTATCTGGAACAGGCTGTTTAAAAAATATTAGCTCTTTTCAAGGGTCATGTCATCCTCCCAAGGCAGATGAGCTGGCCAATCAGCAAGACCCTCTAATATTTTGAATGGCCAGAATACATGCTCACCATTTTGGATGTTAGGGTACATACACAGAATTTAAAAAACAGAAACAAGTTGCTTCTGATAAAAAAAAAAAATATTGATTACAAGTTCCTACTTGATTACTATATTAACTGTACCAAATCAAAATGTTATTGTTTTTACAAAGGAAAACAAATCTGTCTCTTTTAGCAAGGTTTCTATTTTCTACCTATCGTTGGACATTTCATTAGGTATGGGAGTAGATCATCTACAACAGATGTTTGGTACGATAATCACCTGACATGGTAACAACACCATACAAAGTTATCTGATGATTATTTTGGCCGTTCTTTCTTTACAACCAAGCTAAGTTTAGCCTGAAAAAGCATGTAATCTCCCTTTACTAGCTTCTTAAGAAACCCAGAACCAACTTGCAGGATACCAAAGCTATAGTTTTAAGAATGTTTTAAACACAACTACAATCATTGGAGTAAAACAAGCTGATATGTTGTTATCTGATGGGATATGACAGTTATTGAACCCAGATGTTTATATGTGAAAAAGTTGAAAAAATACTAATTTCTTATTAAATGATGGGGTGTCACCCAATGTGTAGCAACAGGGGTGCAGATGGGATACTACACAGTTTCAGAAAACAGTGTCAGTGTTTACAGACAGGGTATAAAGATACATGTATTGTCTCATATCATACTTTTGCTTCTGTCTCAGAGTCAGTAAAAAGAACAGACACCATTGTTTATGAAATATTATTTTTATCATTAGGGAACATGAGCCTCTGTTTACTCATTTTAATGATGAATGTACAACGTATGGGCCTCTGGTAAGTTAATGGTCTTCAAGAATTCAATCCAACAAAACAAAATAAAATGTTGGAGAGCACCATGGGAAATGTCATTTTTGCATGTAATAAATCAGTGGACCGTCAATGCACAGTAGCAACAAAATAGAGACTTAGATTTTAAAACAAAATGTCTCTTTAATTTGTAAGTGTCAACAGCAGTACAAAAGATGGAGTGATGGTGAGACTTTTTGTCACACAATTTCTTACTCTTTTACGGAAAAGGAGGAGACTTGAGGTAAATTAGCTTAAATAGGCAGTTATACAACCCACTCCTGCCTTGATACATAAATTGATTGAGTACATATAGAAAGATGATGTTACGTTACAATATGCCTGAATGCATCCTGTGGGGAAAAACAACCTAGATGCACATTACTAAGGTGCCTAGATACACCCAAATGTGTCACTTACCTGGTGTATCTTTGATATACTGTATTAATACTACCAAAACAGAGGAGACTGCTCTCCAATACATACAGTACCACTGTAGAATGATTTCACCTTAAGTTTACCTCACGTCAATACTGCACATGGAAACCAAAGACTTGCTGGTTTACATTTTAAAGCCAAGCAAAAGAACATTTTAGTACCTTTTTCCTTTTTTTATTTTAACAATAATATCCTTAGCAAATAGCTTTCCTTTTTTTTACTGTATAAAGAATGTGAACACAAATGTGACGGCAACCTTTTTTTAAGTTCAATTAAAAACTTTACAGTGGACTGTACAAGATATTATGATAAACTATTTACATTTTCAGAATTAAAACTTTTTTTCAAAGCAGCAACAGACACTATTTAATTTTCTCTAGTTACCCCCAAACAAAACCTGCCTATACCTGCCAAGAAATAGATTTCAATGCAGAAAACTGTATCAGGATGCCAGCGGTTTCAAAACAGCAATGGCCCCAACAACAGAAGAGCCACACACAGCACACAAAGCAAAGTACCATTCACAACTATATAAGTTGTCCCCAACAGCATATTGTACACTCCTGAACAGCAGCTAGCATGTCAGTCCAGCATGTCAGTGAATTGTGCTGATTAAATTAACACAGAGAACATTCTCACCATATACATCAAAAAGTTAAATGACAGAAATAAGAATTACAGTAAGTTGTGTGAAACATCATACACACTGTCCTCAGTTGTCAAATCTTGTTTGCATTTACATGGCTTAGACACAGATGGATTAATAAAAAAAATGTCATGACAAAAGTTTGCTGATGGCTGAATGGGCTAGCTTAAAAAAGAACCAGCAACACATAGAAGAGGACCTAGAATGACCACTAGTAGCTTGGCATTGTGCCACATCAAAACAAATACATACTTGCACACTCCCTCCAATTTCAGCTTACCAAGAAACATACTAGTGTTTTTAACAAAACATTGCTGATTAATAGAATCCTTTTTAGTTTATTCTAATTGTAAATGCAACAATGCATGCAGATTTGCCTTTACAACAAAACTTAATTTATGCTACTATCAACCCCCCTCAGGAAATATATGGCACATGACAGTATAACCACTGAGATCTGTGACAAACACATAACACATTGTTAGGGTCATGTTTGCACACACAAGTATAATAAAAACATACATGTTAAGTGCTTTTTGTTCAAATGAATTTTAAGCAATTGTCCTTATTAAAGATACAGAGCACCTTAACTGTGCTAAATGTGCATGTAATTATATAATGGATGATATATTTTTTTAAAGGCTCCTTAAATTTAACTGATTATTGAAGCTCAATGAATTATCTGAGGGAGGTCATTAATATGCTATCAAGTCAGGTGCCTGTCTGTCTGTCTCTGCTACAGTTCTGTCCAATACTGATCTTTTTCTACTGGGAGAAATATTCCTCATCTACTTGAGGTACAGTGACTTGTCAGTTTTAAGAACATGGATCAGCATACACTGATTGAAAGAAAAAAGAAACAGACAAAATACATAACTTATATCACTACGTACTCATGAACAAAAATATAATTATATTTCCTATGTTATATTTACAATAAAATCTATAAGCATTTTATTGAAAACAAACATTTTTGACTTCCAATTCATTAAACATCTGTTTTATTCTGTCTCTCTGATTGTCCTGTCATTATGTTCTACTGACAATTTTAGAGCCAACGGTGGCTAATAAATACAATAACATGTCTATACTCACTATAAAGCTTCAAATACAATATACAACACAAAACATGTGAACCAATAAAATGCGTTTCTGAAGTCCGGTATTTCTCAGCTAACCAGTTACTATGCAAGCCTTCTGTCGAGTTAACTGCTCAATATCTATCTTGCACACTGTCTCTCCCCTTGGCGGCCCTGGAGCTTAGACAAAGTGTTCATTCATTAAACGTGTCTTTGCATAAATAAACGAAACAAGTAGACAGAAAAATGACTCAAATCTGGTAACTGTGAGAACTAGCCCACAACTGACTTTTGTTCATTCTGGGTTTCACATTAGTCAGAATCGACAAAAATACAATTTATATCCAGTGCTTATAACACTTATGAAACCTTGTCTCCTTGCGAGATTTAAGCATTTTTTTCTTTTCTATTTTTACAAGCGCAGTCAAGTTTCAGTCCCATCGAGAGTCCTTTTTTTTTTTACCAGCCCACTGAATTGGTTTGGCATGGTCATAAACATATGTACAAATAAAAATACATACAAATCAACCAGCACACAGCTTAAAAATGTTGACCTGGAGGAAAATCAGTTTAAAGTTTGTGTATGGGAGTCAATCCTAGAAAAAAGCATTGTACCTAAAAATAGCAATAACAACAACGAAACTAGCCAACCAACCAAAACATTTTTAAATGAAATGTAAATTAATAATGAGGTGCTTAAAAACTTCTAAGACTTAAGATAAATGCTTTCAAACACAATACAACACAATAATAGCCAGCTCCGAATGGGTCAAGGAAAATAAAAAAGTACTTAAGAGCCATCTGTACCAATTAGACCTGAGAGAGTAATGCAGTGACCAGCAGTTGTAGGTGTTTTTTGCCATGCAACCAGCCAATGCTGGTGACCAGTCATTTGATCCTTTAAAAAACCTCTGGGCTTCATCTGAAATGCACAGGTTCAAGGGCACGGGCGAGAATAGCCGGGCTCATGCATTAATAATGCTGTATTTGAGTGATACCCACTCGTCAGTCATTTTAATAATCCCCCACAGCTTGATGTACTTGTTCCATCTGCTCGCCAGCGCCTAGCGACTTGGCCAGGGCTGGAGCCAGGGTGGAGGCCTCACCACCCGCGCTTTGATGGAGAGCACAATAAGTGCTCCTTATTGTTCCCCCTCTCTCCTCCCCCAGCCTTCCAGTGTCTGCCACTCTGAGCCAGATGGCACCCCCTGGGTGTGAGGGTTGCCAAACTTGCCATGGGCAGAGGTCGGGGTCAAGACAGGGCAGGGACAGTGAGGAGAAGGAGGAGCTTAGTCCTTCCAGCCTGTTGGAGGGGCATATTATAGACAGTAAGGCTTTGAACGCAGAGGAAAATAAAAAATAATATAAAACTGGTGTATTTTTTTTTATGTTTAAAGGACAATTAAAGAGGGTAAGGATTCAGTTTGTGACAAACTTAAGATTGTCACAAGATAAAGCACTATGATTGCATAATGCACATTTCATATTCTTTCTATATTAAAAGAAAATTTATTTTCTATTAATTTCAATACTAATTTTGTTTTTATCGAAAATAGACAACTGGCCATTATAAAAATGGAAAATACCAACTGGGATGAAAATTAATTAGTAAGTGTTAATAAGTAAGTGCATCAATGTAGAGATTCTTCACAGCTCTGTTGTGGTTCATTGATTAAATACTGTTATGTTTAATACAACTCATTATAATATGATACCTTGTAGCCATCTCATAAAGGAAACACTTCTTGCTTGTCTTACACACGTTATACCCTCACACTCAGTCTTTTGTCTTACACATGTTACACCCTCACACTCTGCCTTTTGTCTTAAGACTGTTGCAATACTGAATACATGGCATTAATGTATGCTCGGTTTTAAGACTATTTTGTGTCAATTTAAGATGTACAATGTCTAAAAAAGACTTAAGATAAAATAGAGTTTTAAGACCAAAGACTCTAAAACTTGCTGCCCCAGTAGGGGCTAAAGTGTTTAACCAAATGTAGTGTAGCTACACATTGTAAAACAGCAATTTGTGATTGTAATGCCCCCAAAGCTGCCTTTCACTGCCTTTCCAATCCTACAGATTGGATGCCTTTGGCCCCTTTGGCATTCTGGTTTGATTACAATTGCTCCGATTAAGAACTTGGTGAGTAAGACTAAGTTGGAAAGCAGCGAGTGAATGAGAGGAAAAGAGAGTGTTACAGTGCTCTGTGTTAGACTGGATGGTTAGCTGGGAAGGGACAGGGGCCTGTTGGTCACTGCACTGGTCTCCATGGAGAACAGCTGTCATTTTGAACAACCACACCTGAAGCTATCACATCACCTCCCGTTCTTGGCCTAGACACAGCACACTGTCTCCAGATTCCTGAGTGTATCACTATGGGAAGGTAAATAAAAGGAAAAAAAATGTTGAAGCCACACTAATGTACCAAGAGATTGTCTGTTAATAATGCAGTCTCATCTCTCAAGACTCTCCAATTTTGTTTTTAATTTGAAATGTTTGGCACATCTGCACAAAATTGTACAGTATGTTAATAATAATAAAATTAATAAGGGAGTCTGATGATTTCCCAGAATTCTGCTAATGTTCTGTCAGTTTTTTGTTATAATGAAATTCCAAATAGGTTGTTCTCTTAATAGTCTCAAAAAATTTTGATTTAAACATTCACAAGCTGTTGGCTGGCACAGCATACCTGAGTGAGAATATATAACTCCCATCAAAAACAGTAATAAAATCTATTAAAAGCATTTAACTGAAGAAAAAAATGTGTATCATAAGAAAATAAGTAAGACTAAGAACAATGGATTCATATCAAACATTACATTTCAAGTCCTGTCATCAAAAGTTGTGTAGGCAATAACCCAATTGTGTAAAAGTCTATGAACAAAACCAAAAAATAAATGATGGGATAGTAAAAAACAAACCAAAACTAACAAAACCAAACTGCTTCACACACAGTAAAAACATTTAAGACCGGTAGTAGTTGATTCTGACGGAGTCACATATGCATGCAGGCTCCTAAATGATACATCGGAACGCTTTGTTCTGTATTTTGTTCTTTTTTTTTTGTTTGTTTGTTTGTTTCTCTTCCTTCAGTTAGTCTTGGCTCTGTGTACGGTTCTCCAGTATGAATGTGTGTATGTCTCGGCTCTGATGTGGAGAGGCTTTAGTTGGCGCCGACGATGGGCTCCAGTGTCTCAGTCTCACTGCTGTAGTCCGATTTGGGTTCCTCATCGAAGTCCTCGTACATGTCCATCTCATCTACCTCTCCGTTGATGAGGGGGTCATTGGTTACCATGGCACAGGGCTCTATCTTCATGTTGTAGGTGCTCTGGATGACGGGAATGGCCGGCTCCGGGCTTGCTGAGGCACTGGAGCATTCTGACGTCATGTGAGGGGAGGGTGTGGTCGTTGCCATGGTTATGGCCCCAGGGTAGACCACGCCGGCACTGGTGCTGATGGGGATCTGCGGTTGTTGGCTGTAGAGAGAGAAAGTAAGAGAGAGACAACCAGAGAAGGAAAGAGAGAGAGACTATTAGAAAAGTTTCTGTTTCGTTGTTACAATCCACAGGCTAAATATTTTTAACAATCAGTTCTGGATTCTTTCTATAGGTGGATTTATTTTTTTACTTTTAATATATATGAAGGAAAATGTTTACAGTTACATAGGATTAGCAAATAAAGAAGGTTGAGAGTGTGTGTGCCACTTCAGTCAACCCGGAAGACGCCTTTACTTTAACTGACAGTATTAGCTAGAATGTGTTCCTACATAGGTGTGTTCTCAGCCAATGGTTCGGTGAAAATGATTTGGGAGAACAGTCATCATGACGGCACTTTTGAGTCTTTCTGAAATGGCACCCAGTTTATTAGAAACATAAAGTCAATTTGGTGGTTAATGTGCTCTCTCTTTCAATCTGGTGTTTTAGCAGTAATTGATACTCCAGCGATTGAATGGCTAACGGGTGACAAGGGAACACATGGAGAAGTCTACTCCTTACAGACCACACGCAGGAGCTAGCTCCAGACAGCTGCCCTCCATCGCTCTGTTAATCTATACTTATGCTTTAGATCCTGTAATAATGTCTGCATCTTTTTCTCTGCAATTACAGTAAGCGATTGTGTCAAATTGATAAATCAGAACTATTAAAAAACACTTCATAATAAAGCAGATCACAAAATGTGTTTGACTCAAATTGTTTGGAAATTGCCTAAGTCATGTAGAAAATGAAATGGCATTATTTTATTTATTTTGTTGAAACGAGAAAACTAGTTACAGTGGTATTCATTAACATCTATGTATTGCACGGGTTGTATAACATACATTATTTAACAAGCAAATGTGATGCATTTATATGGTGCATTTGAGGGACAGACCGTGTGACATGGGCAGACACACTACAATCATCTATAATGTAAACCCAGTGAAGAGTGTATGTTCTCAGGCAAAACGCCAACTGATTCCAGGGTAGTAATTTTGCCGTGTGTCTACGTGTGTGTGTCGCGCCTGTGCTCTAAGCCTGCCGTTCTTCACTGTGCACCTACCCCACAGTGAAGAACTGCCTCATCTCCTGCCGTCGCGAGCGCATCATCTGCTTGTACTCGCCGATGCGGAGCTTCTTCCCGTCGATGATGCAGGTTCTCTTGGGCCGGGGCTTGTACTTGTAGTTGGGGTACTTCTCCAGGTGGATCTTACTGAGCCGGGCCTGCTCCTCGTAGAAGGGCTGCTTCTCCTGGTTGGTCATGGACTTCCAGCGAGAGCCTGTAACAGACACACAGGAATTTGTAATTTGAAAACACTTTGAATGTACATTTTCTAAACGAAGGAGTAGAAAGGACTTGGGAATCAAATCTATTTACAAACTTTGGAAACAAAATTACTTATTGAAAACTACAATAATTAAAAACATTATAATATTTTGTTTAATTTAAAGATTGTTACTGTAATCGGCAAACAAAGTATTTCTCCTTGGACATCATTGCACGCATGATATAACAGAATATGTACTGTAAAAAATACTATGCATTTAACAGTGTTCAACACACTTCACATTAGTTGAATCAGTAAAACTAAATCAAGGTGCCCGGGGCAGATAGTGTTGCTCTTTCATTTTTATTCGACATTGTGTATGTAATTACTTAGGTCATTCCTTTAAATGAGAGTTTCAATGGTGGATACCATATCTAGTCCAGTAGCAGGATTGTGGGGACGATAAGAAAACTATACCCGGTCTGTAAATATTTTCTCGCTGCACTCCAGTGTCCTGCTGCTGCCTTGATGACAGCACTTTTAATAGCCGTGATCTATTGACTCTCAGCACAGTGGGGACGAGACCCATTTAGCCGCCGTCATTTTTCATGACCAACACTGACGGCAGTGACGTGGCGGTAAATCCATCTGTACGCCAGCACTGATTGAGCCACGGTGGCAAATCAGACAACATGCCACCCCCCAACTCCCACTGGTACCAGCTACAAATGTTTACGTCCACACAGACAGGTATTAACCACAGTTGGCTTCAGTTAGCACAGGGCATAGTAGATTAATTAAACACACACCTCAATGAGCATAACGTCATTACGAGATTAAAACCGTGCAAGGTTTAAGTAATAACCTGTCTGATTTGAATGTGCAGTTTTTTTTTTTTTTTTAAGATTTGGGAAAAAAGGTGAAAATATTTTCCACAAACGATGTTAGATGTCAGCGTTTGATCAACAGATCGTTTGGGTCTCCTGTCACGAACAGTAACAGGTTTGATTCTGTCCACCAGGCCATTTGCCTCCACAGTGTTTCACTGTTCCATGAATGGCGTTCTGTTTCTTCTTGTTATTAACATAGTGGTTTAAACACTACACGTTTATCACTAATGCCAACAACTAAACAGTCAAATGGTTATACCCAGCTGAGGGCAGATTTCAATGTGCGTGTGTGTGTTTGTGGGGCTATTGGGTCCTTGTTATTGCTTAAGTTCATAGTTTTGGTTGAGAGAGAACATTTAATTTTGTGGAAAGAACTTTTAAAAAATCCCCCCAAAAAAGTAAATTGTAATATCCTAACTTTCTGTACAAATTCGATCCTGCTCGGTAAAATGTAATCTGAACATAATTTAAATACAGGGATAGACTGCAATGGCAGAATGTGTGAAAGAGGCATAGCTGCAAGAGAACGGGAGACAGAGATGTAAGAGAGAAGGGAGTCTTACCCAGGATCTTGCTGATGTTGGAGTTGTGCATGTCTGGGAAGGCCTGGAGGATCTTGCGGCGCTCATCCTTGGCCCACACCATGAAGGCATTCATGGGCCTCTTGATGTGGGGCTCGTTGCTGTTCCTTCCCCGGGCTTCCCTGTAGACCCGCGCCTCGGCCGTACTGGTGCCTCCTGTAGGCCAACAATAATACTGTTGTGGTTTATCTGCTCCGGTACCAGAGCCATTCAGAGCTTTCCACCCTGGAAACACCAGAGCAGGAACAAAAAGCAGAAGAGAGAGCGAGGCGAGCTATTAATCAATTGCCATGAGCCGCGTTTGAGCCCTATCCCCAAAGGGCTGTCATCACTAAGACAAAGACCGGGGCTCAACTAAGAATGCTGTTCGCTCTCGCTCTGGGCTACTAAGGTTGTTGCTGAACTACAGGAAGCCCACAAACTTTTTTCCACTGGACCAGACTAGCCTTGACAACTGGCCTTGATGAACATTGTGAGAGCACTTATACCACCCTATGGATCATTTGGGTTATATCCAAAACCATAAGAAGAGGATCTTGACCTAAATGCATGTCGGAAATCATGTTTGGAGCTCGGCAGGCATTCTGTATTTGGTCCTATATCTTTTAAAAATATGTTGCCAGAAGTTTTAATTAAACAAAAAGGTGCGCCTACTTAAAAAACAAATATCATGTGAAGCCAAAAAAAATAAGAAAAAAAAAAAATCAAGAAGGGACGAGACGCTACCAAGTTCTTAATATAACATTCTTAGAAGGACTACTTAACTATTTTGGGGATTTGGAGAAAAAAAACACCAACCCATTTGCACACTTTACTAATACACTTGAAATATGAGCCTTTGAGGATAGAATTGCTTTAGCTGTGGTAAGTATACTTGAGTTGAGTATGATAGGCAACACTCACCAAAAAGCTATTTGGCATATTGTAAAAGTTGTGCGTTCCATTTTCCTGTTTGCCATCAAATTTAACAGCATCTTTTGTGCATCTCATAGCCTTGTAAATGATGAGTGAGAAACATACAGTGGCATAACACAGAAAATGCTAACCTCACCTGTTAACCTACACTGTAATTGTAATGTTTATAGAAAAGCATGACTCCAGGGTATTTTCTTGCAAATTATTCATGATACATTTTGGATGATCCACATGGTAGCATCCACATTAATGTAGAGGTATTTCAAAACATATTTTATTCCTATTTACAATCAAAGTAACTCCAGAAGTGTTCAGAGCCAAAGTAACATAAATGTGTCACAGTCCATTGACTCTTGGACCTCAATATACTTTCAGGATAAGGAACATCCTTCAAGTAGTAAAATAGTGAAATACTCCTTTATGCCTTACACGCATTTACTGCTACACATACACGCATTCACACAACACACACATTGTGTGTGATGAGAACGTGTCGACTCACGCACAGAACTTGCTGTTTCTTAATCAGGCCATTCTCAATCAGCATATGAGAAGAGTCTCTCTGTCTCTCCGAAGTAAACTGTACATCAGCCTGATAATGATTTCTGTTTGCATGCACATTTGCTTCCTTTTATATGTAAGATGTGAAAGAATTTAATAAAAGCTGTATGAATATTTAAACAAACAAAAACATGTTGATAAACAAGGTTTGAAAAATAAGACAAAAAAAAAAAAGCTTTCCATATGCTACCATCCATCTTTAATGATCCAAAATCTGGAAAAGAAAGCTTGGGATGACTCATGCATATTTCATCATCCACATGTGAAGTGTTCTCATTAGGATTCTCCACAAGCTTGCCGTCTTGGCACACGTTACCTGCGGTTTGATTTCTATTATTACTTCAGTTGATAAACAAAATCAAGCTGTTAATGAGTAATGGAGCGCTGTGCTGCTCCGTGATTGATTCACTATCCAAAGACACATTCACTCCTGTTCAAGGCAGTGCAGAGAAGAGCTGGTCAGACTTAGGGCGACGGGGACACACTCAACTTTAGATGTGCTGCAGCTGGAACTATCCCAAGGAGTTTAAAGAAACACTGGCAGAGTAACAGGGACACACACACACACTATACAGGATCACAGACATATTGTTCATTAGAAGTCTATTTCATGAAAACCTGTGATACTGTGCTGACATATGTACATACTGAAGTCCCTTCTGGGCTGGTGTTGGACTGCTTCGACCACACTGATAAGATGAATTGAGGTCCGGTCTAAGTAGACCTTGGACTGTGGTTCAGGTCTGGCTGTCCAGCAGGAGGCCCTATTCTCCAAGGCTCCAACTGGGCTGTGCCTCCACTCAGGACATACAAATCCATTTATACCAGCTCATGTTTAACAGCCATACCAACACATTCATAATACAGAAAGGCTTTCCTTTATCTGGGAGACCAGTGCAATTTGCCTTTTCACCTCGTCACGGTACATCAGCCAGAGCCCTGGGGACTTAGCTCTTGTCATTTAGCCTCTGGCAGGGAGCGTCCTCAAAGCCACAGTCGTATCAGGCATCTGACGGTCAGACAGCTCTCATCTGCCTGCCACACACTGTGCATGGATGGATATACAGTGGGGAGGAACAAGTATTTGATACACTACTGATTTTGCAGGTGTTCCTACTTACAAAGCATGTAGAGGTCTGTCATTTTTATCATAGGTACACTTCAACTGTGAGAGACGGATTAATTTGCATTTTATTGCATGACATATGTATTTGATCACCTACCAAACCAGTAAGAATTCCGGCTCTCACAGACCTGTTAGTTTTTCTTTAAGAAGCCCTCCTGTTCTCCACTCATTACCTGTATTAACTGCACCTGTTTGAACTCGTTAATTGTATTAAAGACACCTGTCCACACACTCAATCAAACAGACTCCAACCTCTCCACAATGGCCAAGACCAGAGAGCTATGTAAGGACATCAGGGATAAAATTGGCTGGGATGGGCTACAGGACAATAGGCAAGCAGCTTGGTGAGAAGGCAACAACTGTTGGCGCAATTATTAGAAAATGGAAGAAGTTCAAGATGACGGTCAATCTCCCTCGGTCTGGGGCTCCATGTAAGATCTCACCTCATGGGGCATGAATGATCATGAGGAAGGTGAGGGATTAGCCCAGAACTACACGGCAGGACCTGGTCAATGACCTGAAGAGAGCTGGGACCACAGTCTCAAAGAAAACCATTAATAACACTACGCCGTCATGGATTAAAATCCTGCAGCGCACACAAGGTCCCCCTGCTCAAGCCAGCGCATGTCCAGGCCTGTCTGAAATTTGCCAATGACCATCTGGATGATCCAGAGGAGGAATGGGAGAAGGTCATTGTGTTCTGCTGAGACAAAAATAGAGCTTTTTGGTCTAAACTCCACTTGCCGTGTTTGGAGGAAGAAGATGGATGAGTACAACCCCAAGAACACCATCCCAACCATGAAGCATGGAGGTGGAAACATCATTCTTTGGGGTTGCTTTTCTGCAAAGGGGACAGGACGATTGCACCGTATTGAAGGGAGGATGGATGGGGCCATGTATCACGAGATCTTGGCCAACAACCTCCTTCCCTCAGTAAGAGCATTGAAGATGGGTCGTGGCTGGGTCTTCCAGCATGAGAACGACCCGAAACACACAGCCAGGGCAACTAAGGAGTGGCTCCGTAAGAAGCATCTCAATGTCCTGGAGTGGCCTAGCCAGTCTCCAGACCTGAACCCAGCTGAAAGTCTGTATTGCCCAGTGACAGCCCCGAAACCTGAAGGATCTGGAGAAGGTCTGTATGGAGGAGTGGGCCAAAATCACTAATGCAGTTTGTGCAAACCTGGTCAAGAACTACAGGAAACGTATGATCTCTGTAATTGCAAACAGGTTTCTGTTCCAAATATTAAGTTCTGCTTTTCTGATATATCAAATACTTATGTCATGCAATAAAATGCAAATTAATTACTTAAAAATCCTACAATGTGATTATCTAGATTTTGTTTTAGATTCTGTCACTCACAGTTGAAGTGTACCTATGATAAAAATTACAGACTTCTACATGCTTTGTAAGTGGGAAAACCTACAAAATCGGCAGTGTATCAAATACTTGTTCTCACCACTGTAGCTACCTCTGTGGCCCACACTGGCCTGCAGCATACTGCTCATGACTGTCCTCCTTCAGAGCCCTAGGAGAGGCACAGGTCAAAACGCCCAAGGCTTTCCTTTCCCATTCTCCACGTGAATGCCTGCGTCTCAACAAATATACACACATTCGCAAGCCCCAAATCCCTCTCCTCTCTTCTACAAACCTCCCATTAACACATACCTGAACACGTGTGCTGTAGAGAAAAAAAAAGAAGCCTGCATGCCTTTATTTCCCTGCCGTCAGGATTCAGGAATAATACACTACCTGCACTGCCACCGTCCCCACAGTACATTCATTTCATTTAGCAGGCACTCACTGTACAGGATAAATTGATTTCACTTTGTTTGGTTTTGACAGCCATGTTTATTGTGCAATGAAATGTGGTGTGGCGTGGGGCTGACAGTATCCATCAACGCAGGCCAATCTGCTGACTGCCGGGCCAGATGAAGGTATTCATTAGGCCACGAGCGCAGCGCTCACTCAGACACGACAGCCAGTGTCTGCGCCCCGGGATCGCTCGCTCTAATTTACGATGCCCCCCGTGCCATTACTCTGCCAGTGACACTGATTCAGCAATTTATATACTGGCATGCATGCGTACGGGCAGAGGTGAGCCTCTTATGAGGAGGGGGACACAACATGGTCCGCCACCCCAACACCAGTGCCAGGAAACACACCACTTCAATCAGTCCATTAGAGAGGAGGCCTGTGAAGCCCTGGGTTCTGGTTCGCCAGGCGGCAGACAACGGGCCCCGCATCAGCAAGCCATGAAGGGGAAATGTAAGGCTCTTCTACACGGCTCTATAACACTCTGCTGTTCTGGCTCTGAGCGTGAGGCGGTGCTACCCTGCTGGGGTGCTAGCAGATCCAGATTTAGAGAGTCTGTCGGGGACTGGGAGCAGGGCAGACCGCAAGAATGAGCCCGACACTGGGGTAAAGCAGGCTAAGGGCCCTGTGATGCCAACATTCCATGGGGACACAGGGCCGCCTGCATCCGTCCCTGTCACTGGTGGTCCCAGTCCCCTTCTAGTTGGCCCTGCCCCCTTCCATGATATGCTATAATCAGAAGCAGCAGCCATGGAGGCAGCATGGCCTACAGTTCACCTAGCATCACCCCAGAACAGCAACATGCAATTTACAATACTCTCTTCAAACACCAAACACCGTTCTGACATTTGCAAATGAACATTAATTGGTGTTTTTTTGGAGCAGCGTGTGGGGGAAGCAGTTAGGTAAGATTGTGTAAATAAATACAGATGTTTAGCAGTGACGGGCAGCCCCTGGGTGGGGGCAGGGGCGGGCGTTTGCTTAATAGAATTTATTGTGATTCATGAGGCCTGCAGCTCAATGTGACGGAGCGATATGAGAATCTCCTTTTAATTTGTCTCTCCAACGGACTGAAGATGAGCAGCATGAATTACAGGGAGCGAGTGTGAAAGAAGGGGAGGGGAGGGGTTACAGAGAGAGAGAGAGAGGAGGGATGGGAGAGAGAGGGAAAGAGTGAATGTAATAAGAAGGGGAGAAAGACATTTCGAAAATAGGGGAAGAGAGAGAGAGAGGGAACAAAATTAGAAACAAAATAGAGATTGTAGGGAAGCTCAATGACTTATCACACCTGTGTTGCAGGCCCAGACTCAACCTGTGTACCGATATGAGCCAGAGGGCTGTGCTGCCCCTCTCTTCCCTTCCACTTTTGTTCTGAGGGAACACACGACTGTCACCCAGGAATCCGCTCAGGAGGAACAGCCTCAGTGAGCAGGCAACAATCACGCCAACCTGCCAAACCCTCCCCTCTCCCTGCCCAGAGGGATCAAATCAAACACCTTGCATCAAAGGCATTTACTGCTGACAATAAGGCCTTTCCCTCTGAGGAAGGGGGATCAGCCCTCATTCATGTGTATGGAGAGATATGACACATGCAGCTCTCAGCACCCCTATTCTAGACATGGCTTATAGTCTGCTAATTAAACCATTACAAATTACAAGTGATTTAAGCCATACTTTAACATGCCGATCTGCTGCTTTTTGTCCCTCCGAAGTTCGATGCTTTGAATTCTGCTATTTGTATGTGTGTACAGGAACAAACGGCTGACAGGTTAGCACTTGCATGCTAGAGCTCTTACTTTTGACTTCTTCACCCCCCCCCCCCCCCTTGCATGCCATCAGCCTTAAAGTAAGGCAAGGTACATTCCTGTTCACACCTCACTATTCCAGAATGAATCAATAAAACCTGGATGACCTGGGCTGACAAGCGCTTACTCTGTCTGGGCCTCAAAAACATGCAAAACAAATCTCCCATCATGGAGGACTATGGGAATGGGACACATAGAAACATACACACACATCCACAGACACAAGCATGGACCTGCACACACACGCGCACACACTCACACTTGTAAGACATTAAATTGCTGAAGGGTTTATGATACATACAGTGATTATTGTAAAGAAATAGTTAAAGGGAAAAAAATATGTTTTGTCTTGCCATCAAACATGGTTTTGAATAACTGTTTTAGGAATAGGCACATTTTTAAAAGGCATAACAATTACACAACCAATTAACCCCACTACCTCCTCTAATTGAGTATTGGTCTAAAAGAGAATAGCATATCATAAATAGCATATTTATTCAATGTATAGAAAAGGTAGTTGCCTCCTTTTTGGCACTGAATGTTTTTCAACCAAAACCAAAAAAGGGAACGAGCATGAATAAACTGCAAAATATTTGGATACTTATTTCATTTAATTAATTATGGAAAGTTAAGCATCCAATGTGTGAACAAAATTTGTGACTCTACCTTAAGCATCGATAACCACAACACATCACTTCCTGAAGTTAATGATCAGTTTCTCACAAAGCTGTGAGGAATTTTGGCCTCATTCCTCCATGCATAATTGCTTTAACACTGCAACATTTCTGGGTTTAGGGATAGGGTTAGTCTACAACCTATCAATGGAATTTAGGTCTGGATTTTGAATAGACTATTCCCAAAAAAAAATCATACATTTTATTGTAGACTTGCTAATGTGTTTCAGGTTGTTTTCGTGAGCTTCATGACCCATCTGCACTTCAATTTTAGCACACCGAATAAATTACTTGACATACTCCAGAATGTCATGGTTCCTTCAATAATGGCAAGTTGTCCAGGTGCAACAAAGCATCCCAAAACCATTACACTGCCGTCACCATGCATGATCCTTGGTATTAGGGATTGACCGATATCGATATATCGGATCTCCGCCGATAAGGCAATTTTAATCAATTCGCTATTGCCATGTTCTATTGGCTTCTCTATGATAGTCCCTCTACATATGAAACCCAAGTGCATCATGAAGTGTTGATTGAAAAATGTTGATGCCGCTAACAGAAAGATCCATCAGGACGTGTGCATGCTCTTGCTCTACTCTCCCACAGTAAGGTGAGATTATATGTATTGGAAAACGAATGAGTTGCAATGACGACCAGAATGTAACTCCTTTTACAAATATTAGTTCAATTTCTTTTTCTAGTAATGTGTGTGGGTATGCATACAATAAGCTAGCTTGTCAATAAATATAGGGAGGCTAAACCGCTAGCCAATAACCTAGCTAGTTAACTTGATAATTAACCCGCCACTCGTTTCGCTCATAACAACGTGCCCGGACATGTATACAACAAGTAAGCAAGCAAGTAGCAAAGTGAGCAAAGAAAGTGGATAGTTAATAGGAACTATTTTCAACAGTAATTAATCCTCTTCTTTAAAATGGTCATAACTAAGTAACTTAAATGAAAAGATAAATAGTTGGTTTGCTGGTTAGGTTATCTTTTGAACATTCACCATTTAGGCAACAAACCATTTGATAAACTGTGTTCCAGGATGATCGGAATTTTGTGGGCCGCTCGGCCTGACATCAAATTCTCTTTCCTGTTTCAATCTCTCTGGCGCACAAAGGTCTAAACAATGGCATACAGCTAAAGTGGCCAACTGGCTTATTTAGAATTTCTTTAAGTGACGTTATAGCAGCGTAGGAAAATAAGAGTTTATGTCAGCTTAGGAAAGTAAGAGTTTTCGTGCAGAATGGAAATACATAGGAATTTTAGATTCATTTAGGAAAGAGATGCTGGAATGATCATAAATATCCTTGACTGGACCAATTTGTTTTTATTTGCTCTGGATTCTTAGTAAAAGACACATGCACACAAACAAAATATTGAACGATGGATTTAACTGTGTGTGGAAGTTGAAATGCCCAGCATATTTGCACAGTTAACAAATGTGTGGTAATTAAATAAACTGGGCAACTAGGCATCCACATTTTTGCATTTCATAATAATAATTATCGGCAGAAAATATCAGCCCCCCAAATCATCCACAATCGGTATTGGCATCAGCGCTAAATCCATATCAGTTGATCCCCACTTGGTATCCCCATGGTTAATGTGGAATGCAACGTTTGGTTTTCGTCAGACATAACATTGACAAAAATGATCCACTTTTGACTCATCTGTCCAAAGAACATTGTTCCAAAGCTTGAAGAACATCCAGGAGATTTTTTGGCAAAATCGAGACAAGCATTAAATGATCTTCTAAGTGATCAGTTATTTCCGCCTTGCTACTTTGCCATGAGTCATCATGGTGGTGTCATGAACATTGACCCAAGTCAGATAGGCCTGCGGATTCCAGGATGTTGTTCTACCATTCTTTGTGACTTCCTGGATGATTTTATGCCTTGCTCTTGGGATAGAGTTTTGCAGGACGGCAACTCCTGAAGATTGACTTAGATCCCATACTTTCAATACGGCTCTGACTGTGGTTTGGTGCAGCCCTAGAACCAACTGAAGATTGCATGTTTGATACACTAGTACACCATACAAATGAACCAAGCGGCATATTTTGATTCAACATATGGTTGTTTTGTTCTCTCAGACTTCCTCTGTATACGTAGCGCAAAAATCCACAAAGATCTGACCAAATTTACTGGTAAAAATGTGCCAAGAATGGGGAAATCCAGACACAAATATATGTATAAACTTAAAACAGGTTCTGTTATTAACTACCAAATGGTTTCATTCAGTCATCAGGCTGGCCCAGTGGTCTAAGGCCCTGCATCCGGAGTGTTCATATATGATGTATTTCTTTAACTCTAAAGCCAGGATCCACAAGGCCATGAAGTCCACTCTGAAAAAGCAGCAGTAGACATTCGAAACTCTTAACGAACAACCCTCCAGATCTCAGATGAATGTGCATCAATAGTTTGGATTTGTAACTATTTCCGAAGCTTTCTGATGTATTATTCAATAGATTTGCAATGTATAATATTTATTTATTTGTTTGTTTTTTCATCTTGTGATTTATTTTACATGCTATCAGATTGTCGGAAGGGAGGGCGGACCTTTTAATATATATTATGAAATATATTATTTTGTGAATCCTACGTATTGAAATAATAATAAAAATACATCAATAATTAATATGCAAGTGTAAAAATGCATGTAGCAGCTAGGAGCCTCTATTTTCTTTCTGTTTTCTTTGGGTTTATTCAACTTCTGTTTTTGTTGGGGAAAAGGATCCAGCTGATTGAACTAATATTGCAGTTATTTTAACTGATATCCCTCTGTCTAAAGCAATCTAGCAGTTTGTTTTGTAATAAACAGCCTTCTTTGGAAACATTCAGTGCAATAAAAGTCTGTCTGTAATTTCTATGGCTTCTGGTTAAGAAAAAGAGCAACGGCTTTAAACAATCATCTGCTAGTAAACTAAACAACAACTCAAACAAACACTTCACTGTATATGTGCTTTTCTTGTACAACAAAAGCAAAAAACGTCTGTTCCTCTTAAAGACTCAAATGTTTTCTTATTCACCTTTTTGCGGTCGGCTGAGACTGTTGTGTGCCCTGCTTCATTTCAGTTCATTGAGTATACTAAACTGCACTTTAAAGCAGTGATTAGTGTGGGTGGACAGCAGTATGACATTGTCCTGTGTAAATGCGGCAATACTTTGTGTGCTGACATCTGTAGTTTTTTATTAAAACTGCATTTTATGTGATGTTGAAGCTGAAGTCTACCCACACTAATCACTGCTCAACTCCACATAAAGCGGTTGAGTGTACTCAGCTACATTTAGATTACCTCTGTTTCCTGCCTTCCTGAATCTCTCCACTCCCCCCTTTGTTCTACTGGGACTCTCTCTGGCAGCGGTGCGACCCGCCGCCACACTCCTTCTACCAAGCCATATGTGAATGAACAAAGGGGTTGGGCTGAGGTCTTTTGTGGTATTTGTTAATGTTTTTCATCTGAGTTTAAATATCTAATGACTTTGTGGTGAGCTGCTGCATGTGGCTCGTGGCTTTGCAAAATGAAGGAAATTCTATCTATTTCCATACCACGCCACTATTTTCCAATGGCCCTAGTTAGAAATTGAGCAGCTGTTCATTTGGTTGTTGCATGCTTTGCAAATGTTGGTTTAAACAACAGAAAGTAATCTTTGAAATTCAACTGACGACAGAGTCATGCTGTACAGTGGACTTCTGAATGGCACTTTTCCCCCTCCACACTGGGTCATTTGTGTTAATAAACCCACAGTCACTAGGTAGCAGGTACACCCTGTTCACTGTGTAGTCAAATAATCCCGGTAGTTTGCTGGACTGTTAGTGTTGCTGTGAAATACTGTGACGCAGAACAAACATTTACGGCTTTAAAATAGTGAATCATTTACGTGGCACCTGGCTCATCCTCAAAGATCTAGTGGAGATGGCAGTTAAGGGCAATTTTTTTAGTTGGAAAAAAGCTAAATAATATAGCATTTTTCTTTTATAATTGTTACATTATTGTAATATTTACTATGCTCAAAGTGAATATGTATTTTCTTGGATTTGCTCAACGCAATGCCTCCACAAGAACTTAAAAAGTAAACATGGATTTTGTTATCCAAAGTGTAAACATGTTCGGGTTGTAAAAAGAGACTTTTTAATGCGGTGGGCATCATCATAAAACCATGTTCACATCATTCATCTGTTGGTGCTATTGAAACAAACAGATATTCGTAGAGAGAGATGAAATGGTGACTGTGTTAGAGAGCTATGTGCATGGCCCTGGCTTCAATCCACCACCCTCTCTCGCTCTCCCTGGGAAGAGGACCTCTGTGGCCCCTGCTTCTACTCTCCTCCCTGCCTCCTCCTAATCCATAGCCCGCTGGGAACTCACTGCCTAGAGGCGTCTGGTGCTAGCCTTTCCCTTGGCCCTGCACAGGACATAAAAGGGCACGACTGAGCCCTGACGACAGTGGGGATTGGTGCCCACCCTGCTCCTGTCCTGACTCCACAGTAGCCACAGAAGAAAGGTTCCCACTGCGGAGATGTTGGTGACCTATAGAACATCTGCTCTGAGGGCCATAGGGGTGGGACCAATTTTTCTGCGGTTGACGACGTGGGAACTATCCCTCCACGGCCACTAACTGCGCCTCTAATCCTGATTTGATGGGTGTGATGTGAAAGCAGATATGTCAACTAATTTATGTTTCAGCTCTGACTTCGTCAACAAGCAGGTTTATGAGGTAGACCGCACAATTTGTGAAAGCTGTATATTGTAATTATTTTGAAATGATGGGAAATGGGAAAATTGGTGGGAAATGTTTTAAGCTGGATTTTAGAACCAATCCGAAAGTGAAGAGGGCTCTTTCATTGTCCTGAGAAATATCTCTACCTCCATCTTGAGAATGTTTCAGCTTCTAAGGTGAGCCTGATTCATTTTCTGTCTGCTCATGGCTCTGAAGTGCCATGGAAACTGCCACAAATATTTACATCAGACAAACATTGGTGCATCGAGGCGGTCCCCATCACTGTTTACGCTCCAGGCCACAAAGGGAGATGACGTTTTGTCACACGGGTGCTACACAAATTTACACGTCTGTGCCCAGGACCTCAAACAAGCACAGCGGCTGCTGGGGCTAGGCCTGGAGAAGGGCCAGCTTTGTCCTCAGGCACCCTGTCTTCCCCGCACCTACCTGTGAAAACCAGGGAGCGGCGGGTGCCTTCAAACTACCACTATCCCCAACCTACCTAACTTACTGGTCTGGCAGCCTCCTCAACACTATCCCCAACCTGCCTAACTTACTGGTCTGGCAGCCCTCTCAACACTGTCCCCAACTTACCCAACTTACTGGTCTGGCAGCCCTCTCAACACTGTTCCCAACCTACCTAACTTACTGGTCTGGCAGCCTCCTCAACACTGTTCCCAACCTACCCAACTTACTGGTCTGGCAGCCCTCTCAACACTGTTCCCAACCTACCCAACTTACTGGTCTGGCAGCCCTCTCAACACTGTTCCCAACCTACCTAACTTACTGGTCTGGCAGCCCTCTCAACACTGTTCCCAACCTACCTAACTTACTGGTCTGGCAGCCCTCTCAACACTGTTCCCAACCTACCCAACTTACTGGTCTGGCAGCCCTCTCAACACTGTTCCCAACCTACCTAACTTACTGGTCTGGCAGCCCTCTCAACACTGTTCCCAACCTACCCAACTTACTGGTCTGGCAGCCCTCTCAACACTGTTCCCAACCTACCTAACTTACTGGTCTGGCAGCCCTCTCAACACACTCTGCTCCTCTGTGGAAGCAATCTGCATTGGAGAGGAATCCAGGGAGCCGTCTAGTGACATCATTGTAACAACATACAAATAAATAGAGGGCTTGTCAGCTTGAGAAATAGGGACAAGTACTTACCATCCAGATCCTCTGGCCTGGTGAGGTCGATGACTCTGTGTCCAATCTTGCCATCCTCGCCCAGCTTGCTAAGGTGATGGTGCCCAAGGCTCTCAAAGTGTGCCCGCTCCTATAGTACAGAGAAACCAATAGAGAGACAGAGAGAGAATGAGGAACCTGAACAAACTGTTGCATAAACAGTGTGCCTCTTTATACCAAGAGAATAGCTGATCAGTAGAACAAATGAATTAGTCATCTCTGAAATACATTATTTCTGAGAAATAAATGCTAGCTCTATTGTAGAGCAGCTCTTTCCATAATTTAACTGGATTGAGCCTGCCTTTATCATCCTTGCTGGCTTTCAGCCAACGCTATAATGTATGACAGGAGGGAGGCACAGACAGCAAGAGCCATGGGTGCTGTAAACAGACTTACAGAGGAATACTTTGTTATCCTGAACACACAATAGGGGCCTGGACCCCCTCTTTGCAATGCCCAGAATCTCTATCTGTCTATCTGACTGTCTGGAGCTTGCGCCCAGAACTCCGCAGCCATCACTTATTCAGAGCTCATGCTTTAAAGAACACACCGTGTTTTCCCTTTTGTCATGTCACTTTAGACTCAGATTCAACTTGGCATCATGTTGTACTTGCCGCACAATAAAACCCTGTCATTCAGCTCGCCTGTGACAATATTAAATGTCATGTCCGTGTGCATTTACAGAATGAAATAACAGCTTTCGTGGCCCTCTGAATAGTTGCTGCACATTACACTTAATGTATTATGCAGGGGGAGAGTGCCGACTGCTGCTCACTTCATTGTTAAATGACCTAGTTGGGCAGTGAATGCGCAGGGCATTAGCACAGGCTGTCTTCCTCTCTAAAGACTCAAGTAGGAGATGGACACTTTGACTCGGCATGGTACAAATAATCTCTTCCCCTCGGATTCGCCTGGAAAACACTAAAAGCAGGCATGTTGCCGGGTTTCAGCCGAGACCATTTGTTTTACTCCCTGGGTGACCATTCAATCTCTGCCAAAGGTGCGCTGTGTGCACCCCTCCTCTTCCTCTGTCTTTTCTGAGGCTGCCTATCACACGCAGTTTAAACAGATACTCAGGTGGGCTCTCGACACAATGCTAACAGCTCCCCTGCCACAAACACAGACACTGACACCAACACACACTTTCATCTTTCAGTCGTCCTGTTCTCTGGGCTTTCACTCCTCTGTTTGTTTTCTGCATTTCCTTTCATATTACTCTGGATGTTATTGCAGAATATAATCTGCAATATCATGCATATATATAGAATCATATAGAATATATATATATATATATATATATATATATATATATATATATATATATATATATATATATATATATATGACAGTTGTTCAAACATCCATTGTGAAATGTTTTTCCTCTTTCAATTTCCCCTCTTATAAACCAATGAGGACCAAAAAAGATGAAAACAAGACAAATTGAGACATTTTAATTCCATTTCAAGTGTTTCTGAGCAATTTGATCATCCTAAGGCATTTTATTTATTCAAGAACTATTCCTCAAAAAGAGAGTGTATGTCTCTGTGTGTGAAAGACAGAGAGTGCTGCAATTTAACATCATGCTTCAAGGGACAATCATTATTTACGGACGTCTGAGTGATTCTGATCTACAATTAACCACTACCTGCTTATGGTCTGTGATTAGAGGCTGCCTGTCTGCCTGGGCCTTGCTTACTTAAGTGTTTTCTAATTATGACATATGCAGTCGCCCCCGCTGGGCACAAGGCGCTTTGTAAAGATGAGATGGAACGCTGTGCCTTCCCAGCGCCACGCTCCGTGTGAAGCTACATACACGGCTTTATTCATCACCCAGCCACATTATTCCACTTAATGAAAGAGGCTAGCGCCCCGATGACAATTTGACGGATATGCGATTAACCGGACGGGCAATGGCGGCATCAGTGGCGGCGCCAGAGCCTGGGATGGGATGTGTCTTCTCTCTGCCAGGGGGGATTGGGAGGACTCAGCATTCTGGGGGAACTGTGTAATAAATTAGCCATCTCTCCCCCAACTGCACTCCACTGGCCCCTCCTGATCAATCAAGGCCTTTTATAAACTCATGATCATTAAGCATCATGTTGGGCTGAGGAGATGAGGAACAGGAGCCATCCATCAATTACTTTCATTAACAACTAGCTCAGCGCTTAAACTTCTCCTTTCTCCACCACAAATACTCAGCGATCACAGAGAGAGCATCAGCCAGGGCTCCATTCAGCTGGGACCAGTGTTGAACAAACTTGCTCATTGAATGAATCCCTCATTACCACCACATCATTAAATATAATACAGACTGATGACACATGTATAGTCAACGTTACATTGGCCTGTAACAATTTGATTTAGGAGGTTTAATGTGGTGTACTCTACTGTACCTGGACAGTAATGTCAACCACAAGGCCAGAAAACCCTGTCCATATGTGAGTTCCTCTTTCCCAGTATTAGCAATGATAATGAACAATAGTCAACAACTGCGCTAATTGCTAAAGGAGATTTCCATACCATTTTATATACTATGTTTTATATACTTATTGGTTATAACCCTTACAATTTATATCCAGCATTAGAATTACAGTTAAACGTATGGATATAAATTATATGCACAACATCAGGCTTTTTGTTTAAAGGACTGAAAATATTCAGTGAACTAATGCTACTTTACTACCCGTGCATCAAGTGATGTGATAAATTAATGGCATTTTTATTATTTTATGGTGTCATTAAATTTTTACTGATCACTCCGCCACAGAAGAGTAGTAAAGGACATGCGGTGGTATCCAGGGACGATAGCCCTCAGTCCCACAGGAGGGAGACCATGCAGTATGTTCACCACCCAGTCTGCACGCCCACCATAAAGCACATATATAATGTACAGTAGTAGAGGATGGGACGAGCCCTTCAAAAAAAGGAAACTGAAAGGATAGAGAGAGGGGAGAGAGAGGGGAGAGAGAGAGGAGAGAGAGGAGAGACAGGGGGAGAGAGAGGAGAAAGGGGAGAGAAAGAAAGAGAGGAAGAGAGCAAGGAGTCCGAAGGGGAAATTAAGAACTTAATGGAATATATGCAAAACGTGAAGGAGAGGCAGGGAATGAAGGATATAAAAGAGAAGGAGAGATAAAGGGACAGAGGGAGAGAGAGAATACACAAGATGTAATGGTGCACATTGTTCCCCTCCCATTCTGACCACGACCTCTGGCTAACGAGCGGTCCTTTCCTCAAATGAATTCAGCATGCAGCCCTTCATCCCACATTTTAAATTATAGTGATGCGCTCCAAGCTCAAGTGGAAAAAAGCCACCCACAATAATCTCCTCCACCCTTGCCCTGCACGCTCTTTTTGTCTTTTTGGTTACAAATACATTTTGTTTCGATAGAAAAAGGTTTGCCCCGCAAAGCCATGCGATAGCCTTATAGAACGGTGCCGTGTGAGGGATGGCAGAGTCAGTGGAACATCTTAGTGTGGAGGAGTGTGGAACCCGAGAGAGTGCCCATGTCAGCACTGTGAACAAGGCTTTAATCTGCCTGGCCACAGAACATGTGCCGGAGGCCTGCTGTTCTGCCCACAGCCACAGGGCGTATCCTGGGCCTGGGCAGCCCTGGAAGAGGTAGGTAGAGGCAGTGGCCGAGGAAGAGGCATTGGTTAAGGAGGTAGAGGCAGTGGCGGTTGGCGTTGTGCATTGTGCCTGTGTCTACCCTGTATTTACACCCTGCCGCCCTGCTCCTGACACTCCTTCCCTTATAAATACCCTGGCCACAGACACACGGCCTTGGATTGTTCAAGATGCCCAATGTAATTGTAAGATAATGAGGATTGTTAGAGACATTTTGGGTCTGGTATTAAGGCCAGACAATGAAAACCTTGTCTGGATTTCAAATGTAAAGTTGCGAAACCCTTCACTGTTCTTCTGGTAAAGGGTTTGCTTCAGGAAGATAATGAAAAGCTTAATTGAGTGAAAGCAGATAATAAACAAGCAGGACAGGTGCGAAAACCTTGGAGTTGGGTAACATGTTTTTTTTTTGGTAGCCCAGGTGCACGGGACTAATACCTTTATGAGATACAAATGACAAAGGCCATTATATTGTGTTGAGCAAATGTTATTGTCACGTCAGTGAAAGCAAGCCTTTCAACATGTGCTGAGGCTCATACACCTGGACTATATGGAGGTGATGCACAAAGAACTCTGCTCACTGACCACAATGGCAGGCTTTGTGTATCAGCCGTCACTCTTCACAAAGGTCACATATGGCTGAGAGGGGAGAGTTTTGAGGGTCTAAACCTAAAACCAGCAATCTGCGCGCTGCCCTGACAAAGATGGAGACAAAGACTGCACTTTAAACCTGTAGTGCTGTTACATCCCTTCTTCTCCCCCTCATCTGTTTTGTATTTCAGTAATAACCAACTGCAGTGTTATTTATAATTTCACAGCTCTCCAGTAGTTGGTAGTTTTGAACCATTAAACTGTCTTAAGCACATCCAGTCATGCGGTAAGCCGAGGGTTTCTTTCATGCGGTCTCTCGCTCTCTTTTCCCCCGTACTATGGAACCGGCAGCAGCGGTAGCAGGCGGCCGCACAGACCTGCTCCCTGAGATTCAGCCCAGCTCTGCTGAAGTTCCACAGGCCTCCTCTAACCTCTACTGCCAAGATACCACCTCATTTGTTTCAGAGGAACGAGCAGCACAGACCAGAAACTTAGTATCATTTTGGAACTGAACGTACTACGTGAGCTGTGCTAACTGTTAGCCCTAATCCATGCTGGAAGGGAGATTCATATTTTTGTTGTTTGTTTTTAATGGCAGTATATGTCATTCTAGTTCTTTTATTCTATGGAAGCCCCATAAAACCTGACCTTTCTAGTAAATTGTGTGTTTTAAAGATAGACATTTACTCTACAATCTTTTTTTTAATGTATTCCACACAGTGTTGAGATCATTTGCTTGTGCTTTTTTATGGGTTTCCAGCACTCAATGACCCTGAACTGTTCACTGGCTCCTTTAGGGACCGTTAAGTTGGGCTCACATCTCTGCCTTATCAAACTTTCGGCTTACAATAACACAACATTACCATAATGACAACAATATGGAGAACGAACTGTGTGACCTGACAGACACAGAAGCCATTATGTGACCACTGTAACAATGCCACCACAGAGCATAACAGGCCCTTTGTGGCATGTTCTCTCTACCCAGTCTTTGTTGTACAGGGGCCCAGCCCGGCCCAGCATGCCTCTCTCTGCAGGTCTGGAGCTCTGCGGCTAGAAACATTTTTGAGCGGCTGCAGTGCATTGGCAATTCACAATTTTACACCGCAATGACGGAAAATAAGAGAGCTACTTCAGCCAACAGCCCAACCAGGATGCGGCCTTGATGTCTTTCTGGGGAGAGCTGAGACAGAGAGACAGAACAAGAGAAAGAGTGAAAGAAAGAAGAAAGAGAGTGGATGGCATTGTTTCAGTCCTGGCCTGGGAGGGACGCCCACACAGCCACCCACACCCTCATTCAGAGTCATAGACTATTTTTATTCATTTGGCAGATGTAAACAATTGGACAAAGCATTAATGTAAGCAATACTCAACAATTGCACTTGCTGGCTATGGCCAGTGTCTGGAAGAAGAACATAATCTAATTTGGATGGCCAAACCCATGTATGCCAGGGATTTACATTGCAGCCAAAAAGCCTTGGTTGGCAATTTCCAAGACAGCAGTCGAAAAGGAGCAGAAAATTGCTTCCAGGGCTGCAGACCAGACAAGATTATATTCAGTCTTTGTGAAGGCTTTGCCTGAATAGGACCCCGACACACACACACACACACACACACACTCAAATACATGTACGAACATGCACGCCTGTGCACACACACAGAGCAGTACTCAGTGAGAAGAGCATTTCTACTACATGCAAAAGGTTAGGAGTCAGGACTTTGTGGAACACCAGCAAAGCTCCATTTAAATATTTTAGGCTCTGAGCTGTACGACATATTCCATCCATCAATAATGTTCAGGGAGGAGGGAAAGGAAAAGGGGCAGTTCAGTAGGTTAATACGCTGGCCTTTCACCCTGTGATTCTAGTTTGGGAGCAGTCAGCAGAGGAATATATTTTATCTCAGCACACAGCCTTGACTGGACCAAGAGCACTATCAAGACCAAGAGCTGTGGGAATATCAACCACCTGTAACACCTGAATCAATGGTAGTTTGTAACTTGTCTTCTCCTGTACCTCATATAGGACAGGACATCTTCAACCTTTTGGCAAATTCACCCAAAACATCAGCAAAGAAATCAGTGTGGCTAGCTGTAGATACAAAAGAATCAGGACACCAATTCAGGAGTTACAAATGGATCCTGAGGAATGTATTTGTTGTATGGCAAGCAAATAAATAATGTAACTACACAATCAACTTTTACAGACTACAATAAGAATACCTTTAGATAAGTAATTTAAAAAGATAACTTCAGAGGCTTGTAAAAGCTTTTATTTTACTGATGTAGCCACACAAAAAAAGGACATATATAAATAATTGACATATCCTCAAGAAGAAGTTGGCATGCTGAAGAAGGAAATCTCTTCTACCTCAAAGGGCAGTGGTAAGAACAGAAGTACAGGGGGACAGAGGAACGATGGAGCGGAGAGGAACAGAGAGAAATCCAGATAGGAGAGGAGAAAGAAATGAGAAAGAGAGAGAAGAAAGAAAGGTAAAGAGGGAGTGAGAGAGAGAGAGAGCGTTAGAAGGGCCATAGTGAGGGATCCCAGTAATAGGGGTCAGTGTAAAGGAGGAAGGGATGCATTGTGCTCCACAGACACACTTTGTATTAAAAGATGAATTGATCCATCTGCAAGCAGCACTTAGCCCCACTCTCTGGTTGGGTCGTTACACTGGGATAAATCAATATTTAATATCCGCCTCCAACAGCCACAGTAGATGATTTTAACCTCTCCTTAATCCCATTTATGTTACCTTTCCAGAATCTTCATGTAAGCTTTCACTGTGATAAACTTCCAAACAGCCGACTGGGAGCCTAGCTATTAAAGAGCACACAGTATTTATGTCAGGTGAGGCTCTTGGCTGAAATATTAATATTCTGAAACTGACCAAAGTGAGAGCTTTTATCTGAGCCGTCTGTCCGGGCATCTGCTGACTGTCGGTGATATCAGTGGAAGGAGAAGCCTGCATTTGGCATGTACCGGGCCAGGCCAGGGCTCCATCCATCACTCCCTCCCTGGCTGTAATGCAGCCCGCTGTTCTTTACGGGTCCACCAGGAAGATCACTCTTCTGGCTCAGAGCATGTCCCAAGCACAGGGCCCACACAGAGCCGTCCTTATAGGGACACTGTTACTGGAACATTCTACTGATAGGCCTCTGATAGGAAGAGAGCCAAGCATAGCTAGACTGGTCATATCCACCATTACACTGTCCCCTGAGTTGATTCTGCACATTGCACTTTGGAGTGTTTCCTTGGTGTGACTGAGACAACATGAAGTGCTGCTACTCAGTCCTTCTCTGAGTACTTGTAGTATTCAACACTTAGTTCAGTCATCCACCCAGGAGAATTACTGCCAGGGGTTCTATGCAAACTTATTAGAAATGTATTTCTAAACATAGCCATGCCTCTGGTAAGCTGTCCTCGGAGACACACAGACGGAGGAACGCAGAGAGGCCAAACACACAGACGCTCACTGACTTCCCAAAAGAGGGAGTCTTTGTGGCGTGTACGGTTACCTAGGGCAACACGATAACTCCAACATACCAGTCATGTTTTCAAACTGATAGTGCACCTAATTATTATTTGTTGTTCTTTCCTGTGTCCTGTCAATGCTGTGATCTTGAACTGCAAGCCTCCCAAGTCTTCCCCTCTGTTACCTCAAAGCCTAACACCAAAACACATTTGCCCACTTTAATGCCTCTCTTTCTCTATGTGTCTCTTCTTTTCTCGCTCTATGTGTCTCTCTCTGTCTTCCTGTGGGTCTCTCCGTGTGTCTATCTTACCTCAGACTGTGTACACAGACTGAAAGGGGTAGAGCTAAGGTGACGAGTGATTGACAGTGTCGGCAACAAACGCCCCTCTGTTATAAAAACACACATAGCTCACCTGAGAGGACTGCTTAAACACAAGCTGAATAGGCAGGCTCACAATGCAGTGGAGACAAAAACGCAAGCCAACAAAAGAGGGGCAAAGAAAAGCGTTAAGCTCTACCTGCTAAGAACAATGATCCGTGTAGGTGTGTGCTGCCTGTTGAAAATGGTTCCTTTCAAGGCATTGTTCGTGCGCTGCATTCATTTCATGTAGCGGCAGAGTCTACAGCCTGGCTGACCACAGGCTCACCTTAAGAGTCAGGGAGGTAGAGAACTCTACAGGCCAGTCCCACACAGACAGACAGTGACTGAGTGGAAGCAGGAAACGGGAGTGTTAATGTTACCCTACAGGACCCACAAGGCGGGCTATGTGTTCGCATTCCACATCCCATTTAGTGGAGAGTGAACAAAGAGCCGAACTGAGGAAGTCTAACAAGCTAACACTAGTTATGTGTGTGGGATGTTACGATTTACAGCCACAGAACATCGTATTGAATTAGAAGAAAATCAATTGTAGCATTTCCTTTTGTAAGTACGCAACTTGTAAAATGAGACCACCCAAAAAAAATAAACTAAGTATATATACACTGTGTAAGTACTGAATGAAACTCAAATTGTTTAATGGTCTGGTTGATTAACAAGATCAATTTATTTCATTGACTTTTTAACTGTGGGCCATGTCTCCTGACTTCAGTTGACACACTTCAGGCTGAGCTTGCTGCATTGCCACAGATGGCCACTAGATACAGATTTACCCCTAATTCTAAATTAAAGAGGAAATCAAAATAGATATTCGTTGACTTTTTTACATATACATTGACCTAGTTCAGCATGTTGGTTGAAAGTGTCAGGTGTTGAAATATTGATGAAGCTTCGCTCCCAGTTCCTGCCTGCTCCTCACAGCCAACTGGCAATATGGCACCAATCAGAGGGAGGAGGATGTTTTTTTTCTGTCCTTGATTGACTCATCGATTGAAGATATTTTTAAAAGGAATCCCCAGGAGAGGAGTGTGTGTGCTCCTGGTACAAAGCGCCCATGTCCCATGTCAGGGGACGGAGAAGGCCGTATGTCTGCTTTAATTGGGCAGAGACATCAGAGTGTTAACCCACACTGGGCAGCACCATGGTCCGCTTCTCCACCATCAACATCAGCACACACAGGCATGCAGACACACACACACGCACGCACGCACGCAGGCGCGAGCACACACACACGCATATACACACACGCCATGCCAACGTCAATCAAAATCACCACTCTGGACCAGGATTAAAGACAGCAAATATTGGTCTTAAGAAATCTCTAAAACAACAACAAAACAAGAAAGCGGAAATCCAGTTTTGGTTTAGGGCTACTCACAATGTACTCAGTGAACCAGCTCTGTTGAGGAGGGAAGAGGGACGGAAGGAGAGAAGAGACAGAAAGAGAAGAGTGAATAAACAGAAAGCAACATATAGGAAGATGAATGGAAAGAGAGGGACTAGGAGGAACAGAAGGAAAGAGGGAGAGTGGGACAGAAAGCTGGACGGGCAGGTGGACGGTGGGGGGAGGGGCTGTTACCTTGTCGGCCCTACTGCAGTTGTTGAGGCCTGTGAGGGCGGAGAGCTTGGCCTCCATGTCCTGCTGATGGTGTTGCAGCTGCTCTCGCTGGATCTGCTCCCTCATCTTCCTCGCCTCCTGGATGGCCTTCATCACCGCGTCCTGGTCTCCGAACAGCGCAGTGGAGTTCAGGCTGGACAGGATGTCTGGGGGGAGGGTGGGAGGGGAAAGTGGGGGGGGGGGGGCACGCTCGGTTAAAACACACACACACACACACAGTAGATGCACAATCACACCGTTGGTTTTGACGAGCAGTTAATGAGTCCGCAGATGAGTGTTTGGAATCAAGTCTTCGAGGTGTCCTCTGTTCAGTGAGTGGGTGTGTGTGGCCTGCATCTGTGTGGCACTGACTAGAGTGTGTGTGGGGCTGTTTCTAAGACATTCACGGGCAGTAGTCTGGATCTGTATTGCCGTCTTTGTGTAATTAACACTCACAGTAAGGTGAGGAGGGGTGGCAGTTAAAAACACCAAAATACAAGACAAACAAACGTGGGTTCAAAGCCCCGGGTCAGAGCGGAAATAGCGGAAATGCAGGCAGTTCAACTGTAATGAAAGACTGCATTTAATAAGAATAAAGACAGAGTAGACTGAACATCAGAAGGATGATAAAAATGCAAGAGCTCCAAAGGAACTAACGACGTGTTACAACATCCGCAGCTCTAGCATGGTTTTACAGAGTTGCAGTTCTGTCAGCGGTTTGGTATATACTGAAGTAATCTTCCTTTGTTTTTGCTCATTTGTGCAAATACTGTGCGACATATTGTACAATGTGTTACGGTGAAATAGAGACAACCCGCAAAAAAACGTTGTTCCTATAACAATCCTATGGACTAATATTTATTCGTATTACGTCCATGTGATTTACTGTGTGGTTGTTTCATGAATTGACTATAAAGGGGGATCCACGGGGGGGGGGAATGTGGTGCGGGGTCTGTTCCTACCCAGAGAAGAACCACGTCCCATGCTTCCGAGGGGGCTGGGGATGCCACTCTTTGACAGGCTGTTGGGGCTGCTCTTGCTGCCCGGGAACATGCTGTGTGTGGGGGACGTGGGGGACTTGACCAGCTCCGCTGTCTTGGGCCGGGAGGATAGGTTGAGAGGCTGCGTTCCCTCCTCCTTGTGGAGACGGGGTAGTAGAGAAAGAAAGAGAGAGGGGAAGGGAGGGAGAGACGGAGAGAGGAATTGAGAGACGAGAAAGAGGGAGGGATAGACGTGAATAAAGGCTCAGAGGATGTGTAGGTTCCCAGACTGTATGTAGCTTTCCTCCACCCGCCTTTAACTTCCTGTCTTTTCCTTTCTTGTACCAACTTCTCTCCTCCCCTTCTCTCCACTGTTCCAGCGTCTCTTATTCTCTCCTTTCCCCTCCTCTCCACTCCTCATTCATCTGCCGGCACTGTGCCATCATGGCTGTCCTCACAGTTGCCGAGCTCCTTTGTTCCCTCCTAATTCAAGCAGATGTTTGCCTCTCTGTACATCGTCATCTGTTCTCCCTCTTCCCTGGTCCAACAATGAATAATAACAACATTAGAGAGGCACAGTGATGATTAAGGACGGCTGTAAGTAACACTCATCAAACTTCAGTCGCGTTATCTAATTAATTAAGTTGTTTTCCAATTTCCTTTCTCATTTGCACATACTGCTGTTATTCATTTGTTTAATTTAATACTGCACCCGTCAGTGTGTAACATAATAGATAGTATAACGGGTGTATAATTCGCTGGTGTAAAGTTCCGTGAATTAGTGTGTGATGTCAGGTCACAGGGGGACACATCTTTGTTATCACTGTGTTTTATGGGCATGTGGCTGCAGGGCTGAGGCTGATGACTGGTGATGTGTGTTGTTCCCCAGAGTGGTGTCCTGGAGCCCATAGAGAGGTTACCTGTCTGGATGGTGACTATGTACTGCATGACAGGCACAAATGGGGAAGGTTTCGGTCATAACACAGACAGCTCTATTGCCTGTGAGTGTATCCTACTAGTGAGGCCTGTTAACTGGGATTAGTCTGTATGCAGTCTTTTTCAAAGCCCAAGTGTCTTCTTGTCCAAACATATGGCAGGCTCAGACACACACTGCCTTAAGGCATTGTTATTACTGTGCCAATAACAGTTTGTCATCCAATAAGGCCTTAAGCTGACAAACAAAACTAACAGTAATCTAATTCTAACTAAGCATAAATACAGATGGGGCTTTCGGAACAGATGTACTTTCAATTAGTGTTTAATTATTGACAGATCAAGTTCATAACCTTGGAGTGTTAGATGTACACTAAAAACCCATAGAGCCAATTGAGAATGTCGACGCAATCTAAATCTGTGACTGAGGAGGCCTATAGAATCTGTACGTTTCTAATTATCGAACAAACAGCCAGGATAACATTGATCCTGTAAAGTGACAGGGTTGACAAAACAGCTTGACACTGGTCCATGGATAAACTCTCAGGAGACTGTGTGCCTAGGGACATGGGGGGTGGGTTGCTAAAGAGATGGTGAGTGAGGATGATGTATCTGCCCTATGCTCTGTACAGAGGTCTGCTGGAGCCATGCCATGATGCACCAACAAGGTACTCCATCTCTGGGTTATTTAGAAGATATCAAGCCACGTAGTTCCTTTCTTTTATGTAACTGAATTTAAATAAGAGTGATTGTAACAAATGGAATGGTAAGAGAATTGGTAAAGACTGTGGTCTTGTTACATCAACTGAATGTCAGAATAAAAGAAAGCTCTGCTGCTCTTTGTGATCACAAACCATAGCCATAGCAACAGTGTCCACTAAGCTCCGGTTCAGAAAGACATGGCCTTGGTAAACGTTTACAGATTAATGGAGCTGCAAGAAGTTGGGCCTAATATTACCACAGAATGCAATATAGCAGAAGTACCACCAATACTGCTACCACTCTTTCACACACCTAGCAGCGGCCGGCTTAGCGTAGCAGTAGGATAGGTCAAGGATCGCTACAGAATTTGGTGCCGTGTAGAGGGCTGACTGAGGTGCCTACCTTGACTTGAGTGATGGGGCTGGAAGACCTCTTGTCGTTCTTCAGGCCAGAGGGGGAGATGGGCCCACTGTTGTTCGGAGGCTGGGGAAGTGGCATCTTGGCTCCAGGAGAGACCTGCATGCTGGCAAGCTGGGCGGCGTACAGTTGCTGTAGGGAGGAGAGGGAAGAAACCCACAAGGCGTTAGCATCCAAAGCCAGCCACCATTCAAAGCTTTTTTTTTTGTTCTCTCTCTTTCTCTCTCTCTCTCTAGCTCCCTATTTCACTCTCTCTCTCTTTTACATCTCCCTCTCTTTCCATGTCTGGAAGACAACCTCCATCAAAGGTCTTAACTGAATATCAAAGCTTGAATCCTGGGACAGACAGTCGTCTTAAAACCACATAGCCATGGCTCTCACTCAGCACACTTGGAGCACTCTTTTTTCCACTCATGGCAGAGAGATGTTTTCAGACTCAACGTGAGGGACTGTTCTGAGCTCTGATTTCCCTCCACTGTGGAGGGAGTTACAGACGTTTCTGTCCGGGTTTCTATGTAATAGGGCACTACTGTACAGCCACCTGAGCTGGCCCTCTGTATGCCTGCCATGCCACACTGTTAGAAAACCAAACCCGTTTGGACTACCATCACAGAATACATTAAACACATACATTATTAAGACCCCATCCTGCCTGCTGCACAAAGACCATTGATGTCATCGTGCTTATTTTCTTTGGCGTTAAATCAGTAACTTCCAAAGCCAGTGGTGACTTACCACTCAGATGTGTGGTTTCAATGACTGGCCAAGCATTCAATGACAATCAATTATCCACACAGCAACGGGCTTGATCTCTATACAATATTATACATATCTTGTGTTGGCCTGATTATTTGGCCAGGGCTCAGTGACTGGGTTATTACAGATACTGATACAGTTTTTAGAAACCCATTTTCCTGACACACTTTGCTGAATTTTTTGGTCGAAACATCTCAAAAGACAATACATGCCATCGTTACAGTAAATTAAACATTAGATTTGGGATATGTCTTTCAACTACGGACACTTGAGGTCTTACGTTTCTATGTTATGAACAAGACACTATAAACAATCTGAGCTATACAAATACAGATATAACATTCTAATATGAATCAAAGTTTCCAATATTTCACCATTGGTTTGAACACAATGTAAATAGGTTTTTTGACCATGTCTGGAGTTGATTATGTCGTTGTACTCACTGACAGACCACAGAGACCCACCCCACTGTTGACTTCTGTCTGCTTAGGCAACTATTGATTGGCCTCCAGGTAAGTGGTTAGATTGTCCAGTGTCCCTCAGGAGTCTGTCAAAGAGGACTATCTTTAGCAGAGCACTGGGCCAGTAACCAAAATATTACTGCCAATGTGCCCTTGAGCAAGGCTTTTAACATGAATTCCTGCAAGTTGCTCTGTATAAACGTATCCGTTAAATAACTAAAATGTCATGGCTCCGGAATATACAGATACCATCTTATGACTCTGACAAGCCTCGCTGGCTAAAATTAGTTAAATAACTCTGATTCTATGTTATTCAGTCAGATGGTATGGTTAAAGGGAATGTACGTTCTGTTCAGTATGACCAATCAGCATGCCCTGTCTCATTTCCTGGTTTGTCGGGGCCACATACAGACTCCATTTGTGTGGATGGAAAAAGTGGCCTGGCCCGGTGGCCTGTGTGCCCCTGTGCCCCACCCTTCGTGGTGCAGACGCAGACTAAAGCCAAACAAAGCACTTTGTGTCCTGCACACATATCTCCAGATATAAACACGTATGCCCTCCTGTACGAAACTTTATCACTGCCACATAAGCGGCACACAAAAGGTCCATTCTTCTGGGGGACCTGAGGCGAACAACGACACATGGGCAGCGGAAATGGCAGACTGATTATGTTCCCACAATGATAGTGCTGCCCCCACCTCACACACAAACAGTCTTCTGTCTTCAAGGGCCCACCGACACGGACACAACTCAATCCCCCACCAAAATCAGCCTCACTAATACAACATTGACTTAGTTGGAGCGTTTTGGCTTAGAGTGACATAGTTGTTGGCTGTAGTAGAGTGTGGAGGAGTAGAGCTCCCTGACTGTCTCTAGGCTACATTTAAGGCACTAGCCTGTGTAGGAGCTGAGATGAAGCCATGTCTGTTGGACAGATGTTTGTTAACAGAGCAGTAGATGGGCAAAGCCCCTGACCTCGAGTGGGAAGAACTTTATTGTTCCGGAAAAAGAGCATAATTGGTCTTTGCTCCAAATTAGAGGCAGTCTGTCTGGCTTTTGTGGGGCCTGATTAGCCATAGGGAGGGGGGCAGGAGCTCTACTCGGCTCAAGCAGCCTTCAGGAGGTAAGAAACAATAAATAAAATCAGGAGAGCAGGAAGACATGCAGGAGGGAGGAGTGACACGGCTAACTCAACCACGCACCGCTCAAGGACAGAAAGGATGTAGAGCAGCCATGTCACCAGTCCACTTCAGTCTAGCTGTCTAAGAATGGACGTGTTAACTGGCGCAACAGCCCTCCGTCGCCCCTCCTGTTGCATTTTGTCAACTAATGCTGACCATTTTGTTCCATTCCACCTTTTCTCTCCCTTCTAGCAGTGACTCTGCTAATAGCTACTTCACTGACTGACTTGTCCTGGCTCCTTCTGGGTGGTGTGGTTGTCCCACTGTGCTGTCTTAAGATGAATGCATTAAATCTCAGATGCTATGGATAAGAGTGTTTGCTGAATGACTAAAATGCCAAATATAAATCTACTGTGCTAGGTAAAAGTAAGGGTTTGTGGGAGGTGGGAACAGCTGACTGGACTGATTGACTCACGGAGGGCTCTCCAGGACACATGTTCCAGTCCCCCAGTTGAAGGTCATCTGCCTGCCTGGCTCACGGAGGGCTCTCACGATAGGCCCACACCCTTCCCCTCTTCCCATGTCACCTTACACGCCTGCCATGGCAGAAGCTGCCAGTTGGTAATGAGGGTCACATTGAAAGTCAATGGAGAGACATGGACCAGGGAATGAAGCTGGGCAGAGATGGCTTGGTGCCCTGAGGTCCACAGAGACCAGAATGTAGCAGGGCAAGAGTCCTGAGTCCACCATTAACAGAAAGTGGAGGTTTCATCCTCTACGCTCCTATAACCATGAAAACAAACTACTGTCATGCACTAAAACACTGGATTTCACCAGGCAGGAGAGCTACTCACCAAGATACTGTATACATCATGTAGAAAGTAAACTCTTGTTACCACTGAAAACGGAAATGGCTATTGAGGTTGGGAATCAGCCACTCTTTGTGCTGAGTGAAGTTACATGTTACAGAGAAGAGTAGACATAAATAGAGAGAAGAAGAGAGATAAAGCAATGGATAGAGAGGCAGAAAAGCAGAAATACAGAGAGAGGGATAGAGAGAGAATGTTGTGGTTACGTGCAATACTGTCAATTATTGGACCAGTAAGAAGATATATGTTTTAGGAGGTTTGACATTATGCCCCCTCAGCCCTCCCTTTGGCTTTGTTGGGCAGGCAGGAAGGCAGAGAGGTCCTGCATCCTGGGTCCTCTGGGGGATGGTGCTATTTCTGCCTGAACACAGAAACATGAACAAAATCTGAACCAAGCCTCTGGGTTGACTCCCCCCACAACATCTCCTTCTTCACAGAAAACGTTTAAAACACCCAGACACACCCATCCAGCGACCCCTCCCCCGATCAACCCCCACCCCCGTCACTCCCAGAAGAGAAGAGCACATCAGCAAGCATGTATTCCAAATGAGCGAGCCAGATCCAAGGTCAGCCTGTTAGCCTCTGGTAATTAAAAACAAGCCCTCTGGAGGCGGCAGAGGTTAAACGACAAGGTTCACTTTTCTGCCTGCGACAACATTATACTCAGATTACACCCTCCAATGGTGTTGGACATCGCAGCACATGTCTAAATCATGCCGCAAGCATATAAGACTTACCAGAGGGTATTTAGCTGGAGTGTAGCACAGCAACAAAAGGCAATGCATCTCTTACCCAACTACATGTATACAGAAAACTCCCGGTGTCACATCCTCAATAAATCAATGCATTCTGAAAATAATGACCAATAGTTGCTTTATCTTGGTACTTGGTCAAGTTCGCACCCTTTAGATTCAGCGTAAAAAGAAGGGGAACTAGAGATCAGCTTTGATAACAGGCAGAGTGAGTAAGTGGCCTCTGCCATCTGTGAACTTGGACCAGAGCAGGGGGTGGGGGGGGGCTTTGGGGAGAAAAAACATTTCTCAGAAAAACAAGCTGTAACATCTTGTTTGTTCTTAAAAATAAGGGCAGGGCCCAACCTCAGCGACATATGCTGGAAAATACAGTGGCAGATTTGGACAGCCTTCCTGCTTCAAGCCATAATGGTGCATTAGCCATTTAAAACAAGCAAGAGTAAACGTGATGCATCAGACATGGAAAGGCATACTAATGACTGAAAGAAGACACATCCATACACACAGTGACCTCACAGCATTTAGAGGGTGATATGCTATTGTCTACCACTATTCCAGGCAGTGAGCATTTTCATTATTATTCAGTCTCTCTTTCTCTCAGTCACCTCTGCCTTGCCTCTGAGCAGTGGGGTGGACATGAGAGCATTAATCGTGCTCCGGTGCACCCCACCGTTTAAAAGGCAGCGCAGCGCCAGCCCCGTTTGCCACAAGGCTTGTACAGGCTCATTGCCCAGGGCGACCAGGCGGGCTGACCCAGGCCAGGCCCAGATGTCAGGAGGGGAGGCAGGCGTCCTGGTGCACTGCTCCGATGCTTTCCAGTATGGCCCAACATCTGTTTCATCTGCTGGCACTCAACCTGCTCCCTCCTCCTTTCGTACTTCTCTTCCCACCTTACTTGCTTCGGCCTCTCTCTCACACACACACACACACACACACACACAACACAATCCTCATCATCTTGCGTCTAACTATCCTATCCTAACACTGTGTGGGTTCACCAGACCCAAAGCTCCTAGCCATTAGTCAGGCCCCTGAGCCAGCCCTCACATTCAGCTCGCTGCATTATCCACACTATCTGTCCATCTGTCTCTCTGTTCACCAAAGCGTCTATCCAGCTGCTCACCTAGCTATCCCATTAGCTGTCCTTTTCTCCACACGGCTAGCGCTGATGCACTGCTCTGGGATGCCATCAAAGACCACACTCCTCTCTTTTCTTTTCCTCTATTCGCAAACAGGGAAACAGCTGCTGTCTTTCTATCTGTCTGTCCTCTGTCTTCAAACTCAAAGTCAAAAGTGATTCACTGATTACTTAGGCATTTGCATACAAACTAAACATAATACTAGGTTTCCTGCCTTCTCTTGGTCTGGGTGTCTTTGAGACTCTGAGTCCTCCCCGTCACACCAGCCGCCTCTGCCACTGACTGCCCTTCACACACGTCTCGCTTGGCTCAGATCCGGTCCAGTTGTCCTTGTAGCACGTGGGCTGCTGCTTTTCATGTGTTTATGGCAGCAAGGCTAGAGCAGGTTTAGCATGGACTCTGAGTGATGCCATTTTACAGTGATGGATGGTAATTGCAGTGTAAAGTCACCACTCAAGCAATTTAACATCCCATTTTTTTTTAGCTTAAGGATGTGATGTGGCGGGCCTGTGCAATTTGAGGGAAAAATGGAACAAGAGTGACACAGACAGAAGTAGAAAAAGAAGAACGAGAGAGAGAGAGAGAGAGAGGAAAGAAGGGCAGACAGTAATATACTGTAAGAAATGGAGAAAGACAGGAAGGGGGAGCGAGAGAGAGGAAGTTGTACTATGTACTGTGAGATAAAAAAGAGAGGGAGAAAGGGGCATGTTCTATAACAGATGGACGAGAGCGAAGGAGGGTAATATACTCTAGGAGGTGAGAATGAGAGACAGAGAGAGGGACAGAGTAATGTACAACCCCCCCCCCCCAATATTACAGACAGCCTCCCCCACCTTCCCACCCCCCACCCTCCAGTGAGGGAAAGGTTGGGATACGAGCTGGATGAAAGAGGGAGGATAATGTATTAAAAGAAAAAGAAGATAGAGGGAGGGAAATGTACTATACCAGATGGAAGACATAGAGGGCCAGGATAGGGTAATGTACTATACCAGATGGAAGAGAGAGAGGGCCGGGCTAGGGTAATGTACTATACCAGATGGAAGAGAGAGAGGGCTGGGATAGGGTAATGTACTATACCAAATGGAAGAGAGAGAGGGCCAGGCTAGGGTAATGTACTATACCAGATGGAAGAGAGAGGGCTGGGATAGGGTAATGTACTATACCAGATGGAAGAGAGAGAGAGGGCTGGGATAGGGTAATGTACTATACCAGATGGAAGAGAGAAAGAGGGCTGGGATAGGGTAATGTACTATACCAGATGGAAGAGAGAAAGGGCCAGGGTAGGGTAATGTACTATACCAGATGGAAGATAGAGAGGGCCCGAGATAGGGTAATGTACTATGCAAGATGGAAGAGAGAGAGGGCCGGGATAATGTAATGTACTATAAGAAATGTAATGCAGAGGAGGGTTTAGTGATGTACTAGAAGAGATGGAAAAGATATTGATTTAAAGCAGGTAGATACAGATAAGAGAGGTATAGAGTGACACCAAGGGACAGAGTGAGAGTAAAACTGAGGCTGAGTAAAAAGCAAATGCTCTCTCTGATCCTCTATAGAAAGCACACATATGTTCTGCCTCTTCCAATGGTGCTTTTTCCAAAACTGCTTAAACTGGAAGTCTGTATCCAGCAATACGAAAACAGCAATGTCTAAAATACCCACTACAGAAGCTTGATTTACACTTCTTTGTAGATGAACGTAAACGTTTCTGTGTAACGACGCAGAGAAAGGGTTTTTGGGTAACCGTAGCTCGCAGAGTATTTTTTCTCGCACACCTCCCAATTCTTAACAATATGTTGTGCGTATTCTGTGATGATGTGCGTCAAACAAAAGCTGATTAGACCAGCGGTTCGTTTTCTTCAGAGCGCTTCAGAGGTGTATTTCGGTTTCTTACGTTTCCATTTCGTGCTTCATTCTGAGTAGATTCTGGGGTAATAAATATGACACTGCCCTCTAGTGGATACGTACGTTTACGTGCACGTATGTTGGCAAGCACCTACGTGAACGTCTGTGTACGAGGCCCTCTAAAGCCCGCACAGGTGTTGTTGTAGAACAATATAAGCGCCTTATTTTGGTCCCTGGTTAACAGTATATATCAGGCCCACGTCTGCAACAAGGAGAAAAAATATCATTGCGCAATTGAAGCAAGAAAGAATTGTGTAAAAACAAGTCCAAATAGAACATTCTTTTGTGGAATTTAGGTTTACGAAATTCTTCCCTTGTCTTGTCCGCTCAATTGAATGAAGTGGCTGGCGGGCACATTGGGGGTACAATCTGAGCACAATTTCCCCTGTTAGGTGAGATGTGTCAGTTGCAATCAGGGCAGGACAGTCCAGGATGGAGCCATTGTTTCTTGCTTGCCCTGAGCTCATCCCAGGCCTGAGTGGACCATAATGAAGAGGGGCACTCTGTCGGAGGGATAGTTTACATGCCTTCTCTCCTGTGACTCGTAGACGAAGGCCAATCTGTCAGGGAAGCATTGAGTGAAATTGCCCTGTGTACTGAAAATGCCTAGTGACAGCCTTTCCCTAGCAGCCTCCATAGCCACGCCATCGCACCCAGTATTGACAAGCAAATTACACTCCCCAACACTGAAACGCACCAACCAAAATTCATTTACATCCATCAGCCCTAAACCTTTGTTACCTTGTGTTTTTCTGCCTGGAGAGAAAGGGCATACAGACAGGGAGTGAGAGGATCTTTCACACAGCGAACAGAATGTTATGACAGTGGAGATTGTGAGCGGGTGCGTGGCCAACATTAAGACTGACAGAGCGGCTAGCCTTCCTGACTGGATGGCTGAGCACATTACTGCTGCTGCATTGTGGGAATTAATTCCTCCAATAAGAAAAATGTTTAAGGTTCATATATTCCACAATCTAAACTGAGTAAATTGGTGAAAATTATACCTTGCCAGGATGCTGACAGGGGGAGATATTTTAATTAGAGAGGTATGCTGAGCCAATGCCACGCAAGGGGTGGGTCCTTAGCCCAGGAAGTTGAAGGGGTTGCAGGTGAGGGGGGGGTCTCAGTACTTCCTGTCTGGTGATGTGTGAAAACCAAATTCAGTGATATGGCCATTACCGATGATCACACCCAGAACACACGCCTGTGTGGCTGATCCCCAAAGGCTCTACTTAGCAATTAGCAGCACAGATGCTTTGTTAAAGGATTTGCATGTACAATAAGAAACAGTTACAGAGACTCTGAGAGAAACACGCTGGATGAAAAATATACTGTACATAACTAACATCATAATGTGCTGCTTCCAGTACTTCCAGTCACTGCTCAAATGAGTACTCTTCTGACAGAGAGCCGGAGTGGAGGTCAGAGACTATGACCACTACAGGAGCCTTTTCCAACTGCCAGACCAAGTGTCTCCTCATCACAAGTCACGCTTTTACTGTTTGCAGCTCTGTTGTTTTTTAAAAGAATGGTGTCGGCTCCTTTTTCTTGATGGGACTTTAATGTGTCCCACTGTACTCCGTCTGTTTGCCTGCATGTCTATCTGTCTGTCTGTCTGCCTGTCTGTCTGTCTCTCTCTATGCATCTCCCTCATTTCCCTAGTAAACTTGAAGATGGTAACAGGCAGTAACAGTATTATGACAATGAGAAGGGATAGGGAACTTAATCATCTCCATCTCTGGCTTCATATTGTGTTTTAATCATTCTGCCTCCCAGCGCTTTGTAGAGGAAGTGATAGCAGTCACATGGTTCACTTGTTGATCCCAGCAATAGAGAAAAGGGCATGTTTGACTTGCCTTGCTGTTTTATTAAAGGAGACTCTATGCAGGGTAAATAGCAGCCAGCAGGCAAAATATACTACAGGCGGACAGACTTCAATTAATGGGAATGCACCTCTTTTTGTTTACTGTGTTCTCTAAAGGTTAGCCAAGTTATGGTCTTGGAGGCTCTGTTTTTTCCCCATTTCCAGAGTTAAACACATTATCAGAATTAATGGCTGAAGCCCTCTCCTCACCCCCAGTCAAACCTGCAGATATATGACTGGCCCATCTGACCTAATACGGCAGACTCAGCAGACCTCAGCCGTGCTTTTCCCATGCTTTCTCCATTATACACCAAAAGAGACTAACACAGACTTGCGCACACACACATACACACACGCACAGAGAACATGAGCAGACTCATCCGACGCCTTTCACGTTCCTGATTGTTCTTCCCATGACTGTCTCCCTGTACGATAAAGAAGGTCTCTCCAGCTCCAGCTGCAAGCATTGTTACAACATGCCAAGGCTCATTAATGCTGAGCGCGATAAGCTCTGAAGGACAAATTTTGTTCATGTATCAGCGAGAAGAAGTTAGGAGACAATTTCCACAGTCTCCTCCCACCTGTTTTGCTCCATTTCAAAAATACGTATCCTATTATACATTTTTTAGGAGCCCGTCTATAATGGAACTTAATGTATAATTGCTATTGACAGCTTATCACTGGTGTTGACAAAACAACAACAGGCCAGAAAAGCTGGCAGAAGGGAAGCTGTTTTCCTGTCCTCTTTCTTTTTTAAATCTCTCCTTTGTTTCAAAGGCTGCACCTAAAAGTCTACATATTGCGCCCATGATCCTTATTCATGTAGTTTAACAGAGCCTTAAATATTTATGATTACACAGTTTCAAAAGATATCCTCAAATCTAAATACTTCACAGAACTGCAAAGGGCACTTTGATAATTTCCAAAGTAAGCAGGCAGGAGTAATAGGGTTAGTGTATTAGTGAGAGGTTTTGGCTGCTTCCCATGGCCATTCTGTGTATTAGTTATGTAAATAGAAAGTCAGCCAAAGTAACCTGGGGAATACATATTGTCAATTTGGATATAAAGAGCATGCACGCTCAGCTTGTAGAGGAGCTGGATGGCAATAGTGATAATTATGATGGTAATGACTCTGAGGATGGAACCTGGATAATGATCTTTATTAAATAGTATTGCCTGGGGTTTGGCCTTTACCTTAGTTCCAGCCCTAACCCCAGCTTCAACAGCATGTCAACACTCCTGGAGGGGACAATGGCCTATGGCATTCTCTACCCCTGTCCACCAGGAATCACGCTGTCTTTCTGCCCTGATTACACTCACATTGCACACCCCACTGTGTGCGCACACCAATACATACTGGTTTGGACAATACACTCTCCTATACACAGATGCAGACACACATACTGATGGGTGAACTTTAAAACAGTGTTAAGCAGGAAAATCAGGAATGAGACACATTCCCGGAATATATCTTTCCCAGCACAGCAAACGGTTTCTGTCTGATTGATTCAACAGGAGACAATTAAGTTAACTGGAGTGATTTTCATTCCGTCTAATAACTATTATCATCCTAACTCCCATGTGTGGTGAAGCTATGGGGTTAAATCCTCTATAAAACAGGCTAAATTGCATGTGTAAGGTGATAAGCTTGTAAGAGCCAGAGCCTCCAGGATTATTTAGTGTGCAGCTCATTACTTAGCATACAGCTGCTTAGCCATTTTTCTGCCCTGGGCTTGGCGGGCGTCCTGAGCAGCATTTTTTTTTTGTTGCAGCACATACCTGAAGCTGGAGGGGGCTGAGTCCTGACGCTGCCGCAGCTGCCATTGTGGATGGAATGAACTGCACCGGGTAGTTATCACCTGTCAGAGGAAGAGAACAATGTGCACAGGTTGAGACAATGAGCTGGAAGGGAACCGAGCCCACAGCGGCCAGGCAAGTGCCAACAAGTGCCCTCTACTCCTCTAGGCCCTCGGCTCCTGGCCTAAACATCTGCAGCAACAAAAGACTCAGCTGGACTGACTGGGGCGGGATTACTCAGGAACATTACCCCCACCACATTACCCCCCTCCTCATTATCCCCACCATATCACCCCTTCTCATTACCCTCACCACAACACACCCCTCCTCATTACCCCCACCACAAAACACCCCTTCTCATTACCCCCACCACATGACCCCTGCTCATTACCCCTCCTCATTACCCCCACCACAAAACACCCCTTCTCATTACCCCCACCACAACACACATCCTCATTATCCCCACCACATGACCCCTGCTCGTTACCCCTCCTCATTACCCCCACCACAACACCCCTCCTCATTACCCCCACCACAACACACCCCTCCTCATTACCCCTCCTCATTACCCCCACCACAACACACCCCTCCTCATTACCCCCACCACAAAACACCCCTTCTCATTACCCCCACCACAACACACATCCTCATTATCCCCACCACATGACCCCTGCTCGTTACCCCTCCTCATTACCCCCACCACAACACCCCTCCTCATTACCCCCACCACAACACACCCCTCCTCATTACCCCTCCTCATTACCCCCACCACAACACACCCCTCCTCATTACCCCTCCTCATTACCCCCACCACCAAACACCCTTCCTCATTACCCCAACCCCATCACCCCTCCTCATTAACCCCACCACAACACACCCCTCCTCATTACCCTCCACCACATCACCCCTCCTCATTACCCCAACCACAAGACACCCCTCCTCATTACCCTCCACCACATCACCCCTCCTCATTACCCCAACCACAAGACACCCCTCCTCATTACCCTCCACCACATCACCCCTCCTCATTATCCCCACCACATCACCTCACCCCATCACCTCCTCCTGATCACCCCCAGCCCATCACCCCCTTCTCATCACTCTCTCCTCAAACTGCCAATGTGTGTGTAATCATGTTTTGGACCAGATATCACTTTAACACTGCGTTTATTAGTGATTACACTGAGGAAGTTGTGTGTTCACTCAGGCACTTGTAGACATGCCCTGCTATTGTTTGATCTGTCATTGTTTATTTGACAGCGAGAGTTTTGGCAGACAAGAGGGAACAGTGTTAAGAAACTGGTTAGAACAAGTGTGCTGTTACAATAACACGGTTAACAAATAACATGCTTATCTTATCTCGTAAATCTAACCAATATCAATGACTCTTTTTATATAATTCTTATTTTACTGCTCTACAGTGCCTTGGCTGGCTGTCAGAGAATTTGAAGGACAGGGTCTTGAATGATTGATCTTAGGGGAGGATTGAGCCTGTAACTCACTTCCACTCAGTTCAGTGTTTTGAGACAGACAGACAGATCAGACAGGCCAGTGGTGTAGCATACTGGCACAAGGACTGGGGGTGGGGGGCGGGGCTGTTTGAAGCATATGTACTGTGGGGGAATTGGCCCCAGTTCAGACCCCACTTCTGCCTGTCACTTCTCTTCACAAACATATGGAGCTATTAAGCCACAGCCATGAGGGTAAATGTACACGTCCCCTTTTTCTTCCTTCGCCTTCGCTTTGCAATCTTGTACAGCACAGCACATTGTGATACGCCAGGAAATTCAATCCCCATTTAAAGCAGGGTCCAATAAAGTCACGCGGGTGAAGTGATTTCAAATTGTCTGGTAGGAGGGGTGCAGTGTGGGTCGTTACCACCCCCATGGCCCTTTTATCTCTGGATGCACCTCTCCTGCATGAGCATGTCATCCCTCTCTCAGCAGAGTGGAGTGGGGGAGTAGTGTCTGACAGGGGGAGGGGAGGGGTGCGGCTCCGTGACAAGTCATGTGAAACCAGGGAGGGGTCAGCTGCCAAGTGAGGATACCTCATGGCTCTGTACTGGGGGGGTAATGGTGTGGGGGCGGGGGTTATTGCCAGCATGGTGTCAGTAATGAAAGACAGTGAGGTTTCAAAAGACAGCAGAACCAATGACTGATGTCCTGGCCAGGCCTGGGAGACGGTTCACTGGTGGGGGGTCCAGGTGATGCCACGGCTGTGTCAGATCTGGGTACATGACCCTTGTGTTCGTTATCACTCCTGGGACTGCAGGGGAATGGGATGGATAGATGTCTTTCATCATTAAAGGTCAGCTGCGCCGGGGTCGATCTGCATTCAGAGGGTAATCCAGTAAGTTTACTTCTGACATGGTCTAACAACAAGACCAGCCTCAAAGACATCCCCTGTCCAACGAGCCACTAGCAGTTGAATGTCATGAAGCGCAGAAGGCTGAGAAAGAGAGCAGCAGCTGATGTTTAAAGGGCTCTGCCTGTAATGGTCATGATGGAGAGCCTAATCTTATACCGTGTTCCTTTTCAGCCAGGTGTCATGCTGCAAAACGGGGCCAATTAAGTGGAGTTTCGTGGGACTAGGCGGCATCGGGCTCTGACCCTCTTTACCGGTGAGTACCCTCGTATCTAGTGCAGGGCCCTCCAGCTGCCTGGAGCCCCTACTTGAGGGCACCACAGCCTGAGAGCACGGGCTGAAAACTAATGAACAGGAATGGCTAGGACAAGACTGTAGAGCAGAACTCGATGCATTGGGGGAGAGAAGAGCCTCTCTCCACCAGAGCTCTTCACAATTAGGCACCTGATTCCAAGGGCAAGGGCCGTCTCAAATATTCTGTCAGAATACTAGTGGCACTGGAGTTCTTTGAAACAAGTGGCTCGCGAATGAAAGTTATATTACCAACTCCATGTTCAATATCACTTTATCTGTTTGAAGGGCTAAAAAGAACACAAAACAAGATGGCAAGGGACGACTTTGGACAACTTTATAAGGTTTAACAGATTCTAACTCTAACGCAGCCACTGTACTGAGTCACAAAGAGGACACACCCATTGATTATTGTGGGCCGGCAGAAACACAAGGGCTACAGCATTCATTCCAGCAGGACGTCCCCGTGTGTCCTCATCATTACATAGGCTCCATTGAGCATGGAGTCATTCTGCACACCCATTAGAACGCTATCGGAGTGAATGCCTCTATTTCCATGTAAACAGAGCAAGCTGGGGTCTATTGGTTTAAAGGACAACCCGTGTCTGTGTCTTGCCATGCAACGTCGGGGCCATTGAGCACAGTGTGTACAGAGTAATGCCATGAGGCCAGGGTGCGGGGAATGGCTCAGTCGGCGTGGCAACACCACAGGGTCACAGTCAGAAGCAGTGGTCCCTGGGAGGGGAAGTCTCATAAAGATGAAATCAGATTAGTGTGCCCTAGCGTGGAAGTGAACGCTTGGCCACTTCACTAGTCTGGAGGATGGACCCAGCAGCCGCCGACGCTCTTTTAGACTGGCCATGCCATGGGATATTGTATTACGAGGCTGAGGATAATAGACTTTAAGCTACTTATTTTGACGAGGGCAGTCAATGGTAGTCATTTTCAGACCTTTTCTTTATAAGTCATGAATAATGCAAGGCTTGTGTGCACGCATGGGGACCGGGCATGACCGTGACTCTATAATATCTCCTGTTATTTCAACTAAAACATTTTCCATGTCAAATTTATTAAAAAAATCAAACTGGCAAATGAAACCCCTCAGGCGCTTTGTTCAAGCTGTCATGCCTCTGTAGTTCCAAAATAGCTGACTTAGTTTTTGATCCCTTGGCTTTATAGCTAGTTGATTAGCTGCACTACCATACTTTATAATGTTCTGCTGCTCATGTTGCCAATCATACTCCCCTCCCTCAGTCCCCCTTCATAGTCTGGTTTTACCTAGATGTTGTCAAAAGGTATTTCTAACAGTATCCAGAAGACAAAAGGAGGCCTGGACATTCCCATGTTCAGCAAGACTACTGTACAATTTGCTCTATGACACAATGTATCCCCCTCCCTCCCCTTCCAATCTGCAGTCCCCTTCTCCCCTGCTGTCCCTTCTCCTCCTCTAACCTGCTGTCCCCTCTCCTCCTCTCCCATGCTGTCCCTTCTCCTCCTCTAACCTGCTGTCCCCTCTCCTCCTCTCCCATGCTGTCCCCTCTCCTCCTCTAACCTGTAGTCCCCTCTACACCTCTAACCTGCTGTCCCCTCTCCCCTCTCCCCAGCTGTCCCCTCTCCCCTCTAACCAGCTGTCCCCTCTCCCCTCTCCCCTGCTGTCCCCTCTCCTCCTCTCCCCTGCTGTCCCCTGATGTCCCCTCTCCTCCTCTCCCCTGCTGTCCCCTCTCCTCCTCTCCCCTGATGTCCCCTCTCCCCCTCTAATCTGCTGTCTCCTCTCCCCTGGTGTCCCTTCTCCCCCTCTAATCTGCTGTCTCCTCTCCCCCTCTAACCTGCTGTCCCCTCTCCCCTGGTGTCCCTTCTCCCCCTCTAACCTGCTGTCCCCTCTCCCCTGGTGTCCCTTCTCCCCCTCTATCCTGCTGTCCCCTATCCCCAATGTCCCCTCTTCCCCTCAAACATGCTGTCCCCCATCCCCAATGTCTCCTCTCCTCCTCTCCCCTGATGTCCCCTCTCCCCCTCTAACCTGCTGTCCCCTCTCCCCTGATGTCCCCTCTCCCCCTCTAACCTGATGTCCCCCTACCGCCATTATCCCTTCTCCCCCTTCTAATCAGCTGTCCCCTCTCCCCACTAACCTGCCGTTGCCTCTCCCGATTTAACCAGCTGTCCCCTCTCCTCTCAGATCTTTACCATGTTATATTACTAAGCAGCAGCAAAGCGTCAGTAGGCAGGTGGATCAGGGAGATTTGAAAACCCTTACATGTGCATTTTTTTCACATACAGCCAATAATCAATGTTGAAGAAGGAAAAGGAATAGCCCAGCGATAGGGCTAAGGGAAAAGAGTCTTTGTGGCCTGGTGCAGTCCAGGGCCGGGATCTGTCTGAATATTTCATTACACATGTTTAATTCTCAGCAACACGGAGGCTAGGAGACCACGGTGTGAGGTTACTGCCCTGGCAGGGAGTGCATCAACATGTCGTAGCAATTTACCACAAATGTGTTTTTGAATTTGGAATGTGTTGCGTGTGGAGCCACTCTTTTTCCGCTCGTCACACAAAGGGAGAGGGAGGCATGCTGCTACAGGCAAGGGGAGCAGAGGCACCTCAGGGAGGGGATATGGCCTGCCCCTTTCATCCCCACAGGACTGATGACTGGATGCCTGGGATACACTTGCCCTCCTCTTCGTTCACAGTGCTTTAACACTTAAATCCTGACTCTACTAATCTTGCTCCTAAAATGACTGACTAACAGATCAACTGACTGACTGACTGTCTGTCGCAAGATAAGCCGAGACATACAGAATGACAGCCGGAGAAAGTTTAATCTTTGTTGATTGACTTCCCTTGAGACACTATCTCAGTATGGAATGTACGGACAATAATCCTGTACTGCTAACAATGCTATCACATTCCAACATATGTTTCAATGGGCATTTAAGCAGTACATAATCCGAGTGGTAATGAGTACAGTGAAAGAGTCAAGTGGGTCTCAGGTACGGGACTGGGTTCTTACTGCAGATTCCTTCACCTTGATTACAGCCAGGAACATCAAGACACTTTACTGTTGAAAAGCTGTTTACATTCCAGTGCCCCTTAAACCATATCCATTGTTCAACAGGCATGCTGCCTCGGGAATTGATATTGAGTCCAAGGTGACGCAGAGTACTGTACCTCATTCGCTTTGATGGTAAACGTTCTTAACTGCTGTCTGGGGATGTGTGCATGTGTTAGGATTTGATGATAACTTAGATAATAGATACTACCTGGCTTTGAAGAGATATATATTAGCCAGGGGTTAAATTGGACTTGAGCCAACATTAGCTGAGCTCCTGCACATATGGTCTAAATGAGCCCCAGGAGGAGCTGAGCTCGTGTACTTCCACTGGCCAGCAGTTCAACATTTTTGACACAACTGGAAAGTAGAAAGTCAGTCTCCCCCCCTTCCCAAATCCCAATCGAAGCCATGATAATAGCGGACCTGTAATAGATAGAAAATACCTGGCTTGTAAGAGATTCCTGGTGGGAAGAGAAAGCCTTGCTGGGCTGCGGCCGCTGCTGCTAGAGTGCGTTGGTCGTGTGGAAAAATGGGGATCATGAGCGGAGGCATGTGACCCTGGACCTGCTGAACAGAGAGAAAAAGCGGAGATCAGAAACAGGTCCAGCCGAGCCGGAGACACACAGGTCTGCGCGCAAAGACGGCAAGCGGGCCGAGGGGAGAGGGGAGTGTGGAGAAAACAGAGAGGAGAGAGCAGAGAGATGGGAAAGGACAGAGGAGAGAGGAGAGAGATCACAGCCTGGCCTAACATGTCCTGACAGGGGTCTCTGACGGCCCTCGTGGCCTTACACAATGCCCGCCCCGGCGGCGTCTGCTCCTAATCCCCCCAACACTATTTGACATGGGAACATCAAAGAACCTGGCCGCACGTGCATTGTGTCCCCCCCCCCCCCCCCCACACACGCGGGCGCTGGAGGACACGGGCCGATGTTACCGGGTCCCTTTGAGCACCTGTAAGAGGGCCGTTTAGCGTGGGTGGTGTGTGCATGGTGCCTAGTGTGTGTGCAGTCTGAATCACGTGTGTGGTGTGCACGGTGCGTGTGTGACGTGTGGTGTGTATGGTGCCTTAATGTTTTTATGTGCGGTAGTGTGTGCGGTGTGTGTGAGGTGTGTGTTGTGTGTATTATGTGTGTGCTGGCCGGTGTGTGTGGCGGGTGAGAATGTGTTTATGGTGTGCGTGATGAATGATGGAGACAGATACCGACTGGTATGGGAATAGATCCACAGAATGTCTTAGGTTGTTCACTAAAGAGTTGAAATGGGTGGTCTAATCCTAATGTTATGTACTGTACAAACACACAGAAACCCTCACACATACAGACAGGTGCCATCACTGACAGAGGAAGACAGACTCAGATATACAGCCTCTATCTCATATCTTTGGAGAATAATTTATACCGATGATAAAAGCCCAAGAGATCTAGTAATTTACAGCAACCAGCTTTCAGCTGGGGAAAAAATATGAGGCAGCCCAAAAGTGCTGTCTGTGATATTTCATTTTAACGTCCAGAGCCGTGCTCTGAGTACGGCATATCCTACGATGCTCCTCAAACTGTCGAAGCCATTTCAGTGTAACAATATTAACCTTCACAGTCCACACTGATGCTGACGTTCTGACTCTCTACAGCAACATCTAGCTGAAGATCAAGATAAAACGGAAAGCCGATAAATATGTGCTCCCGCTGTGTGTGTGTTCCAGGGTGTGTGTGTGTTCCAGGGTGTGTGTGTGTTCCAGGGTGTGTGTGTGTGTTCCAGGGTGTGTGTGTGTTCCAGGGTGTGTGTGTGTGTTCCAGTGTGTGTGTGTGTTCCAGGGTGTGTATGTATGTGTTCCAGGTTATGTGTATGTTCCAGGTTATGTCTATGTTCCAGGATGTGCATGTGTTCCAGGGTGTGTGTGTGTGTGTGTTCCGCTGTGTGTGTTCCAGGGTGTGTGTGTGTTCCAGGGTGTGTATGTATGTGTTCCAGGGTGTGCATGTGTTACAGGGTGTGTGTGTGTGTGTGTGTTTGTGTGTGTGTGTGTGTGTTCCGCTGTGTGTGTTCCAGTGGCTCCACACTGAGACACACTGTGAGAGCCGAAGCAGGGCCCAATCTGACTGTCATCCTCAGCTTCCTGCCTGTTGGTGATGGGGAGCAGCCAGGCTGCATGGGCCTGTAAGGGTTAATCTAGCACCAAGCCTGCCTACCGCAGGGGAACCCGCCTGGAAAACGGGTTAATAAAGGTCATCCCCCAAAATAAACACTTTACAGAATGTTTCTCCATTCATCCCTCTTTAAAATCAACTTGCAATAAAATGGGTCTGGGTGCAATTACCGCCGCAGCATTGGGGCATGAAATCAACCTGCTTTGAGCGACGACTTTCCCCCCACGTTCTAGCTGAGGTCTGCTTATGATCTCCACATTTCACCCGTCTGCTAGCCCTGAGCTGGTGCAGCAGGGCCCATTCCCCTTTCACTCTATGTCCTCAGGACCACTCTATTGATCTGCCCAGAGGTGCAAAGCTAGACTAAAAACTAAACAAACAGAACACTTTCTGTCCACTGAGCTTTTCAAGAAAGTGCAAGTATAGAAAGTACATTAGAAAAAGTATGGAACCATATGTCATTCTCTTTTTCATTCCTATAATCTGAAATGTATTCAGATGAAATGTGCTGCGGCGTGAGAAAAGCAAATGACCTGGGAGACTGGCTGAAATGACCTTAAGTGAAACGCATTTTTTTTGTTGGGATTGGTGATCCTGGTTTCCATGCGGAGCGGATGAATGACGGCTCTTGGCCTTGTATGTATAGAACATATGGAAAGACACAATAATGAATGTCCCTACATGAGGACACGCTGGGGAACAGGGTGGGCTCTGTTTCACTGTTTGTACTATGAATCCAGAAGGGGTACATTCATGAATATGCTACAGTCACAGTGCAGAACAAGACTTCACTCTCTCCCTCTGAGTATGCTATGTGACATACATTGAGCTTGTAGAATTGTAATTTACCCTAGTTATGTTAAAGTGGCACAATAAACCACATTATATCCAACGTGTTCCATTGAAACAACTCCAAATCTGAAACGTGAAAAGATCTTTCTTTGTGTAATAAGATGAGTTGCATTATGGCTCAAAGATGAAATGCTTTCCTTTCGAATTCCATTACTCCATAAATATAAAGATCTTAATTCACGAATAAATATTTATCTTACCTATTCCCTACCATCATACATTTGTTTAGGCATGATCAAACTAATTAGTGTGGAGATTAGGATCAGAACGAGATGCTGTTCACATATCTGAGGGAATATCATTTGGATCTGAGATTCTACATAGCATAATTGCAGTGTCAATCAGAAAATAACTAAATTCAACAAATATCCTAAATGTTATAGAAGGACACTACTCTTAAGTTAACGGGAAATCTCTGTTGTTTCAGCAGTTCATTTTGTTCATAAACAGGAGAATAAAGACATGCACTCTACCAAAAAGGAAATGTTGATTTGAATGGTGGTGATTTAAAGTAATAAGCCCTGTGAATTATATTTTGATTTAAACCACTAATATCAGAGAAAGAGAAGTGCAATCTAGAGACTCTTGAAAGTGCCAACTAACAATGGAGGTTAAACCTTTCAGTCTGTCAGTTAACACCTGGCATGCTAGCTGACAGACGACACAGGAATTTACCCATGATCACTGCTCCCATTTTCCTTTGACTGAAACTAACCATTAACAAAGGTTTAAACAAATGGGGCAGTAAAAAGCAGCCAGAATTTTTATTTTTTTTATAAATCCTTTATTTCAGAGTGTATGTGAGTCCGTTTGTCAGTTTCTACACGCTTGGTGGCAACACCCTGAAAGAGTTTCCCTCAAGTTAATCTGTCTATCGGCTGGGTGCCCAGAATATTTCTATTGCCAGGACGATCTTGAGGATTCTGAGAGAATCAAGTGGAGCAGATGTGAGTGGGGCACTTGGGCAACGTCCTCCCCACTCCTGGTAAATACAGGGCATTGTTGCGTTGGCACTGCTCCCCCTTTGTTTGAGCACTGCTAAGCAATGGATAATGTCATTTCATGCCATCTGCCCCAAAGCTTCATTAAAGATACATGAATGGGCCGTCTTCTGAGAAACAGGTGTTATTGTCTGTCCCTGAAGACTCAGAATACTTGAGCAGGAGCATCTGCAGTGATCAGTCAGTGAGACAGAGACAGAGCTGGTTGGGGCGAGAGAGGTCTCTCATCATGTATCATCCATTCAGATGTCCTTGTACAGCCTGTATCAGTCCAGAGTACAGTCTGTTTCCTCATAACGATGTAATGGCGGAACTACAAATGGCTCTGCTAGTTTTAACACTTTGAACAACATTTTCAAATGCAAAATAAGAATAGCACACAGATATCGGTGAATGACGAAAAGGTTCAAACCAGCTTGAGCATAGAGACCGTCCTGCTGTTTGACTGGCTAAAGCTGCAGCTAATCCTGGGATTGCAGGATGCGGTGAGCAGAAACAGCCTGAGACCTGGGTTTGACCATGTTTAGACCATTAAACATGCTCAAGTTAGGAGTCAAGGCAGACATAAGGGCTCTAAACATACCTTAAATCTCTCTTACACACACACACACACACACACACACACACGCACACACATACCACCACACACCGACAGACACAGACAGACTGGACACAAACAAACATACACAGAGGCACACAAACACACATTGTAAACATACACAAGTGCAAATGGAGATGTACAAGCCTTGACAGTGCTCAAAGGCCCCCTGTCAGCACCCATGTTCCTCACTGTCTGTAAGGGCCATCACACAGAGCCAGGAGAGCCATCACGCTACCAACCTGGCCCACTAGGGCCCTAACACACCCAATTAACTCAACCAGCATCGTTCTGGGAAGCTGTCCTCTTCAGAAGAAGGGAAGTTGTTTATCCTGTCTAAATCCCCTCAATGTTGATAAGATGAAACGGAAAAGGAAATAACCTGGTCAAGTTGTGGGGCTGCTGAAAGGAACAGCGGGAGTGTAAAGCCTCCATGGGGGATGTGTCAGGTGTCGGGTATAAAGGCTCCAGTGGGAATGTCAGGTGTCAGGTTTAAAGGCTCCAGTGGGAGTGTCAGGTATAAAGTCTCCAGTGGGAGTGTCAGGTATAGAGGCTCCAGTGGGTGTGTCAGGTGTCAGGTATAAAGGCTCCAGTGGGAGTGTCAGGTGTCAGGTTTAAAGGCTCCAGTGGGAATGTCAGGTGTCAGGTTTAAAGGCTCCAGTGGGAGTGTCAGGTATAAAGGCTCCAGTGGGAGTGTCAGGTATAGAGGCTCCAGTGGGAGTGTCAGGTATAGAGGCTCCAGTGGGAGTGTCAGGTGCCAGGTATAAAGGCTCCAGTGGGAGTGTCAGGTGTCAGGTTTAAAGGCTCCAGTGGGAGTGTCAGGTGTCAGGTTTAAAGTCTCCAGTGGGAGTGTCAGGTATAAAGTCTCCAGTGGGAGTGTCAGGTATAGAGGCTCCAGTGGGAGTGTCAGGTATAGAGGCTCCAGCGGGAGTGTCAGGTGCCAGGTATAAAGGCTCCAGTGGGGGTGTCAGGTATAAAGGCTCCAGTGGGAGTGTCAGGTGTCAGGTATAAAGGCTCCAGTGGGAGTGTCAGGTGTCAGGTATAAAGGCTCCAGTGGGAGTGTCAGGTGTCAGGTATAAAAGCTCCAGTGGGAGTGTCAGGTGTCAGGTATAAAGGCTCCAGTTGGAGTGTCAGGTGTCAGGTATAAAAGCTCCAGTGGGAGTGTCAGGTGTCAGGTATAAAGGCTCCAGTTGGAGTGTCAGGTGTCAGGTATAAAGGCTCCAGTGGGAGTGTCAGTTATAAATGCTCCAGCGAGATTGTCTGGCATCATGTGTAAAGGCTCCAGGAGTTATAGTGCATATCAGTATGTTTTGAGGAGGTTACCAAGAGTATAGGAATCAAATTAAATTACTTGTGCAGTATTAAATTATAAAATATAGACTTATGGTGCTAAATGTGCTTATTACAATTTGACTATTTCTGCCAGTCGCTCTGCCACAGCTCCAGCATTTTTCCCACTTTTCATGTTTCCCGAGGAGTTAGGAAATAAATTGGGGTGATATATTTTAACCAGAGAGGACTGGCTCCAGCTGTTACTGTAAGTGATGATTGTTCACACATCGTTCCCTTCTACTCTCCACTGAGTCACACACCAAACGCTAGTGGAAAGCACCTTAGGAGATCCATTTGAATGTAAAGTGATCTAGAAGAAGTTGGAAGCCCTGGCTTTAGCCCCACATAAACCCTACTAACACTGACACCAGTTGGAGGATGTGAACTTAATAAACAACATCCTCGTGTGCTGCTGCAGAAGGAAAAGGAGAGAGAAAGACAGGATGTGAGAGATAGTGAGATTTAGTCTGAGTGAGAAAAAATGAAAGTGAGAGGGATTACGTGAGAGTATGAGTGACAATGATGGAGAAAGTGAGAGATGGAGAGAGAACTGGAGAGCAATGGCAATAATGTCTGGAGCCAACAAGGACTACTTGTGGGCTTCAGTCTGTGCATGACCTTCTTCGAGAGGTCAATTTCTAAAAACTCTCAGTGATCCCCAAGCACATTACTCCCACATCACAGGTAATTAATCAGTTAACTGCACTCATCCGGTGTGAAGGAACCCCCGATTTACACACTAATCCCACAAAGAATCTCTCACACAAACACACACACATAAAACGACAACACAAAAGGATGCGGAAACACAAACCTACAAACACAGACAAACACAGTCCAGGGTGGTGGTGTTATCAGATTCCCAGACATCGGTCTCTGTATCCTAGCTGTTTGGAGTGTGATGGTTATCAGGACAGAGGATCAATACCACTGAGCCAGACTTTGATCCCTCAGCCTGCTGGTTAGCTGGTATTATGGCCAGCTCTCCACCTCTCCTCGCTCTACCTCTCCAAACTAAAAAACATGCTTCACTTTGCTCTGAAACGGGAGGCCAATCTATTACAGAGGTAAAGGTCAGGAACAATGGGTCCTTTCAGGTAATGTATAAACATTGTCTTCCAAGGGACACAAGTCATTCTCTATTCTGCCAGAGATATGTCTGAGCAGGAGCCTGACAACTGTCTAATAATAAGTGTATCACGCCATTACTCTTTGACAACAGAAACGCTCTGGAGAGTGAGACCAGGGACACCGGTCCTCCAGTCTATATGCAGAGCAGAGAGATCAGGGTAAGGTGCAAAGAAACCAGACACGGGGTGAGGTCGGGCCGTCTGTGGGAATAACCAATAGATGACTTCTTGTTCCACTAATTCCTTACACAGTAAAACAAGCTCTTTTGGAAAAGAGCCATTCCAATTTTTTCTATATTAAGTATGGTGCTGTTAGAAAGCAGGGCAGACAACCCCTTCAGCCCCTCCTCCTCACTTCCCCTGGCTCCGCATCGCTTTAGAAATCTGCACTGACTGGAGTCTGCTGTACTGTATGCCACACTGACACTGGAAACCAATTAAATAGTAGAATATCAGAACATTAAAGGTTATGCCTAGATAAGTACAGGACATTTGGAAGTGTGGTGTTTAGGGAATAGAAAAATAAAGACAAACATTTTCTAATTAGTTTTCTCTGCCCAAGTTCGTGGTATCCAATTTGTGAAAATTGGCCCTGCCTCATCGCAGTAACTACCAAAGGGTAAAGGGGGATCGAAGATCAAGACACGTATCCTGAAAGGTGCATACCTCCAGGCCTTTCAGCTTCTTATCACTATTTCAGTTAAACAGAAAATAGAAGCCACACTCTTTGAGGACAGCACATTCGCTGACCAACAACCACAACTTACCTTGCAGGTGCCAGACCCACCACAAGAAGGGGCTAGAGAGCAACAGAAAAAAAGCAATACTGTCTGACATCCAACCCATCCACCCTGGACATTGCTGAGGACATTTGCACCACCTTCCGGAGGAACCCCAGTCACTGTCTCTACGACCAACGTCAGCAGGTTTCACTGTCTGACTTTTATTTGCAGAATAAGCAGATAATTTAGAACAGATCCAGGATTGTGATATGTTTTGAAAAAGGATAATGGGCTACAGCGCTTACAGCCTTAGCCACAGGCTAGACAGAGCAAGCACTTGTGGAGGCTTCCTGTCATTACAGACAGAGGAAGCTTCATTCCTCCACAAACTCTTCCTAATTATTTAACAGAAATAAACTAATTGAATTTAAGCATAATTTCACATATAGATGAAGTTACTTAATAAATCAGACATACTGCAATACAGAAACAAGGTAAACATTTTATATACAGGTACCCTCCTAACAGCAGTCACAAAGAAACTCATAGCATTATTGATGACCCACATCATTTTAACTCGCCCATAACCCCATCATTACCTAGAGATGCCCCTTGCACCAGACAAAACCTGGCGCACCGAGCCCACAACAACCCATAGTCATCTCAGAGACCCTGCTGGCAGCCATGGAATCTTTGAAAGCCAATATCATAGTTGAAGTCTCCCCTTTAAGAGGTAAGACAACTAATCTGAGTGAAGAAATACTCTCATAGACAAAGTGGATGCCCATTACGCCAAGCCGGTACAACATGAATGGACAATGGTCCAATGGTCCAATCACAAACTAAAAATAACAGAACCTCCAAAAATACCATGGTTTTATAAACCATGAATATCCGGTTTATACAATTATTCTGAAAAATCTCACATTGATGAAATCAACATTAAAGAATGTGGGTGAATGTTACAGATGTTCAGTAAATTGGATAAAGCGGAAACATCTCTTGTCTGTTCTCCCATGAGAAAAGACAAGAAATGTGATCAATGTAGATTCAAGAGACATTGTGTACTTAAGGCAAATTTCTTTAGAGCCTTAAAGGCCTTAAATGTAATTTAAGTTTGTAAATATTTTAAGTAACTCGATTTGTGTTGATTATAAAATATCAAAGATGTATTTTTTTCTTGTCTGTCTTTGCGTTGTGTATGAAAGCTTCTTTCATTATACTCTCTCTCTTACACACACACACTCTTCTATTATACAGGTCCTACTATTAAAAGACTACATTCCTACAATACGACCACGTCCTCAATGTTACATTTCTACAAAACAGGAGATCAGGGTGGATTTATTTTTGTTAGTCACACAAGGAAATAGAAGGCAAAAATATATTTTGGAATGGTCTGGTCATAAAATTAAAAAGGTTTGCAGTAAACTGGCCAAATCCATGGGGACTCCCTCAAACAGCATGGGTAATGACGGGAAAGAAGAGAACAGACATAAACAACCCCACAAGTGAGTCTGGGGCCGGCATCATTATCCCACGTATACATCCCAGCTCTATGGAAATGGGAATAAGCAGAATGCCTCTGACCCTCATTGCAGGGGGGCAAGGCAAGTTCTAAAAGAGGTTTGACACGGCCTAGTCAGATAGCCCTCTATAACCACGTGTGAACAGGCTGGGGGGATGTGAGGAATAGAAGAACAAGAACATGTACAGTAGGAGGAAATGTTAAATGCTATTGGCATACACGTGTGAAATCCCCCAATTCCTCAGCATGCTTCTAAGAGAAACCAATCTCTGAGGGGCTGGAAAACACATGCTCTTCACATAGCATTTTATATTTAATTATTTCTCTACTGATCCTGTTCACATGTAAATTAATCTCTTGTAAAAATATAATTCTGCTGAGCAGCACTTCTTCTCCAACTTTTATTTAATTTGGTTGATGTAAAATCAACATGTAATATTTGATTTCAAATATATTTGAAACATCTACTGTGTTTGTGAAGGTGTAAGAACATCTAGGATTCTAACAACCTCACCATTGTGGAGAACGAGCCAGAGTCTTGGGTGAGTTATTAAAGATGTAGAGTGTCTGAAGGCAGGACAGGGAGCTGACTGGCATCGGGTCCACCCCCATCATTTTAACAATGGCGTTGTCCACACGGTGGCAAAGCGGGGCTCCAGGGTGGAGGCTGAAGGCCGCCGAGGCTGGTCAGGAGGGGGTTTGAGGGGCAGGGGAGAACTTCCCCTTCTTCCTGTCAACTCCTCCTCTCCCTGCACTCTGCATATAGACTGAGTGTCTGTCTTCTCAATTGCCTCCCAGGTGCTGGGGTTTGGGAAAACAACAGAGTGGGCTCTGTTGTCCGGCAGAAAGCATGATTGTTACGAAGGGGCCATTTTATTACACGCACATGAGTGTGCCGAGACTTTACAACACGCTCAAATGCCATGTGTTGTGTCAGTGACTCGCCAGACTAATTCCAGAGAAATAAATCTGCGTCTATGAAAACCCGAGGCGGGACAAAACGACCCATTCATTGTGTTCCATGGGGAATGCTTGGACTCTCCTCTGCCCCGAAAAACAAAAAGAGCCTTTTTTTGCTACAGCGGCCATGGACTGAATGCTTTGCTTTGCCACACCGGCCCTAAGAAAACACGGGCCCCCTTTCTCCCTGCCGGCTGGCCGCACACACTAGATCCTATTAATGCAGCCCTCTCCCTGTGAGTGTGCCCACTGCGGAGGCCGAGGGCAGCGCAAAGCCAATGCAAAGACAAAACAGTTTGCTCAACATTAGCAGGGAAAACACTGGCCAAGCGGATAGGGAGAGGAAACTAAGTCAACATCACACTGGAGGATGTGTTCTCCGTCAACTGATATTTTCCTTTGGAGCACAGGGCATAATGGGTGCAAAGTATAAGACGACTGGCCACCTTCATCCAGGAAATGATTGTGGGGAGCACTAGAGTTAAAACAGGTGCTTTATAATGACATTCAAAGAGTGCAGCCTTATGTATGATAGGTTGACCTTGTTTCTATATAGTATCAATAACATGTAGTCAGTTGCTCCTGTTCTGAAGTTTATTTAGCTGTATTGTCTTATCACCGAGCTAACTTGGTTCCCTAATGCCTGATGAGATGCGCTACAGCTCCAGTGATCTGCTGTCGTGTGTTGATTACTGTTTTCACTAGCACCGAGCTGCTATGAGAGCCAGCAGGTTTCCTGGCATAAATTACCCTGTCCCGGTGCTTGTTTGGAATCCCCTCAGGTGACTAATTTAAGGCAGACACTCAGGTGTGACTTCACACATTACAACTGTTCATGTGACAGCCCTTGTCAAGATGGAGGCAGTTCATTAACACAGCCTAAACGGGAAAGGTGTGGGAACACAAAGACGCCGCATTGCCCTGCTGATTATTACAAGACAGCAAGGAGTTGTTGTGTCATTAACATTATTAATGGAGCAGTGTTTGTCTACATGCTTACACCACCAACAAAGACGTGTGTCCTTGCATATGTTCCTCGTGTCTTTGTTTCAGGCCGCCTCTATGAGTATTTCCACCAATGAGGTGGTACTGGGGTTTGGTATCTTTTAATGTTTAACAGAAGGAACACAAGCCAGGGCCTGATATCAGAGCAAATGCTGCTAAATGCACTAATAAGACCATTCTATTTCCACTCTCTCCATGTAGCCTAACTCAGGCCTAATGTATACACAATATAAATGGATGCCGTATTTCACACCAAGGAGAATTTAAACCAAACAAGTGTTTCAGCAGCACCCTGAAAGCAGACACACTCACTACGGACCAGAATGGTCCCAGATACCCAGATAGACTGCACTGTTGATATTTGTAATGTCTGAATTTGTTTTAATATGCCAGCAACATTACTGGTGTAGCTGTTCATCCACTTAAGCTTTATTTCCAAACCATCATGGCCATTGCTGAGGTTGTATCTATTAAGCCCTTTTTGTGCATCATTAACTTTTAACAGGGGCACGGTTGCTTTATTGTTCAAATTGCACACAACTTTATTTAACGTCAGCATTTCTTCTGCTTCCTGACAAGAAGTCACATTTCATAACTAATTAAATTGATCCCCCCCCCCCCTCGCCCAACACAGGCCACTAAATGGAATTATTTGTATCCAAGTGTCAATATATTAAATCACTGAGGCTAATGAGTTGGGTCACTGCTTTCTTTTATCTTTAGTCTTGCATGTGCACATCTTCATCAGCTAACGGTCTCCTTTAACTGGTGGATGAGCAATTTATGTAGGGTTGGAGCCATAGAACAGCTCTCTCCCTGGGCTGAAGCCAAGCTGGTTTGATGAGGCTGTAAAGGCTCCAGAGTAATCCTACTGCCAGCCCAGCTAACACTGTATATAAACACTCTATCACTCCCTGCTCCATTATTCTCTTATTATCATGCTAGCAGTTGATCTGGCTGCTAATTGGGGAACTTACACATTCTCTTTAACAATGTCTATTTTGGTGTATTTGGTGCCATGTATTAATAAGAGTCTATTAGAAGATAATTTGCGCCCTGGAATACAACAGAAACATCTGAGAGACGTAAATTAGGAACCATTATATTTGCTCAATTAGCAGCCACCCTTGTGTTTATTTAAAGTTCATGTTTAATTATTCACCATTATGTGGTAGCTGCCTGCTTTGTTGCCCCTAAAATGTTAACCAAATAAAATGTAGAGTGCAATTACCGTTCACTGGATTACAAGAGAAAAGATCTAGTAAGCCGATAAGTCAGGAGTATTACAGTATTGGCTTGTGCCATATGACCAAGACAGACAGACAGACATTCCCATAAACAGGAGGAAATGACTGCGGTCTTCATTTAAAAACAAATGTGTTACATTAGGTCTCGTTTTTATAGTTTCCCTTTTAATTCTATTACCACTTTCCAACACAGCATTGGAAGTATGGGTACACTGTGAACACTGTGATCTAAATAAGGTGCTATACCGTCTTTTTGTGCGATTGAAATGAATGTACTCTCAGTGACAGAGAAGGACTGGGGTGTGTCAATAAACTAATGTACTGCATGTTTTCAGAAATCTGTAGTTTATCCCAAATTTGTATTTACTCGTATCTCACTGCCAGAGCATCTGCTAAATGACTAAAATGGAAATGTATAGTAATGAGAAAAAATTATACTTTGAAAGCAGGCTCACCAGTTACTTAACATATGCCAATTTCAGCTCTAAAAAGAAAACATTGTCAAAACGTATTGATTGTGTAAAGGAATCTTTATCAACATGTGTCATACCTGTGTTTATGTACGTGTCATACCTGAAAAATATTCATCAAGTGAGGAGGGAAGCTGCTACTGATTAAACCTTTATGGAGGCCCTAGTTTGGCCTCTGGGCCCTGAACTCCCGGGCCTGTCGGGCTTCTTTAAGCTCTACTGCTGTTAAATGACCACAGCAGTAGGACGAAGGGGGGAAGAATACGTGAGAGGACTCCGTGATCAAGGCCATATGTCTGTTTGTCTATTTGTCTGTCTGTCTTGTTCTGTCTTTCTTTGAAATTTGAGGCGACAACAAAAAGATTAATGAAACTTGGGAAAAATCTTTGGTTACGTCCCGGCACTAAAAGAATTAGCAATAACCTACACACACGGACTGACCCACAAACCCAAATAGGCTAGACACAGAAACGCACAAATACAGACATAAGACATCGATAAAGGAAGAAACAGACACAGTACATTACAATGTAGTATAGTACATTACTAACAAGTAGACAAACATGGTGGAATGCTCGACCATGTTCACACACCCATGCACAAGTTCTTATGTGTTGTGGTGCTACTCCTCTTTATAGGAAGATATCTGCCTGGCAGGCTAGGGCTGCGGACACAGTTAGCTAGCTCTTGTGTAATTAAATTGTATCTTTAATCTGGGAACTGTCTGCAGCTATTATCATTTAACCCTTGGAAGTCCCCTGCTGTTCCTCCACACCATTTAAAACCACATGTGAGGAAACCTTTTCCACTTTGAAGTGAGGGCTGACAACAAGGCACTGGTTTTTCCCTTTTAACTAAGGCAATGATACTTCTTTAAAGCCAAACAACAAGTACCAGCACACTCTGTGCTCATGGGAGATGCTACGGGGGCAAAATATTATGGGGGGAAATAATCATGTCTGCATTTCATTAGTGAAAATGTTTGCTTTGTATATTTTTGCAGTAACGTGCTATAGTATTCAATCTCCTCAGTAGAAAATAGATCCAAATGGAACAGAGATCTCAGAACAATAATGATCTACACAAACCAAATATACAGCCATTATTCCTACAGATATAAATGAATGTTCGAAAAAGAGATGAGTGTAGACATAGTGACCCAGAATGAGTGCATTAGTGGATGATATAAGTCAAAGGAGAGGTGTGGAGTCAGCCACCCTGTGTAGGCTGGTGGGCTGTCAGGAAAGAGGGTGAGAGGTTAGGGGAAAGGGGGTTGATAGCGGAACACAGCCACGTGGAGGTCCTTCACGGGAGCAGAAGAAGGAAAAGCAGCTCTGGGCTAGATAAGTAGAACCAGACCTGCCCAAGGCGGCTGGATTAAAACCAAGGTTGAACCAGTATAGGTCCAGTAACAATGGCCCCCATAGAAAATCCCTATCAGTGGAATCTTTAGATCACTGCTAAACAATGCTGCAACAATGCCAGCTCTGATATAATTACACCGAATGCTAATAAAGAACGGATTGTTGCTGTAGGAGTTAATGTGAGAACAGACACATTGCATTTGACCGAACATGTATTCTTCTGATTAAAAGCATCCCCGTTTCATCTGGGGAGCTACTTCTATAACCTGGCGTGTGAAGATAAAGTTCAGCCTGACCTTTCAAGGAAAATGTATTATTGTGCGTGTGTCACATGGTCTCATGCCGTACCAGCCCCATCCTTCAGGAATTCATGGACTGGTGCCATCCCTGTGCACGGTGGATCCTCGACGGCTTGGTAGCCTCGTAAGAGCACAGGAATTTCCACCTGGCCTGGAAGTGTGAGAGCTCTGCAGGCAGAGGAGCTGGAGGATGGGTGGGCTGGTCAGGAAGGGGGTCGGGGGTCACTGTTGCTAGGGAGCTGCACTCCATCACAGCATGTTAGAGCCGCACCCCCCCCCCCCAAACCTCTCTGACCCCTACCTGCCATTACAACTTTGTGGTCATTTGCAGGGAGCAGACTGTTAAAAAAAAAAAAAAGAGTCACTAGCCCAAATAAACTAGGGAGTTATTGAACTACTGTAGATAGGTACTCTGAGAGCAGAGTTGGTAACTGGGTTGTATAAAATATGGCCAAATATAAATTCCTACAGTTTATAATGATTTTCTTTATATGAAAATATCCTGTTTCCAAAACCATGTGTTTAGTCAATAACTGTGGTCACCACCCCCTTTTATTCACACATTTCATTGACTGCTACCCATGCTGCTAACATATGGCTGTTGTGCAATTCACTCCCATATAATTACAGAAGCTGTATGAAATAGTCAGGCTGGGCTCCAAAGCTAAAATAAACCTGATTTGTTGCTATTGGGGTGGAATGAGAAGTTGGTGTGATTGTCAAGGAGACGGCCCCTAAACAGTTCAATCGAGCGCCGGTCGATGTGGTTGATTGATGCAGAGGCTAAATAAACAGGCAGAATAAAGCTCTGTTTAGCATCATTCAGCTATTCTCTATTCCATGGCTGCCTTCACACAGGTTTGATAAATCTGTCTGTTATGCAAGAAACACATTTTCTGTTACGGATCAGATTGACTTCAACATTTTGCTTTTAATTGTGACAAGCTAATGGTGTATCAAGTTTAATACTAGAATCAAAGTATTCAATAACAGTAATCCTCTTGCTTGGCAAAATTAGTTGCAGTATGAACTTTAACAACAAGGGAAGGCTACAGAAAGACAAATGAGTTTGAGAGAAAAACAGAGCCTTGAGCTTTAAACTTTTGATAAGCCCCTAAAGCTGTAATCAAAACATCTGCTATCTTAAAACAAGTGACATTGTAATCCCGAAGGACAAAGACTCCATTTCTCTCCCTCCTCAAAGCACAACGGTGAAAGGATGAAAAGAGAGAGAAGGCCATTCAAAAGGATACTCAATTAAATTGGATCGTGCCTTGCTCCAAACCTCTCTGGCTGTTTCTATACACCCCTACCTAACTCCCTCCCGCCCTATCAGAAACGAAAGCCCCAGAAAGTGCATGGAGTGCCAGGTAGGGTGTGGAGTTACAGTCCTGGTGGTTTTATTTGGTCGTTGCCAGTCCAGTTTACAGTGTCTACAAATGCGATCCGTTATATCATCAGTTCGGGACCACAACCTGAAGCTCCGACCCCCCCCCCCCCCAAGCCAAAACCAGAAGCTCTTTGATGATCACGAGGAGTATCTCTAGTAAAGCTGACTGTTCTCTATACTAACATCAGGGAAACCCAATCCCCTAGAGCTGTTTTACCACTCTTCTAAAAGTCTGCGACATGCAGGCTGAAGCTTGAATGGAGTACTAATTAACTCAAAGCTGTTGTATATTAAGAGGACGGGGGCACTTTTAAGAGTGGGGCACTAATGAAAACAGAGTGTGTTGGTACCTTGCCCCTGCCTCATCCCTCCCCACTTCTCTCCACCCTCATCCCTCCCCTCAACTCTCTACCCTCATCCCTGCCCTCATCTTGGGCCATCTTTACAAGCCGCCAGACCAGCGTCACTGAGGACAGAGTAAAACCGGGTCATAAGGGGAGAGAATTTCATGAAATAAGCCTTAAAACACTTATAAACAAAAATGTCTAACATGATCAAACTGATTTAAAGTTGTCGTGAGGGCAATCTGTGCTTGATCAGGACCTGGTGAGTGTCGTAAACAGGCAGAGGGACTGAGACGGCTGTAGCAGATGGTGCAAATATCTCTCTCTTTTGTTTAATTGTAAATGGAGCCATGTTCCATCAGGACACATCACAGAGGCAGAGTATGCGGAAGGCCGTTTTGGCTTGGGACAGCGCTTCTGATTTCCAGATGCCTCTCTATCTGTTTGAATTACATCCATACATTTCCAGTACCTCTCCAAGTGTGGTCAAATATACACAACACACTTCTCCTTGAACGGCTCACCAAAGGGAATCTACAGGTAGCGCACTGGCCTTTAACCACAGCACGGGCATATGGAGTGTGGAGTGTGTGTCGCATTGTGTTTGTGTGTCAGTGAACCCAGGATAAGAGTGTCCTTATTCAGGATTTTTGGCCCTTTGGGCAATAGGGTGTTCCATTGTGGTACGTGAGCTGGTGAGGGAGCAGAGTGACTTCCTGTTTAGTAGGGTGATGGGGAATCATTCTCCCTAACTGTGACGGCAGCACCAGAGGGGCCAGTTCTCCGGTCTCTCCGGCAGAATCAGACATAGACAGTGGAGCCTTTCTCTTGGAAAGTGCACTTGAAAGGGGGATTTTTATGGCCCAGCACTAAATCCTGCTGTTGTGCTTAATGCCGTGTAAATCCAAGGGGTTTACTTTGCTGCTTTGCCTCCACATATCACAGGGACTGTGGACTAGGTAGAGTCCTTGAGGGGTGGACAGGAGGGGCTGCAGAGGGGATCTATAGCTCCCTCTGCCATTCAACAGGGACCGTTACAAAGTATGCCCACTAGGAAACATGTTTTCTGAAGTTCATTTCAAAGTATGGGAGCTGTGATTAAAATATTTGTGAGGTTGAATTGAGAGTAAGTATTATGTTTTAACGATTCTCCTCGAAAGAGGAGTACAGAGAGTAGGGAAAAAGTGTTCGTGTGTAGGAGTGGCAGGATAAGGAATAGGTGGGTTATGGGAGAAGGCAGCTCCTGGCACCGGACACACCCACAGTCTCTGCTGGGTTGGGGTGGCCACTGACTGGCCACCCCAACCCAGCCTTATCCAGCCGTTCTCCATCCAACAGTCAGCCTGGGTGGTCCCTAAGTTGACCAAACTTTAGTGTAACAGCCCACAAACACACACAACCCACACTCCCCACCTATACACACACCCCACACTCCCCACCTACACACACACACCACACACTCCTCACCTATACACACACCCCACACTCCCCCCTATACACACACCCCACGCTCCCCCCTATACACACACACCCCACACTCCTCACCTATACACACACTCCTCACTTATACACACACACCCAACACTCCTCACCTATACACACACCCCACACTCCTCACCTATACACACACACCACACACTCCTCACCTATAGACACACCCCACACTCCTCACCTATATACACACACCCCACACTCCTCACCTATATACACACCCCACGCTCCCCCCTATACACACACCCCACACTCCTCACCTATATACACACCCCACGCTCCCCCCTATACACACACCCCACACTCCTCACCTATACACACACCCCACATTCCTCACCTATACACACACCCCACACTCCTCACCTATATACACACCCCACGCTCCCCCCTATACACACACCCCACACTCCTCACCTATACACACTCCCCACTTAAACACACATGGCTCTAACACTGCACTCCTTTCTGCTACATCTCATGCCGTTTTCTTTCTTTCAGCAAATATGCCATGTTTATTTATGGTTCCCTTGTTCATTTTATTTTTCATTTGTGTCTCATGTGAATACTCTTGCGCCCTCCTCCCCATTTACATTTTTTCTCTCCATTTTCCATAATTACTTAGGGGAGAAAAGAACACAATCCACTTTGGAGTGAAAATGCATGGAAATGACCACTGCTGTACAGACTAACTTTAATCAAATAAATCTTTCATTTTCAATCGGATCATTTCCTAAATGCACCTTCGGAAATATTTTACCTTCATTCGCCTAAATGAAACAAATATTTCTAACAATGAACATATTTCCCCTTCTACCAAAAAACAGAAGCTTAATTAGACACTGCACTAAAGTGAACAAGGCTCTTCCCGTCACTAACAATGCTGTGAACAGGCGTCCCAGTGCTGTCAACAGCCCTGCCACGTCGCTCAAATGGGTTGGTGTCATTTCAAAGGCAGTATTTACCAGCCTCTTTCATGTCCCCCCCACCTCCACCCTCCAGGCACTTCTCTCTCTACCAGCAGCATGCTTCATTAGGTGTTGCTACTTTATCTTCTCTCCGTCTTATGTTAATTAGAATGTGCTAATTATTCCCCTCCATTTTTACCCCTCCCAATTACCAATGGCCAATTATCATGTAATGTGAATGAGGACTGTAAGAGAGAGTGACAGAAGAATGAAGTGAGAGAGATTTCCAAATGAGATATTCTGAAAAATACAGAGAGAATGGGCCAGGGACAGACCATTAGATGGGCAGTAACGCGGAAGTGTCACACAGCATGTGGATTGAAGTATTCTTATATTGTGTGCTATGTCAGGAATGACATAGGAGGCCGTGACATTTGACCTAGTGACCTGTGGTGGGGTACAGCTCGGTAAGGAAAGGCCAGTAACGGGGTTTGAGGGTGAGAGGAACACATGAATGAGCAACTGACCTGAATCTGCTGCTGGAGGAGATTGATTTTGTGCTGCTGCTGCAAAAGCTGCTGCTGTTGTCGGGCAATCTGAGGCGAACAGAGAAAAAGGCACAACTACCGTCAGCAACATTTTTCTAAGTATTCATCTCACTCATGTAGAGTAACGTAAATGCTAAAACACACTCATCCAGGATGGGGACTGACAATAAGGACAACAGGACACTGTAGGTGGAGAATAGTCATCTGACCTCCATCACAAGGTATCACAAAATTGTTTTAATACATGACAGAAGTCAACAGTGGCCTTCAGCATTTGGCACAGGACACCAGGCTGTGGCTAAATTGGCATTGCTGGCTTAGCTTGTTTTCCAGCTATGTGCTTAGCTAAGGGGGGCCGTGATGGGCAGTATGAGATTAGGGAGCTGGGAGGGAGATTGACAGGTTTACGATGGAGATAACTGGGCGATTCTAAGCCAAACTGGATAGGAGAGTTCTGTCATAGTCTTATTCCTCTCCTCTGAGTGGGCCAGCAGCCCCACATCTATCCCAGCAACCTCTCTAACTACATGCTCGGTTCATTGAGCATGACAACCTAGTTTTAAGTGTCATTTAATTTTCATTTTCAAATATAATTACAAAGGGTTCACTGTAAGATATCGCTCGTCTGCAAATGTGTCAGGATTAATTTGTGCTGGCTTCTTCACGAGTGTCAACAGTTAATTACTGTGTCATGTCTGGGTGGCAGGCTCCTCTGCTCTTCTCCCCCTACTCCATTCTACCCTTTTCTCTCCATTGGGGGATAGACAAATATGCTCTCTCTAAAACATGATGGCAAAACATGCAAATATTCTTAATCACTATATAATTTATTAATATCAACATAGCATACCATGGAACACCCTTCTTCATAATACTGTGATTTCACATATGGAAGAAAAAACAAAAAACAAATTTAGTTTCGAGTAAAAGATGACTGAACAATAGCATGATGGAACTGTAAACAGTGCTGTACATAAAATCCCAGGTCATTTACAGTTATAAACACATGCAGGACTGAAAATTGTGGTGAGACGGTAAAATGAAAATGCAGGCTATACTGTAGGCTTATAATTTACTCCTGGCCATTAGGAGGCTTGGTGATAATAAATCCGTAGCCAGTGTTGACAGATCCCGTTCCTATTTCCAACCAGAAATGAGCACAGTTCATGGGCTGTGCTAATTTGCTGATTTGTACAATATGCCTCATTTGGCTGATTTGTGCCACCCGTCTAATGCAGGGAGGGATTGTTCTAATAGGACCCTATTTAGAAGATAGAGATGACTTCCTATGTTTAATATCACGTTAAATTCACACATCCACTCAAATTTGTTAATACAAGTCATAATTAAAAATAAATCTCAACACAGCATAAATGTAGGCGAGAGAGCATGACAACACTTACGTGAAAAACTTGAGCTAATATCAAATAAAACATTATTATTTTAAATTCCTACAAAGTAATAACATTTTATTGGCATGTTTCGGTAATAAAGTTTTCTTATGAATCAATAAATGTTTTTTAATGCATTTAGTAAAAGGAGATATATGGGTAAGATGTATATAGAGAGGAGGGTGTTCTATCTCTCACATGCACACAGAAAGATAGAGCGCACACACACATACACAGAGAGAAAGAGGACAAGCACCTACACACAGAGAGATAGATAGAGCACACACACCTACACACAGATAGAGCATGCATACCTACACACAGAGAGATACAGCAAACACACATACATACACACAGAGTCAGAGCACACACACATTCACACAGACATAGAGCACACACACATACATGCACACAGAGAGAGATAGAGCACACACATTCACACAGACATCGATACACCACACAGATTCAAACAGACATAGATACACCACACACATTCACACAGACATAGATACACCACACACATTCACACAGACATAGATACACCACACACATTCACACAGACATAGATACACCACACACATTCACACAGACATAGATACACCACACACATTCACACAGACATAGATACACCACACACATTCACACAGACATAGATACACCACACACATTCACATAGATACACCACACACATTCCCATAGACATTGATACACCACACAGATTCAAACAGACATACATACACCACACACGTTCACATAGACATTGATACATCTCACATACACACGCCAACACAATCAGTGAGTTCTGACCTGTTCCTGCTGCTGGCGGGCAAGCTCCATTTGTTGCCTCTGTTTCTCCATCTGTGAGGCAGCCAGTTTCTTCTGTTCATCATGGGCGGCCAGGAGCTGCTCTCTCAGGTTGATCAGCTGGGAGATCATGGTACTGAGCTGGTGTTCCTTCTCTGCCAGGCTCTCTGGAGTACCTTGGAGGGCACAGGGGACAGAGTAAAGGTTCACATTTATCAGGAACATGAATATGTGCACTAAACAATCAATTACCTGGAGCAAACAAGATGACCCATGCATTAACATGAGAAAGCACATATGAGAAGAACCAAGAAACCAAGAAGGCTTTTTGCGGCATTGAGGTATTTTCAGGGATCCTTAGTTCAATACATAAAAATAAGCACAAAACGTTATGTGGGACCAGTCTATTTATCTATACATATCAATCAGTCTGACAAACTTGGCCATGTCAGATCATTTTCTTTTGACACATGCCATCCTTGCACTGCCTGCAAATACAGAATTATTTAATTGAGAGAGCTAAGGTCAGAGCCCTGAGTTCTTAGGGTACCTGTGAACGGGAGAAGAGGCAAAGAAGGGTTGTTCCTGGGCAGTCAAGATATATGGGGGTGGATGTAAAGAAAGAGGGGTAAGAGGTTGAGGCGAGTGACAACACAGTAGCAGATAGCAGCCAGTCACATCCGCCTGACTCCTCTTCCATCAACAAACATTGAAAGTGCTGCTCGCCACAGTCTCTAATGATTCTCCTCCTTTCTTAATCCTCTCCCTGCCCCTTCCTTTCTCTGCCGTTAGGAGGGGAGAATAATCATCTAACTTCGCCATCCTTTCTCTGCTGTTAGGGGAGGAGACTAATCATCTTCCCGCCCCTTCCTTTCAATGTCATTAGGGGAGGAGACTAATCATCTCTCCGCCCTTTCCTTTTTCTGTCATTAGGGGAGGAGACTAATCATCTAACTTTCCCATCCTTTCTCTGTCGTTAGAGGAGGAGACTAATCATCTCACTGCCCCTTCCTTTCTCTGTCATTTGGGGAGGAGACTATTCATCTCCACACCCATTCCTTTCTCTGTCATTAGGGGAGGAGACTATTCATCTCCCCACCCCTTCCTTTCTCACTCATTAGGGGCGGAGCAGACCTAGGCACACATCCATTGTGACTGTCTCTAGGAGTGTCTAGGATGACCAAGTTCAGTGTTTGATGGAGAATGTCTCCTCTCCACTGCTCTACTCTGTACCTCTACCTAATCAATACTAAGTGAGCCTCCGATTGACTTACACAGCCAACATAACTGCCAGTGAGAGGCCAGACAGTAACTCACCATCTTCCTGCCATACTCCTTTGTGACAAGCTGATGCGGAAGCTGGTGCACAAGAGGTCGGGACGGAGAGAGAGATGAACTGGGAGCTAGATTAACACAATGATGACAAATAAAAAGACTCAATGGGATTCAGAGGAAGCTATATTCTTTCCTGGGTGTCTTAGTCAATTCTCTGGCCACATCTGTCTTGAGTTTCTCCCAGGGCTCCCTGGGGCCCTCTCCACTCCAACTATTTTAATTTGACTAAACACCTGATTTATTTTATCTCTCCGATGAGGAAGGCCGTTCATCTTAATAGGGCCTGTCAACCTCCAGAACCCTTTCACGGCAATTTACTGGCAGCTTTTCCTAACGCTGCTTGCCGCAATGGAAGAGAGCTGCAATTCTCCATTTATCGTCCACAGAAAAAAGCATGTAAAAGCAGCTATTCACTCAGCTTGCGTGTGTTTTTCCTGGACTGAAAATACTTCTTTTTTTTTTACCCGGCTACACTTGTTGTGAATGGCTTATCTGTAAAATTGATACATTAAACAACGATTTTATTAACCTTTGGCCATGGGTGTGTGGGGGGGGGGGGGTCCACTGAGGAGACTGGAGAGGGAGGGGTGTTGAGACTATGACCAACTGATGCTGGTTTCATACAGTGAAGTTTGTAGAGCATGACACTTGGCATGTCAGAGTTTGGGCTTTGATTTCCACATGGAGCCAGTATGAAAATGTATGTACTCATAAATGTGAATGCCTCTGAATAAAAGCATTTTCTGAACAGGTAAAATGTTAAGATGTTTATCCAAAAGAGGATAAGGACAGGGAGCACAGCCCCTGTCATTCTGATGTCCAGGGTCCCAGGGTGGCAGTGAAAAAGAGAGTGATATTCTAACAAAGAGGCAAACATCTGGACTCAATACTGACCTCTTAAGACCCCTGCTCTTTTCTGTTTAGTCACAAGCAGATCAGCAAATGTTAATACTGTTTCAGTGTACGATTGTAGAGGATTACTTTGTGTGTGTGTGTGTGTGTGTGTGTGTGTGTGTGTGTGTGTGCGTGCGTGTATAGGTGTGTCTGAGCGTGTGTGTGTTCGGGTGCATCTGTGCCTTCCAGGAGCAGGCCAGTGCTCAGGGGCCACAGAGGGTTCCACCCTGGGGCCCATGAGTGGGGAGTGCAGGCCTGCAAAAACACTGACTGAATACTAACAGAGGTCCCATTGTTTTGATGTTGTGGGGAGTTCAGACGACCATGTCAACTTGGTTAAAATTAGAACTCCCCTGCTTTCAAATTGTATTGTTCCTCTTTTCCCTTCAAAACTGGCTCTGATCTGAATAGATGCGTCAATGCAACATTTTTCACATTTTAAATAGCTTTTCAGGAAAACAAATGGCACAGGGAAACAATTTGAATCAAAATCTACCTAAATGTATTTTTAAAAGAGGAGGCTGTAAAAGAAAAAGTTGATTTGATATCACATTAGCTAAGTTTGATTTGGCTAGCTAGGTTTTAACTGACAGGAGTGAAAATGTTGTCCATCAGCAGGATCACACTGGACAACACATGTTGTTTTTGTTGCCCTGGTTTGAAGAAAATCCCTTTCTTCCTTCCCTAAATTATGGATCAGTTTTAAAATGCAGATAAAACTTTTATTGGGCAGTGCAGCTGAGTAGAGCAGTGGTGTGTCTCTGACCAGTCTGCTGACAAAAAGGCAGTTTCCTGCATATTGCATGGCTCTTAACAGCAGTGGGGCTGAGCTGGCCTGTTAACATGTCTCCTCACATCCCGTTTGTCACGGGAGATGGACAGCCCAGGGATGCCTCTGCAGTACATAAAGCAGCCTGGCATCCCAGGTCTAATGTGTTGTGACATTCTGGGTGCATTTCCTCTTTCTCCCAGCCTGCCTCAGGCTGCTTCGGCTGGAGCTAGTACAGGCTGCTGGTTCCTCTAGCCGGGAGCAGCTCAGAAGGACAATAGCAGCTTTAGACAAAAGCCAGTCTGGCCTGGGATGTCCCGTAAACGGGCAGGTTGGCGGTTGAGCGGGTGCTCCTTGCGATATCCACTCAGCACCTCACATTAATGGGAAACACGCCAGAGTGACATGCCGGAGCAGACAGACAGCAGAGCGCTGCTGTTAGCTTTAGCTCATTCAGCATTCACCTTTTCAGATGCCTGCCTCTTTTAAACGTCACAAAGTAGGGCAAAAAAACATCAACCAAACGAGCGACTAAATAAATGATAAGAGAACAACAAGCGGGCCCCGGTCGCTGGGAGGGGAGTGGGGCCTTGGGGTGTGTGGATAAAAGGCACTTTGTAGGGGTGCGATTTGTTCTGTCCAATACCCACATCTCCCTCTCTTGGCCCCCTTCTCTCTCCTCTAATCAAGCAGTCTCTAATTTGGGTTCCAAGTCCAGCACCGGGGGAAAGAAGGAGGCTTGTTACTTTGAAGAGTCCGGGATGAATATCACAGATAAAAGATTCAGGCACAAAAAAAAGAAGAAAAGGGAGGGGGGGCGGGGATCACAAGGCACCCTATTCTCCCTTACTTTGGTTAGGACAGCTGAGCCATTATGACCAAATCTGAATGATTTTATTTTTGCCAGAACACTGGAATTTCTTTGTCCCACCATAAGTCAGCTATTGTGGATGGTCCCATATGCTGCAAGCCCATCCTAAGTAAATTAAGACTTGTCTAAATGCTGTGATTGTGCAGGGCTGTATCCAGACACAGGCTGCACATAGCTAGGATGTCTGGTGAGCTGGAAGCAGGAGCTGTTCTGTGCTGTGTTCTGCTCCTCCTCATGAGAAAAGGTAAAACCGCTGGCAGAATACACTGCACAGACACGGGGACACACAGACACACGCACGCGCTGTAATGATTCGGTAACACTGGTGTATTCAATACAAACATGATTTATACCACTAATATGAACTAAACAGTCCTCTGACCCCATGTTCATGACTTCTAAAGGAAAAAATAAAACACTAATTGAATCACTGCTAATGGCATCTAGTACTGCTTTCTGTAGTGTTTCAATTAATGTTTTTTGCAGGCAGAGACCTTGCTCCAAATCTAACTGAATATTAATGTTGAATAACACAGACCTGTTCACACTCAAACACAAACAAACACACAACATAATATCTATCAGTAAAACATACACAACATAATCTCTGCCAGTGAAACCACTCACAACATAACATCTAACAGTAAAATACACAACATAATGTCTGTGTATAACACACACAACATAATGTCTATCAGTAAAACACACATAACATTCTATCTACCTGTAAATTACACAAAACATAATGTCTACCAGCAAATTTCACACAACATAATGTCTACCAATAAAACACACACAAGAAAATGTCTCCCAGTAAAAATGACCATTACTATATGTATTTTTATTAAATCCCTTTAACAAAATCTATGTATTAATATTGTCAGTAAATCCCAATAAAAACCATATTGTAAATCCCACTTAAAATGATGTGCCACCTAAGTAACCCACAAGATAAACCAGCTGTCCATAAGCTTGCGAAGCAAGTAGAAACAGATCTAAACCATGGAACTGCATAGGCGAAAGATTTTTGACTATCCACGTATCCAGTTGTTGAGAAATAACAACCATGTGTTTCAAGTGATATTATAGAGTCTATATGCCCATCAGAAGGAAGAGAGACAATATTAACAGCAGCTGTTGACCTGGCCTGCTGCCCCTGCAATGATATAAAACCTGTTAATCCTGCCAATAAACCATCATTAACAAGCATGAGCAAGGACTCACCAACACATGTCAGTGTATGGCAACCCGGACTATCAATCCTTGCGGCCCTAATTCCTGCCCTACATGAACACGTACTTCACATACTAGTTATTCAGCTTCAGTGATCTGCAGAAAACAGACGTCCATTGACATCCTTAAACATTTGGAAGTGTAGCACTGTGCTTAAAGCAGCAATTAGTTTGTGTTAGTATATGCTGTAGTTATACTTAACAGACTTTGTGTACGTGTGTGTGTGTGTATTAAAGTGGTTGTGTACATGCGTGCGTGTGACTGTGGGATATTACAGGTGTGTGTGTGGAAGTGTTTGTTTCCTGCATGTGTGTGTGCGTGTGAATGTGTTGAACACCACCCTTTCATTTATTTTATATGCTCATACAGTATCCGGATCTATATCAATGTCTTAGAGAGCACAAAATATATTTTCTAAATATTTCTCAAGGAATGTTTTGATTGACATGCTAAGTGGTTATTAATAAAAGTGTACTTCATCAGCCTAACATTCAGACTGAACGTTAATGCGGGCTAATAATGTAAAGGATGGAAGAGGTAATTATGCTAATGTGAAAGCTTCAACACTCCTCTGTGTGTGTATCGGTGACATCGGACGAGGTACTTCATCAGAGCTTGAAGATAGCAGCTAGAGAGACTTTTTAGACGGAGAGAGGGAGAGCGTCACGGAGAGAGAAATGTGCCATGTAAAGAGCAGCCCTCCTGGTTTATAATACAACACAGGCCTTACTCCTTCACATCCGAGCCATTTAAAGAATGACAGAAGGAGTTGTGTCAACAGCTCCGTCCTGAGTACAACGTTTCAATGAGCCAATTGACTGGTCCCTGCTGCATTCACTTTATGTATCTGCAGGTTTAATTACTTCCCAAAGTGTGACAAATTGCATCACTTATCTGTTTAAATTTTTTGTAATATATCTAATTCTGTTGTCTCTGTGTGTGTCAATGTGTTGGTTTCTTCTTGTTTTACAAGGTAACTATGCTAAGAACAAACTCTTAATTACAGAAACGGCCTGAGAGAAATTAGGGTTCATTGTCTTACTCAGGGACTCTTTGGTCGGCAATTTGTTACTCAATGTAATTTGTTGTATGCAGCTTCTTTCTTTTCATCGTAGCCATAGATAACTAAACCATTGCTTACCAGAATAAATCACTACAATAAATGCTTTAATGGAGTTGATACAGATAACGTTGTCATTTTGTTCTGTCCTTCCCTCACAGAGGAAAGACATTAGAGACCAGGAAGAAAATGTAATAGGCCTAACAAGAAGCGTATGCAGAAATTGGCATGTGGCAGGACTTAATGAAAAGTGTCTGGGCCAAAATGTCCAGGCAAAAATACATGAAAAACACCCTGACATACTTGTTTAAAAAACATTGCTATTACATTGAATCATTTAACACACAATATAGGATAAATGTGACCAAAAAACACCATAATAATATTTTCTGACCTTTATCAGACTTATGAACTGTTGTTCCACCTATTACTAAACCCATATGGCCTTACTAGAGCTATGGATTGTTATTCCACATATTATTAAACCTACATGGCCGTACTAGAGCTATGGACTGTTATTCCACAATATTATTAAACCTATATGGCCTTACTAGAGCTATGGACTGTTATTAGACCTTTTACAAGCCACCCATATTATTGGTCATATAGACTTATTAGGACAATGGACAATTACTAGACCTTTTATAAGCCATATAGACAACTGCTTATAACCGCTGACAAGAGATGCTTTAATCTGACAGTAACACCTCAAAAATCGATTAAACACCTCAAAAACCTCAAAATGCACACTGACTGAAATGTAGTGTATGGCTACAGTGTTTTTCTAAATGATAGAGATATAAACAATTTGATCTCAGGAATCCTACTGCAGTTGAACCTTCGCTGATTAGTCTAGAGACAACCAATAACCAACCTTGTGTGTTTGTATTGATTGCTGTGGCTTTTCCTCTGGGCCAAAAAAAGGCAAAGTGACAGCCGTTTGACAGGACCATGAAGCTACTAGCCTCCGTTTCTGTTTGTTTAACTTGTGTCCTGCTGAGACTAAGACAGCCAGGTGAGAGGAAAATAAATTATTTTGAACTTATTGAATCACGTAAAAGGAGAAATTAAAACCTGAATTGTCTTATTGAATAATAATCTAATTGTTCGATTTTCATCAGTGGACCAACTCCTACTTTGTCTGCCCAAATTGCTCAAAATATTTACAAATGTGGCATGTATTCGGAATAGATAACAATATCCATTAATGCCAGGAATTAAACAGTAAATCTACGAAGTAGGCCTTTCTAATGAATTGTTGTCTCTTTCAACTAGCCGCCCTTTATTCAAATTATATTTCATGGCTCTGCACCTGACAAGCCCACAGATATTACCACAGGGACTTTTTGTCATGAGCCAACATGTGTTTCAATAGTGTGTGTGCATGCGAGTGTGTGTGTGTGTATCTCTGTAGTTGCAGCACAAGAGGCGATGTAGTGTGGAATCCAGCATGCGCTGTAGTAACCCAGCCCAGCTACAGCAGACAGTGATTAAGCAGTGTTAAACAGTTATGAGTATTCAATTTGCTTACAGACAAATTCTCCATTCCCTACACTCTTAAAAGGAGAGAGAGGTAAATATGTGTCAATTGTTAAAATAAGCAATGATGTAGATTCCTGTTGATAGACTGTATCTATTACAGTATCAATTTCTAGGACACCTGATTGTCTGCCAACTAACAACACAAGTATTTAAAGTACCTTCAGATGCCTCCCTTTTCTTCTATCCAGATGCCTGACCAATTCTCTCATATTACTGAATTACAAATAATACGTTGACATGTTGTTCCGTGTGATATTCTTTTTAAAAATTGATTATTGACACTGGAAATTATTTATAGAATGAAGTATGCTTGTGGCAGCATCATGCTGGGTATTCTTGTCATCAGCAGGAATTGGGCATCTTGTTAAAACTGAAGGGAAGAATGGACGGAGCAAAAAACAATGAAATACTGCAAGAGAGAAATTCAAAATTCAGTAATACGAGAGAATTGGTCAGGGGTCTTATACCTTTGTTAGGCACTGCGTTTTGGTAATAATAAATATAATCTGGTAAACATCATGTGAAAACACAGAAATTAAATCACTGTAGTTATCAAATGAAATCCCTTAAATGTGCAGCAAGAGAGCCTGTCAGGTCGTTGAATCATAATGAGGTCTGGAGCCATGGCACAGAACACCAACACCAGAGCACCTATGAAGGCTGACCAAACACCACTACAGACACAGCCCCAAGTCTGCTTTAAAAACACAGACTGAGGACATGGAGAGAGGAGAAAGACAGAGCAGGTATTCTTTCTGCAGCTGACAACACAAACTTAATTTGTCAATATGTTGAGGGAGAAACACAGAGCACATTTGGTCCATACATTCATTTGGTTCCTTCATTCACTTCACAAATTTAGTCGGAGGAATATCAGTTTACGGGCTCTTATGTGTATTTCACCTGGGAACACAGATTTGAAGCATAGAAGGGAGAAAGAAAACTGTATAGGAGAAAGAAATTGTGGCATTTTGAAAAGGGAGGATTGGAGGGCAATTTCAGAGGGAGTGATTGGTTGAGGCTGTTCCTCCCTCTGCCCTTTACTTTAAATCGACGTACAATGTATATTCAACAAAAATATACATGCCACTCTCTTATCCAAATTCAAAAAGGCTGTGTAGTACCGATCATTTGGTCGTATAGTATTATGATAATCACATTTACCATCTATATTCAATTTTCCAAAGAGTTACATACATTTTATCTTTTAAAAACATGTTCAACGTTTATGCACTACGTATGAAAATAAAAAAGCAACAGTGAATTATTTACTGCACATGAAGGCCAGGTGTAAAACAGGGTCATAGTTTACACTAGAAGACTAGAGGCAATAGATAGAGGTAACATATTTATAAAGACCAGGTTTCACAAAGAAACTAGGTGAAAGAAGCATAAAATGATAATGTTTTCCTGGGTAGATGAAGAAAATATGCTCAGACTAGAAAATATATTTGCGGTTTGTGTGTGTGTGTGTGTTTACAGATATAGTGTCGTATATCTCCATTGGCATTCGTTCCCAACTTTATTGGAGCCCTTAAGAATAAAGCTAAATGTTAAATTGAATAATCATGTTTTGAAGTAAACCCAGCTGGCTAAACAATCCCAGCTCTGTTCACACAGTAGTTCTCTGTGGGTACTGGAGAAGCCAGGCCAGGTAGGAGCAGCATCAAATCAGTGTCAGCTGCGACTCTGCCCGGCCCCACTCTTCGCTCTACCCTTAAAGAGCTTCTACTTATCTGTCTGCCACAGGACTGTCAATGTGCAACCCGCCACTGTCATGTGGACAGCATTCACAAATTGATTATCGAAGTGCAAGAGACTTGATTTTTTTTTTGTGCATAGAATTCAAGCTGCCATTTTAACCCAAATGTACAATGCTGAGCTTCATATTTTATCAAAACTTCCAAGAGAATGAATGCATTTTGTGTTCCAATTTAGCAACCACATTTTTTTCTTCAGTTAAGTAAATGCTTTGGCATTTTATTTTGGGGGGGGGAGCTCGGCACATTGGAGAGCTGGACGAAAGTTAAACAGCCCTACAGTGTGTGCGTCTCAAAGGCCCTGATTGAGTATGAATGAAAGCCACACTGCACAGGGACAGCTTATTTCGCCAAGCCTTTCCTCCATAAACCTGCATTCACATTCCAATGGAATTTACATGAAATACATCACCTGAATTCTTCAACTGACATGCAAGGCATGGAGCATGGCTGGCTTAAACCAATCCATCTTCCCTCCAAAAAAATCATCTCACAACACTACTACAATCAAAAGAAAAATGAATAAAGATGTTTTTCATTGCATAAAGGATTGAAGTAGTTAGCCTGGATGTAATCATAAAATAACAGATTTAGGCACCCCCCCATCAATCAGCAATACACTTACAATATAGGTTAGAAAATAGGAGCTTGAATATAAGAGTACTAGAAACTCTCTCCCTCTCTATCTTCCTGTCCTTTCCAAATCCCATTGTCCCTCCCTCACTCTCTCAGTCTGTGCTACTTTCTGTGGTTTGGAAGTCTTCCAGGCTGCCTCCCTCTCTGGGTCTGCGGGGAGATCTCTTCTCCCTCTTCACCTTTCCTACTGATTGACAGCTAAGCTCAGGTATGAAAACAAACAGTTAACCCTGGAATCGGCTGGTGAAAAGCAATCCACCACTAATTCTCCTTCACAAACCATTCCCTCTCTCTCTTTCCTTGCATCTGTTAAGCTCTCATAACTGAAAGGGCAAGCCCCGAAAAAAGCATGAAATCATTACACTGAAATTATTCAATTCTATTGTCTCAGTAAAGCCTGTTTCCTATCCTGTTTTGCAGAAAAAGGTTTTAACGGCCTTCATTTTACTGGAAGTGCCAGTATCAGTTTAACAACAAACACGTTCTGGGTGTAGAAAACGACATGACAACGTACAATTACGTATTGCAAGGAACAAAATTCTTGGTTGCATTGAACTGGGTGTACAATAAAGAAAACCTCAGATCGTGTTGACACAATTGTTTTGTTTGTTGAACTTTGTGTTTCACCCCAAGAGCATAATTTAGTCTGGGCATGTTTGAACACAAGTGTATAATCTAAAAGAATGCTGTTCTTTTTCATTGAGGAAGTGAAACCTTCGGTCAAAATCTGTTTTACCTATTGTTTTCTCCTGTGTTATAATTCTACAGCTTCTTAAGTCTGAAACCAAAAGATTCCTCTACTTGCCACAAAACGACAGGATACCATGACAGTTTCACAAGGTGAGAAATATGTAAAGCAGTTGAGCAATAATCATAGAGACTTTAAGAGTCTATGCTGCTAACTAAAATGGCTTCAGCCTCATGCTTGACAAAAATAATAATAATAATTACCAGTCTTTCGGTTCATAAGAGGCAGAATTTCATTTTTCACATATGTATCTTTGAACATCAAAAGCAATCTTTTGTAACAATGGAACAATGCCACAAACATCTAGGTGGAATTTAAAATGCCATTAGTGCCGTGTTCAATGTGCGCGGTGTACAGAATGTGTATCAAGGCCAGTGTTGCAGTAGGTATCTTTTATCTGGATGTCAGCCTTTATCTAGTATTGTCCTACATTTATTTAATCCTACAGGCAGGCTTGCCCTTTATATTGATTTTAACCTAACAATTAATGCAGCCTCTGATTCATCACTTTAAATCTTAATCATAAGGTGTTTTCTGCATGGTGTCTTTGTTTGGGTTTTAATTAGGTGGACCTTGTGTGTCTCCAACCCTGAGCTTCTTTTTAATTGCCAGTATTTACATCAGGCAGACTTCAAACGCAGAGAGAGACATTTGTAAGGGGGAGCACAAAGAAGCCCTTTGAAATCTCTACAGTCATATGAAATGGCAGGCTAATTAAAAACCTTAGGCTGCCTACCGGTGTGATTTGAAAAGTATTTATATTTGTAGGTCTAATGTAGACTTATTCTCCCTGCATGAGAATTAACACAGGCCACAGTGAGTATTATCAATCCCCTTCGGTACCTGTTTATACCAGTGTGGAGTAGCCTCACCCTTCCAATTTATCCATCAGAAAAATGCCCTGTAATTTAAATAGACCTGCTTTCAAAAGGCTAAATCATTTTACACATTTTATCCAGTGCACTTTGATCTACAGTGGCATATACTAGGGCAGGTACAATGAATCTAGTTTAGCAAGCAATGATTTATATTTCAGTTCATTAAGGTTATTGCCGATGAATACACTTATTAGAACATTCAACAGTTTTTTTTCCCCCCTTCCTCGGCACACAGTGAAAATGTAATCCAATAATTAAAACCAAGGACAAATATTATTTATGATTCTATGAGAGCAAATAAAGTGTGAGTACATGATAAAAAAAAAAAAAAACATCTCCAGTGCATGAGCTTGCAGAATTCTGTTAACAGGTGTCTTTGAATATTTTTAATGAAACATTTTTGTTGTTTTTGCTGCAAAGTTTTGTTTACTTTTACCTTAGTTACACCAGACCAGTTTTTAAATAATAAACAACACTATTGTTTCCAGCAACAACCTGGTACGAGCAGAGTGCTCTGTGTTTAGTTACAATATCCCGGATATAGACATGATTCTCATAAATATTAGTGATACAATAATGTATTCCTCAGTTCAGACCAGTTAATGATGCGTAGTACAGGCATAAGATAACAGATGTTGGAAGAGTAACAAGTGATAGAGATATGAGGAAGGGCGGGGTGGCAAGCTGGAACCTGGTGTTATTAGACAGGCCTTCCTCTCTTCTACGTGAAGATCTTTTTAGTAACAGTCAGTGCTACGGACTGGACAGGCACACAAAAAAACAGGCATCAGCTCAGCCCAGACCAGGCCCACCTTCCCACCACAAAAACAGAGATTGCGCCGTGCAAGGTTTAGCTGTAGGCCAGACTCAAGGCATTCCTCTCAGATGTGAGACATGCTAAGAGAGAGAGAGAACTTCTCTTTCTTTTCATCTGTTTCTTCTCTATGGCCTATCAGACATTCACTGTTTACATCAAGCACACTGGGGCTCTAAAACAGTGTTAAAAAATCATAGAACCAGAAAGAACACACTGCATGAGTCAGTAGCAGGGTCTCTAGTCTTAGAGTAGTATAGCAGACACACAGACAACAAACTAGTCTCCAATGGTAAAACACATACACAAATAAAATGACAGACTGGAAAGTGGAATTAAGACATTATTGATAAGGCAAGCGCAGGAAAAACTGGGGAAGGCAGCCAGTGGCTTTTGTGTAAATTAAATGTGGAAGCCTGTTTCTTAGATTATCCATAGATTATGTAAATCTGACAGGGATGGAAGAATTTGTTAACCTAGCATCAAGAGACTCTTTACATGAAAATGCTTGGTTGTGAGTGACCGAGTTTACCTTTTACTGCTCCCAGAAGCTCACTAGCGTTGAGCCTTTCCATCTTCTCTTTCCAATCTTTTGACAGAAGTTTTTCCATGCAAGCAGATTCTGAAAGACATAGTAAGAAAAAAGAACATTAAAATGCTTTCATTTTAACTTCTCAAACAGAGTCCAAATACGATTTATTTAAACGCTTGCAATAATATTTCCAATGAGGTTTCAACTGCAGTCAAACAATTAATTTCTCAAACTAAATACTGTTATTTCAATAACAGGGGGAAAAAGCCTGCACTTTTTCTTCTCATAAAAGTATGGACGTTGAGCAGCCTAACAAATCAAAACCCATAAAAGAAGTTCATATCTGTAAATACAGGAACTTTTTCTGTGTCCTTAACATAGGAAAAATGTCAATCGTTCCCTTCACTCACGCCTCAGCACTCAAGTACTAACAGAAGTAAAAACACCTGTCAACACTCTGGCTGAGTATGTTGATACACCCTACATGCCAAAGGTGTTTTCCCACAATGGTCAAAATATAACATTGACAGGTTCTTGTGTAAAACAAGACAGTTTTACTATCATTCAAAATGATTGTTATTAATTGCAACTAAAACCCATTCACCTGAAAAGCACTAACTACTGATGGGTAGACTGGGATTCAAGAATTCACTCATGAGCACCCATTGAAGAAGGTAAAAGGTGAAACAGACACTTGAGAGACGGCTGAGGGGGGAGACAGACATTAAGGGGGAGGTAAGGGGTGAGACAGGGTATGTCCCGAGCATTCAAACAGCCGCCGGTGATGAAAACAATTAACATTTGTCCGGCAGACAATGAATCAGTGGAGGAATGGCTGGAATCTGCCGTGCTGTCGCTGGGGTTGCCCAGCTGACCCGGGCCTCGCCGATCCCTGGGTCAGCCTGTTCTCATCAAACATCACCACTCCATCCAGCCCCCTCTCCCCCCCGTAACGGCACCCAGACAGACAGTCTATAACACCCAGATCCAGACGGAGGCCTGACCAGGGCCCTCCTCCTGCCTGTCTGTGTCCCAGTCTCACAGTGGGGATGACACACCAGCGGACGCCTTCCCCCCCAAGAGAGCACACGGCTGGTTACGGCTCGGCAGAGAGTTCAGAAGGCATATCAATGGATCAGGAGTCTACTCTTTGGTCTGCTCGCTGGTACCTTTACCTTTATGCTGTTTCTTTCAGTCTGGCTCTGTGAGAGCTGACTGGACCAATCCTGAAAACAGAAGCCTAAAAGCAGATTGTCCTAGAGTGTCATGTTAAGTAAAGATGACATCATGGTGTGGAAGACACGGTTTGTTCGCTCTGAAAGGTTGCAAACAGCAAAAGCAGACATTCTTAAAGTCCATAGAAAGCCCTGAGGCACCATAAGGAATGGTTTGACCAATCTCTTGACAATGGCTTATTTGTGGACTAACTCAGCAACAAAAGGGCACAATTCATAAGCTCATAAGTGTTCTGGATGACTTCAGGGATTCTCTAACAAGTGTGTTCTTTTTTTCCAGGATATTGTAGTAATCATGTGCTTTGGAGACAATCTAACAATACAGACTAAAATGTTAATCTAGAACCATACTATTATTTCAGATACAGTTAAATGATACTGAACAAAAAACAAAACACAGAGAAAAGAGGAAAAAAGTATGGAAGACATTCGGTACACACAACGTTGTAGGGTTTGGATCAGTCCGCCATCATCATCATCCCTTTTCCTCTGACAGAGGAGATGTAAACCATTTAGAGAGTATACAAGCAATGATTCCTTTAATCCTGCCATAATGTCCTCACCCTTCAATTCCACAAACCAAACACGATAACTTCCTACAAAAATATGTCTACTTCAGAGGAACTGTGAGACTGAGAGTAACAAGGGGTCAATGGTGCCCCTGTTTAAGGTCGGCTTTCAAAAAGATCCAGCAGAGTGGCCATTTTGTTTGATTGTCCACTTCCTCTGTGGAAGAGGGGCAAACGGGACATCTCCAGCTCAGCTCATTAGAACATTACTTCTGCTTTATTGACTTTCCAATCCCCAACGCACAGTTTGTCATCCTGACCCAGTACAGAGTAGCTGTGTTTGTGTGCGTGTGTATGTGTGTGTTAACTCCCTGCTTCTCTGTCTGACATTGGGATCACAGACACACAGGGGCGCAGGTCAATGGGAGGGACTAACTGCTCCTCTTCCATGGGCCTTAAGCTTCCTTTCCCCCCTGGACATCAACACCCTGGCCCAGATAATAGACGTCCCTCACCACACATACACAACCACGGCAACAAACTCTTTCACCCCACGGCAGAAAGAACAACACTGTGGAAGGGTTAGAAACAAACACACGTTCAGAAACTCAAGCAAATACGCACACACACACACACAAACAGAAATATACACATGCAGACAAATGCACACAGACACACACGCTGCTCCGACACGATCATTAAGGAATGCACCAACTGTGGTAGATAATACGGTGCCAGCTCCCATTTTACTCCTCCCCACTTTCTCTCACTCTTCCTCCTATCGCCTAAAAGTGGCCGCTCCCTGACTCCTCCGTACTGCACATCTCCGACCCCGGGCCAGACACAGCCTGCCAAGCCCTCACACAGGACAGCCTACAGCTGGAATGTGCCAAGAGAGTCTCGCCTGCCTGCCTCTTTCTCCGTTCCACCTGGGAGAGGTGAATAATGGTCTGGTTCAGTGTATAAAATAACTTTCAATACTAAATAAACCTTTTTAATGCTCCAGCAGCTTAGAACAAAATAGGCGCCCCCAAATGAAAATATTGCTGTTGTAATTTTCATGCAGGCATACTTTAGGAAAGCACACAGTACATGGTTTCATTGTCTGGCTTATTTCACAGAAACCTTATGAAGGCTAAACACTTTTTGGAGGAATTTAGATTAATAGTAGGAGCACAGTTTTAATTTTTCAAATTCCTGTCCGTCTTCTCTAGAGATATTAAACATGCCAAAGAAAACACTGTTTCATATCAGAATAATAGTTACTGTCATATTAAGTAGAGGTTGTAAGAAATAGGTGCACAGTGTTCATTTTTAGACAGGGCGTAAAACTATTTATACAACTGTTATAAAACTATCACACATCTTTGGTCTTGTATTTATCATTTTTATCTTAAAAACCAAACCCAACACTTTGTTTATACATTGCCTTGTGGCTGTCAATATGACTGTGATAGAGATACAAAAGGGCACACAGATACCAAAGTCCTCAGAAAGTGGAATCAGGCAGTCCGCTTGTCATACAAAAACACATTAACAAGATAAATGAGGAGTCCCATTGAGTTTATTTTCTATTTTCCTGAGGGGTGACTCCAACCCCCCACCCCCATGCCCCACACCCCACCTCCCCACTCCCACACACACACTGTCTTTCTCCCTCTCATCGGAGATAAAAGCCTGTGCAGCTCCGGAGCAGCCCATTGAGATGGGATGAGAATGGAATGAAAACAATAGGTCTTATCAGACTCTTATTTACATTTTCCCAGCATCCCCACAGTAGACACTGAGCTTGGTCGGCCCCGCTGGACCCAGACCAACTTCCTCCAGCCCTGCTGATACCATGGGCCCCTGGGGACTCCCGTCTGGCAGCAACACCCACTCCTCTGCCACTAGCACAGTTAGAAACATACAAGACAAAACAACTCCAGCATGGGTCCAGAATGTGTTTCCCTGGATGTGGTGGGAGTGGGGAGTGGGCCCGGTCAGCACCCTGAGCCAGTCTGTGCCTCATCATCTGCGTTTCTATAAGGTTTTACCGTATGCAGATACAGCTGTTTGTTCCATGTTTCTTGCTAGTTTCCCAGCAGCACCCATGTTGAAATATAAAGCCTCCTGACCCAATACTGCCAAAAACAAAATGTTTCTATTTGCTATCTCCATTGTGATCTGGTATACAGCATGTTCTTGCGGCTATCCTGAACTCTATCAGATGTGGGTGAACAGTCTCAGGGATTGTGACACCAGATTCGACTCAGTGTTTACTTCATTAATATGAAAACCATTGTTGCTCATAAATTTGAACACAGGGATGTTTCTAGGAAAGTGTTTGGTATGAACAGGGCTTCTAGCACCTGGCAATGAGCACTGCCAGAATCCCATGTTGGACAGAAACCCCGGCAGTGTTCCACCCAGAGCCAGGTAACCGCTGGCGACAATTCCACCAGACTGCCAGATCCAAGCCTCTTTATGAGATGAACGCTTCCATATCTCGGTCTCTCTCAAACATTTTAAAGGAACCGTTTATAAAGTGGAATTTGTGTTTCACTGTGCATATTGTAGTACGTTACTGTTAATAAACTGAGTGCAAGCTGGTCATAAAGACTTCTGCAAGTGCCAAGCTAAGGCAAAGTCGTTAGCTAATTTATCTTTTTATTGCGGCCCTAAAGAGTGTGGTTCAATCAGAGTGTCATTGGAAACCCTGCACGGTTAAGTTCAAATCACCAAGAGGAAAACACAGACAGCACAAATAAATAACAAGCAAATATAGCCTTGTCAACTTCGATTTGAAAGTCTGTGAAAATAATTCCTTGGTGGTTAATGATTCACGCCATTATCTACAGCACTTGACAAAAAAACAACAACTTTACCGCAGACATTAGGATATCACCCAAGAAGACACGAAATGAAGCTGTGAGCCGCATCAACTAGACAGCCTTGTGTCTCATGTCTGGCGGAGGTGGGATGGACAGAAAGACTTGGATCTTTTCCCAGGCATCATGACACTGTTTTCCTCCCTGCAGAGGCAGTGGCCTATGTCTGTCCGTCTTTCCGTTTTAGTGGCCTAACGCCAAAACATCTGTCTCTCCACACTCGTCTTGGTGCCCTCACCACCCTGCTGGCCTGCAGCCTGTGGCCCACTCATTCATTCACACGCCTATTGTAATCCCTCCACAGCGAGAAGCACTTCCCCTCATCAATCCTCCTCAACACTGAGGGACGGGGACGGGGATCCTGAAGGATGACAACACAACAATCTGACCCAAACAGGATTCCAGCCAGCCAACTCTGCCGTACTCCAGGTCTGTCTATCGCTGCTACTGTTCGATCATTAGGTTCTGTAACAGCCACTGACGGTAGGCCTTATTTCTACACAGATATGTGACTAGTGGTTGCTAGAGGATTGTTTGTTCTGCTCTAAGTGACATCTCATTAGGGTGGAGACTGCAGAGAGAGCGGGACTTCCGCCTTCAGCGCCAGCACTGTATATCCATCATTCCGAGGGGAACGTGATTAACAAATCAATGATCAACTGACATTGGCCATATAAATAATTCCTTCCTCAGAACGGAGGAGCCTAATAAACAAAGACTGTGGAGGATATCCTTCATTTAGGGGCAGAGAGAGGCAACATTTAGAGGAGTACTCTCATCGAGCTAGCTAGAGGACTCACTGAGTTGGAGGACACACTTCAACAAGTAGTGGTAGTTAGGTTCATAATTATCTTCAGAGGACTTTTCAAGTGCTTTAATAATATTGGCAAAAAGAAAGGCTCTTGGAATGAAAACGACAGATTGAAGCAAGGTGCAGAAATTGGTCAAGGTTAGGAGAATAAAGCTGGTTGCGTTCAATTTGGTGAGGACAACAAATATGTTTGAAGCTGTTCTTCACCACTCTAAATGAAAATACCTTATTCTATTATTTATTTAACTCGAGGCTGAATTTTTAACCCTGAGAATGACTCAGTCATATTCAGTCACTACCTATCCACACATCCATCCACTGTGTATGGAAAACAAACTGACAAAGTCGAGTTTTACAAAAAAGCTTCACTCCAACTCTGAGGGAATCTTCTGAATATCTTAATCACAGAGGCAGTAAAAACAAGACCCCATCATCGCAGCAAATAAAACACAATAATTACAAAAAGCTGGCAGAAAAGTGAAATGCAGCGAGAAAACCCGTTTTGTCGTTCCACCGGTAGTGCCAGAGACAACAGCTGTTAGATGCGACACGCAGATCCTCCTGAAGTCTCCCTAATCATGGCCTTATTGAAGTGAGGACAAAAAGGGCACTAATTGCAAGGGAGCAATCTAAACGTAATAGGTTACACACCCGGGCGACAGCGCACAATGCAAACGCTGTAGGAAAAAACACAACACTTCTCGGTGTACAACAGTGGCGTCGCCGCTCATTTTCAGGCAATTACCTTGCCTCCTTGTCAACAGTTTTAATAACCTCTATCATTTCCACAAGACTTTTTGCTTCAGTTAAATAATTTCAGCTCTTTAATATGCAAATGCGGCCAATGGCATGCATGGGTGAAGAGGCCTGGCTCCTTGAGATGTGTCAGTACATTGTGGAGCACCTGCACCTCGGAGAAGGCTTGATTTAATTGACACCTAATACTATTCATTATTCCACTTGGTGAACATCCCTGTTAGTCACCTGTAGGCTCTCCTCTTACCATCTCAGCTTGGCAACACAACCTATAAATAGAACACAACCTGCCTTGAATATTTTGCGTCTCCACTTCCAAGGAACCCCGCACACATACTTTTAAACCGTCACGTTCTTACACCTGGGAGGTGTGGTCTGGGCCCTCTGTCAGAGGTCAGGGTTCATCAGAAGCTTTTGCTAACAACGAGAGGATAACGGTAAACAACAACTGACGTGTGCACACACACACACACATACACACACAAACACTTAAATGGATCTTGACAGCTAAGAGGCCCAGCTGGAAATACTACACAAACATCATTAAACTAAATCAGATGACAAAACCGCCATCCGCATGGCAAGATTGTGTGTCACATAGAGCTAAACCAAAAGTGCTAACAATCTGTTCTAGGGTTGTAGGAGAAATGCCCTGGTTTCGCAGCAGCTGATAGTGCTGAGGTAACCACTCGGTCTGCTTTCTCTTTATCCCTATGAGCAAAGGTGCTAAGCCTACAGCAATGACCCGGCCATCCCAGGCTCTGGCATCCGCTATCCTCTCAGACTCCACAGTTGACCTCTCTAAATAGGACACGTGTCTATCAAGCATATATGAATTAACCGTCCCCAGGAGGCTTCACCTTTTGAGCAGGGCAGCATGTGACCTCTCCCAATCCATTTTACTGCGGGACTTTGTAGCAATCAGCCTTGAATTATTAAAGTGAGCAGTGAGCGATGATCAATTCATGCAGCCCCCGCCTGCCGACCATGAAGCAGTACGTCAGCAGAAATGGCACATGGTGAACTGAGAACCGCTCCCAGACAATGCACATAATGTAAAATATGTCAGGCCTGATACCCCGATGATAAGTGTTAAGGGTGATGTGAAGCTAATCCTAGGGAAATACTACCAGAAGACCTGTGTGAAGAGGCTGCAGCCCAGTTGAAGTTTGTAAGGGAAGTGTCTCTCTCTCTTTCCATCCGGTCTAGACCAGCGGGACTCGCTGGGGACAGCATCTGGCCAGCCTGCCTACATTCAGTGTAGTGCCAGCTACCTTGCCCCCTAGGAGTGGGTCTCAGTGCAGCCTGTTATGGGATAGTGGTGACCATATGAAAGAGCTGGGTGTGAATTATAAATGTGAGCCGGTCCAGAGGAGGAGAGAGAGGCAGGCAGTGAACACTGCCGAACTCCTGGCCAGCATCTTCCAAAGGGCCCCTGGCCAGAACGGGGCTTTGGATACAAGCTTAGAACACAGCCCATAAAGCCTTCTTATCTACATGAACTAAAGTAAGTTGTTATAAAAAGGAAGAAATCGAGCAAGAAGCTTGGAAATATGCAACTAACGGGACCTGGAGAAGGAAAAGGGAGAAAAATCCAATCAAAACTTAGCGTGGGGAGATGAGGAGCCAAGATAAACCAGGACTCAGAGCCCCCAAAACTGCAATCTCCTCTTAAGCTGGAGAGTGGCAGCTGGCAGAACAGCTGGTGAATAGGATTAATGTCAGAAGAATGAAATAAAACTCAACATATGTCCGAGCCTGAGGTGTTGGGACTGTGCGTGATCGTGCCCCCGATGGATGCCATGTGTGCAGCTGGAAGGAGCCAGCCGCTGTGCTCTGCTGTGCAGGGCTGCACCAGTGTTCCAGACTCCAGCTCTGCCCTCTCTCTCTCTCCCTCCCTCCCTCTCTCCCTCCCTCCCTCTCTCTCTCTCTCCCTCTCTCCCTCACAAGGTCACTTTTAAGAACTATGAACAGTAAATGCTTGGAGAGCAAAACAAACTTTTCTCCGTTCCCGATCCTCTTCTGTGTGTCCGTATTCAGGCCACAGTGGGAGTTCACTGAGGCGGTTGCTACAGTTACATTACCAATCATTTTATTCACCATTTTAATTATGTTTATGACAAATATATCAGACAGGTTTAGAGCTTGTTCCGGGGCGTTGAAGGTACTGTGATTGGAATTGTACAGTGGTGTTCATCTGTAAGAATTACTGAAAAGCAAAGAAATGTAAATCAAAATGTTGCCTTCTTCAAAGAGACTGCCTTGAACCATAAAAGAGCACCTTGAATACCTTTCAGAAGTTACACAGCCTACACATCACAATCTCTCCTGTGTAAAGTTTATTCACTGACAATTAAGGCTTATTCAGAGAGAAACCCCCCAAAAAATATGAACATGTAATGAACACCTTTCTAAATTGAAGTAGAGACAGCTTCAATTGCATATTCTGCTAAGCATTAAGATAAACAAGACTGTTGTAGGTGGTAAATAAAGAGAAAAGAAAGAGAGGAGGTGGACAAATGTTCTACAAACTTCAGCCAATGCTGATGAGGGGGCTCAATACTCGCAAAAAATTAGGAGAGAGATATATAGACTTAATTTTAATTTATAATTTCCATTTGATGTCTGTAATCATTAGAGTCCACACACTGTAATAAATTACAATAATTTCACATAAGAATTAAATTACTGGGTACCTTGCAGAGGAGCCAATTTTTGTTTAGTACCCTGCAATCTTACTGTCAGATATAAACTCTGCTGGTAATCAATGCTCCAAAACACATTTATTCATCGATGTTAAATTACTTGAAGTGTGTGGACACTGTTGCTTACTTAGATCATAGCTGCTGAGTGGATTTTATTAAATGAATGGGTGTCTAAGAATGTACAAGGACAACAGAATACTAATATGATTCAAAATAGTGGATTACAATGAGATGTGCACAAAAATCTCTGGCATATTCCTCCAAAATGTATTTAATTGTAAATATGTGAATAAAATGTCAATGTACTTCACAAATTAGCCTGCAATTTAGAAATACAGAATTGAAATGCTGCCTTAATAAAAAAAGATGAGACTGTATAGTGTAATGAGAAATGGATAATATCATGATAATGCTGATATAATGCACTCTTTTAAGGATATTTGATTAATGATAGAAATACATGCTATGCTTATAATACTTCTAACTATTTTATTCAGTGTTTATTTACTCAAGCATGTGTGTGTGTGTGTGTGTGTGTGTGTGTTGGAAGCGTGCTTGTGTGTTTCTGTGGATGTGTGTGAATTCAACAATGATTTATCTAACTAAGGGAATTGTATTTGCTGTGGCAGTCTGACATTGTCCACTTCCACTAAGCAGCCTCTATAGATGATTTTGAACCAGCTCTGTTTGTTGGAATGTCAAAGTTCAGGATGTGCACACATTGCTCTGTGGACGGTGAGTCCAAAGGTCACTATTTTTACACAACAACCTCCATTATCTAGTCCACACCACAGCACACACTCAGCCCTAGGAACCATTTTTACCTCACATGGATGCACACACACAGAGAGAGTGAGAGACAGAGCCTCTAACCAACTAATATGATTCCATTCCTAATTCCGACCTAGCGATTATCGGAACATCTGGTACAGTGCCAAGATGGAGAATTGATTAAGGATTACAACAAATGTGCTCATATGCAACGGGCTCAACCTGTAGTTCCTTTTGATTTCTGCGCTTAATATCTCTATTTTTCCAGAGACACCACACAACACAACACAATAGACATGATGTTAGGCCGGCCAGGGCAGGGAGAATTATGATGAAGTAACCATAGTACTTGAAAGGTTAAGAATTCCAATTTCTAGGAAGTCTCCTTCGCTGGCCCACAGCTAAGCGTCTCAATGCGCTATTGTCCAACATGGCTCTGCAACAATGGGAGCCGTATTTTCCTTTGAAACAAGGCATTCTCTTTCTCTGGGATTCAGTGGCACACCAACTGAGACACGCTGTAAAACGATGGAAGAATTCTGATCTCATGTGAGGCTGAGCTCATTGCCCAGCCATAACAAAAAGTTAATAACAGCAGTCTCATAGAAGGCACTACGCAGCCAACTGCCACCCAGAAGAGCACTACAAAGAGACAGAAAGTGAGGGAAAGAGTAAAAGTGAAAAAGAAGAGGGGATGAGAGGAGAAGAGGGCTGGAGGAAGTGGGCTTCCTCACCGCCCAAATTACAAATTGCGGCATTATGATAAGTGGTGCTGGAGTTAGAGAACATTTTCACTCCAGCCCAGCAATCATTAATTCTAGTCTAAACTCATAACTTTAACCTATCATTGGAACTTCATCACATGTAATGGATGGCAGGGTCTTAAAGCATATTAACCACTCGACCTCTGCAGACTTAAAATTATATCTGGGGCACTCCCAAAGAGAGATGGCGTTCGCAGAATAATTATAATCATCAGCACTCAAGCTTTGCAGCGCAATAAAACATGTTCCTATCTGTTTCTCCTGACATCCTAATCTCATCTCTTGGCACACGTGAAACGTTATTGAACAGGATGGGAGAGAAAGACATTGGGGGGGGGGGGGGGGGCATTTGTTTTATTACCAGCGATTAAGCAGTCTCTTTGTTCAGAAGGCAGACATCAGAGTTGAGTGTAAAATATGCACGCTCACTGTTAGAAGGGAACACAATGCAAATCTGATCATAGAACAACTGGTGTGATCTGTCACGTCTGCCCGCACCAAGGCAGATCTGTGGGTTGGACGGCTGACGTACCTCAGTCTTATAAAACAAGCATGCGATGGGCCCTGAAATCATTAGCAAGCCACATGGGCCGTCTGTGGCCAGGGTGTGGGTTACATTGACACTATTTTGATCCCCGGTCAGATGACACCAGTTCTTTGTCCAGTTATGTGTGGAGAATGCCTGGGAACCAAACGGCGGGGCAGGGACTGCAATACTGGGCAGAGACTTTCCATGTTTAACCCCTCTTCAAAACACACGAGCGCACATAAAATGCGGGCGCGCGCACACACACACAAACACACACACACACACACGCTCAAAAACACTAAAAGGGCCCAGTGTTTATTTCTTGGAACCTCATCAACCTTATTTCCTCAAAGTCCGGGAAGAAAGTCTGTTCTGCCGATATCGGACCCCCTCACTCCACACCCAAATTTCCCCCAACTTCCGGGCTAATTAGGTAAAGCCGGTCCACATCTGAGTACATCTCAAGCTCTGGATATGAGCGTCTGCTAAAGACTTAACTGTGAAAATCGAATGAAACCGTAAAAAACTCCTGGAAAAAAAACACAATTAACATATTCCTTAGCATCTATATAATTAAAAATGATCCATCCATCCAGTGCCAATCCAATATGCTTGGATGTACTATACTGTAGGCCAGGCCAGGGCTGAGACACAGCTGATGGGATGCACCTATGGGGAATGTGTGTGAAAACAAACAGGCCTCTGTACAGCCCTGGCTGTGATTTGTCTCCCTAAGACACCCGTTTCCTCCTATCGGGGGGTTCCTGCGCATGGACTGGGCCAACCACACAATGGGAGCGTTGTGCTTCACGTGTGAAGGGGGACAGAGTCAACAGCTGAATCCCGGGAAGATGCCCCCCGGAATGTTGCAGAGCAGTTGCTACTGTTGACTAATCGGACTGAGAAGTGGGAAGGTGATCCCAACACAGCGAAGAATGGAACGTTGAAGAAACAGCTGCCTGTTTTGTCATCTGAAAGAGTCAGAGGTCCACTTTAGACGGTCTAGCTTCAACCCCCTATTCGTTTCTTGGTTAGGACTCCCCTGCCTCTCCTGACTCCTAGGAGGCAGTGGTGGCGTGGTTCTGTTTGGAACGAAGGCAGGCTGGAGAGTGAGAGTGAAGCCTGCTCCTTGTGCCCGACACTCAGCCATTTCATTTAGCTCTGGGCTCTGTTTGCTATGCCTGGCAGCAGAGGGGCAGCTATGTCACAAGAGAGAAATAGAGAAAGAGCGAGCAGTGGTTAAATTGAGAGAGAAAGGGGAGGAGTGGCAGGGCTGTTATCTTTTTGTTGTTTTTCACATGTCAGGCTGGCAGGCTGCCCGCGGCGTAAGACCAAAAATCTATTTAACGTCTGCTTCACAGGGTGACAAGAGGTTTGATTGGCAGAGTGCAGAGAGCACCTTTTGATCATGTGTCCTAACAAGCAATTCCAGCTAATTTCTCTTCAGCCTGAACAGCCCCACATTACCTATTCAAACCAAAGTTACAGACCAGAGCAAGGCTCTACAGGGCTTGCTGGTCACACCACGGGCCAAGGAGAACCCCCCAACACACACAATCACACTATAACATACACACACACACACGCACGCACGTACACACACAGGCAGACAGACAGGGAGAGGGAGCACATAGTTGGGAAACATGGATTTCCTCACAGACCCAAACGGTCAGACAGAAAACGAGTCACCATCAGGAGGGTGTTTAAGTCATGTAGACAGAAGAAAGGACATTTCTAAAGGAGACACGAAGACGGAGAGGGAACAGAGGAGAGTGAAACCAGTGGTTAAATGATGTTCGGCCAAAGTGCCCTGCGAGAAAGAGAGGAGACGAGGAGAGATAAGAGGGAAGTGGGGTGGGGAGAGGAACGGAGGGGTGAGGAGAGCAAGGGAGAGAAGAGGAGAGCTAAGTGTTTGAAGCGCGCCTCAAAACCTACAGGTTCACCTCGGCTTGCAGCCAACACATTAAAAAGGCGACTGCTTCATTGCATATGCATCGAGTCAGAGGCTCATGCCACAGATCATTATAACAAAGATTCCTATTAATTAGGTGGGATAAAACAGAGCCAGATGACAAGGCAGCTGGAACGAGAGGAGAGGGAGAGAGGGCAGGAGAGACAGTGAGCTAAAGAAAGTGATCGAGGGAGCAGCAAGAGGGAATCCTACAAGATTATTTCCAAGGAAACCCTTTATCCAAGTGGAAAGAATGCAGTAGATAGTCTGGAATGAAATGCTTTTCGACAGAAAACCCGACACTTGGCTAGTAACAATGTATCATACACAATTTCCCCTCAAAATTGTCCAAATCTCTATGGACAAATCAGCCAATTTTACCATGGCTGCCATGGTTGAGACAGCTGTACTGGGACAGAGCGTAGGACTAAGTCAAGAGTTCATAAGTATTAATCAGGCCGAAGGCTTAGAGCTGATCCTATTCTCTTTCAAAGCTTTCACTCATCCCTGAATCTCATTACACACCCTGTCGTAATAGAGGATAATGACCGTGTCCTTCCTCAGCACAATGCTTATTACATCCAGCGCTCACACCGCTGGCCCTGCCACAGACACGGTTATAACACCACTCCGACAAGGACTCCAACTACCAGCAGACAGAGAGATTCTCATTAAATACAGTAGGACTGAGACTCTCAGACCAGCCAAGTAAACAGCATGTTTGCCATTCATTTCACACAGTAGAAGTCACCTGCTGCTGTAGAGTGTCCAGCCTGAGAAGTCTTTAAAAATCCTTCCACCTCAGAGAAGAAGGTAAATTTGGTGATTTGTCTCTGTTGATGACGGTGCTTTGGATTCCCTGTGGTGCAGTGATCAGTCTACAGGCCTGCTGTGCTTCAGGTGCACCGTCCACCCGGTTCAGACTGTCGCTGCTAGCTAAGACTACAAGGAATCCTGTTGGCCATAACCCGGACTGGGGACTGTGGATGTCCTTTAAGCACCAGTGAGGTTAGGTTACTGCCTCGGGAAGAAGTTTTCACCCCACCACATTAGCAACTGTTCACCGCTTCACAGGTCACCCGGGGTTGCGTGGTACCCTTTAAGATATTAACCACCCCACACCTGTTCCCGGGGGAGTCAGGACACCCCGACTCAACGAGGATCAACCCCGGTTTCACGCTTCTTCACAGATAGACTGCAGTCATCACAAAAACACTGTGGGTCACTACATACTTTACGCGTGTTGCACACTGCATTCTCTAAGTTACGTCCACATACATCCATAAGGGAACAGAGACCATCCCAGATCAGTGTTGTCTACCAACCTGCCACAGTTCTTTCTACAACATGAAATACATTGTAATTCTGTACTGTAATTCTGTCTAGCCAGAGTACAGTGTAAGAATGGATTAGAAGAGTGGCTTTAAGCAGCAGCCAAAAAGGTTTCCTGGCAGGACACCCCTGGTGACTTTAATGTGACAGGGACTGCAGTTGACCAGGCCAAATGTGTGTTTTCAATTAGATTCACCGAAACATTGTGTTTTGGCTCCGGTGCACAATTTGGTGGTCTCCAGGCCGACCACAAACTAGGGTGAAGCAGTTATCTAGGGATAGTTGTGTTTTGGCTGTAGTGGTCTGTCAAGCTGTTGGTGCCATCTATGACATTGAGTGCCCATACATGCAGGGAACTTTGTGATATTTGGGCTTGAAATATAAATATGATTTGTGGGTCTAAATAAAGTATTTGTGTGTGTGTGTGTGTGTGTGTGTGCATGCGTTGAAGTTTCTGTAACAGAGTTCGAGTATGATGAAGGGGACAAATATCTGTGTGACTCGAAAGCATTTCTAAAGATTCCATAGGTATTGTATTCTGAAATGCTTATGCCACACTTTCTGACGTGCTTCCCTGCACAGAAACTGCATTGTGCTTGACAGGCCACCGATAAAGAATAACAACCTGTCAGCATGCTACTCAATACACAATAGAAAGAGACATTAGGAATTCATAAACTGCATGCAAATCAAGATTCAACCTGCGTAGTGGCCGAAGGAGCCTCCGTAAAACCCAACAGAGAAATTCCTTATTGCCCATCCTCGTCTTGGGAACAGTCCAAAAGAGTCACCAGTGTTGTCTTCCTGATCACTATGACTTTTGATTCATACCAAATGCATTATAAAAAGCTGCTATACTTGCACGTGAATCCAACCAAGGTCACCTTGGATCTTTATAATGGAGCCCATTTTTCTTTTTCCCTTAATACCGTATACTGACATTTTTAACTAATGACAAGTGCTGTCTGGAGAGCTCTCCATAAATAATGCATTTACAATACCTAGTAAATAAACATTGGGCACAATCGTTAGCCCTCCCGGCAACTGGGCCTAATAGAGCTTTTACAGCTAAGGTGACTGACTATTCAGCCTAATGCAGTCCTCACTGCTGGGAGGACATTTTCATTCATTAGCACAGTCACAAGCACTTAAAGCACTTTAAGGGCCAGCGACAGAGAGGACGGCTGAATGGGTGGGAGGGCGGTCGAGCCACTGAGTGTGGTCACTGTGGCGGGTTCAGGCACGGAACACTGACATGTCAAACCATTTAGGCAAAGTTGCAGTCATCTTCGGTCTGATTCAATTTGAGGGCAGCGAACCCTGCCGACGACACACATTTAATTAACGTTTTGTTAGGGGTCCAAAGAGGTAGGAGCGGCTGCCAGGGATAGGCTCTGTCCCTGTCTGTTAGGATTGTGCTCTGTCCCACTCCGCGGAGTCACAATCCCTCAGTGAGGCCACTGGACTAGCATACAGTCACACAGTTCTTACCCAAAGATGAGTCCTGTCTCAGTAATTTCAACTGATTTACACGATGGGTCAGATTCGCTGCTAATGGATTGACAACACAAATGTTAGCGGAGTATTGACAAGTGTCATGTGTGACACTTGACCGTGCTAGAGGAGGATTCACCACTAGCCTGGTCAGCTGCAGTCCCAGTCTTCCGTCATCACAGTGAGACCAGCGACATAACTGGGAGGACTCAGTCAGAATAATGGCAGCAGATGGCGAGGCGACTAGTTCTGCTGTGAAGACTCCCAGTGATCCACAGCCGCGGAGGGAGAAAAGTGGGACGGATTAGCAGGAACAGTTGTCCCGGTGATATCATAGCTTAGATAAGTTATATATTTAGCTCATCGCCGCTTTGTCTTACATTAACCAGTTCATTAAGCCAACAAATGGCCCTTCAACCTTCCTGTGTGCCCTTAATGGATTAACCCTGCCCTTTCAAGATGCTCACAGAAGGTCTCCATAAACACTGACATAGATTATGATGGTAACAACAGTCATCTCTACAGCTGGAGCTGATGTCAAGCGTCCTCAAGGACACGGAATCGCTCCATTCACGCAGCTTACAGATGACGTATTGAACTTGGTGAACCTCTTGTCTTGTTCTGTTCTCAGAAACTAATTTCCTCCAACAAGGGAGTTTATTTTGGTGGTGCTGATGCATTGGACATGAGGCAGGCCCAGGCTCTATTATTAACAGGAGATTAAAACAGCTGTACAGCAACACTGAAGCACCCTCTCCTCCCAGCTCCACCATACGGCCCTGGATTACGAGCTACACTTGACCATTTAAATTACTGCAACAACCAGCCCTCACCAGCTGGGGCTCATTAGCATAACGTCCGCCTTTACCACAGAGGACTCTGAGGAGCGCGCCCGCCGTGGAAAACAACACCATTAGAAACCAGAGATACATGGGAGATGCCCTCGGTGTCAAGGGAAATGTATCACCTCCTTATAACTCAGGGGTACCTTATGTCAATCCCCCAACCCTCCCCAGAACACTCCCCCCAACCCTCCCTAACTGGGAAAGAGTACAGTTGTTTTCTATTACTGTATAACACAAATTATTCTGAATTGGACGAAAATTGAGCAGCAGAATAAATAAATATGTACCTAGAGCAACTCCACTCTAGAGATGATATTTTTTCAAATTTAGACCGCCTAGTTGATAGATATTTTGAAACATCCAGGACAGCTGACATTGTGTTAAGATCACCCCTTTAACAAGAAAGCAACAAATATAGTTTAGGCTAACAGAAGTCTTTGTTATTAACGTGATGAAGTTCATAAGCTAAGAGCTCCCCAGACACTGAATGAAAGACCATTGTTCCCAAGGGGCAGCAAGTCTTCATCAACCAACTACGGCAGAGGTAATTAAGAATGGGGTGAAATAGAGACAACAAGCTTACCACTGGAGGAAATATAGTCCTGATGAGAACAACTGAGGTTTGAGTAAATTGGGAATATTTGAGCTTCTGTATTAAATGTGTATTACTGTAAAACAAACCAAATAAATTAAATTGGCACGTATCTATGTTAAATTTTTGTCTGTATATGTTGTTGACTTTACTAACGAAAGCTGCCGTCAGTGAAGAGCTTTCTGTGTTGAAGAATAGAAAGGTAATGTTCCTGGCGTCAGGTCATGTGTTTTATGGCCAGAGAGTTTGCCTTGGCAGTGGGGGAAGACCACACTTAAGCTGAGGTGTAGTGCCACCCACTTTTTCATACTGGAAAGACAAACTGGAAACACTGTCACGTCAGTCCTCCCAGCCTCTGTATGTGTGTTTCTGTGAGTGTGTGTTTCTGTGCGCGTGTTTAATTACAAGAATCAACATGAGAGAAACAGAGAAAGAGAGAAAGAGAAAGTAAACATTTGGAAGGTAGCAATCATACACACTCATTTAAACACATATAGGCACGGGTCATTTTTGTCCTACCATCTTGCTCTGTCTTTGTCATCTCCTCCAGCTTCTTCTGCTTCAGTGTGTCCACCACGTCAGCCAGGCTTCCTTTGCGGCGCTCCGGCGTTCCAAATGCAGATCCGCTCAGCAGGTCGCCACGCTCCCGGGCCCCCTCCTCAGGCTTGTGTGGGGAGGTTGAGTTATTCCGGAAGGAATACAGGGAACACACTTTATTGCTGTCAGATTCCTGTAAGAAAACAAAAGTTGAGAGAAGAAAAGAGGAAAAAGAAAGAGGGTGGGGTTAAATCATTAGGATGTTCCTGTGTTTGAGTTTAATCAGCTGTTGATGATCAATTAAAATGCAGTGGTTGCTAGTTCTTTCACAGCCCACGGTGATTTTCCATATCAATGACTCCTCTTTATTACAACAACAGCTTCTGTCAAACGAGATCCTGTATGGCAAGTGAATATAGTGTAGAAAAATGATAAGGGCCTCTTTCAGAGGACATACCCATAATGTGCTCAGGCTCTGCTTTACCTTGAGAAAAACTACACAGAGAAGCATCCCGACTATAATTTCCCAAATTGCATTTGAGTGTGCATTTGTGTTGAGGTGAGTGCTATATAATTTGTTCATTTTCAGGTGGAGGCCTATTCTCAGCTGAGTGCTGTGGGCCATCATAAATCTGTGTCCTGTCTCAGGCTGTTGTTGTTTTTCCATCCCACCCGGTTGTAGTAAACGAAGGATCCTGTCTGAAACTGATGGCTGAGTGCACCCACTAAACAAAATAGAAGCAAGAGGAGTGAGAGGAATGGAGAGACTGAGAAAGAAAGAGAGCAAGAAAGAAAGAAAGAAAGGGAAGGAATGAGAGTGAGAGAAAGAAAGGGAGAGATTAGGAGACAGAAAGAAAGAATAGAGGATATTGAAAGACAGAGTAAAAGAAAGAACACACAGGAGAGACTGAGAGAGAGAGAGAGAGAAAGAAAGAAAGAAAGTAAGAGAGAAAGAAAACAAAGAGAGAAAGGGAGAGATTCGGGAGGGCTGACATGGGACATAGCTGCTCAGACACAAGGCTATTTTAATTATGGCTTGCAGAAAGTAAGAAGATAAAACTTAATTCTCCTGTCAAGAAATGTACCCTTTTATACCATTGTGTGGTTTTACCTCTGGTCTGAGTAATGTAAAAAAAAACTGCTTGGCTCACCTCAACAAAACACACTATCCAGAACACGAACAGACAAATCCTGGCCTACAGCCCTAACACAAAACCTTCAGCACATACGCAGCCTGGCCGATAACAACACACCACCTTCAACATAACACAACACACGCATCCTGGCCAATAACCCCAAACCGACACATCAAACACACACACGCAAGAAGAGGCTATTCTGTTGATGTAAAATAGCTGATATTCACAACCAAATTGGAGGAGCGCAGGAATGTCCACATTCCTTTTTCCCATCTCTCATTCCAGCAGGACTATTCTTAGACATTCAGCGGAGTCCGAGGGCGGTTGGGTTCAGTACCAGGGCCCGGGATGGCACAGTCCCGTCTGCACTCTCAACCAATGGCAGGCAGGGTGGGGCTGATTATGCGGAGGTGGTGGGTGCCGTGCCAGGGCCAGTAGAGGGTGCTTGTGGGGAATGGAGCAGTGCTGGGTTAATCAGCTGGCGCAGGTTCAGGGCACAGCCCACACAGACGTATGGCACAGCAGTGCAGTCAGGTAATCAGCGAAGGCAACAATTTCAGCCTTCTCGCCGTCTGCCTTTCTCCCTCCTTCTCGCTCTTGCTCCCTCCACCCTTCTCAGACACCCTCTCGCAGGCGCCATCTGCACCAAGTCAACTTGAGCTGGCTGGATCTCAGGCACTTCACTTTTCGAATTTTCGAAATGTTAAACCATTTAACGGTAAAACATAATAGTCGTGCACGGCCAAGACCACGTCCACCCAGAATCACAGCCAGATGCGGTGGGACCGTGATGTGGGGGCACTAATGTGTGCTACCTGTTTTTAGAACTAAATTCGAGTTCTGTCATGGGCTCGCGTTCTAACCCTCTGGCCTTGACCCCATGTCGCTCCTCAGTATGAACTCCCATCCAACTGCCACCACCCATGTGATGGTCTGGAAGCTCCACACTGGAAACTATTACCAGGTTGTCTTCAGGTTTGATGCAACCCTTCAATTCACCAGGGGTATGCTGTGGTTCACTATATTAGTGCTGCCTGTCAGTTCAATGCAAAATAATGAACCAGCACAATATTATTTCTGCTTTTATTGCAGTCTTATAGGAAAATCTTTCTTTCATCTAACTCAGTGTGACAACTGAGATCTTATATTATATTTGGCTTTTAATTCGCATAAGTGCACAACAAACTTCATTTGTTCAGAATCTGGAAATAATATAGAAAATGTACTAATAATAAACTGAAAAGGATGTCAAACTAGACAAACTACAAGCAGATACAATGAATACAATGAATTGAACTTTTCATAAGGTTCCTTTCATTCCATTAAGGGGCTGTTTGGTGATTGCAGTGAGTAACAGAGACAATGCACAAAAGATTATTCCAAATCCTTTTCGAATTACACCTTCATCACAAACTGCCCTGTGATCCAATTAGAGCCTGTCAGAAGAGCGGACCACCTGAGCAAACTCCTGTCTATCATTTACATACTGGACGGCTAGAACAGTGTCTCCAGACCGCCCGGCATCCATACAAAACAGGCAGGGACAAAGGGCCTGGGGGTGGGACGGGGCTGGCAGAGGGGCGGGGGGGCAGCAACTCTCTCCCAGCAGCCACTGCAGTGTGGAGGGGCAGCCCACTGGAAGGCTACTTCAGAGCCCCTCTGGGTCTCTTTAGTGCAGGCCCGTCTGTCTCAAACAACCACCTGCCTCCCTGGCTACAGCCCACAAGTGCCTCTGCTCTTCTCTCCTTTGCACACATCAAAGTAGCTCCATACTTGGACCCAGATTGTCTGGAGCCTGCTGCAGATGTACACAACAACACATATTGTGGGAGATGTTTCTTTAATGACAAAATGAAGAAGCATAAACAACCTTCTGTTCTGTCTAAATCTGGTTTAATGTGGTGTTGAGTCTTTGCTGGGATGCTGTGCACTGAACTTACTGTTGATATCACTGGGCCTGTTCAACCTAATAATAGATTGGAGTTGATTGTCTGGCCTATCTAAGAGTCCCAGGATCCCTGAGGCTTCACAGTATTAAAGACAGTACCCTTGGCTGAGAAGAGGAGCGAGCGGCTTGGTACATGGAGTTCATATTTTCAAGCCTGGAACAATGAGGGGCTGTTGAGCTTGTACTGTATCAGAGTCCCAAGAGCATCCTGGTCTAAAGAGATCCTCCAGTAAGAGGAGTCAGGCGGCTGGGGGCCAGGGAGCTGGGGGCCAGGGGCCTGGGGGGCTGATGTGCCTGGGTAGGCCCTCTAGAACAGATACCCTCTCAGAGACTTTGCTCAACTGTCTTATTGTCTCCTATTTATAGTTCATCAAATCTTCGTGTGATGTTAAAATGAAATTCAATACGTTGTTCTCTTCTTTGAGAAGGATCTCAAGACACTTGTGAGGGCTTAGACTTCAAAGACAAGCGCTTGGCAAAACGCATTCAGTATTAAGTCTTCATTGAAACTGTTCAGGGCTCTGTTGTGACCGTGTCCTTGTGGGGGAAATTCCTCTCTGCTGGGGCACAGTGACTAAATCTGTGTGTGCATGCAAGTGTGTGTGTGTGTGTGTGTGTGTGGGGGGGGGGGGGGGGCTGTAAGAGGGTGAGCGTGTGTATGTTTCAAGCTAACTCACATTCAGAGGCCAGACAGTGGTGAAAATCCTAATTGGTCTCTCTGATGGTGGAGGGGGGGACGACGACTGGTAATAAACATGACCCTTCTTTGGGATTCCTAACTGAATGATCGCTCAAACCTACAGGTAGCATTAATAATATTTTACCAGCCAGTGTAAATGAGTAAACATTTAACATTCACAGTAACGTTCACTAGTCAGCTGGTCACCCGGTCTGCTGGTGTACAAGGTCGTGAACTCTCACCATGCGCTGCTGGGCTGACACCATGCCGTCCCAGTCACTCTCCGGTGGGACGCTGCTAAGGGGCTGCAGTTGGCCCATGGAGCCTTTGCTGTGGAGCAGGCTGTGCAGCGGCAGCTGGGGTGTCCCATGGGCCTCGGCACTCTCTTCCTTCTCCCAGGACAGGTGATCTTGACTCATAGCTTCCTCCCCATCGGCGACGGAGGCAAACGGAGACGTGGCTTGCTTGGAAGACATTATTCTGCTGTGATTGGAGGAAGAACAGGATGACAAGTCGGTCATAAAGCGCCAGAGTAACATAGTCAAACGTCTGACTGCTTCATTGCAACAAAATGGCCCATTTCAAAATAGATCTCATTGACAAACGGGGTTTAGAACGGATTTTCTGGATCTTATAGCATTCTTATATGGGCTCACACCTGCTGGTGCCCTGAAAACCGTGTTTGGACCTGAGTCCAAAATGGAGACATCTTATCATGATATTCTGGCCTAGTGGAGATGATTTCATTCAACAGTTGATAAAAACAGTTGATTCTGCCACCAAACGCAACACCAACCCAAACGGCTTCCTTTTTTACTTCCACTCTTCAAATTAGCAAATGATTAACTTTGCAGTGCTACACTATTTCTCCAGGCAAATGTTGCCTATTTAATCAGCTTGTAAATCAGATCCTGGCAAGAATTGAAAAACCTGTCACATGCTTTCATGAATATTACAGTGATGAGTGCACTTGACATATCAGGTGCAAAATAAATTAATGGCAATTCCAATTTAAACAGTGTTTTCTGTATTTTTGGGAGCTTTCATAATGGTTGCCTACCATTCCCCTGTATCGTTTTACTGCTAAATCTGCATTCTTCTAACAATGAATGAGGCCACCCTCACGATCCATCCACCAATTAATTACATGAATACCGTGCCAGCAAATTAAATTATGCCACTGGTATTAATAACTGAATGATATGTTATTCTTACTAATCTGAAGTAGGGAAGATGAGCCCGTTCATATTTCCTGTTAATCCTCTATTCCCTAAGCCCCTGGTCTGCCTCTTTATCTAAGCTGCTGGGTATTTAACAATAAAAACAGCATGTCAGACTCAAATCTAAGTCCAATCTCTGCTGTAGCATATTTAATGCCAGGGAGAGGCAGGGAGGAGAAAGGGAGACAGGGGAGGCAGGGTAGAATAGGGAAGATGGGGGAGGCAGCAGAAAGCAGTGGAGACAAGGGGAGGCAGTGAGGAGAAGGGGAGAGAATGGAGGCATGGTAGAGCAGGGGAGACAAGGGGAGGCAGCGAGGAGAAGGGGAGAGAATGGAGGCATGGTAGAGCAGGGGAGAGAAGGGGAGGCAGTGAGGAGAAGGGGAGAGAATGGAGGCATGGTAGAGCAGTGGAGACAAGGGGAGGCAGTGAGGAGAAGGGGAGAGGGGGAGGCAAAGAGGGGAGTTCAGGATTTGAAGAAGGGTAACCTATACGTCCCTCTTGGTTCATATGTGAATCATCCTGCTCTTCTACACAGGGTCAATGTGACGGAAGTTTAGCAATCCCATTAGCGAGGCAATAGGCTGGAGGAAAGAGCAGAAATCTGGCTATTCTAGGTCAAGTGCTGTGGCGTGATTGTGTCCTTGTACTGAAAGACAGACAGACAGGCAGACAGACAGGCAAACAGACAGGCAGTCAGACAGGCAGACAGACATACAGACAGGCAGACAGACAGACAGACAGACAGGCAGACAGACATACAGACAGGCAGGTAGGCAGGCAGGCAGGCAGGCAGATAGGCATACAGACAGACAGACAGACAGGCAGACAAACATACAGACAGGCAGGCAGGCAGGCAGGCAGACAGGCATACAGACAGACAGGCATACAGACAGACATACAGACATGCAGACATACAGACAGGCAGACAGACATACAGACAGACATACAGACAGGCAGACAGACAGACAGGCAGACAAACATACAGACAGGCAGGCAGGCAGATAGGCAAACAGGCAAACAGACAGGCAAACCAGCAAACAGACAGACAGAGGAAGTAGAAGCTAGGTAATGGAGCCAGCTAACTCCCAGCTCTGCCAACTCTACCGTACCTCCCCAGACTCAGCCAAGTTTACGGCATGGGGTTCACACAGGGATCAAAACAAATTTGACACAGGGAGAGATTAACACACAGTTTGGGGTGAGAATAAATCTGCTCACGTGCCATCCTGTGCCCACACACCCGTACGTGAGGACTGTGCACATTGCATGTCGCTGTCAGGCGCGATCAGCAGCCTCAGCTCCACTACAGAATGACTAGTTCATTTGAAGGCAAGCCATCTTTTTACACACTTCGCTGAACAGCCGAGCAGACCGGCACTCTCAATATGAATTGTTAAATACAACTTATTAATTGAGTTCAGAGCCAGCACATTACTCTATTTCACAAGGCATTATAGACAGTGTTAAAAACACATATACGCATTAGACCATTCAAATCTAACAGACAGGTGCACACACACACATTCACACTGACAACACACGCACACACACACATTCACACTGACAACACACACACACACACATACACACGCAGACACACATACACACGCAGACACACACATAGTCATAGATTAGCATTTTTGCTGGAGGTTAGGAGAAAAGGGGACAATAGCAGGCCACGTTAATCACCCAGGCTACAGCAGCTGTGTCAACACAGCCAGTCTGTCAGGTAGGGTGGCGTGGGGAGCCTCGCACTCAGACCTGCCTGCGCTGTCTGTTCTTTTCTTTACAGACCCAGACCCACGTTTTAATCAGCCAGTGAACTGTTTCCTGTAATTTCATGAACCAGAAAATGATCTTAAAATTCAATTGAGTGTTAATTGAAAATTTCAATTCCGAGCAAAGTTCAGAACTTGCATGTTGAGAGTGCTGGTGAGCTGGGAGAGGGAGGGGTTTGAAGAGAGAAAGGGGAACTTGAGTCAGGAGATTCCCACACATTTTTTATTTATGCATTCAAAAAGCCCGGGCCTCCAGCACAACAAGCTCCTGTCTTCAATGGAGTGCGAGACTGAAACAAAGCACTTCTTTTGTTTTACACAGTAAATCAAGTGGTATTATTTTACCACTAAAATATTCAGTCTCTCCGGCACTTTTACTCTGGTCTCCAGCCATCAGTCAAACTGCTGAGGCGTGAGAGAGAGAGTGAACATGGCTGACTCCATCCTCCTGTAACATGTGTCTACAGCAATCTTGTTAGGAAATGCAACAGATCTGTGGCAGGCTCTGTAACAGTATTTGTCAGTGGGAGTTAATAATGTATTAGCAGAGCTGGGAGGGCTGCGCTCAGCTGAAGAGTGCCCTACACCCCCAAACCTCTCACAGGCCTTATACAATACCAGGTGGCATCGCTGAAGGGAGAGATGTTCCAATAAGTCGCAGAAAACGTCAAAAGGACACAATATGTACATGACATACTCATCAAAGCCAATGCTGGAATATAATAGCAAAACGTGTGTGTTTAATTGCTGAATTGGTTGATTTAAAGAATAAAACACTCTTGGTTTTATAACAAGCAAGATGGCAACTGGGTTGACATGGAATGTAGCTGTATGTTATCACATTCAATAAGAAGCACATTAAAAGGCTCAACAAAACAACAGTAAGCACATGTTTAAGTATAGTACATCAGAAAGCTGCTGCGATTCCTTTACTCGTATCAATAATTGAATATGTTTCTCTACATTAGGCCAATATGTGCATATTAAACAGTGAGAATAGAGCACCATGAAGAGGCCCCTCGCTCTTGTATTCTTGACAAGCCATCTCCCCTCATGGTTGATTACACGATAACAATGGACAGCTAACAAACCAAACTAATCAATAAGTGAATGAAATGCTGCCTGTCTTCTCCCACTGAAAGCCCCCAGTGACTTTGCAGAAAAATACTGAAAGAGAAAAAAGGGTCTATATATAGCTGACCATATTGTACACATTTAAAGGATTAAGAAGTCCGTCCTCCGAGCTGCAGCTCATATGGCCTGGAATGCTTTGAGTCATGGATTGTTGCCACTGATAAAGTTTCATCACGCAACAACCTCTGTTTAATTGGTTAGCATCAGAGGAGCCTAGGTCTTATGACTGGGGCCATGTGTCTGTGGCTATCCCATTTCTTCTATGGTAACAAGCTCTGACTTTCAGCCCGCTGTCTCTACTCTTTTACTCTGCTGACCTTTTATAGACAATGGTGATAAGTAACTCAACACCAGGCCTGCATCGTGCCCCCCCCCGTACCCCCCGCCCCCCCCCCCCTCACTCTGTCGCCCCTAGCCTGCCTTGCCTACCTCACCCCTCACCCCCAGCCATAATCACAGCTCACTTCAGGAGGAAAATATTTGCCCCTGTTCCCTCAGACACCACCATCCCAAAACAATTTGATATAAATAATCAAGTAAGTAGTTAAAACAAGAGGGCCATTGTTTGAGGACATAACGATGGGAAAGCTGGATATGGCAAAAGCTGCTTTGTGACAGAGCTTCAAGTTTCCAGGGGTAACGGCGTGCAGATGAACACACACATACAAGCCGTCACACACACTGCTTTCACTCACATCAATTCAGTGGGAAAAAGAACGAGCTCACACAAGGTTCAGCATTTCATTTCATTTTATCAATCTACAGACTATGAAGTAAATATTTTAAACATCAAACTAATTTGAGGACTGAAAGGCATATGTCTTTCCATTTGAAAATATCTTTTGAATTTCCTTTCAGTAATCTCTGTTTATTGAAGTTATTATGTACATCCTACAAAGGGAAAATACAAGACATCTGTAAGATTTTCTCTCAAAGACAGACAACTTCAAAAATTATACAAAGGTGGAACTGTAATGTATATTGATTTCACAGAAGTGCAAGTATTGATGTTTTGAAGGAGAAAGCGGAAGAGACAGACAGGGAATGGGAGAGGGAAAGAAAGAGGCAGACAGAGAGAAAGAGATAGACAGATAAACAGAGCCAGAAAGAGAGACAGAGAAACCAACAGAGACAAACATGTTTCTGTATTCCTTTGGACACCAGGCGGTGGAAACAGAAAAGTGTCAATTTTCTCTACCTCTGTCAGAGAGAAACCCTAATTTCCCCCCCCCCCCCCCGTTGTCCCAGGTGACATAGCAAGGATCCACAGGGTCGTCACCTGGCATAATGAGATATTACTACCTGACAGCTCCCAGCTGGAAAATCACTGACACATTCACCGCCGTTTAGCACAATTAAATTATCACCTTCCATTGTGACTGTGCAGTGTCTCAGATGAGGCTGGCTCGCCATACATAATCAGACACTAAAAAAAAACCTAGTCTCTACCTTTTTCCTTCTATCTCTCTATATGAAGCACTCATACTCGCATGAATGCACGCATGAATGCACACAGACACGGACACACGCACGCAGCTAAAATCACCTATGAGACCCAGTAAATGAAAAATCAATGGAGAGGAACTCTACTTCCTCCATTTTGACATGGTTAGAATATTTGAGCATAAACGAATCTATGATGAAATGTGGATTTATAAGAAATACATTAGTCTGTCCCTGATTTGATATATTTTTAATCGAGCCTATATCATATTTTATTTATTCAATCTACAAATGAATGACTCTGCTAGAGAATATATAATTTTTAAAGAAAATAAAAAATAAATCAAAGTTACATTTCCAAACAAAAAGGTAATATTACAAATCTAATTTATGATATGTATTTCAGAATCATAATCATATTTCATGTATCTAGGGACTAAAAAGTGGACAAAGAAATTATGGATAATGGTATTAAAATATGGCAAATGGCTTGGGGAGTTACATATCCTCTAACTAGGTAGCTGGAGTGAGTTGTCCAAATGAATTTGTTTAAATTGTTCCTCTATAAATGTTGACCTTCCCCCTTCAAAAAGTCAACTCAATTACACAAGCACTTCATCCCCACTTCACTCTTTGTCAATGCTTTTTCTACTAGAAACTGTTGTATTTACTACTGCTAAAACCCACACTCAAAAGAGACACCACCCAGAGCAAATTAAGCAAGCCTCCTCAAGTGCACACTTTAGATATTGAGCAGAGCATCGATAATTACTTTGCACAGTAAATTATTTGCAATAATATCCTGTTTGAGGAGCGGTCATGCGTCTCACTTTAAACACTTGTGCAGCTGGATTAGTTTGACAGCCCAGTTGGTGTCCTGGCCCCCCACACTAGGCACTAGAGAGAGCCTGATGGCAGAGCCTCATGCAGGTGTGAGCACTAAAGTGTCTCTGTCTGTGTCTGTCTGTCTGTCTGACAGGTCGGTCTGCCCCCCTGTGAGGGTCAAGGAGCACACACTCACACATTGAGTCTCTGGTCTCCCCCTCGGCCACTAGCCCCCCCCTGCCTCCCAGTCCAAGAAACACAACGCCAGCGCTGGATGGTGTAACACCTCTTCATTTCGCCAGGACGGGTACACACAAACTCTCTTTGTCTAACACGGACACACACACACACACTTTCTCTACCACATACACACACACACACACACACTTGCTGACAGTCCAGTGCGATCCTTTTCCCATGTGGTCCAAGCTACTCTGTCTGAGAAGAATTCCGCAGAGCAGAAGTACAAAGCTAGACGGGTGGACAGCAGAACATATAGAAGCAGAAAACAGGCTGAAGCACAGACACAAGCACTCCTGCTCCACTTCAGCACTACTGCTCTATCGTTCTGGCAGCAGCCTGACAACGCTAAAGACTATAAGAGACAAGAAAAGACACTTGTTGTTCTCTCCCTCTTTCCACTGAGGTGCCTTCTGTCACTGCAGTTAAGCAAACTTTACAGCCAGTCAAGCCATCAACCAACAGGCTATTTGCTGAGCAACAGTGGAGCTTTGTGGCTGGCCGCACAGTTGACATTAAGTTATGAGCCCTTTGTGAGTGCAGGGGAAGGAAAACAGAGATCGGAATTTGGCAGGAACATAATAATACAGAATACTCCTGTCAGTGGAACCTACATTTTTCAAGGAAACAATCAAGCATTGTTGGTGGAAAGAAAAGCAACTGTGACAGTTGAAATAAAGTGGGGGTTCACTTTCAGGAAACGTCAACACTGTGCTATTTAGGTCTGAGGTCCTTTCTTGTCATTTAGAAAGATAACGTCTTCTATGCACTTGTTTACAGCAAAGAGTAAAGATTCATCAAATGAAGTATAACATCTCTCAAAGCCCACTGTGCAGAGCTGTGGCGCGGGCTGCCAGGCTTCACACGTTTCTGAAACCTCCACAGTGAGTATATAGGGGACCAAGGAGGGAGGAGAGATGAGAAGGGTGAAGAGAAAGAAAGGGGGCCCTGAAAAAACAGAGCGCAGTGCCAAAAGAGCAGGAACAACGGCTAATTATGAAGGAGTCGTTTTGCAGGGGAACAGGAAAAGAGACGGATACTGGAGACACTGAACGGATTATGAAAGAACGAGGGGGGATATTCTACTGCATGGCAGGAGAACTGTGTGCTAAGTCTATGGCCTGCTCCTTATGAGGTCATCACTGACCGACATTGCCAAGAAAAGTTTGGTTGGTACAACTGCTGTTTGGACATCTGGAATGTTGTAATACAGTGGCCCGCTGTCTCTATGACTGTCCTAAATCCTTTCTTTTCCAGAAATAGGAAGCTTTGCCCATGCTGGTCGACCTAATTGGAAAATGTGCATCATCTAATGAAAAGAATAGCAGTTTTGTTCCCTTTCATTTCATAAATAGATTTCTTTAAGAGGGTGTGTGTGTGGGTGGGAGGTTACCTTCAACATTGCTTTGATTAAGAGTCTCTTTTCTTGGAATTGGGTGGACAACAGCTTATTACAGTTAGTCCCGCCCCTAATTCTTTATCAATGATTTGTTCATCCATTCACTCATGAACTGAAATAATTAATTGGAAGTGCAAAAATAGCCTTAAAAAAAGCCTTTTTCTCCAACTGGATTTTTTTCTTCCTGCCTTTTATGTTCTTTGAGTGACTGAAGGGGAGGGTAAGGAACTCACGCACCCATGAGGGACATTCTCTCAGAGTGGTAGCATTTCACATGACCCGTCAATGGGAAAATCAAAACAGGGGCAGTTCATTTGCTCTACCCAGATGAGGCCAGGTCAGGCAGACCACACCTCACAGATTTATGATTAAGCCTTATTATGTTGGAAAACTGACATTGATTGCCGATTCAAACCACTGAAACCAATTCATTTGCCCTTGTTGAATAGAAAGCATGGTCAACAGTGTGTAGCGCTGTGACAGGTTGGACGGGAAGCCAGAATAAAAGTGAGGGGCTAAATGAATGCCTGGCGTCCAGCTCTGTTTGGAGATACATGGTTAAAAGTTAGCCTGTTGATTGACAGGCCACAGAAAAAAAAATGGGGCTGCAATGAGAAACAAGATCTGATGAGTCAAACCAAGATACCCTTGCCAGCGATCTGAGTAATTGCCCAAAAATTTGGTTCACAGAAGACATGTACAGCCCCTGTTTCAGCAACGCTAAGACGGTTTCACTCACAGAGCTACACAGAGAAAACCACTATAACTGAATGTGAAACATTGCCTAATAAAATCAGGGAGCTGACAGACATGGTTGAAGAGAAACATTTGCAGTATATCCAGACCGGGAGAACAGGCGCTGTACTGGATTAGTCGCTGACTGATACAAAAAATGCCTCACCAGTGGGCTGTTAACCACGTGTCTCACCACTCATACTACGCTCCAACTCTCGCTGCATTCATCTATTTGTCTAGAGGCAAGGTAAAAAGAAGGGCCACCGTTAAACTATGAATCCCACCACAAATGGTAAACTCCCTTCGGTCTATTACCTGAGAAAAAGACCAGCATTTCTAAGATGGCGGGGAGCAGGTTTTGACTAGGCTTTTGGGAGTGGAGCTGTGTTCCCCTCTGAACAGCACTGTCTCTATCAAAGCTCCGGGCTTCTAGTTTCAGGCAGCCTGAAGGCCGTCGTGTCGACTAACACCTCGGTGGGAAGGGCTTCGCTTCTTCCCTGGCAGGCGCAGACAACGCGTACATCCTGACAGGCTTTCAGAACGAAATCATTAACTAAACCGCTTTCTTAAAACAGCCACAGGTTTGCATGGGGTTTTAGGTCTGTGTCTGGCCTGAGGCCACGTCCCCCCTGGTTCTCAGGCAGCCTCTCAGACAACCTCTCAGGCAGCCTCTGCCCCGGCTCGCCGGCTCTGTTGTGGTTCTGTGATACTACAGTCATTATGCTCAGCGCAGCACGAATCAGACTCAGTCTCAGTCCATTGTGGCTGAGGCTCACTCATTGGGCCGGTAGGAAATAATCTGGTAATCTCAACCTACTCCTCCATTTCAGACAGCCTCGCACCGCACAAAGAGGCCCTTTGTCTGAGCACGTTTATGACCACCCTTTAGATCTCAATCACTGAATCAATCAGAAACATATTAAACAAATCTCTTTTTTTTATAAGGGTTTCGGTCTGAAAGACTGCCTCAACATTTCACACATTTACACTGCTTTATTATCAAACAACAATCCCTACTGTGAATGGCCACATTAATGATGCAAAGTTGCAGTTCCTAACAAGACTTTACTTTTTTGGGGGAAAATCATTAAAATTGCAATCTGGCGTGTCCAGCTGGGCCATGGCAATTAGCAGAGAAATGTAGTAGTCTGCATGTATTATTACTCCACCAAATATATCTTACAAACAAATGTTTAAAAGACTAGCTAGTACTTTAAAAGGAAAACTTGTGGGCAAAATGCTCCGAAAAGTCAACATTCACAAACACTAAGAAAGAGAGAGTGCGTGTGAGAGAGAGGGACAGAAAAAGAGAGAAATCGAGTAAGAATTAAAAAATATCGGAAAAACTATGTTATGCAACAAAAAGAAAACAGAGCAATGGTCTTTAAAAGTACTGTCTGGCTCATTCAGAATTAAGTAAAGAGAGTGTTACATGTTCTTCTTTTAACAGCCATTACAAACTTCAAATACATTTTGACACCACTCACAAAAAATCTATGGTAATGGAAGTTAATGAGCATTTCTTTTTTAATGCCCAAATCGCCTTGAAGTAACACTGCACTAGTTATGGCGGTAATATTGTATATTTTGTAAATTTTACCACAGATACCGGTTTGTGTTGGAACATATACTACATTCAGGGTGAGGAACCATCTAACATCGAACTGAAAACAGTTATATTCTTCTTTAAATAAGCACAGCAAACAGTAAAAAGGCAAATAGCTGGTGAAGGCCAGACAAATATTTGATAAGTGGACAGGGATTGTATAGCTGAGCTGTATGAGTGGATAAGCAAGCGGCAGACCCCCACCTCCCAACACCCTGCACTCTGCTGCCCCCTGCCCTCGCCCCCGACCCAGGCCCCTTATCCTTCTGCCCCCCTCCTCTCCTAGCTAGGCTTAAGGTAGCAGATGTGTCTTTCACAGCCTGTGGAGTGTGCAACCAATCTGCAAACAATAGCTTGGACCTGACAAAGGTCGTCTGTCTGTTGCAACACATTGGTTAGGTGGGAGGTGAAAACGCAGAGTCCATGCCACGCTGCAAACCCCATGCCCTACAGCTGTTTCTCCTCTAACAGGTCAGTCTGTCCACCGAAATATCATTTTAGTTTGCGACGCAAGCAAAAACCAAATTCTAAAATTCTGAAAACAGATCTTTGGTTAGGTTGTCATCTAAATTTGTTATCACATCCTGCTGATGACAGCTTGGCTGTTGAAATATTAGTCGGCTAAGTTTTGGCATCGAAGCCCCTAGTAGCTTTTGTTTATCTTTTCAAAGTCTTCTACCCCAACTGCCAGCACATCACCCAACCAGGAGCGTTTCTTCTGCCTCCAGTCTGAATTCACTGTGCTTTCAAATATTGTTGTTTGAGACTCCGAATAGATTACTGTAGTCATTGTGGAGATCTCCACATGTGCCACCTTAGCAAGGCATCTTGAACATACACAATTGATGTGTTTAGATATGAAAACATTTAGAGCTACAGTATCCTCAAAATGTGTCCATGAATGTTTTAATTATTTTAAAGTTTAATAAATACTGGTATATGTTAGATTATAAGATAGCCAAGACACTGGGTTACTTACAGAATTGCAAAAGTAATACTGAATTGTGTTTGGTTGAAAACACAGCCATATATAAACATTTGTGGAAATCTAATACTTCAATAGCTAAATCTTAGCCACTGTCTTAATCTTATTTCTTTTGGTTTAGTCAGTGACCTTCATTTTTGGTTTAGTTGGAGAGATTCTTTGAACATCTCATTTGTTAATATGTTGAGAAGTCAGTGAAAAAAAGCTGATATTAATTATAAATGATCAACATTTGAAAGTAAAAGTGTATATTTTGTTTGGAATTAACTACATTTTGAAAAATCTGATTAACTGTTTTTCTGATAGTGGATATAGTGTTAAAATCAAGGTATGTCATAAAAGAGACTGGTAAAAATTCTTATTCATCAGGTACAAACTAAGTTTAACCCTAATTTCAATATTTGTAGTGCTGATTGTTTACGAAAACAGAACGTTAATTTGTGTGTTTCTAACACACTAAAAGTCCCAATACATAGAAACATCATCCAATTCATTCCCAGTGTGTACTGTATGTCTTGTATGTCCTGTGTGCGTGTGTGTGTGTCTGTGTTAGTGAGCCACTACAATGATATCTAAGCCTTTAAGCAAGCCAATTACATATTTAACCTCCTTGACCTCATATTAAGTAGACCTCATACAGTGGCCACCGGTCTGTGCGCTAAAGTCATCTTAGAGTCAGCCATGACAGAGAAACAGTTATGAACACTACCATGGTTTCAGCCATGACAGACAAACAGTTATGAACACTACCATGGTCTCAGCCATGACAGAGAAACAGTTATGAACACTACCATGGTCTCAGCCATGACAGAGAAACAGTTATGAACACTACCATGGTCTCAGCCATGACAGAGAAACAGTTATGAACACTACCATGGTCTCAGCCATGACAGAGAAACAGTTATGAACACTACCATGGTATCAGCTATGACAGAGAAACAGATATGAACACTACCATGGTTTCAGCCATGACAAAGAAACAGTTATGAACACTACCATGGTCTCAGCCATGACAGAGAAACAGTTATGAACACTACCATGGTCTCAGCCATGACAGAGAAACAGTTATGAACACTACCATGGTTTCAGCCATGACAGAGAAACAGTTATGAAGACTACCATGGTCTCAGTCATGATAAAGAAACAGATATGAACACTACCATGGTCTCAGCCATGATACCTCTCTCTTTGTCTGTGCTGTGGAACAAGACAAACTTGAGTGGCATTTCATTGTATTGGTCAACGACTAGAGTAAATTCAATAACCCATTTCTCTTGTTCCATTGAAGTACATGTTGGTTCAATATGGATTTTACAATACTAAAGTAAAAGCAAACATGTTTGTGTCCTTGCTTTTTCGGATCACACACGTATAGTAAAAAAAAGGAAACTGTGTCCATGTCTAAAACTAGATTAAATGTATTAGAAATAATATTACATCCATACATATTTTAATATCTGACACGCAAATCAATTATGACAAAAGTCAGGCGTGTTTGACGTCCCCCGGGTTAAAGGTTAGGGTTAGGGTAAATTGGATTTTGAATGAGATTAATGTCTGGGGCCCCCACAAGAATAAAAATGGTATAAAATGTACTTGTGAGAGAGAGAGAAATGGAGGTCACCATTTCTCACAGGTTTCTCGCGGTAGTAATAATGAGCAAGCCTGCAGACCACAAACAGACAAATTAGGAATTGAATATTTTAGTAAAGCTCATTAATCATGTTCATACTGTGTGATGGCACACTTAAAAACACAGAAACACACTATGGGTACACTATTAAAGTTGACTTAATAAATAATAAACATATATACCTTCTACTCATTTGAATAATAAGTGGGCTGTTCCACCGATAAAATAAAATACGTAACACATGATGAGGAAATGTGTATGTATGGTCTGTAATATTCATGATTCAGGCTGCCATTTTGAAATGATGAATGAATTGGATTGAGCAACATTAGAGCATATTGTCTGTGATGGGTTTTATTGAGTCCTATGGGGTCACTCAGCTTGACAGTGAACAGAGCGGTGAGAATATGTAAGGGTAAATATTTAACGGGCAGCCATTTAAGCCAGTACAACAGAAGGAGTGTAAGAAGCCAGAATTGTCAGGAGAAATACATGTAGGCTATCCAAGACAGTAATAGTACAGACATGTGCACATGCAGAATGTTTGTGAATATACATACATTAACATGTGTGCGCACTTGGGTTTGTGTATGTGGGTTTGTGTTTACATTTGCTGTGTGGGATAGAATTCCCTAGATCCTATAATGTAGCATGTTAGTGTTCTCATTAGCGTGAGCATTAAGTCAGCCAGTCAGTTAGTTAAATTGTTAATCAGTCAGTCAACCAGTTAAATGGTCAGATAACCAGTCAGCCAGTCAACCATTTGGTCAACCAGTCAGCCAATCATCCAACCTGGGAATTACAAACAACAAGAACCAAATACTGAACCAGAACGAATTTGCCTTCAGCCTAATGTTAAAAAACAAATGAACGTCTAAGGAGAAAGTTAATCTTGTATAATGCCTTAAGTAGAGACATGCGAGGCAGGCCTATCACTTAACTATGCTCAGCAGGCAGAGTCTCTCTCTACATGCTTGTGTCTCTTTCTGTCTCTTTGTTTGACTGCCTGCGTCATGCGCGTTGCAAAAAGAAACACGTTACAGAATTTGTACGTCTAACAATGCCGTCAGAAAGTTACATTGCATAACAGTGGGAATAGATGGAAATACGTGCTGTGGGTTAGGGCCATCTGTACCAGAGTCAATAACCTCTCAAAGCAACGTTTTCAGTGAAGGCATCTCTAAAAGCTTTCCACTTCCCATTTCCACTGTGGCAGCCAGTCAGGCCCTGAGCAGTGGCTGCCTCTCCGCTCCACTGGGGGATTGCCTCACAGAAGGGCAGGGCGTGAGACCATGGGAGTCACATACAGTAAGACCATAGGCCTGCAACGCCCAGGGAAAATACCTCATGTTGAATGATTCATAAACACCCTGGCTGTGTGTGTGTCTGTGTGTTGGCATGGTTGGCCAGTAAAGAGAGCTCCCCACGCGGTGGAAGAATGGGAGCCCTGGCTGCGCTTGGCTCTGCTGTGCTCGCTGCCCCAACAGTGAAGTGAAGCAGCTTAGCTGTGGAGTCCAACAGCTGCATCCTTTATGGCATCAGCCTGGTGCACATGCATGCATTCACACGTATACACACCAGCACGCAAACAGAAACAAGGGAGATCATATTGTGCCTGTGTGGTTTTTAATGGAGTTTCCCCCTTAGTAACAGCTATTATCCCTGACTAATGGCGTACACTGGCCCTCTCTCATTACTGGAGTGGCTCTTTACCAGAGACCCTTGTTTCATATAGTTGGAGTTAATGCATTATGAACAGCCCACCAAGAGTAAGCTGCAGTCTGAATATTCAATAACTTCAGTAATTATATGCGCAATTCATCAGATGGGATCTGATTGCAGGGGAAGAGGGGAAAAGAGAGGAGCAGAGAGGTCTGATTCCTGGAGGACAGAAGTCTAATGACAAAACTAACATGATAATTGAAATCTAAATTGAAAGGCTTGGCTCACAGGGAGAGTGGGTCATGCATAGAGTGTAGAGCTACTTGCGGCTGAAGAGTGAGGGAAAGAAAGAAAGAGAGAAACAGAGAGAGGGAGTGAAATGGGAGCGAGAGAAACAGAGAGGGGAAAAAGGGAAAGAGGCCATATTAACAGAGAGTGTAAAACTGTTCAGTGTTCACTATCTCTCCTTTTAGGCATGTAAAGTAGCAGTGCTGTAGTGTCTGAGGACAGGGGCAGTGTACTTGCAATACTTTCTCTGGAGGCCGTCGCAATAATCCCTCCCTATTCAAAGTTGTAAGCCGTTGCTGCCTGAATGCCCCAGTTAGTCTGACTGTTGTTTCCTGTTTTTGAGAAGTAAATGTGAGGCTACTAACTGGTCAATTCTGCTTGAATAACATGCCCATTGTTTGGTATGAGGACACATCGTCCATTGTAAGGGATGCAAAGGACCTCATTTCACCTCCAAAGTCCATCATTACTTCACCTATTCATAGTCTATATGAGGCACTAAGCTCCAAAATAAAGCAGCTATAGACAAATGCAAAAGTTCCATGCATGTTTTGTTGAAAAACAATATCTATAATTCCAGGACGGAGAAAGGGGCAGCCTGGGTCACCTGCTGAAAGACAGACACCTGTTTCTGAGGGTTTGTAAGAGGCACTGACACTGACCGAGTACACCACAACGCCTGCTGCCCGCATAAGGATGATCATATCTACTATCTTAGTTCATATACATGCCATCAGGACTGAGTGTAATGAGCACTGATTGGGTTATTGTAAAAAAAAAAACAGTTGTCCTTACAGGACTTGGTGGACAATATGGCATCGTGTGGTGAGAAAACACAAAAGGGAGACATGAACCCATCTACCCCCCCCCCCCCCGTCCTCTGTCCCTCCTCCTATCCTGTCCTCTCTTATTCCCTGCTTTGCTGTCTTTCCAGTCTCTGGATTCATATTCCGTCCTCAATAACAGTTAATTAGTAATGCCAAATTCATTAACCCGTACTGCTGCAGAGCTGGCCTGGGTCATAAATTAGCTTAATGTGAGCAGACGTATTGCAGCTGTAATAAGGGACATAAAACGTAAAGAGAAACACATACGCCTGTAGATCATAGATCATAACTCTGCAGTGGTTTAGGTGGATACCAGGTCCGAACACATCAGCTCTTGGTTCTTACTTTCCTCTCCTATAGAACCATCACAAAAGAAAACTGATATGCTCTTATAGTACAGTATGAGTGTTTGACTACAAATATGTGAAAGACTAATGTGTTAAGATATGTTTACCATTAGGTAGTATGCATGCTGTAGATACACTAACTCTGAGGGTGTGTTTATGTAAAGGGCTAGTCCAAGAGGGAACGTTATCAGAGCAGTATGTAGACAAGACGTGCCAGAAACCAATACAGAAGTTGTGCATTTCTGACTCCTGTTGCAAGGGGAACCAGGAACAGGGATGGGAAAAGTCTGGAGGCACTCCAAACTGGGTCTGACAGCTCCTTCTAATTGGTGAAGTTATTTTTCCTGCAAGTCTCTGGCATAAATCTAGTTAGGGTTTATTTTGAGTCAGTTAGGGAACAAGTAGGTTTTGGCCATACAGGATGTTTCCTTTCTCTTATTCACTAAAGCGTCTTACATCCCTAACCCAGACCATTCCTATCTTTTCTCTCATAATATGTCTAGTTAGTGTGACTGAAATGGGTGAACTGCAGGTTCCACACATGGAAGCTGCACAAAACAAACTGCTATTGTGAAAAGGGATGCTGACCTTGTCTGTCCTTGGATTACACAGTGACCTTTTTGCTCCCCTATCCCCCAGTGGTCTCGCCTAACAACTTGCACCAAAGAGCCTATTAGGCCTGGATTCCACTTTGTTGTTAAAACGGGTCTTGTCCTTTCAAAACCCTCTTTTTCTCGCTTTCTATTTTTTCAAGCTAAGGTGGTGCAGGAACACAAGTCCATTGTTCCAGCGCAGATGGAAGTTGGAGTTACTACGGCAACAGCTCTAATCCGTCTTTTTACCACCTTTCTTCATCTTATCGGTCTATCAAGTGCTACCTTTTAAGTCAGAGACCAGTGCCCCGCAAGCACCGCTCCCTCGCCTTAATTAGCTATGATTCTATTCGTACAGGGACGACATGATAGGCTAATCGAAATCTGCTAAATAATGATGTAGCGTGAGCGACTATTCCTTCTCCTGAGGCTTGTTCTAAGAATAACAATAATGAGGCCATTATCAGGGATCAGACAGAAAAAATGCAGCCCTGCCTCTAAACAGAGAGCATCGTTGTTGTTCGGGTGTTGTGGACACAATCAACAACCCATTGTTATGGACTTGACAACGAAGGGAACAGAGAATGGGTGCAATAATAATTGGTCTGCGCTGCCATGAAGGCCCTGAATGGAACTGTCCACATAAGAAGGCCCTTGATAGACTGCTGATTTGTTAAAATGGGGTGTGGATGCGGATAACTGGCTGGCTTTTTAGAAAAATTTCCTTTCTCTTGTGTGTCTGTCTCATCGCTCAAATAGCCACCAAGCTGCATTCGAGAGGAGTCATTCAGATGCTGAAAGGCTTGGAGTCACACCCACCAATCTTACGGGGCATAGCAATTTCGTAGAGAAGCAGCTAGCTAATGTTACAGTAGCTGCTTAAAGTGGCTCAACTCTGCTTCTTTAACTAAACTCTCCTTCGTCAGCCTCACAAGGCAAAGAAAAAACACCATTAAAGTAATAGAAAGTTAGACAATATAACCCACTTCGCATAGAATTATAATAATCCGGAGTAGCAAAGATTTGGGGGGAAATGTAAAAAGACAGGGGATCTGCTACACAGTTAAACAAGTTTGTAACATTGCCAAAAATATATAAAAAAATATATATCGATGGAGAAACATATGAACTCAGTGAACTGTCATCCATGTCAAATGAGCTTGAGTGTATATAAATATTTTGCATTAATATGGAGGTTTACGCATCAATGCAGTCTTTATAACTAAATAAATTACGGCGTGCAGAAGATATAGCATTTATTTCCCTCAATCTCCTTTGGCCTTTGAAATAAAATGTCTGCCCATTTGAGCTTTAAGAGATAAATGTACATATATGCATTTCTGGAGCCCTTATTAGTTGATAGGAGGATCTAGATCTTACACAGAACAGGCAGAATGGTTTTTTTGTAAATAACATGCTCAGTGGCGTTGACCAAAAACCATGTTGCACCTTTTAAATGCGCTCCACTGTCAGGCAAGGGAGATCAGTGGAGAGCAGGAGGGGAGAATGAATGCAAAGTGGGCTCGTTTGTCTAGTCAACCTTCAGTGGGTTGCATTTATCTTCATCTTGTTAGACTAAATTAATTAACAATCTCAGTGTTACACACTTTCTCCTTTCATTACATCAAATAATGGCAGAGATGTAAGAGGATGTCCTCTCTGCTGGCATTAGCCAGGGACTACTGGAGATGCCGCTATCCATCTTTCTATCTGTCTCTCTATTTCTGACACACACAAACACAAGCATGCACGCACACACACACACACGCACACTGTTAGGATTTTGTTGCAGACACACTGGATGCAAGATTTAAACAAACTGTCATTATTTTCAAAGACAGTACGAAAGCTCCACGCTGCATTAATAATAAAAAGTTAACCTGTTTAAAGTGCTTCCTTCACCTCTGATGTATTTTTGAAAATAACTATCACTCTGCCTCTGTCAGTGCACATTAATAACAAGCATCATGTTCAAAACTGAAAAGCTTGATTGGTACTTTTACAGCTATTAGTCAAATTGAGATAAAACGTGAGGACTCATTGGTGTAAAATAAAGACTAGTCTGTCCAGCCATATGTTAGTGATTGATACATCAAATGTGATGTTTCATCCTAAATACCTGCTGTTCAGTAAGAGCAGAAGCGGAACCTCTGGGCCACAATGCTGGGGTACAAACTGTACCGTGTAAAAGACAACATGTTCCGACAAAGTACTACAAAACGGGAATGTATAAATTGAGGCACAAGGCCGAGTTGTTGACATACTTTCACATAATTACACTGACAGAGCCCCCTTTTACCCAATTCAGTTGCTTAAGAAAAGATGTTGTAGTTCTACATGCAGCTACATTGAAAAACAGTCCGTCTCCCATAACACCACCCACCCCCAGGACACAAACAGCAGTGGCCAAGCAAAAGGGCAAACCCTGAGGCAAAGCCTGTCTTTAATCTTGGCCTGATTGTTGAGGCCTCTACACTTCAATCACCATGTGTGCGTGATATCGTTCTACTGGCACCTCTCATTTAATTAAAACAGACAATGACAGAAGGATGTGGATTAGGAACTGTAATGATGCATTTACTTAGATTAATCGCAGTGATTTACCAGAGTAATGATTTTCACAGAGAACAAAAGAAAAAATTGACGAAACGCCTCATGCAGCTGTCAAATGTCGGCTTTTTTCCTCCTTTCTCTCTAAGTATTTTGTTGATGTGGGTCTTAAAGCTTAAGAGTGTGTTTCCTACCCGGATCCTCCTCCAACCATTGTTGAGCCAGTTATCTCCACAAACGGTGCTGCTTCAACAGGTGGAATCAAACACAGTCCTCTACTACGTAGTATTAGGGCACCAGCGGTATTGAACAGAGGCAACTTGGCCTCAATAATCCAACACATGCCTGAGTATGATCCCCCAGCCTCAGGCCGACCCAGGAGTTACACCACTCAGTTTTAGAAGATAGTTCTGTTTGCGTGGTGTGTTTATTCTAGATAGGGCAACACAGATAACATTTCATCTCTCAAATCTCTCCTCATTCTTGTGTGCTGGGCAGTGGCCTAATACATTTCCATTGCTGTCTTTGTTGAGAATAAGGACACTCAGTAGTCAACTTAAGAACTAAACCCTAATAGGGCCTTTTAACATAAGATCTAAAGCTGTGTTAGATCCATGGCATTATGATGTCCTTTATTTGTCTGGGTTCCAACAGTTCTGAGAGAGAAAAAACGGTCGTTAATTTAATCAAATAAATGACCTTTTGAAAAAAATCAAAGAGGATTCATTAGCTTTAGTAAAGTATGGCTGACAGCAGCTTTGAAAGGCAGATGCTGCTGCCACTGCTGTATCTTCTAATGAGACACAGTTAATTAGGCTGCAACATTCAAGCCTGGAGAAGGTGGCTCACAAGGAGAGGAAACAGGAGCCAATGGTGAATATAGTCACTCATTGACTTCCTCTGTGTAATGACAGCACAAATTCTTAATAATAATCACAGGAAGGATTTAGAAGGGGGGAAAAACAGCTTCAAGGTTTTTCTTTGTGACTTTTGTGGTCAAAATACAAACACGCACAACAGGAAACGGTACATCACAAATTGAGCCCCACCCCCACCTGCCCAGGCTGCGACTGTAGAAAAAGGGAGCAAACAAAAGCATGCAGTTACAAACACGGAAAGCCTGGCCTGAGTACAGTACGCAGGGTGAGATGTGGGGGAAGGGAAGAGGGGTATCACTACGCATTTTGTGTGTTAGGTTATTGGCAAGCGCTTTCAGTTTGACTATGGGGTGTGGTTGGTATCAGTATAAGCAGTGGCTACGAAAGGAGCACTATGAAGTGAAAAAGGTGGAAGTGTCCATTTGACACTCACAACATACCCCCCCCCCCCAAAAAAAAAAAGAAAAAATCCCTAGCGCCCACCACGGAGCGGCAGGATCTATGCACTCGTGTTGGGAGTAGGAGTTGTGAAGGATGAGTTTAGCCCATGACCCCCTGACCAACAACCTTACAACAACAACTGAAAAAAGAAACTAACCTCAGTAAATAGCTGCTACGAAGAAAGCCCTCCATGTCAGCGTGTGGGGTTCTGCGGCAGGAAAAATACACAGAGAACCATTTTAACTACAAAAAATTCAACAGATAAAGAACACACAGAACAATTAAAGCATTTTTGAGGATATGATGCCCAGCTTCTGTCCTTTGCGTTGACATTCATTGTAGCCTTTCCTCAGAGAGAGGAGTGGATTTGCATACAGTACGGTCCCGATGATATGTTTGCATCAAAAGACAACGTCCTACTGATCCTATTGCAGCCCCTCCTGCCGGGCTCTCGCCAGTGACATACATTTCTGTAACTGCTGATGGCAGACCAGCGTCTGGCTGGGCTCAAAGTGGTAGGAGAGGTAAGAAGAGCAGCCTGAGGTGGTCCAGCTGGGGCCCATGTGTGGCAAGGGCTCTGTGGCCTCTAGGAGCCCCACCACAGGAGCCCGACGCTGGGACACGCACCACCAAGGAGGCGGGAGGATGTGGTTCATGATGTCACCACATGCAGAGGTCGTTCAAAAGCGTTGCCCACAACACTATGGAAGCAGATGACTAGATCTCTGTTACTGGTCTTTATACTTGTATCCCGTATTGTAATTCTGGATTGCCTTTCACACATTTTTAAATGCCTCCATCAGCAAATTACTACTGAAAGCCAATTTGGAGTGCAGAGGTTTATTGGAGAGGTCGGAATATAAGTAATGTATGTCAATATCAAAACATTGTCTGAAGTTGGAGTAATACCAGGAAATACTATTTTCAAAGTGACTGAAAAGCAGCCAGAAGATACTTTCTCAGTCAGCATGAATAGGTTATCACACAAAAACACACTGTGTAGATATTCAGTTGGCTCTGTCTTACACATTAAATCTGTATAACACATCCTCATCTATATAACACATCCTCATCTCACCCACATCTGATCGCCCAGGGCTAAAAATGCAGTGTGTTTTTCTAAACCTATGTTAAGAAATCCAATACTCAATGGCAGCAATAACATAATAAAAATAAAACGTTGGAACAAATCAGCGTTTTCCCCTGCTGTAACAGTTGTATCCCTTGCAGACCTCAACAGAAATACACACTCAGAGCAAAAGACAACGTTTTTGGGGGCATGGCTAGAATTTGATGCTTTTTCTCTCCTCCAGGGCTGTGGCTGTGCAGACAAAGCCTCTGAGAGAATGGAAAGACTGACTGGACCAAGGACACTGTGCCTTTCAGACTGGCCTGGCCAGCACTTAGCAGCGCGGTGGACTCGCGAGGCCCAGTGGGCTCAGCAGACACTTTTCTCACAATCAGGTGTCTATGGAGAGGGTTAGGCCAGGGGCGCCGCTCTGCTCTCTGCTCCACTCAGCCCTGCTTGGCTCTGAGCACATAATACGAAACGCCACGCCAGTGACAACGTGAGAAAACAACAGTCAAACGGTGCAGAACCAATCATGCGTGTCTCCTCACCATTCTGAGAAGAGTGTTAAAAACACACTTCTCTCTGCACCTCCGCTCTCCGCTCTTTCTCAGTCTCCATCACATCTTTAGTGAGGGACTTGACCCCAACACAGTGAAAAACACTACACAACTGCACCCTAGACTGCCATTTAGATTCCATTATGGCAGGTTAGCAAGACAACAAGGCTATGGAAACCCTTAGCAAACTTTAAATGAACTTGATAAAAACCAACTGAGTGAATGGACAGTGAGCCATGTCGGCTGGGATCTTTTGTCTTGAGACTGAATATATGTGTCATGGTTTAGTAGCTCCATAACATACAACTGGGTTTGCTTACTGGCTAGCAGAGCACCACACTGCAACCATGATAGGAATAAATGCTTGTTTGCTAAAGTTAGATCTAAGCTAAATCACTGTCAGCAAGATCAGGTGATGATTGGTGTATTCAATGTGACAGGCTGTTCAATACAAATACAGTCGAGACAGCGAATGCAGGCTAGGTCTCTTGGTTCGGCACATTAAAGAGACAGAAAACGGTGCAGCCTTAGCGACGGTCTTCGGTTGACCTAACTCTCTGCTGGTCTGCTTTTCTCTGCATTTTTCTCGCTGCTTTGCAAGAAGTTGTTACTTTTTCATAACTATCTATGGCTTCCTTTCCCCCTTCTCTCATATCTATCTGTCTGTTTCATCGACAGTGTGCACTGCCTAAAGCCCCATGTGGTTATGGAGTCACCTGAGTTAAGTTTGGGGATGAAAATCAAGAAAAAGTGACATTGTTTTTGTTATTCAAAAGATCTATATGAAAAATAACCAAGCCTCATTTCAAGGGCAGTGTTTTAGTAAACAAGAAGTAGGGAGGACATAGTGTTAAAAGACAGCTAGTGCTGGGCTCACGGCAGCCCTTTCGAAGAACAGACCTCTGCCAAAACCTGCCTCTGCCCAACCAACTCTCCCACCATCTGCAACAAATGTGCTCCATTAAAGCAGTACCATATGGACAACAAGCTAGCTATTAACACGGCTTCAGCACGTCCCTCTAACCTAGGACAGATTTTAAACTTCCAGTCAAATTGACTGCTGAATTAATGCACCACCACAGCCAGGCGGGTCTTGGCATGGACTGCTGCTCCCAGACTTCAGTCATTAAAGGCCTAAGCCAACACAGTGCTGAGCCGAGCCGGGAGAAGCACACAGAGGCCACATACAGCCTGACTTTAGTCCGCCGAATTTGACCATATTCCTTTACCACAAGGGCCCAGTGGTGAAGAGCCTTGGGCAAGTAAACGAGCCGACGAGCCAAAAAGACACAAATATCTGTTGCTGTGCCTTTGAACAAAGCATTTAACACAGATTTTGTACACAAGTTACTCCAGCACTCACTAGCAACAGGTACAGGGTGGTCTGTGTCTCTTCCACTGTGATGTAGCAGAGGACACTGCTCCTAGCTGGTGGTGACGTAGAGCCAAGATGGCAGTGATTAACCCTGGAGGGTGTGGGAATGCTAATCCCTGTAGGCCAGGCGGCCATGTTGACGCCTCTCCTCCTCTCTGAGTCATGGGTTGACCCACCCACCACTCACAAAGCTCTCCTCTCTTCTCCTAGAGCATGACGCCAAGGCTGCCTGCAAGCCTTCTGTTTTCCCAGTCACAGACAAGTATACTCATACATACACACACACACACCAAATAAATTACATCTCTGTGGTTTTAACCCAGCGCTAGAGGTTCAGTAAATTCTGTTTATTTTTTTCACTGCTGTCACAGGTCCTTAGATGCTGTTCATAATTACTGTGGAAAACACAGTTTCCCTCTCACTCCAACATTCTGTATGTCAACATGCAACATGGATTACATAATCTGATTACAAAAGTAAAATAACCGTAATCAATCTGGATTACTTCAACAGACCAAAAAAATAATTGGGATTACTGTAAATTCTTAAAAACAGCTGATTTTGCCAAAAGGGTCTAGCTGCCGACAGGTACTGTCAGCCGGGGTACTGTGGGCTAGTGGGCGGGACTGGGGCACTGTGGGCTGGTAGGCAGGGCTTGGGCACTGTGGACTCAATCGAGTTAACGTGTACACAAATGCATTGCGGTATTAGTTAGCTAGCTTCTCATTACAGTATTAGCTTTGAGAACATGTAATAACAAAATAATACAGATGAAAGAATAAAGTAAGTAAAAATACGGATATTATGTTAGGTAAATAATTATAATCAAGCAAATCATGTTATGTAATTAATTACGTTTTTGTTTGTCCATAAGCCTTAATGCACTGAATGCACTGTACTCGTTTCTTTTAACAAGCACAGGTCATATAGCATTTGGTCCTGTTCATATTTCACAGATGCATCGGTCAGTTTTAGTAGCAGATGCCCTGCTTCAGTTAACAAGATGTCCATCGAGTTGTTAGTTGTATCACGTGTTGTTAGTTGTATCCAGTGACAAATTGCAAACCCACTACATTAAGGCAGATGTGTAAATCATTTATCCTGTATTTAATAGAAAATGTTACAAAGACAACATATCCAATTTTGAAACAGAGAAATGTTATTGTTTGTGAAAGAATAAACGCCTGTTTTGAATTCGATGCCAGCAACACGTGGCCAACATGTTGGGACAGGGGCATACGTACCACTGTGCTGCATCTCCTCTTCTTTTAACAACACTCTTTAAGCGTTTGGGAAATGAGGAGAACAAATGTTCAGGAAAATGAAAATTTTTAGTAAACATTGAATGAAAGTATAAAATGGGTAAATGTTCTATTAAAAGTACATTCATACATCACAAGACAAGATCAAGCTGTAAAGTGAATTGTCTATGATGTTTATGTAGAGCAGGATATTGAATATGGGGGATGGAATTGCCCCTTTGGGATATGCCAAATGTCTTTAGTCTCCTGAGAATAAATCCAGGTCTCACAGTGCCCAAACATGCCTCACAGTGCCCAATCAGGCTTCATAGTGCCCAATCATGCCTCATAGTGCCCAATCATGCCACAAAGTGCCCAATCATGCCTCACAAAGCCCAATCATGCCTCACAGCACCCAATCATGTATTTCATTGCCCTATCATGCCTCACATTGCCCAACCAGGTCTCACAGTGTCCAGCCATACCTCACAGTGCCCAACCAGACTCACAGTGCCCAAACAGCCTCACAGTGCCCAACCAGGCCTCACATTGCCCAACCAGGACTCACATTGTCCAGCCATATCTCACAGTGCCCAACCAGCCTCACAGTGCCCAAACAGCCTCACAGTGCCCAACCAGGCCTCACATTGCCCAACCAGGCCTCACATTGTCCAGCCATACCTCACAGCGCCCAACCAGCCTCACAGTGCCAAACCAGCCTCACAGTGCCCAAACAGACTCACAGTGCCCAAACAGACTCACAGTGCCCAACCAGCCTCACAGTGCCCAACTAGGGCCTCACATTCCCCAACCAGGCCTCTCTGTGTCATTATCATTACAGGTTTGCAATCTCCAACATATTAACTGTCTATATACATTGATTTATAAACAAAGCTAGTCTGCTGGATAAAGAGGGAGGAATAAAAACATGAAACAATTCTTTATTGAGCTTTATAAAAACAGCAAATGCACACAGTATGTTATGTTGTCAGAGACCAAAAGTCTGAAGTAACTTTTATATATATATTGTTTGCTAAACAAATTATGGTTATTGTTTATAAAATAAACAACTTGAAAACCATGAAAGCCTTAATTAGATCAGTAGCAAACAACATTTTATTCAACAGCAGTTATCATTCCCATTGAAAAGCTCCACAGAGCCCATGTCCCGCAACCAGCCCACAGTGCCCAAGCCCCGCCCACCAACCCACAATGCCCCTGCTGACAGTGCCCATCTGCAGCCAGACCCTACTTGATTTAGGATCACTTCATCTATTGTCAAAAGGAACACTTTTAAAGGCATCCACTGCTCAAATGTATTGTGGTGGGGGTTCTTTCTTTCTAAGGAAATACAAGGATCTTTATGACTCAATACTGTACTCCACAAGCACACTGTCTTATTGGTCCTCATTGTGTCCTTGTGTCAGGCTTGAACAGAAAAATGTAGGGATGACACATCTCAGAAATATTTCAAAAGGTATTTAGTTGCTGTCTATCCAGTAGCTGAAAATTCAGTGAAGACTTTGTGTGATGAGGTGAATGTCAATGAGACATTTTAATTAGAACATTACGGCCAGTTAAGGTCTGTCTAGTGTCAACGTTTTGTCTACAGTGTGAGTGTGTGTGAACGTGTGTGTGAACGTGTGTGTGAATGGGTACGTCATACCCACTAAATCGAGAAATTCACCTAGATAACTCAAAGATAACGCACACACTCACACAGAGATGTGAAACTGTTAGTTTTGCTTCATCATATAGATTATTCAGAGCTCAGAATAAAGAACATTGCTTATTTCAAGCAACTCTGCTTTCAGCCAGTGATGACATTAATATTCCCTTGTTGTGCAGCAAGTACATTTCTTTTTAACATAAAGTAAGCTCCGGGTGTAATTGCCTTGGCATTCAGAAGATAAGTCAGACAGGAAAAACTGCTGTGTCTTAATTTCAGGCAATTAATGAATAAAGAGGTGAGGGGCTAGGGTGTCTGCGTGCGTGTGTGTTTATGGGGAGCGCCTAAACTTGGACACAGTTACACTGTTCAACCTTTGCTGTTGAAGACACCACAATATGACCATATGTTGAAATTTTTCCACAGTCCATATTGGATGACACTGAGGAAGAGGACATGCTGGCTTCATAATTCATGTTTGGATGTTTTACATGAGACTCCATTTGCACACATGTGGAGGTGATGTGTGAGGTGTTTTGACTTAATCACCCAGTAAGATGTCCCCGCCATAGTTTCTTCACATAGATAGGATCACTATATTACTATGTTAAGGACTGGCTAATGACAGTCTAATTAAATAAGCATTTCAAACCAAGCATCTCAGCAGCCAGAGGAGACGTGTGAAAAGGTGGCCCACTGACAGGCCTGGGAGGATTAGAGGAAACCTGTCCCAACATCCCCGACGTCACCAGTGTTCCCTCACTTCCATGTCCCGTCTCTGATGCTCACACGCACACACATGCACACTCGCACGCCTCAGCTACGCCACAGCTACACCTCGACTAATAGTGATAGTGTCCCACCCACCCCCACTCCCCCACCCCCCACCCACCACCCCCCCACCCCCCTGAGCCAGACCTGCCAGATGAGTAGTGAATTAATTTGTGTGAGGCACTCCAACATTAGGAAGGTGTGTTGAAAGGTGTCTGCTCATGTTTCAAATTAAACGCGCTGCTGGTCAGCATTAGCACCTCAACACCCGCCGGCAGCCGCTTGCCTCTGACACATAGGGGGCTGGGGAGGGAGCCTATCTGCTGTTCACACTGGAATAATTAGAACATGTCAGGAAGAATTAATTTTCTCATTTTTCAAAAGGATACACAGAAATTACCATGTTATTATATGACAGGGTCCCTGGGAGGATTGTATTAAATTTGATTTCTAGCGCAGCCCACACAACAAATTAAAGTCATAAATAAGATGGAAAGAAGCAGGGCACAGAGCATATGTTTATGGCAATGAGTGAAGCCAAGGGACCAGAAACAACTATCTTCATTTTATTTTATTTAAATCAGGCCGACACTGTGTGTCTGAATGACAGCGCCTGCTAATGGGCCCAGATTACAGGCTTCTTGATATTAGCACAGAGATCCAGCCACTTAGTGGGGGAGTTAAGGATGCTAGCTACTTGGTCAGACTACACCAGAGCAAGCCCAGCTGAGCATAGTAAAGCTTCTAATGTGCCCCCAGGATAAACCTCACTGAGGTTACATTAATGTTGAGATCAATTAGGCAGGGTGGTTATTTCAGAAATTGGCAGCTGATTTCTAAAAGATATAGGCTACATGCTATGCTCACTCGCTGCTAACTATTAACTATTATTAACCTTAATTTCCCTAATCTTAAAAGGTAGTTAGCATTATTTTTTACTCACCCAACCATCCAATTTGTTCAGACTCATTAAAGGTACTCTATTTTTACCCATTTAAAATAATTAATAATAACCCTTACATACCATCATTTAACGTTAAAAAAAACAGTCTCTGGCAGTGTCAGGACTGACACTATCCCCAGTGCTATGGTTGCAGGTAAAACATAGAAGGCCGGGACGTTCATAGACGTGTACTTCCTTGAAGGTGTGTGAGGTGAAGGCCAATGACAAGCTTTGTTTGGGTTCATTTTGCCTACACTGAACGCTCCAGAAATGAAAATATACGGAAGCAACATGAGCATAAGACAAACAAGGGTACATTTTAAATTTGATGGCGAGAGCTGAAGTTTGTGTGAACGGTGATGCAGAGTTGGCTACCTTTCTACTTGAGTAGGTTACATCACCACATTTAGTTAGTTGGCTAGATAGTCAAGGAAATCTTTGTGTATTTTACTAGATTGATGATGACGGAGAAACAATTATACTACAAAAATAATTTAATGTTCCCTGTTTATTCTATTTGTATGACCGTAGATACGTTTCAGGAAGGTTTGGTCGAGGTAAATGAGCTAACGTCTTTGGTCGAGATAATGAGCTAACAAGCTAAGTTGTGTCCGAGCAGACTCTCCGTTATTAAATTTCTTGCCGGAAAATTGTGTTACAACCAGGTGTAATCTGCAAAGTTTTAAGAAAAACAAATATGTATTGTGGGCTGTTTGACTTAACCTTATGCATAAGCGAATATTGCTTGGAATAAGAAAATATACTGCCTTTTAGCTAGATTTAGCCTTCTGCAAACTAGTTGAAGTGTGTATATTATTGTTCCAGCTAGCGCTAACTAGCACAATTATGGTTTCGTGTTAAATAGCCATCAACTAGCCTCTGAAACGTAATAGATAGCCCAGATTAAGTTTTGATTGGTTTAGCTGTTTACTTTGTTTAATCTGTGTTCCGTAGTAATGGAAAGGGCCCATCAACTCTAACCCATCCATCCATTGTTCCAGCATCGACAGTTGGAGGCGACACTGTCAGATCCTAATGGATTTATACAGCCGATATACAACTCACTGCCGATAGGTGGCATTAAGTTGCATAGTGCACCTTTAACTAAGTGATAATCACCATATGGTCACCTATAACTAAAACAGAGAGTGATGCACAGCTCAAATGGGTGTAGCAAAAACAACAATTTAGGTGACCCGGTTCAATAGTTCTTTACTGAAGGAGGGGGGAAAACCCACTCATTTACATGTTATTTTGCCTTCCAATGTATAATTGTTATAGTAACAGTGGTGACAACTATCAAAGTGAATGTTTATTGTTTTCCAAACGCTGATGAAGACTACTGTTGAAACATGCCCAATGTTAAATAATAAGATATTACATGGTAACAGAAAATGTGAGTGAAGGTTTTTTCCTTCCTTCAGTAGAAACCTATAACTAAAAACATAGTTTTAGTGATTGTTGTGTTTTTGTGATTTGAAAAATTTATGAAAAGACTTTCATGCCTAATTGGAACTACCAAGAATGCACTATTGTTAATGTCATAAGGAGACCCCACTCAGCTGAGTAACAATAGGTAGTTAATCTGGCTAGCCACCACCCATTAACTGTGCTGTTCTGTGATTTCCTGAAAAGGAGAAGATTATACCTTCAGATCCCCCTGAATTATTTCTTCTCCTTTTCCACACATTTGCCTTCAAACAGCAACACAGTACTGCTGTATTTGATTGACTCTCTCAATGTGCCCCTCTGTCTCCAGTAGCTTACGCTGCTTAAATTATTTTACCGGCAGTCTATAAGTCAAACTCTTTGCTTTCTGTTTTGCTGGTAAAGAATGTGGTTTCTGTTGTGTTTGTATGGTCTAAAGTTCTAAGGCACTGGATAAGGCACTAGGTCAATGTTAGGGACATGGAAATATGATGTTACGTTAAGTATTTCCCAAATCTTCCAAAATGTTTCCAAAGCAAGGGTTCATTTCGGTATTGCAACTGTAAAATAGCAAGCTTGCAAGCAATGCATTGAAAGCAACAGGTTGAGTAAAGCAAGAGCAATATATAGCAGGCAATTTGAATATGCACACAGATTTTGGATAGAAAGTTCAGAGTTTAATTGCTGTTAAATTGGCTGAAAATGTAATTGAAACTGGTTAACCTTGAGGGGATGTAAATTGGTTTATTAGTTTTGTGTTAGACATTGGCAGATATTTCTGTGGGAGTGTACATTGAAAGAAAACAATGCTTGGCTATTTTGCGGGGAATAAAACTCAAGAATAAAACTTTTTTGCGATTCATTCAATGTCACCATTCATTTGAACAGCTGGCAGCATATTTCTGTAACAGTCACTGGCAAAATACATTTGCTGTCCTCCTTCTCAGTGCTCTGAACAAAGGCTGTATGTTTTACTGACACAAATTAAAGAAATTACTTGAAATATTAGTTATTTCAACAGGACAATCTCCCAAATATCAGAGTCAGTCAAAATTCCCATCACTATAAGTCATAGAACAATTATAGAATATGTCCAATCAACATTTTGAAATTTTTTTCAGCATTTAACTTCTTCAGAAATGTCAATCATATAATATAAAAACAGATTGTTGCTTAAAAGTCCATGACTCCTGGAAGAGACACCACCACTCTTGCAGAATTTAAACATTAGGAAAGTTCCAAGCAAATGTCTAAATTTTTCTGTAACTGTATTGACAAAGAAATACCTATTAAATAGTATATGCAATGCAGCAGTACCGTAATCATAAGCTGTAAAATCATAACCATTAAATATTGTGGCTTGTTTCTAGGTTGCTACTTGGCAATGTGGCTTCTCTCTCCTTCAAATTCATTAAAAAGGAAAAGATTTTGTGAATGTTTCACATTGTGAAACATTCTCAAACATGACCACAGACAACAGCGTAATAACGCACATTGAACTTAGGTTAGCTCAAGAGAGATGACCTTAAAGCTTTATACTACCATTTTAGTCTGTCCACTTTGACTTTAACCACAGCTCAGAAAGCATGGCAGGGAAACAGTCCAAATACGTGTCTCTAAATGGGAGGTCATGAATTGAAAGGGTAGTTTTTGATTTCCCCCTGATGATAAGGCCACTTATATTACATTGAGCTGACAATTTGTCATCATCTTATCATCTCAAACAATTTGCTTCACCTCAAGCCTGTATGTACCAAAACTTTCCCAAACAGACAACAATAATGCTAGATGCTAAAAACAGCCCATAGATACCCCGGCATGACCCTCCAGACCGGGTTTAGGAAAGTACAGGAAAGTTAATACAGGAGACCAGTGGAGGGTTGGGGCCCATTCCTTTTTGTGTCTCGCCCCACTTCCAGGCTTTGATTAGGCTTGTTAGTTTACTACATCCCAACCAGGCTAACCAAGCCAGGCCTGGAAAAAATATATATTTTTAAACTCTCCTGAAATGGTCGTCATTAGAGACCAGCACTCCCCTGGGCAACACAAACTTTAAATAATTTGCAAATCAATTAACTGGATACTTTCAACTTAACAAGGATATCACACTCCAGGGTCAGAGCACATTATCAGCCGGAGACGATTCATGGCGTTTTGGAAGAAAAGTTCATGGTTGAAATCATTAATTCATTTACCTGACTTTTAGTTATGCATTACTTTCTACAGCAGGGGAAGAGAAGATTAATAGCATTTTCTCAGGTCCCATTTTCTGCTGTATATAACTAATAGGTGAAAAATCTCTGTCCTACAAGGGCCATACATTGAGAGAAAGGAATGCAGCCAAGTCTATATTAGGTTTAATTCTCCAGAGAATCAAATAAAGCACATCTAGCCATGAAAAATTGACATATATCTAATAAAACTGAGGGGAGGTTACGGCCCCGATAACGACATCATGTTGCTGGGACGTCAGGTCATCTGAGGGATGACCTGAGTGAAAGATGGTTAAGATAATCTGGGATATACATAGGGGTTAGACACATGTCACCAAACCCTACAACTGAGTGGATTAATCAGTGCTATACGTCATTGGTCTGAGTAATTAGAAGCATATCTTCACACCTGTACAAATCCTCTTTACTGATAGAAAATGATATTTGCAAACAATACATAACTCAGTGATTATCTGAAACAACAGAAACTATGGCTGGTGATATTTAAGGAGCATTTTACCCTGCGCCAACCCCGGTTGGTATCATGTTTGAGCCATTTCCAGGACAGCGAGATTAGGTGCAAACATAACTGGACAGAAGGAGTGGGGGGATTGGGCTTTGCACACGAAAAGATACACTCTATAACATCAGAACTAAATGGCAAACAAGACCTGACAAATGAATGTAGCCATGCTTTGTTTCATTTAGCAAAACCTCCATGTTATACCAATTGTGCTACAAGCTGTCTTGTGTGTAGTTGCAGTTGTCCTTGCTTCTTAGACCTATTGGATATCTTTCAGATTTTCCAATCAGTATATATTAATATTAATATGGATTAATATTGATTATATTAATGTTTACATTAATATTGATTAATGTAAAAGGTGTCAGAATTGTTCCGGTTTTTAAAAGACTACAACTTTTGTGGGACAGTAATTTCTGCTCTGGCATAGCCCCTCCTCCAAGGCAAATTTCATCAACCCAGTTGACTGGGTACAGCAAGCTAGCTAACTTTATACAACACTATGGCTTGTCATCATAACTTTTTGGATTATTACATTTTTGGAAGTGGTCTAACATAGTGATTTAGGACCATATATATTTGAACTGGAGTAGGCTACTCTATAATGCAAAGGATTTGAGAGACAGGGGAGCTGGATATTCAAAGTGCATCCGTCCACCCCTTTATCCTGCTGATATTCTGATGAAACATGTTCAAATATGGACTGAAGAATGTATTTAACAAATTTTTTTGAACCGTAAGAATTTTATCAGGACAAAAATGGCAAATAAGTATGTTTATTCTGTTGCTTTATGCCTTGCTTATTGTTAAACAAACAAAAGCTGTCAGTAGCGATGGCCAAATGAGGCTTCATTAACATTATTTTTGCTGCAGGATATTATGCTGGCAGCACTCAGATTTTCTTTATCACAATAAAAGCCATCACTGAACTTTATAAGACAATATAGTTAACAATCTCGTCTGCAAAAAAGAGCAGACAAGAACAGTATTGGAAAGGACATTAAACATAAAATGTAGAGGCTAGATTTTTAACTAAATTGTCTTAAATATTTCAATGATGGCTTTTATTTTGAAAAATAAAATCTGAGTTAGCGCTGCTAGTATAATACCCTGCTGCTAGTATAATACCCTGCTGCTAGAAGAACAGTAATGAAGCCACGTATGGTCATCACTAGCTGTCAGTATTAGTTTCCTACTTAAGCGAGGTTCATAATCTACAATAATTACAGAAAGTGTACTACAACATTGTAGGACTACGTATATTAAACAGCTTAAACAAACACAAATGTAGTTAATTTGCTGTATATTTAGTAGAACAAACTGTGGCGTCCTTTATAGAGCTGAAGTCCAAATTTATTGGAAAGTTGAGAAAGCATGAATTTGCTTCTTAAAATAAAAGTATCAATGGAAAGGATTATTTTTACTGGTAAACACTGCAGGTTTTTTTTGTCTGGCCGAGTCTCTTCCTACGTGATGGATTGCACCCAAACAGATATGGCGCAAGCATTCTTTTTTTCAAATATGACCTTTTCCCTCAACTCGTGTGGACCCTCGTGTGGATGCCTGACACCGTGGACAGATGAATTATAGAAATGTATTTTATATTCCTGTTCGTGTGTCTAAGAGACTAAGTCAGATAGTGACAAAATGTAATATGAGGCCTTGTGGGATAGTTAAGAGTTACTTAACAACAGTCCCTATACAATTTTCTGATTGTATTCTAAAACCTGTTAGTAGAACTGTTATTGAGAACACACACGTTTCTAGGTATCCAAAACAAGTTATTTTTAATGCTAAATGTATGTTAATGTTCATATTTGTTGTCAAGGTACATGTTGGATACATTTCAATAAAGAATATGGTGTTCACCTGTGAGGGTGCATGGGGTGTTTTGCATTCGTGCACTGGGGTACTGTAGCTACTATGCAAAGACGACGGCAAAAGACCACACTTTCTTGCACTTGCTTCTATTTAGTACAGCCAGGTACATGGTCATGCCACATGGGTTTGATAACCATTGCAAATAAAAAATGTTTTGCATATTCTCAAATCACCATTTTGCTACGTTCACTATGAATGCTGGACCTTGTGGAATTTTATGAGCAGACAAATACAAAGTAAGTCGATACATTCACATTCTACTGCAACATTTAATTTTGCTTGTTTCATTGGTAACATTAGTAATTGGTACAAATAGTTGAGATCTGGTGAATTTCCCCTTTATAAATTGAGCTGTCTCTGTTTATCCCCGGGCCACAATCACTGCAGGCAGGGTCAGTCGAACAGGCCCATTTATTAAATAATAGATGAGAAAATAACCTTCCAAAGGTTATTCATTTTCATTAAGTAGTGAAGTGCTGTTGATTTAATTTATCAGAAAACAGCTCCACCAGGTCTACCCCTTGAGGAGCCTCAGTAGTGGGCTTAGCAGAACTCAGAGTGACTGCTGCATGCATGACACTTATTTTATGAATGGTAAACACTGACAAAGAGCATATTTGGCCATCATTCTTCCTCAGGTGTTTCCAAAATGTGTTCACACAAGAGTAATTAAATGTCATCCCGCAAAACAAGCCACACACCACCAAAATTACTCATTGGCTCATTTCGTGATTAATTAAACATGCAGATTAAAGTTGCAAAGGATTTAGATTATTGATTGTCTGAGGTCTGGCTAATTGAAGAGCACATGGGAGTGGTACAGGGCCATGGAAGATCACACACAGACATTCTAAAACAAACAAGACAGGATACACGGAAAATGTTGCCACTAGGGCTCAGTGTGATATATATATATATATACAGAGGGGAGAACAAGTATTTGATACACTGCCGATTTTGCAGGTTTTCCCACTTACAAAGCATGTAGAAGTCTTATTTTTATCATAGGTACTCTTCAACTGTGAGTGATGGAATCTAAAAAAGAAATCCAGAAAATCACATTGTATGATTTTTAAGTAATTCATTTGCATTTTATTGCGTGACATAAGTATTTGATACATCAGAAAAGCAGAACTTAATATTTGGTACAGAAACCTTTGGTTTGCAATTACAGAGATCATACGTTTTCTGTAGTTCTTGACCAGGTTTGCACACACTGCAGCAGGGATTTAGGCCCACTGCTCCATACAGACCTTCTCCAGATCCTTCAGGTTTGGGTTCAGGTCTGGAGACTGGCTAGGCCACTCCAGGACCTTGAGATGCTTCTAACGGAGCCACTCCTTAGTTGCCCTGGCTGTGTGTTTCTGGTCGTTGTCATGCTGGAAGATCCAGCCCCATCTTCAATGCTCTTACTGAGGGAAGGAGGTTGTTGGCCAAGATCTGGCGATACATGGCCCCATCCATCCTCCCCTCAATACGGCCATCCTGTCCCCTTTGCAGAAAAGCATTCCCAAAGAATGAGGTTTCCACCTCCATGCTTCACAGTTAGGATGGTGTTCTTGGGGTTGTACTCCTCCTTCTTCCTCCAAACAAGGCAAATGGAGTTTAGACCAAAAAGCTCTATTTTTGTCTCATCAGACCACATGACCTTCTCCCATTCCTCCTCTGGATCATCCAGATGGTCATTGGCAAACTTCAGACGGGCCTGGACATGCGCTGGCTTGAGCAGGGGGACCTTGCGTGCGCTGCAGGATTTTAATCCATGACGGCGTAGTGTGTTACTAATGGTTTTCTTTCAGACTGTGGTCCCAGCTCTCTTCAGGTCATTGACCAGGTCCTGCCGTGTAGTTCTTGGCTGATCCCCAGACCGAGGGAGACTGACCGTCATCTTGCCCATCCCAGCCTTGTGTAGGTCTACAATTTTATCCCTGATGTCCTTACACAGCTCTCTGGACTTGGCCATTGTGAAGAGGTTGGAGTCTGTTTGATTGAGTGTGTGGACAGGTGTCTTTTATACAGGTAACGAGTTCAAACAGGTGCAGTTAATACAGGTAATTAGTGGAGTACAGGAGGGCTTCTTAAAGGAAAACTAACAGGTCTGAGAGCCGGAATTCTTACTGGTTGGTAGGTGATCAAATACATATGTCATGCAATAAAATGCAAATTAATTATTTAAAAAGCATACAATGTGATTTTCTGGATTTTTGTCTCTCGCAGTTGAAGAGTACCTATGATAAAAATTACAGACCTGTACATGTTTGTAAGTAGGAAAACCTGCAAAATCGCCAGTGTATCAAATACTTGTTCTCCCCACTGTATGCCCTGTAACTTGACAAAGTTATATTTGGTAAAATATGTTTATATTTTGATTATAATTTGTTTGTCTATTAACCAGTACATGTTCAATTACAACCTGGAGCAATTAGGTTTAAATGCCCTGCTCAAGGACAGAAAGATTAAATATTCACTTGGCCAGCAAAGGAATTTGAGACAGAAAGGTTTTGATTAGTGTTCATATTTTTTTACCCACTGGGCTAACTGCTGCTCAAAGTTACTGACAGAACACCCGTACCAAGCGTGTATACATTCAGTATGTTAAAACCTGACAGCCCAGCCAAGGAGCACAGTTGTAATTGCTCTCCCTCCCTTATCGTATGATCATGCCTTATCGCAACATCTCCCAATGGATCTGGGAGGGTCAATCGAGATTTGTTCCCTGTGATACCTAACTCATCTGCTTTTATCACACTGCAACATGTTTGGAGGAAAGTGCAGTCTCTGGCCTACAGGCATGATTGGGTAAGCCCTGTCTGACATCCACCCCACCAACCTGGAATGGTGCTGAGCTTATTTGCACCACCCAATGCAAGATTGTCAAGAATTGAGAGAAAATTGTCAGTACATTGAATTGTCAGTAACCTGCAAAAAGGATTTGAACTCATTAAGTAATTCAGGACTCATTTTTTGTCTGTATTAAAAATATTAGAAAGATGTTGTGATGTGATTGCATTTAAGTAACCAGCCCACCCCATGCCCAATATGAATGCTTTTCACCACTCATATAAGAGGCAAATTAGTTTTGCATGCCAATATTGCCCCTGACAAGCAGAGTTTGCTTTCAATAATTATTTGTATCCTAAAAACACCACTCGAGCCAGAGCACCAGGGCAGGCTAAATAAACTTGCATTAACACATACACTCACCTAAAGGATTATTAGGAACACCATACTAATACTGTGTTTGACCCCCTTTCGCCTTCAGAACTGCCTTCATTCTACGTGGCATTGATTCAACAAGGTGCTGAAAGCATTCTTTAGAAATGTTGGCCCATATTGATAGGATAGCATCTTGCAGTTGATGGAGATTTGTGGGATGCACATCCAGGGCACGAAGCTCCCGTTCCACCACATCCCAAAGATGCTCTATTGGGTTGAGATCTGGTGACTGTGGGGGCCATTTCAGTACAGTGAACTCATTGTCATGTTCAAGAAACCAATTTGAAATGATTCGAGCTTTGTGACATGGTGCATTATCCTGCTGGAAGTAGCCATCACAGGATGGGTACATGGTGGTCATAAAGGGATGGACATGGTCAGAAACAATGCTCAGGTAGGCCGTGGCATTTAAACGATGCCCAATTGGCACTAAGGGGCCTAAAGTGTGCCAAGAAAACATCCCCCACACCATTACACCACCATCACCAGCCTGCACAGTGGTAACAAGGCATGATGGATCCATGTTCTCATTCAGAAATCGAGACTCATCAGACCAGGCAACATTCTTCCAGTCTTCAACTGTCCAATTTTGGTGAGCTCGTGCAAATTGTAGCCTCTTTTCCTATTTGTAGTGGAGATGAGTGGTACCCGGTGGGGTCTTCTGCTGTTGTAGCCCATCCGTCTCAAGGTTGTGCATGTTGTGGCTTCACAAATGCTTTGCTGCATACCTCGGTTGTAACGAGTGGTTATTTCAGTCAAAGTTGCTCTTCTATCAGCTTGAATCAGTCGGCCCATTCTCCTCTGACCTCTAGCATTAACAAGGCATTTTCGCCCACAGGACTGCCGCATACTGGATGTTTTTCCCTTTTCACACCATTCTTTGTAAACCCTAGAAATGGTTGTGCGTGAAAATCCCAGTAACTGAGCAGATTGTGAAATACTCAGACAGGCCCGTCTGGCACCAACAACAACCATGCCATGCTCAAAATTGCTTAAATCACCTTTCTTTCCCATTCTGACATTCAGTTTGGAGTTCAGGAGATTGTCTTGACCAGGACCACACCCCTAAATGTATTGAAGCAACTGCCATGTGATTGGTTGATTAGATAATTGCATCAATGAGAGATTTAACAGGTGTTCCTAATAATCCTTTAGGTGAATGTATTTTATATTTCAGAGGTAGATTGGTAGAGGCATGTTAGATAATACATAGATTAAGCTAGCTTGCTTACATTATAACATAGAGCAAGAATATTAAGCAAGATGATAGGTGTATGTGTGTGCTAGATCAAATATAATTGTCATCTGGAATCCAAAAGCAAAAGTCAGACAAATGTCAACACTAAACAGCTAAGACAACGGTCAAATGTTAACATTGTTTGTATTTTGGCACTTATAAGTGACAATTTCAGTCCAGAATTATGTCAATATGGGGGCAGGACAGACAATTTGTTGTTGTGAAAATGCTAATAAAGCAATAAAAAATATTTATTGAGTAACACCTCTGAGCAAATTTAAACTGAGTTACTAATCACAATTAAATACAGTGTTAGCACTGAATACAGTTTTGTATGCTTTTTTACTAAGAAGTATTAATTGGTCGTAAATTTAAAGCAAAGGAAAAAAATAAGTATTACCTGAGCAGCTGACCAATCTGAACCCTGTTGTTATAATAATCATCATTATGGTTTGACTGACAAGCTTCGCAGACAAAGGTAGTATTCACTGCTAAGGCTTTGTTATTCCACCATTCTGTATGCTCACTGGAGCTGAAGTCTGACCCACACCCAACATAGACTGCCATTGAGAACGGACTTAACAACACTAACATACACTACAAACCAAATAAGAAAACCATGAGCCACTTTAGATGGGTGCATTGATCTGCACTGAAGACAACTGTAATGGAGGAGAAACTGTTGTTATTAGCAAATGGCTATGAACTTTGATATGGGATAGACTGTTACCAGTGCCATAGTTGATTATGAAGCACCAACAAGGGCTCTTCAGCATTAATATAATTCTGCCCTCAGTCTGGAAAACCATCTCCAACTGACATTTGAAAAAAGATTAATATCAACTAAACTTTCGCTTTATTTGCTCAACCTTACCTAAAGAAACATTTTCTCAATCTTTATTACTACAGGAGCAGTAGCAGTAGAGAGAACTTGCATTAAAGGCATATTATAGCAATATAGATCAACCACATACTGGCTGTTTTCTGAGGCGCTGCCTACGTTTCCTAAAAAGAACTCTCTTTCCTCCTGTGAATCTCTTATTGAGTCATAAACTACCAACAACCACAGACAACATTAGCACAAAGAATAAAATCGAGCAATAGACATGCTACTATGGAAGTGGCCATGGAAAGTGAAGAAAAGCACCAACAAACCTGTATCACAGAGTATTCAGTTTTCTAAAGGCGTAAGATAAACTCAACCTCTGAGGTCTAACAAGGCCTTGATGTTAGCTAGCATGGCAATATTTCACTTACAAAGAATCAATTCTAACCTTGACTTTGTAAAGCAATAATATAAGAGTATACTATGGTGAGCATTGTTTTATAACATATCAATGCTGTGCAGGACTGTAATGTATTTAGATGGAAGACTCCAGGGGTAAAAAAGCTTCTGGAAAAAATAGGGGGGAATAAATTGTACTTACACAAACAGAAAGACTAATTCCCCAGCACCCAGCGATCACTGCTTAGTGGATTTTGAACTCATGAAAGTAACCTGAAATGATAAAAACAGAATATTTTATTAGCTCTATATTTTTCATTTTTCAATTAATACCATTTTCCACACAGTTTAACAATATTTTATTTCAACACATAATATCTTTAAAAGGATGTGGTCAGTACAGTAATTATGTATTTGTAATCAATTTGAAAAGGAGCAGTAAGTGCAATAACTTATTTTAAAGGGCAATATGCAGAATATTTGCATTATAATCTGAGAAAATGTTCATGCTATAACTGCTGCAGAAGTGGAATGATGGTGTTTCACAACAATTATTTACCATTAATTATTTGGGTTCATACAAAAGCATGTCCTAAAATCCAGAATCTCTACTGGTCAACAGAAGCAGCATTGGCTTTTGTTGTCTAATGGAAAAGCTGCAGGCTCCCTCTCCATCAGCAATGTCCTTAAAAGACATGATCTACACCTCTTCAAATCCCGTCAACAAACAATGACAGACTAGGGTAAGAGAAATACTTCTGTCATTTCTAGGGGGCTAAAATTCTACGCAGTTCATTGATTTTCTGTTCAAATGAGAAAAAACAAGTAGTCCAGATAAATGACAAAAAACAAGTAGTCCGGGTAAACATTATGCTATCTAAATCACTATGAAATAGCTTTATAATATGAAAATATATATTTATCATAGCCAGTTATTACAATTCATCTTGCTCTTGATAGAAAATACATCCTACATACAGCCCCCTTAAGATGACAAAGAGAAAGGGAGTAATAGAAGATGGTTACTGCTTCGGCCTAGTCAGAACGTCTACTGAGATGAAACAGTTTTAGTAGTGAGAGTTTCATTCCTCTAAGCTCTTCCTTTCAGGACAAGGTCACTTTAAATGCACTACTCTGATACGTAATTGTCCTGGAGCCCATTAGATGGCACTAACAAATAGTTATATGTGAAGTTTAATTTTTACATTTGTTGTTTGAGTGAGGCAATCTAATGATTTAATGTATTTCGCAGCATGCTCTGCTAGGTACGGCATGTCTCTCCCTGAGCCCAGTCACCAGAGTTCCAACCTGTTACGGGGGAAAACACAAACAAACAGAAGCCTCTGCAATATGGACACACCAGTTTTTGCCATTATCTAACCTGGAGTTCAGCATCAATATTTCCACCTCCATGCAGTGGAGAAAGAGAACATGAAAACAGGAGCCACAACAAAATGCAAAGTGAAGTGGATTGATCATGGTGCACAGCCACAGCGCAGTCCTGAAATGGCACAAAGCTCATTGATGTTCATTATCTTGTTTTTCACAACAAGCTACGATCTCATTAACAGCTGATTTATACAATTACCCTGCTTCAGCACCGCTAATTAAACTAGGACAGAGGTTTTTAAGGTCACACTTAATAGATCTGCCAGTAATCATTGCTACTGTACCTTGGTCTCCTATGGCTGGGTGGGGGTATGTAGTGTATGCCCAACACATTTGCCATTGGTGTCAAACTACAGACAACACTATCTTAGTAAGGGAGGACAGGGGGTTAATAGAATAGGCCTGGGAAACAGTAGTTACCAATGGCTCTGAATGCGGCAGCCTTGAGGATGAAGGTGACAATGGAACAGAGAAGGCCCACAGACTGACCCTGACTGAATGGAAAGCTGCTGTCATTTTAATAACACCTCTTCTCTGACAGTCTTCTCCTAACTCTCAAAGGACCCAGCCCTCCTAGCCAACAGTCTGCCAGCGTCCACACACTGTCTCACCTCTCTGCACTGTATCGTACTGCTGCACACTCACACTCAAATATATATGTGTGTCTATATACAAACACACAGATATATAGACACATACAGACTCACATAGGCATACACACAAATATGGACAAACATAGACATACACACAAATATGCACACACAAAGACATACACACAAATATGGACACACATAGACATACACACACATACAGACACACATAGACATACACACAAATATGGACACACAGAGACATACACACACATACATACACACAAAGACATATACACACACATACAGACACACATAGACATACACACAAATATGGACACATAGACATACACACAAATACAGACACACATAGACATACACACACATACAGACATAGACATACACTCACATACGGACACACATAGACATACACACACATACGGACACACATAGACATACACACACATACGGACACACATAGACATACACACACATACAGACACACATAGACATACACTCACATACGGACACACATAGACATACACACATATACGGACACACATAGACATACACACAAATACAGACACACATAGACATACACTCACATACGGACACACATAGACATACACACATATACGGACACACATTGACATACACACAAATACAGACACACATAGACATACACTCACATACGGACACACATAGACATACACACACATACGGACACACATAGACATACACATACAGACACACATAGACATACACATACAGACACAGATTGACATACACACATTCAGACACATTCAAAGTAAGATTTGAATAAATACAGCTTCATTTGTCAATGACACATGCACATAATTACATCATTTCTTTGTGTTGCTTGTAATGTTATTCTTTTTATGTTGCTTATTAAAGTTATTATAGCTATGAAATGCAGATTTCACAACATGTTGTGATCATATATATCCATTATTAAAAAAATTCTACAGTACATATATCATGAATGTGTGGTTTGGGGTGGATAACCAAATTTAAACAATTATTGAAGTGTCAGACTAGAAGCTGAATGATGATCAGCCTCTGAAAGATCCACAGCTTCACCTTCTCCTCATGTACATGTACATACACAAACATATTTACACACATTGACACACACAGGCTCCAGGCTCCCCACAAAGACTAGAATACCCCAATGTAGAAAACACATAAGGGTGGTAATTCTAGAAACGAGTGTTTCTTTCTGAAACATATAATATTTGACTCATTCCTGTTGTGCCTTAATGATTAAGAGCTCTTTTAATTGCAGGGGGTAGAAATGAACAATCCTTTGATTTTATAATGTGATGCTAATTGAGAACAATAAGAAAAGCAACAAGCATCTGGAAAACCCACCATTTTGTATTCAGGGCTTATTTAAACCCATTATGATTATTATTATAGATAATAAGAGAAACCAGAGTGATATTACAAATAATTAAACAAACGCTCAATCCCTCTGGTATGATAACAGTGGCTCAGACAGACTAGCGTGCTGCAGTACAGTAGCTCTTTTCCTGCTGAGAACCCAGCCTTGGGGCTAGTGAGGAAATAACACAGAGACGAGAACCCACCCTCTCCCTAATTAGACGTTCATGGATTCATTAAACAGAATCCCAGTCAACTTCAAATTCTGTTAATTAGTTTCCCCCATCCATTTTATTACTGAATCATTGTGTCCACGCTGACCACGGACTCTTTCAAATGTTTCTTTTTTTACTTGGCTAGCACAGAGCGGGTGGTGACAAGAAACAGCCCTAAAAACAAAAACACATACAATTGCGAGTAATACAGAGTGCATACACAGAATGAACACTGTCTTTCAGTAAAATGAAAACACTGTTACACACACAAGGCAAATAGCTCTCCGCGCCACCAGATACCAGGTAAACTACATAATGAGTTCATATGCCTCAGTCAGTTGTCTGGCCAAATTGCTTTGTGCGCATGTGCTCTACCTTATTGCGCAGCAAGAGTTTCTCATTGATGTCGTTAATCAAAATGGTTATTTACATAGTATTTTAATGTTAGTTACATTGTTTTCACAACAATAGATGTAGTCAAATAGGCTCCTAGTCTAGTGAAGTAAAGTGGCTGATCAGCGAAAAGGATAGCAATTCAAACAAGCCCAGCCGACTGATCACTTCAAAGGTTCTAGGCCAGAGATCCCAGGGAAATGTGTAGTAGGTCCTTTAAAGGAGGCCTGGCCTCTGTCTTTGCAAAGTGACCGTCATGACTGCAATCCTTCCTTTCACATATGAGCGAAAGCAGCACTATGGAAAACCGCAAAGGCATCTAAGAAACACTCTGAAATCCAATGAACGTGTTCCTCTACAGCAGGGGGTGGAGCATGATTTGATTACCCCAGCACATAATGGAGTGTTGTTGCTCTGCCCGACCGTCATATGACAGTGGCAGGGAATCAATGCCAGACCCTCACAACAACTGCACAGTCCCACGAGTCTGCAGACGGATATAACACAACTGTCATGTTTCAGGGTAAATGAAAAGGCAGCGAAAGATCCTCAACGTCAAGACATTGAAGCATTTAAAGACAAGTCAAATATTGCAGAACAGCTATTGTCACTTTGAGGCCTGGGGGCACATTTTCCATCTGTGTGCAACGATGCGTATGTGCGTACATGCGCATGTGAATATGTTCAGGACAAACCAATCCTGTGCACAGCTTCCATGTGAGCCCTGTCTAGATCTCCATGTTCATCATAACCCCAGTGCGATATTCCACCCCTCGCTATTTTTAGTCCAAACGAGTTAAAAGTAGGGATTTTGCCAATGTAGTTATTTTAACAATGGAGGCAATCTTTCTGCCATCAGCGTGTTGGTCCCCACCTGGCTGAGACCTGGTTATCTCTACAGACAGAGGCAGCAGTGGCCCCGGCAGGCCTGGGGACTAAAGGAGGGCTGGGGGTGGGGGGATTAAGGCAATGAGGTGGGCGCATAACAGCAGGCCACGCTCAACAGCAGGGGGCCTTGGTGAAATGGGGGGTTGAAGGGGAGAGTTGGGGAGCGAGCGTTCTGGCACAGAAATGTCTATTAGTGCACTCGGCACAAGCCATTGTCAAATTCAATATACAAGCCACACAAAATCAACCCACTTTCCCCACCGCAAATGAGAAAAAAAGCATAGCTGTACTATGCAACGAATGCATATTGACTTGCAAAGAGGACAAACCCATGCCTGGGCTAATAGAAGCTGATGTTCAGGTCAGTAGGGAGGATAGCAGGGCTGAAGTCACTAGGGTATTGTTATGCAACCTCAAGAGTGTAGAGCAGTTCAGGAGACAGAATGCTGATGTCCTTATGATAACCTGATTAATAGAGAGCTACAGTATAAACTTCCTGTGGCACAGTTGACACAATATAGGCATGCCATGAAATATGATCTCCACTCCTGTGTCACAAACAAACGCACTTTACTTCCACATGAAACAAATCCGCCACATAATCAAGTTATTTGGTTTCAGCTGCCTCAGAACAAGGTTACTTCCTCACTTTCTCAGAAACAGGCACATATTCTACAGGGTTGAGGTCAATGTATGGCTTTTTTAAAATTACAGAATTAGAATATCAGTTAACTTTGTGGCTTGACTGCCTTCTAATTGACCACAACACTGTTCTCCAAGTCTACAGTCACATAGAAAACATAGACGGAATTCAATCAAAACTTGGGTCAGAAAAGGCTGTCTTTATTGGGCAGAGCTAAACTGTGTTGATTTAAAGGCTAATTCTTATGTGAGTAACAGTGGAGAATCAAACATTCAACCTTGTGTTCATAGAGAGACAAATTGAGACAGCTCTTTGGTTGAATCGTGTTTCACGTGCTGGCTGCACTGTAAATAATACTACATGTGATTTACTCTACTTCAAAATCAAGAATTAAAGTATATTTTCAAAGGTGGTTTGAAAGAAAAATGACCAACCACTAGAAGGCTTCATTCCACTGCAGAAGGCATTAATGTCCCCTGTTAATAATAGCCTGGTGCAGTCTGTCAATTCCCGTTGATTCATACTCACATATTCTCGACACAAAGACAAGAATACTGTCAATCTAGAGGATAGCCTTGTCTTTTTGCTGTTGATTTGTCTGCTATTCTCAGCATCTAAGATTTATTCCCCGACAGTGGCACAAGGAATTTCCTTTACTTCCTTCTCAAAGACATCCTTTTCTCTCTCCCTCTCTCTCTCTCGCTCCCTCTCTCCTATTGAGCAGGAGGTTACGAAAACAAGCCTAGTTTTCTCTCAGGTAATGTGTTTATTTTCCAGAGCCCCATCTTCTAGTTTACTGAATGGTGGCGTTTCTCTCTCTTATCGCCTGGCCCTCGTGGGGCACTTTAGCCCCTCAAATCCTGTTCACCACATACTGGTTTTAGAATCTGTGAAATGAGTGCTGGAGAAGCGTGGCCACAATGTCTGCCTGTGTCGCCACCGGACTCAAATGGGCTTGCCGCTTTTTTGTCCAGGGAGATGCATAAATGGAAGTTTTTAACACCTCAAAGAAGGCTGGTCCTTTGTGTGGCCACACTGGAGAGGCCTGTCAGTCTCCTGAGAAGGCAGACACGCTGAGTGCTGCAGGACAAAGGGCCAGAGGCACAGAATCAGCAGGGGCATCACTCCGCTATGGGCACCCGGCACAAATACACACATGCACACGGGCACGTGCTCACGCACGCACACACACATGCACACGTGCGCACACACACAAACACACACACACAAACACACACACACAAACACACACTGCCAGCACACTGTCATCATATCAGAGCCTGTCAAACAAATATAGCCTACATGGATACCATACAAAGAGTCACACAAACATACAGCTTTTGTGAAAGGTAAGAACAGGCATTTAACGTACACACAGGAAGCTCTCAAAACCATTCAAATGGTATCAAATGCATTCACACAAAATCACATGGACGGATGACTGACACACTGTCACACAGAGCCTGTCACACATAAGCATACAAACAAAATGCAGGGACAAATACATTCACAAAATACACAAAGGTATCCAGGAGAACACCTCAAAAATAAATAATAATTTGATTCTACACACAAGAATGTGTAACACAGTATAGTGCTATAAACACATGCATACACAATCTGACAGCAGACCCACTCAATCAAGACAAAAAAAACAGCACAAGAGAACAACACAGAGCTACTTATTGATTTCAATCCTTCTGTTTGAAAATAATTTCCTAATTTCCATAGCAATTTTCCTTATTGCAATGCTCTTTGTATTTGCTAGTACAAAACCAGCAGCCAAAGCTTACAATCAGAGTTTTTATGCTTTTTAGATGCCTACAATAAGCATTTAAATGCAAATATCTCCCCTGCACAAAGAAGTTGCAACTTCTGTCACTAGCAACATAATCAACCTGCAATTGTCTCCTGACATGGAGCGGCGTCCTGTGACAAGGCCTAAGCATTAAGCATCTGTATTCAAATGACTTCCCTTTTCTCCCACAGCAAAGCACTGAAAGTCAATCACATGGTGAATTAAACCAGAAAGGAAACAATTGATCCTGAAATGATCAGGTTACAACAAGACTCGGTCGCTGGGTGCAGATTATTTTTGCTGTTTGTTCCCTCTTCAGACAGAAACATGCAGACACAGCCTACGTGGCCATGAATTACACTGAGTCAGGCTCTTTAGAGTCACAAAGTTGAGTTGAAATTGAAGCTCAAGCAGACAAATATTCAGAGGAAGCGGCTCACAATGCAAGAATCTGTAGTAATCTCTTGGATTAAATGTTGGCATAAAAAAGCAGGCTTCACACAATGTCCATACCAGAAATATATTTTGTAAAATAATTAGTAATGGCACACTTATAAAGGTTTAAGACTGGTATTACACCAATGAGGTTAGCTGTAAATCTGATGGTGATTGGTGCATGTGCTCTGGGCTGTCTCTATTGGTCCATGTAGCGATTTGAACATGCAATATTAACCTCAGATTCTTGTTTTATTTACAGTCACAGGGATCATTTGTCTTTTTTGAAACCCATAATTAATAGTGGCGGTTGCAAATGCAAATGAGTCCATTTGGGAGAAGGGAAAATGATCAGTTTGAGAATATTTCTGCATTCTTAATCTTCTAAAGAGGGAAATGATTTAAAGGGAGGACACAAATCTCATGTGACATGGCGGGACTGTGTGGGCACTCCCCACTGCCCTCTCTCTCCCCTCTATCTATTCCATCTTCCCTCTCTCTCCCTTCTCTCTCCTCTCCCTCGTCCCTTTCTCTCAGTGGACAGAGGTTAGCTAAAAGATCAGGGCTGCAGTAGGTCTCTCCTCCACTCCCCCCAAGGACAACAAATGTAGTGTCTGAGTCACTGATCACCAGACTAATTGAGTTTAACACTTTTTCTAGACAAAACTAAGAGTATTTGAAATGAGGATGTCAAATTACCTCTTCAGTCAGGCAATAAATAAGTCAAGCAGAGAGAGGGGCTCCTGCCAGCATATTTCAGTGCCGAATTCAATTAGTAGAAAAACAGGGAGATGTTTAGTTGCTCACTTAACTATTGGATGCACTGCCATCCCATGAGGCTGCCATTGTAGTACAACAAATCAGATGGTCCTTATAAGACTGCCACAACCCATAGACAGAGAGTACAAAAACAAAGCAGATCATGGTCAAACTGCAATTGTTCAGGCTAATACTATGACTGTGTGTTTTGTCCTATTCTACTGTATTACATAAACTATATATATTTTAATATACAATAAAGTAATAAACCATTACAGCATAGATTTCCAGGCGGTAATATAATTACAGTTCTCAAAACAGTGTGAAAGACAGGCTGTACTTTGTCTAAAGATGTACAGTGAGTAATTTTTCCATGACTATGGTCCTATAGGGCCATTGTGCATTGATTCAGGCGCAAGAAAAGGATACAGGCATGAAGTAAGGCTTTAGCTTGGGCAGAGAGCACAGAAGGTGGCCGGACAATGTATAGAACAAGAGAGAGAGAGAGAGAGAGGGAGAGAGAGAGAGAGAGAGAGAGACAGAAATATACACCACTATACACCCAAACTGGCTACAATGTGGCCTTTGTGACATAATGCTTTCTGTCTGGCAGATTTTTGGAAAATAATCGAAATTTTCCTAGTCTGCATATCCAGCAATAACATCTTACATCACAGTTTCTACTATATATCCCATGTTACCAGGCACATTTTACATTTGTGGCGAGTGAGGGGGGTAAGAAAAACATAGTGAAATAGTTATTATATTCCAATCATGCCCTGGGAGCCCATTACAACATGACACGGGACAGGCCCTGGTAAAGCTAGGGAGATGTGCAGCTTAGCTCGTGAGGTAGGGAGGGCTCAGCACTAGGAGCCTGCATTATACTGCCAGATTCTTTTGGTCCTGCTTGCCTGCAGCCAATAACTACAGTCCACAGAGGATTGCTGAGACTGGTGCGAGTGAGAACCAAAATATGTGACTCAAAAACACCACATTTCTGCCCTCTGTTTCTGTTTATTGTGGAGACACGCATTTGCTTGTATGTGTTGATTAAGTCAGTTTGTTAGTTACACTGCATACTCTATGCTAAGCTCAGCAGCAGCTGTGCAATGCCAGTGGGTTACTACAGTGTGTGTCAGGAGCTTTTCCAAGAGCCCCAGAGTACTCCCCATCTAGCAATAGCCTGACAGAGTAGCCCTCCTGATGATAGTAACATGAGGTTAGCATTAACAGTGCTGAAAGCACGACAGGTGGGTCACATGGAAGGTCGCTAATTTTCTTTAGCTGCCTAAACACATGCTTCCCATTATTCTCCTAGAAAAACTGACAGTGCTCCAACCAAAATATAAGAAGGCCTCTGTGACCACTACTGTTCGCAAAACCACTACTTTCAGATCTATCTTAGATTACATATGAATATACATTTCCAAGTCAAGCGTGCTTTGAGCAGTACATTTAAAGGAAACAGAGATGTAAATAAATAAATGTGAATGTCTGGACATGTACAAATGTGCTTTTCAGTGCAAAGAACATGATTGACATGTGTATGAAAAAACACATTTGGGAATTATTTTTCTGTAGAAGTAATATGAACACTGATTAATTAGCAAGACTATACCTGAGTTCTAATAAGACTAAGAGACACTGCTTTTCCTCATCAGAGGAAAATGAAGAATAAACATTTGTTCTTGATATAAAACATATAATCACGTATTATACCCCAACATATAAACAGTGTGATGTGACTTCTGAAAGCTCCCAGGCAGCACATACAACTGTATGCACCTAGAGCAGAAACTGTTCAGGATAAGGAAATTCCACAGCTGTAACATTCCATTACATTTATTTAAAGATTAATATTTTTTTTTTCCTGGGAGTATGTGTGTGTAGTCTGGTTAGTGTGTGTAGTGTGTGTGCGTGTGTTTCTTGCCACAACAATCCCATCAAGGTGGTTTGAGCAGCCTATGACCTAACAGTAAAAATTCAAAAAAAGTACTCATCTTTCTTGAATAGCTGGGCGATAAGCAGCCTTTAGCAACGAAGTCAGAGAAGTTAAGCTTATTATGAATACCTCTCAGAGCGCAAAAGCATGTTCTGTTGAAATCAAAGGGAGTAATAGGCAGGTTGGCCACCGTCATTTTAAGGATGAAGTCAGTTGTGAAATTGTAAAATCGCAAGGTCTCGCTATGTATCTCATTTCCTCAGAGCGCTCCCAGAAATGATTTATAAATCGCAGATATCACATGTCTGAAAGTGTTAGAAGTTTGCAGGGTGAAAATAAAGAAAAACCAATACTAATCTCCCTATTGAAAAAAACTGCTAATAGTAATGCCATTTATCTCTTTGCTTAAACAGTGCATACTTTGAAGTTCACAAGAATGTGTGATTCTTAGCAAGTTCCTCTAGCAGCTAAGAGCAGACCTGGCTTTTCTGCACATTCCTGACGGTTTCATGTTCAATTGGCTGTTAAATTCCACTGCATTACTACTGCATGCCAGGCTAATTGTATACCAAAACAAGCGTCAAACCTAGTACATCCTTTCAATTTCCTTTAATCAAAGGGAGCCATACAAGGCCTTTAAGAACATCAAATCAGCTTTCCGCAATTCCCACGTAGAGCTCGATTTGCAAACTTTCCAAGAGATACCCAAGCACTTAAGAACTAGGAACCCGGCAGGTTAACATTACCAGAGAAGTACTACATATCTTTGTGTACATTTTCTGCCCAATAGCTAAAGCTAAAAAGCCCCCAGATGAGATTTGCTGTTAAGATGATATCATAGCGTGTGGTTACACAGCAGTCAGCCAGTCAGGCAGGGCTCCTGCAACAGCCAGCGCTCACATTTCCCCATCCCCAACGCCATCCCTCCACACACACCCCCACCCCTACACACACACACAGGCGCTTCTGCTCGTCTCCGGTCTGAATATTCATTCATTTTCACATCGTCCTCAACTATCCTAATCACAGTCACATCCCCTTTAATCACAGGGCTGTAATTAGGCTCTAATAAACCATTTTGCCGTCCTCTCGGAGCAGCTCTATGTCACTCACATATCAAACCATAAAATACTATATTAAGGGCTGTCAAGCTCAAAGTAAAGCTCCTTGGTCTGCATAAATACAGATACTGGAGGCACACCCTCTTACACTAATTGAAATTATCGAGAGCTCAAACATGTGACGCTTGTTTCGCTTTGCCTGAAACTGAGCTAGGCCAGGCAAAAGCGATGACTATTCCAGACTAAGGTTCTTCTGGTTTCTTCTGATGTCAAGTAATTGTTTAAACCTGAGTGGATATGGCAGAAGGCTTTTCTCTGCCTGCCAAGAAGCGAAAAAGAGCTTTTCTCCTCTGTTTCATTTCTCTCTTTCTAATTCGGTCCAACACAGGCTTCAAGGAAAGCCTCAGTGATTCCATGTTCATCTTGGAGAGCCAGCATCGGGGATGATCACTGACCAAAAGTTGATAATAATGACTGTTTAATTAGAAGCCTCTTTCTGCTGGCCACAACCCAAACTCCTCCACCCTGCAGATGGTGACCCATAAATTTAGTTTTGCTGAAGAAGAGGAGAAATATCCCGCCCCTGCTTACCCTCAACCCCACCCCATGAACATAAAGCGTTCCTCCACTGTAACACTCAACCGCAACCCAGGGCCTAACTTGGTGTGTGTGTGTGTGTGTGTCAGGGGACCTAGGTTTAAAGCTGACAATATAGTTTTTTTCAAATATATAAAATAAGTCAGACAATGTCGTTGTGCGGGGAGGCCAGGAGGAGGTGCTCTTCTTGGATGTGTGCTGCCCATTTGAGGGCTTCATGAGGCAGACATTTCCTGACAAGGCCCTAAAATACCAGCCCCTAACATCACGCATTTACAGCCTTGGATATCAGTGCCGACTTCACGTTCCGGCATTTGGGACTCGACGACAAAGCTCACAGATTTCTGACCTGTCTAAAACCAAGGCAAAGCAACTAGGGTCTTGTTTACATTACGCTACATTTTCCGATTCATATCAAAGAAGAGTCAAAACGATTATTTTGTTGTGTGAACTTGCAGATATTGATAGCTTGGGACACCACCATGCGATGTAGAGTGCACCACACTGGCGAAAGATCCCACACGGAGTTTGTGAAGACAGTACCGTCTGAACTATATCAAGTTTCGGGGCAGCGGACGCATATTTTCTCGCGATTGGTGGCAACATGTCTGCGTGGTGCACCTCGAAAATGCCGGTGTAATTATTATTTTCTCTCTTTCAAAATGTAAACAAGCCCTAGGTAGGTCAGTGGTTTCCAACCAGGGGTTCTAGGACCCCTGGGGGTTTTGGTCTACCCACAGGGAATAGTTTAGAAGAATCAGGATAGCATAGGTGTACTGGTATAATGCACATATGGGGGTACTTCAGGGGTACTTAGTGAAGGGAAAGATTATATTTTAACAGATTTGTTCCAACCCAATTTAAGGTGGCCAACATTCAATTGATCAATATAGGTAGCCTAGTCGTTAAGAGTGTAGGGCCAGGAACCTAAAGGTTGCTGGTTGAAATCCGATAAGGTGAGAAAAAGGTTTGGAGAGTATTGGCTTTTAGAGGAAGTAATATTTTGGTTGGACCTTCTGTTCAACTGACTAAAATAATGTAATCCTTCAATTCCTAAACTAGCTTTCAACTGTAAGTGTAGATCTAAAGTACCTGATTATTTACTGGGGAAATCTTACTGGCTCTGGGGGTAAGTTGACAAAAACTTTCATATTTTGTCTCAGTAGAGATGCATGTGCTTGTCCTTGACATCAAAAAGCTGTCAGTGGATCTCTTCACCTCATCCAGACCACTGGAAAAAGGTTTTGCAGCTCCACCCTGCGCACATTTTACTCTCCCATGTGCAGCCTTTTCATCAGCCACACTCTTCCACCCTGGGACCCTAGACATCTCCCCAAAGTTTCTGAACATTTACTGCCTGGCAGTGGCTGGAACTGAGTGTCTTGTATGTTGTTGTGTGGCACGTGCCAAGGTAGCTACCCTCTCAAATTGTCAAACCAGCTTATTGGAAATGCACAGCACGGCCAAACCACAAGCTTTCTCCATTATTTCAGTAGGGTTTTGTGATGGGAGAAAACATTACTGCTTTAGGTTGTATTTCTAAAGACAGTGGTATGAACATTGTTTTAATTTCCACAAGGATTAGAAGTATAACAAATCGGGCACTGACAGCATACAGTATAGCTAGCTAGTGTGGTGAGTTTAGCTGAATAGCTAGAGTGGTGAGTTTAGCTCATATTTGGACCAAAAGAATGGTCCAAATATGAGCAAACCCTGCAGACCCAAGCCAACGGCCCACGGGAGCGTTCTGTCTATAACATGCATAGTGGTAAAAATATTAACCATATGGCAACTGGGGGAGCATGTATTAATTATTTGTTTATTTTCATGTATTATATTTCTTTGTTTTGTTAAATTTTTACCCGGGTATTCTCCTCAATACTGTGACATTTCAATGACTACCAAGGTCCTCCATCATACAACTATCCTTACGTAGTGAAGGGAACGCAATCACCGGTCTTCCACCTTGATTGAGTGCACAGAGCCCCAAGCCACCACAAGGAGTCACTAGTACATGACAAGGCAAAGCAACAATATTTGATTACTAAACCATAAAACCCAGATGATGCAGAGCCCTCCACAGGTTCCAGGGCTAAGGCACAAGCCAGATTCCAACCCCAGGCAAGCAATAATACAACGATCTGCAAGGCAGTGACTTTACCAAGTATATGACTTTTGATTCAATTTTGATTTGCTTTTGTTTTGGCTCAAAATTGTTTTGGCTCCATATTTTCCCACATGTGAGCGAGAAGAACAAAACCATCCAACTGATGAGACAATTGCATAATGGAAGATTTCTACAATATTTATTAAATACTGTTTATATATTAAAAAATATGTTTTTATAATAATTGAGAAAATAAGTTGAAGCTCTAAAAGACATTAAACCAACCACATCATCTTTTTATTCTGATTAGCATTACTTTCACTTAACACTGAGACATTCCTGGCACTCAGTTTTAAACCCCTCAAACAACCCATTACAACTTTTACAAATTCTGCTGTTAGAAAGGAGGAATAACCAGCAAAACAACAATCTGCTATAGTAAAAGACTCTCAGTTCAGTCAACTCGCACATTATCAGAGTTTGGTGGTGACACAGAGTACGTTGACTTAAACGAACACTAACATCTTTATCTATATCTGCTGAGTCTTAACTACTGTGTATGGAATGCTTAGACAAGCTGCTCTCAGCCTCTGTCGCTTGTCTTCACCAGTCCACAGTACGAAGACCTCTCTATGAGTAAAATATATGCCATGCAATAATACATTCTCATTTTCTCTCTGAAGGAGAAAGAGGGAGAGCTTGTGGTTGGGTCTGCTAAAGCCATTTTCAGAATGACGTACATCGAAGGCAAAGCCCTGTAAAAACCGTTGGTGTAAATAATCACGAAAAAACGATACAATAGACCTGGGTTTGGAGCTAAGGATATACACATTCTGTTCAAAAGTTTGGGGTCACATAGAAATATCCTTGTTTTCAAAAGAAAAACATTTCTTTCCATTAAAAGAACATCAATCAAATCAGAAATACAGTGTAGAAGTGATTCCGTTGCATTCATTTTACCGTGGCGTCCCGCCATGGCAACATCTTTCCCGCCACGTCAAGAAAAAAATTCACTGATCAAAACGTTTTGGTGGACACATAATTTGTCGGGATATAACATATTTCTTAACTGTATTTAGCTTGTTGTGTTTGTGTCTGCTTGCAATTTGAGAAATACAGATCGCACTGTCATAGTAATCAGAGCCACATACGCAGTATGCAGACGAGTTGTACGAGAAGTACAGACGTCCGAGTTCGAAAAAACTGTCGTTTGCGCGTAAAACAACTTGTTCTCCCCGTGCAAACAAATAATTGTAGACTGTATGCCTCTGTAGAAGAAAGGAAATCACCATAGGAACACACGATGAAGGGACCAGTCGTTTGGTTGCATGACTACATTAATTAGCTAACTTTTCAGTTAAAACAAATTATTCTCACCTCGTTTAGATGTAGCCATTAATATTGCTGCCCAACTGCATCCCCAGTTATACTGAGAAACAATGACATGAGATAAAGCACGTTTTGCTAGCTAATAGTACTATTTTGCCATGCTTGCTAGTTGTTCATCCAAAATTAATTGCTACTTAAGTTTTTGATGTGATTTTTCTTACGTTGTGTTTGCTGACATATGTAAATCCGTTGCTACAAAAGAGAAAGGGGGAACAGGGACAATGGTGTTAGGTAACTTCAGTTATACTGATGAAAGTCTGAAGTCAATTGTATTTTTCTCCACCTCAATAACCTTAATTAGGATGAACGGATTAGTAGCCTAACAGGGCATAGAGGAAAGGTAAAAAGATATGGAGATAATGGAAGAGGGATAGAGGAGAAAAGAAGAAAGTAAAGAGATGGAAAGAAGGGAATAGGGAGTGAATAGATGAAGAGGATAGAATAGATGGAAAGGAGGGAATTGGAAGAGGAGAGAATAGATGGAGAGGAGGGAAAAGGAAGAAAGGTGAATGGAAGAAAGAAGAGATGTGCCTCTAACTCAACGCCCCCATCAATGAGCCCCCATCAATCGTTCTGAGAGATGAAGGCTATTACATGCGAGAAATTGACAAGAAACTGAATATCTAACCAGAGATTTGTAGTACTCCGTTCACAGAACAGCGCTAACTGGCTCTAACCAGAAATGATAGAAAAGTGTGAGGCCCCAGTGCACAACTGAGCTAAAGGACAAATACATTAGAGTGTCTAGTTTGGGAAACGGACGCCTCACGGGTCCTCAACTAACACCTTCATTAAATAGTACCTGCAAAACACCAGTCTTGACATCAACCGGGAAGAGGCAACTCCAGGATACTGGCCTATTAGGCAGAGTTTCAAAGAAAAAGCCATATCTCAGACCGGCCAATAAAAAGAAAAGATTAAGATGGGCAAAAGACTACAGACACTGGACTGAAGAAGATTTAGTAAAAAAAAATTATGGACAGACACATCTGAGTTTGAGGTGTTTGGATCACAAAGAAGAACATTTGTGTGATGCAGACCAAATGAAAAGATGCTGACATTATCTGTGAAGCATGATGGAGGCAATGTGATGGTCTGGGGGTGCAAGGTAAAAGGGATTTGTACAAGGTAAAAGGGATCTTGAAGATGGAGGGCTATCACTCTATTTTGCAACACCATGCCATACCCTGTGGATGGCACTTGATCAGAGCAAATTTCCTGCGACAACAGGTCAATAACCCAAAGCACAGCTCTAAACTATGCAAGAACTATTTAGGGAAGAAGCAGTCAGCTGGTATTCTGTCTGTAATGGAGTGGCAGCACCGTCACCGGATCTCAACCTTATTAAGCTGTTGTGGGAGTAACTTGACTGTATGGTATATGCGTCAGGAAGCATGGGGTAAAATCTCTTCAGATTACCTCAACGAATTGAGAACTAGAATGCCAAAGAATGCCTTAATTGCTGCATATTGAGGATTCTTTGACTAAAGAAAAAGTGTGGAGTATGCAATTATTATTTCTAACCTTGTAAATGACATTTAGCTATATTTCCTATTAAAACTAATTTCATGTATGTTGTCATAAAAAACAAGGACAAGTGACCCCAAGCTTTCAGGAGTCTACTTTTGATTGACATTGTATTTCATGCATTCCAGTATCCATTCAACAAATGAAGGGAAATCTTGATTTTGGTTCAATACACGCCAACTTTTCCAAAAGATTTGCAGGCTATTTTCAGATGTTACCCTGCCACTTCCATATGAGCAATTTATCAATGCTAGACTAGCCACTAGCATCAATTCTTAGTTACAGACTACATTTAGTCAGGTAAGACATCATACTAATCTGTATGATGTATCTCTAAAACATTTTTAAAGGGCACAAGAAAGGAAAAACACATTAAAGATCAGGCTTCAGCATTTATACAATTCTTCAGTGACGCATGGAAGTGCAACCTGTTCAATAATACTGTAGAAAATTATACGGTCTGTGGTGCAAAATACACTATATGGCACGCTGCCGAAGGTGGAGTCAAAGCTTCAGTGTTGCCTTACAAATCAATATGCCAAATCCTATTCTCAGGTCAAGTTGCACCCAGGTCTTTGCTGAAAATAAGAATGTGTTCTCAGTCCTACTTGACTGGAAAAATAACAGTCAAAAAAGGATAATTAAAAACTGACCACGTCACTACTCTGCACAGCAAACTTTCTTATCAATCATTTTGATCAATACTGTTGTACAATATCACTGCTGCTAAGAGTCATGTCTCAACTGAACTGCTCCCAGCATCCTTAATCCTGAGCCGAGACCGGAGTGCAGCAAAGCACAGATTGGCCCGCTTAGTCACAACCGTACAGCATATTTTACATCTCATGTCAGAACGAGCTGGCAGATACCAGGCAAGCTGTCAGCCTCCACCAACTGGCTAATGTCTCATCTCTGTGCATTTGCAGTGAACAGGGACCTGCGGAACAGAGGAGCCCCATGCTAAGATCCTCAGATTTACTGTGGTAGACATACAAATACATTCAAGAGAATGAATTTATGAATTATTTTTTTTTATCAAAGAGAAAGATTAAAGACAACATAGTTCTCCATAAAGCATGCTACCATATCTCCTTTAATGTTAAGTAGTGCTGGAAACAATCACAAGCCTCTAGATACCATTTCACGAGGACAGACAATTTCCTTTTTAAAATGTTTCAAGTAAAACCTATTCCCATAAGATATTATTCCCATTTTCCTTAGTTTGTTTTTCCTAACTATTAAGTTTCACCAATCCTCCTTGCAAATAACACTCAACAAAATTGAATGTAATCCATTAGAACTTGTAGAAGGGTGACAGCGATATAATCCATAAGAACTTGTAGTAGGGTGACAGGGACATAAAGTTTTCATCCTGGCATCACAGGCAGGGTCTCGCTCTCACCCAGAACGCTGCCCGTGTTGGTTTCCAGTTTGATATTTCCATAGTGTCCTTTTGTGCTAAGTCCTTGGCAGCGGCCAGCCCCAGGGAAGGCCTGATCCCAACACAATGGGGGGATCACAAGGAAAGGGTTGTTCTGAGGCCTTTGTGTGTAAGCAGCGCAGAGGCCCACATCATTGTAATCTCTCTTCCCTCGTTCCCCCACAAGACCCAAACTCAGATCTTCAGAGCTTCTTCAATTCAGGAAGGACTGGGACCATAACACGCTGTTGAACAATCCAATAAGGAACTGTTGACCCCAGACCCTTTTCCGAGAAATCTGCAACAAGGTCACTAATAACAAGTCATGTAGATAGTTGAACGCAACTGTAGGAGTTAGTGGGCTTTCCACCATAAACAGTATGAATAGGAACTGCCAATGAATACAGTGCATATGTAATATAATATAAGATATTTCACTGTCAGTGTCACCAATTAACATGACAATAACGCACACTAAATGATTTATATTCTGAGGGCTAAAATGAAACAGGCAGCCACAATGAGACTAAGAAACGGAAACGGTACTGAAATGGTTTTGGCCCTGAGACAAAACTCTCCGCAAAAGGAGCGTGGACTGGCATAAACATTTGTACAAAATTATAACTGTATTGAGAGAAGCATGCAGGAGTCAACCGCTTGCCCACTGCTTGGGAAAGCCGACAACACTCAGCTGCGTAAGCGTACTGTGCTCCCTGCGCTAAGCAAGGGCTCCCAAAACCACTGCATTTTAATTACTGGCAGGCGACACTGTGGACCTCTTTGATATGGAAATGGGGCCAGCCATCTTCACACATGGACTGTTCAAATCTTCATGTGATTCATAAGAAACAATGAGCTGTACTAATTCCTGCACCTGATAGTCCTGGTGATTACCGTCCCCTACAGAAACAGCGCCATGTTAAAAACACAGCCATCCAGGGCTCTCCAATTAATTCGACATATGAATATGTGATTTTAAAAAAGAGAAATAATTCAACAGAAGCTATTTACCATAGCCGGCACTGTTGCATTTTGAAGTCTAACTTAATTATGCACAACTATGCTCTGGATGAAAAGAAACTGTCCAATTATTTTCCAGTCCAAACGTGAAAAACATGTCCCGTTGGTGAGTAAATGAAACAGTTGAAATTGTGTGACTTTGGTTAGTTATGCAATTATATTGTTTGTGTGAAGTGATAGAATTGCAGAAAATGTACATTTGTTTTAGCTCTGTTAATCATCGGCTATACAAGTTTAAAATAATCTGCCTGTTTTTTTCATGACAAACATTTCAAACAATTAGGGCCCTAGAGGTCTAGATGTCTGGCTGCTTTAGAAAGTCTTACTCTGTACTGTGCAATGGTCTAAAAATGATTGTAGGTGCGGGTGGTTCTCAATGTAAAGAAAGAAACTACTCAAAAGAACTACTCAAACCATTTGTGTAATGCCCCAGCAGAATAATTCTGGAACAAATGTTACTAAAAAGAAAACAATGAAAGCCTTTACAATCAATTTCACTTGGAGCAGCAAAAAGACACAAATAACTGCACTGTACTAAATGTAAGGTTGCAACATTTCTTCAGAATCCGTTATTCTAATCTATTGCAATTTGGGAGTATTGTCATGCAGATAAATAAAGACTGGCTAACTCTCATTTAGAAATGGAAAGAAATACTTAAAGTCAACCAAGTATGAGGATTTACTAGTCTTACCAAGAACATAACCATTCATCCACTATAATATCTATCTTCAAGTTGTTACCCAGTGACACGAAAAGCATGAGTCTGTAGAGTTAAGTCAGCAAACCCCTGGGTGTCCCCATTGTCTGATGCTGATGTACCAATGAAGCCTTTGATTACATCAATATTTCAAGAGACTATCACACATGAGTGATGACAATGGGTTGTACTGAGAGGCCTAGATTTTTTCTTGGACCTAGTCCACTACATTCAGATATGGAGCGTAGGCCATCCGCATGTTAGAAACGTAAAGAAAAGATACAAATAAGAAGACTACAAAAAAGTCTTCTTATCTCCAGTCATAAACATGTTGCCGTCGGTTTTGATCATTGTTGAAATATTCTGCTGCAAATTAGCTAACACTTATAAAGACAGATGTCACAACATGTGCTGCCACATTTATTAGCCCCTACAATCCTCCCCTTCAGCTGCTACACTCCTTACCTTTACCAGACCTGCTGTTGTTTACCTGCTTCTCTCATCTTGTTTATCATTAGGCCTCGGCTGCCACTCCACTCACCCTCAGAAATGGAAAGGAGACGGGGACAACCTGAGCAAGCCTCAACTCAACTACCTCCTGTGTTCATTCCCTGACAGTCTACATCTGAGTTGCAAGACATCTAATATTATGCATTATGTAATTGCAACAACTGCTAACTATCACAATGATTGATAATAATTGCATTTGTAAAAAACTAAGTGAAAAACAATAAGGAAAAGGGAGACTTGCATCTGCCATGGATCACCTAACCCCCAGATAGACAATTAAGAGCTCTGCATAGAACACAATCTGTGAAATACCAAGGATTAACAGAAGTGTGCTATACACAAACGCACATTAAAATTTTATAATTTTACCTTATAAATTCTTAACTATGGACAATCTTCAATATCTTCTTATCAAATTCATATATTTTTAAGTACTCTATATACTGTAGTAAATTATTTTTAAAAGCAAGTTATGTTTACATAACAGATTACATTGATCTTGAAAGTTATCCTTTCAGATGTTTTAAAAACAATAGTACCGCATATTATTTGCATGTCATACTTAAAATTATGTGTGGATAAACCAGTTATTAGCCAAGATGATAAAACTAAAATAACATTTCCATTTACTTAAGGTTTAGGACACACAACTCCTACTAATGCCTGAACACTAATTCAAACCAGCGGATGACTTGACAGCAAAGAGATAGCAACACTACATATCTTTCAATCAGTCTGTTTTCTTATTTCTGTCTTCATTGAAAAACAATATTTCAAACCAGGAAAGCACAGAAACATTCAATATATGTCAACTGTGTCTCAATCTTTTTCTCTGAGGCTATTATGGAGTTGGCACTGATGTAACAGTTAAAACTGAATAGGTGCAGGGCGGACTAAAAATGCAAATTGCACATACCAAAGACACAAGAAAGATATGTGAGAAAATCTTATCATTTCAAAAATGACCATAAATATAAGTCAGGAATATAAAATACAGTCAATATGTACACAGGCCTAAATACATAGAACTTTCTTTACATACATGGGTGAGTGTGCCCACACAAACATATGCACGCACACACACAAACACACATACACACACAGGAAATGGTGTTCAAATAAACAATAAGTGATAACAGTTGTGATGTATTCCACAGGTAAGATCTCCCTTTGAGACAATAGTGAAAAAACCAGCACACATTTAACTGAAACAGAATTATTCAAAGATAATTGAATGCCTCAGTTTTAAATTGACACAGCACTCTGATGCCTAGTCTACACCCTAAATCCCTAGAGAACACATCAACATTCAATTAAATAGACATGGTATGCTCCTGACCCACCCCAGTCTCATAAAGCTAATTGCTGAGCATGATATGCAAAGCACACAATAATTGCCAAATATATATTACAACACCTTAAAACTAACAATTGCCTGGCCTTGAATGAAACATTTCCCCTTTCTGTCTGTTATCTTGATAAGATCTGAAATAACAATATTTTCATAGACCAAAACAAATCAAGAATTGCATAAGCTTTTTGCTAAAACATATTTTTGAAAATATAATTATTACGGTCAATGTGCTACTTACTCACATTCCAAGTGTATATGCTGTCCATAATTACAATATATCTGTGCATATATCACCAAACGCAGGTCAACAATAAATTAATAGAAAAGTGTTTTAACATGTAACTACCCTTAGTAATAAGGATATAATGAGTAAAGTAAAACAAATATTGTTATTTTTTTTAAATATTTGCTGGCGATTAACAATAGAAAATGTGTTTCAAATTCCTAAATTCTACTCGCAATTCGCAACTCTATTGATCTCGGATTGAATGACGGATCTATTTAAACAAGTGAGCCACCGTGAAAGAGCACGGTGTAGGCTGTGGAGCATGCGGTTTCGGTATGCCAAATGCACTTCTAAATCTCTGAACTTACTAGCACCACATATGCGTCAAGGAGTCGATATCTTTATGCCCGGGACCAGTTCGGATTTTCTTCTTTTTCACAAAACCACCAGTTCCTCTGATGTCTACGAGCAGATAGCCCTGAAAAACAAACAATAAATATATTAAACGCACAGCCTAATAGGCAAGGTGAGATTTCAGATTATAAATCGGAATCAAAATGCAACGACACCCTTTGCAACAAATACACCAAAATGGAGAATAAAACAATGTTGGCATCAAGTCAAGACGTGAAGAGAATGTACTTTCTAGTACAAATCATCCATAGATTTCAGCAGTGTGCAGGCAACAAGGCAATCAGTGCAAGAGGTCAAAATTAAATATTAGCATATGTGTAAGAATGCATGTGTGTATATTTATATGTCACTAATGCCATCATGTGAGTGATATCATTATAGTGTATTATACCTTGCAGATATAAATGCAGAAGTCGGAAAAGCAACAAAGTTTGCTTCAGGCCATTTCGTACCAAAAAACAAACAGTTGAGATGGGCAGAAACGGAAAGAAAATTTACTTGACAACCTTTTTTTCATTTATTTTCCTGATAATATTGAAACGACCCTGCAGTGACCCATCAGCAGATTTCCCTTTCCTCTCACTAATTTTGTACAGGCCGTGTAACTGTCCGTAAGAGGAAAAACTCTCTCCTATTGAGCGGCCAGACAGTGCGGAGTGTCCCTGTATAGCTATCAGGACAATGTGCTGAATTGGCAATCTAATTATAAATGTGCCATTTAGACTTCCATTGGGCTCCGGTGCCACCTTACCTTATGAGGGAACTTGCACTCCCAGCTAACGGCAACTGTTCAAAACAAAATACCATTACGATATCAACTTCACCCCAACAGTGGAACGAGCCTGAGGATTGTTTTTCACACCGCCTCTCTCACTTAGGACAAGAATGTATTAGACACCGGGTTATTCTTAAACGGACTGGACACTGTTTAGAAGGAAAATAGAAAAAAAGTTAAATTCTCTCTAATTAAGGTATCCTAATTCGCCTAGTGGAATGTCACTGAAAGAATATTGTATCTAATTTAAAGCTAAAGAATAGAAAGTGTGTGTTGGAATATTCCATGGCCGCAAAACTATAGGCTATTTAATAGTTCAGATTTGCAACAACTGATATCAACTTTTTTGCTCTACTCATACTTAAAAACGTTTTTCCACAATATGCCTGCTTTCTTGGTCTTCTGTTAAAATGTTATCACGAGTGGGGAAGGATTTTGGGGAAAATATGCGACTGCAAGTGTCTAATGTGGGGAAACACCCTCCAAATGATGGGCCATCTTCACACAACAGAGTTCACACAAACAGCATTTCATTTGTCAGTACCTTGGTATACAGTGTTTGTTTCTGACCATCTCTCTAGCATCTTCAAATGCTGTGTTCTAATAATCGTGCTAATTATATTATTATATTCTATAATAACAATCTAATATTGTTTTAACATAAAAAAGAAATGAAATTCGAGAGGAACCCATATCCAAATGATAAGACATAAAAACAAATATTATTTCATTATTTATAATAATTTCAATTATATGAAGAGTTTCAATAGTCCACCTGTGTGCGAAAGAGACTTCCAAAAAGAATTACATCCAATTACACAAGACTTACGTTAGTCCCTAAAACAGTCCGAGAGCTGCACTTTGTTCTTGCCGTGGAAGTCTGGTTGTCCAGGTATAATGTCCCTAAATGGGTTAGCGTTTCGATGAGTAGTCGCATTTAATTTATGGCGTACGCATTCTTGTAGGGTCAATTTGCCTGACCTCCAGCAAAAGTTAAGGTAAAGCGAATTGTCAACCTCCTATAGGAAGCAATTAGGCAATACATCGACTTTTTACAATTCCTTTTATAATTCCTTGCAAACAATAACTATTGATCAATTAGAATTTGGGCGAACGGAAAAAAAGAAACATATGCTCAAGTTCAAAGAAACTTGGAAATATCGCATCCAGAAACACCGAGGAGACAGAAAGGATTGGCTGGCCAATAGGCCTGCCTACAGTGTCGCGCACGACATCGTCAATGAATAGTACCGCTCTGTGGACAAACGAGAAATTACCTCCCATAGGAGAAAGTTATTGAGCATCCGGCGACTAACATTAAAGCAAAACACATGTATCTTGATTAATTATTAGCCTAAATGTTACATTTGGAGACATTACTTTGTTGATGCGTAACCAACAATTACATATAAAAGAATTCCACGAAATGAGTAAGAAAACGTAGCCTCCCTTGAAGTATTGTTCTTTTATCTGTAATTGCTCATGCAAAGGAAATATAACACTGTTGATTTCAATAGGCCTACCTCGAGACGCGCGCAGGAAAGTAACATAAGTTACACAAGTATCTAGTGTCGGTAAATAAAGCTAAGCATCTTTAAAGCTACCTTAACGCTTCCAAGAACACCCCGGCTTGTCTTTACGCACTCTGCTTTCGTATTGCTATTACCACGGTAAATACGTGTGAAAAGCAATAAGTAAGAATGGTATCATATTTCAGTTATAAAACGCTCTACAAATAAAAAGTATTTTCACCTCATGGAAACCTAAATTACAAAGAAGCGAGTATAGCGAAGACAGTTTAAACACGCCTATTGACATCGGACTCGAACTCTGTTACGAAGCAACAAGACAGGCAAAATAACGCAGTTATTTCGTGAAAACACTAAAAGAAGTTCAAACTAAGCACGTATTTACCTTGCGATCAGTGGAGCAAAGATAGATGTAGGTCCTGACCGTATCCCGATTCTTGAGTAGCATATAAGTCTATATTACGTTAAAAATGAAAATCACTATCTGTAGAGGAAAGGAAAGAGAACTAAGTATTCTGTGGTTTCCACTGGCCATATGAGTAGATCTTGTTCTTTCTATTAAGTTAAACTGTCAAAACTGCAAGGAGCTTTTGTTGTTATCTGCCCTGTATCTCCCTCTCCCTATCTCTCTCTCTCTCAGAGACAAGAGAAGACGATGGTTAGAGCTGTCAATCTTGGCAATCAATGCGAGCGGCCATGTCGCAAGTATTCAAAGCATTTCCCGTCGTGCAACATCAGAAAGTGAGTGGCCAGGGCATTGATCTGAGGAAGGCAAAGAGGCAGGACTCCCCCTCCCAGCCCAGACAAGAGATGAGAGTGAGAGAGAGAAAGAGAGAGAGGGCGCAAGAAAGATAATATGTTTATAAGTCAGTGAAAAGAGAGTGACAGAGCAAGATGTTTCTCTTGGTTTGATGAAATACAACAACAACAAAAATACATTCACAGCAGCACAAAAGTTAAAAGTTGCGTGAGTACAATTTGCACTTGACCAAACCCTCAATAAGAGTTATAGCTATATTTACATGTTATGTGGACTGTGAAAAGCAATTAATAGAGGTGATTTTCAGACAACCTTTTGAAAATTATCATTAACGCACTTCAGAGTTGAAGATAGAAAACGTATCCGGAAGGCGGTATTGCCTACCTACACCGTAACACTGGCCTTAATAACAATCAATAACCCATATATTTTAATATATCTAACGATAACGGGCATAGTTTATGTAGGGAAAGAGTCAATATAGAAGGATTACATTGATACATTAATTGTGTACATTGAAATGATTCTCAGCATTTTATAGACCAAAAATACGTTAACAAAGGAAGGTATATGGCAACTAATAGGCTAAGTATTTCATTTGCAAATTATCTGATTTCAAATATAAGATAAGGTCCATGTTGACTAAACCTCTCACAAATACGTGTTTATATCTATACATCTGATCTGTAAAAAACATGACTGGACTTTTTATCATTTGCATATCATTTGTATACATTTCTGAGAATTCAGTGCCTCACTTTTATAACAGAAAATAACATAATTGTATTGCATATTTTATACTATTGACTATGAAATGGTTTACTATTCCTCGAATCATTTGATGCTTCGTACACTTCAAATGACATATCGATGTTATATTATGGTAATATTACAAAGCCTAATAGTTTATAGACTGACGTTTTGTTTGGTTCAACATTCAATGTTGCAAAGATAAACGCTTTAATGACTAGAACAACCCTGATTCAGAAAATCGTTTTATTGTGAATTAATAAAGTTCGAAAAAATATTGCTTGTCTTCCGAACAGATTCTAATTTCTTAACACAGGCTAAAATATATATTATAAAAATGTTAATGAATTACAATTTTTTATATAAAAATAATATTTGTATTACCAAGCAAAGCTTTCCATTGAACATTCAATAAATTGCATTGCAGTGGTTTAGAATTACTATGAAAAAAGAGAAATAAATTCACTTTAAGAGTCCATATCTTCTCAAATAGAGACAAGAAAGAAAAACAGATGAATCTGACATCACTGAGCTGGATATCGTTTAGATCAAAGTCTTCTAACGGATGTTAATGACATAGCACCAACCATCATTCAAAAGTACACAATATAGATATCAGATGCATGAACACATCTTCTGAGGAATAATAGTGCAACACCATTGACAGCCATAAAGGTAGGCTGCAGTTGATAAAAGGAATGGTCACCCTTGTGGCAATATAGGCTACAGGTATCCTAACCACAGGTTGCAGCGCACTAAGAGACACTTGAGTAACAGTACAGTGTCATCACACACACTTTAAAGAATCGACAGTAGCTGTAAGTTGTGACATGAATTGATTTTAAGGGCAAATCACAAAGAGGTGTTCATTTAACGCACTTGAAATGAATATATTCAACAATAGAAGCTAAGAAAAAATACGACGATGACATGTAAATGAAAAAGTTCACACACTTTCAACAAGTAAAACAATTTGTGATAAACAGCACATAGAATGTGGACTAAACAAACTACGGCTAAACCTTTAACAATCGCTTTTAAGATCCAATCAATTAGACTAAAATAGCAAGCAATTTGTTTCATTAATTAAATAGATATAAAAGACAATGCTGTACTTACAAAGACAGGGGAAGAAGCAGTAGGAAATGCTGTTTGTTAACTGAAGAGTCACACAGGGCTAAAGAGATGGGAGGAGAAAGAGTTGGAGAGAGAGGGAGAGGTAGAGGGAGAGAGTGTCAGAATACAGCCCCTCCACAAAATCTCATCGGCTTTGGGCTGTCTTTCATTTTCACATTCTCTTTGTTCAAGAGAAAATCATATCCACACGTCACATCTGTATCCCATGTTGTAGCAGCATCAGAGTTATTCAATTATTCAATCTATTACCTGCAAGACAATAACCCGAATGAACGTCAAACTTTTCTTTACAGTAACCTCCTTGCATTTTCTCCTCACGTATATAGGCTGCATATAAGCAGTTTTGCTAGGGGACAAAGTAACGACCACCAAGACCCCCCCCCCCCCCCAAAAAAAAATAAAATAAAAAACATAAGGGAGAAAAGGTGGTTAGATCTTAGTAGGGAGAACACGTTTAATTTTAGTGATCAAAGGGGACATGTGTTACATGAGAAAGTGCTAAACCTATTGCTCTTTAATGACGATGCAAGCAAGTGATTCTACAAAAAGGGGTGCTTGGATCTGAGATAGACTAAGAGCATTAGGCTACATGAGTTCTTTTAATCAACGGAACTGAAGTTCCATTAATTGAAGTAATGTTAGTCACAGTGAAAACAACTTTAAATAGTTAAACTAGTATTCGTAAAGTATTATTTTACATAGGCTTACACTTACGAAATGGTAATATGTCTTGGAATCAATAGGCCCATATAAGCTAAATAATGTTTAAAAAAATGTATGTGTGATTCATATTGCCAAATGCAATACATTTAAAATATCTATGAACGAACAAAAAGTTACAAATGACATATTTCACATGTATATTGTATTGTTTTGTATTTTATTTATTTCACAGTAGAAAGGTAAGCCAATACGTTCGCTTTGACAGAGTAGCGGAGATAAGCATACTTGTTAGACGTGACTCATACGCCACCTTTTGGGCACTTTGAGAATGTCTTCTCTTGCTCTCTAGTCAAACACACACGTTACATATGAAAAGTACAGAGCCAATACATGTTTTAAGATTGAAAAAGCTGGATAATGTTGTTTTGAATTGAACTGCAAAACAATGTAAACGTAATTCAATATACATAATAAATGCTAGTTTGTAAGGCTAAAGATATTTTAATAAAAACCTAACTCCATCATGACTCATCTGTTCTCCCTGCTAAACATATGTATCTAGAAGTTCGCTAATCTGTCATCTAATTGATCTGGTTGTTATATATATATATATATACAGTATAGCAAGAACAATATGATATTTGATCATTTACAGCTATTAACTTATAACAGTTCAACTATTAATTATGTGGATACAAATATATGTGTGTGTGTGTGTCTGTGGTGACCTTAAGGAATGGTTAGACCTGGGGTGCTTATAAACAGGCAAATGCCTGCATGAGGAGATAGAGATTGTGTCAGTCCAACTTGTCGGGGTAAAGCAGCAGCATACATCACATTTGCATATCCTGATCTGCTTTGATGCATCTTGAAATGCAAGTCTAGCCTATTAATATTTGAAAAGGATAGTGCATGAAAATCAACATTTTTGTTAAATTAAATTAACATGTGTTCTTCTCCTGTTCTGCATGGTTGATTAGAGAACACTATTCTGTCAGAGGAGTGGAGGAGGCTGCCATGTGATTAGTTGGATCACAGCAGAAGGACTCAACAACACTTTACATACATCAGTTTCATGTTGGAGTTCAACTACATGGCAGACTTTCTTTAAAAAATCCTAAACCATCATCGAGCCTCCTGAAAAGGTGTCGAAGCATCCTCGACAGGATATTAGACAGGAATAAATTATTTAGTTGAGAAAAGGGGTTTCAGTTCAGATCTGTGACACATTTAATTTCATAAGAAATGTTGAAAGACAATATTTGAATATTCAAAAGTAAGCTGAAGGTAATATTTATGATTCTTAGCATTTTGGTAATCTAGCAAACACTCATTCAGTGCAAATATAGTAAGCTTTTTTTCTTCACTTTGATGGCTTAGGAATTAAATCCAAGAACTTATCAGTTGCTGGGCCACCATTAGGCTTTTTGCCTACAATTTCCTTTTACTTATGTGGTAGGAAACAAGAAGAGAATGTCCAGTTAGTGGCTATTGGAAAATACACTTATGTTTTGTGCTGATGGCAAGACTAATGCTAATTATAGATAATAGCTTCATATGTGCAAAATGTTTAATCATAATGATATGCACTGACTGTAGACCCTTTTCAAGTTAATGTCTTGATAGTCCTATTTCAAGTATGACATTTAGAAAATGTAGTAGGAGCTGCAATATAGTTATTGCCATTCTTTCATTGACTTAAAGCCCTAACCGGTTGATGGTAAACATGACTGAGGACATTCATTTTAAAGTGTGCCAAAGTATTCCTTGTAATTCTTGGTAAAAGTTAATTGCAAATTTAAGGTATGTGGCATTTGAGATCCTGGCTATTGACTGCACTGAACTGTGTTCATCTTCAGTTAACTGTCAAATGATTGTCAATTACATTCTTCTACAAAATACAGAGTCATATTTCTATTCTGTTAAATCCTTCTACATTTAAATTGTTAACTTGCCAAAAGAATGTTTGTAAAAAAATGTACGAAACATTTTAAAAAACAAAAAAGTGCAATGCACTCACCTGGAATGTATAAATGGGTGTTATTTTCCTATTATTTATTTAGGTAAAACTTTTCTACTAAATGTGAGTCCACAAACTTTTCTTTATACATAGTCTGCTAATAAGCCCAGCTAGCTGAAATGTTTTCAACAGTGATAATTTTCAAGTAGGCCCATAACCACACTGATCTCTAAGGTATTCTCATACTCTAGGTATACAGCAAAAGCAAATTGATTAAAGTATCAATGATATTTGACATGGCACCTACTAAATAGGCTACTGCTGTTGTATTTGAGTAATACCTTACTGTTTTTCTCAAAAGGGAAAGCTGAAATCAATTAACATATTTCCAGATCCGATTGTATAATGAACAGTCTGTAAACTGGCACTATTAGGGTCACAAACTAACACACTCCCAATGAATGCTCCACAATCTGTACATGAACCAAGCATAAAGGCCTGGCATACATCACACTTATTATTAATGAATGGCAAGTTATGTAATTAACTCAAACATAATTTGCATGCATGCAAATCCTTCTTCTCCCAATTGGACCAGTAAAGTAGGACACCGTTCTCATTATCTGACCCAAATCCTTTACTTGTAACTCTAAATTCAATCAAAGTTCAGTCAAGATTAGTTTAATAGGGAATGACTGATTCATCATGTTTGATTAGGAATGTTACATGCTTTGTCAAATTACATAATGACAGGGACAGCATTTTCTATATTGTGTTATTTCATTTTTATTAGCAAATATTTCAGTAAGGCATATTGCTTGCTCAGGGGTATGGCTTGAAGAGCGTTTATAAATTAGTGAGTTCTTACCAAGGTAGCAGTGCATCTTTCATTAGTTATCAGTAATCAGTGGCAACTTCTGATTGTATTGTCTGTGTAGTGTTGGCGGTGCCAAGATATGATGGAATTTGTGTTATATCAACAGACATTTATTGCAGTCCCTTCTTCATGCAATCACATACTGCTAAAAGAAATAGGAATATACCAACCTTTCACTCTGTTAACATGCTGAACGAGAATCAATAACATGTGCAGGTGGCCAGCATGGGCTTAGCTCATGATATGACATAGACATCCACTGTGGTATATTGACAGCAAAGCTACAATGCCACATAGAAGAAAACAATGGTAATGATCTTAACATTACCATTACCATTACCATGGTCTTAAGTTCAGATATTATGTATAGATCATTGCTAGAACAACAGTAACTAACCAATTAGTTATTCTGATTCACACAGCTTGTTTGGAAAGATCAGAGAAATACATTTCTCACAGTTCAAACGATGACCATAAACATATGAAGGTTTTTAAAAATACTAATCTAACAATCCCTTGTCCGAATGACATTATTGCCACAGTTGCCTTTGTTAGCTAGCTTGTTACAGAATTTCATCCCAGCAGTTTTGTTTCTAGTGCAGCTAGAAATGACAACATTGATTACATAAAAGAAACATTGTAGTATTGTGTTTCTTGCGTTATTATGACTGTAATTGCTACATCACACAACTGGCAGCAATAAAAACAGCATTCATGCAAGTGTTGATGTCAGTGTCCAAAAAGCCTAACTGCCTGTCATAACTATGCCAGAGACCACCAGGATAAACCTGAAGGTTTCTGGAAGTCCATTCTCTGGACAAATGAGTCAAAAATGTACCTTTTGGGCAAAATCAAAACATATATGTCTGGCAAAAACCCAATGCTGACTAGCATCAGAAGAACCTTCTTCCAGAAGAACAGTCAAGCAATGTGGCTCACATGAAATCAGAGTTTTTGTTAAATAAAGCACTTTCATTGAATAAACAATGGAAATCTATGATATGTATTTATGTATAACCCCGTTTCCAAAAAAGTAGGGACTTACAGCTTTTGGAAATAAAAAAATCCAGTACCTCAAAATATTAGAATAAAAATATTAGAATACAGAAATGTTGACCTGAGAAGACCTCTAATCAACATATTAACTCAAAACACCTGCAAAGGTTTCATAAAAGTATGTTAATTTATGCACTCAATACTTGTTCGGAGCCCCTTTTGCACAAATTACTGCATCAATGCGGCGTGGCACGGAGGCAATCAGCCTGTGGCACTGTTGAGGTGTTATGGAAGCCCATGTTGCTTTGATAGCAGCCTTCAGCTCGTCTGTGTTGTTGGGTCTAGTGTATCTCATTTTCCTCTTGACACCTCTTGGTGCATTTCCATTTTCCTTCAGGTCAATCGAGTTTGCTGGCCAATCAAGCACAGTAATACCATGGGCAGCAAACTAGTTACCTGTTGTTTTGGCACTGTGGGCAGGTGTCAAGTGCTGCTGGAAAAGGAAATCAGTATCTCCATAAAGCTTGTCAGCAGATGGAAGCATGAAGTGCTCTTAAATCTCCTGGTAGAGGGCTCCATTGACTCTGGACTTAATAAAAAAAAAAACAGCACCCCAAATCATCACTGACTGTGGAAACTTCACACTGGACTTCAAGCAACTTCCTCCAGACTCTGGGACCTTGATTTTCAAATGAAATTCAAAATATACTTTCATCTAAAGAGAGGACTTTGGACCACTGAGCAACGGTCCAGTTCTTTTTCTCCTTCGCCCAGGTAAGTCGCTTCTGACATTGTCTCTGGTTCAGGAGTGGCTTGACACTAGGAATGCGACACTTGTAGTTCATTTCCTGGACACATCTGTGCGTGGTGGCTCTTGATGCACTGACTCCAGCCTCAGTCCACTCCTTATGAAGCTCCCCCAAGTTCTTGAATCAGCTTTGCTTGACAATTCTCTCAAGGCTGCTGTCAACCCTGTTGCTTGTGCACCTTTTCCTACCACACTTTTCCCTTCCAGTCAACTTCCCATGAACATGCTTTGATACGGCACTCTGCGAACAGCCAGCCCTTTCAGCAATGACCTTCTCTGGATTATCGTCCTCGTGGAGGGTGTCAGTGAGTGTCTTCTGGATCTCTCAAGTCAGCAGTCTTTCCCATGATTGTGGTTGTGTGTACTGAAGGCTCTGGGAGTTAATTAGCTGATTAGAGCTCTTCTCAGATTGACATTTCTGTAATAAAACATTTTTATTCTAATATTTTGAGATACTGGATTTCTGATTGAAACAAAAAAGGCTTGAAATGTTTCACATTATGTGTAGTCAATGTAGAATATATGAAGGTGTCACTTTCAGATTTAGAACATGTGTGCATCTATAACATTTCTCAGTTTCAACAATTGATATGTTGTCTTGGTACTATTTTCTATTGAATACCGGGTTTAAATGATTTGTACATTATTGCATTATGTTTTACTTTACATTTTACACAACATCCCAACTTTGTTGGAAACGGGGTTGTACTTTATTTTGAATGGGATCAAATTGGGGTTTAGTTAAGTATTTTCTGAGTTTATTTTAATATTTTATACAAAAATAATGACCATCCCTGTAGGGTTCACATACTTGGGTCAGACACTGGGTCACACAACCAGCACTTGGATTACAGGTCAATTGCTTGCCTGTGGGGGAGGGCTGCACCAAGCAAAGTCGAAGCAAAATGCTAAGGGGATGTTTTTCTGCGACAAGGACTGGGAGACTAGAGCCTAGACTTGAGCAATATTAAACATCTTGTACATGTGGAAAAAGTAAATGGGTCTGAATACTTTCCATATGCAATATGCATTTAAAATTACTGTGTGGTCCGACAGAATGATCTTAAGATGAACACACTACCTGTAAATTGCTCTGGTTTAGAGCATCTGCTAAATCACCTGTAAAGCTGCATCCTGGAATTATTGGCAATTTGTTGTGAAAGTGGCACAGTCGAGGTAAAACAGGTCTACAGAAATTGTGTTCAGTGTTACTTATTGTCAGGTCCTGGCTGGGGTGCCTCTAGGCATCTCTATGCGCCCAGGGGCCACAGCCAGGGCCTAACCGTGGGGATGCCTCAAGGCATCTCTACACTTCTGTTTTCTGTTCTCTCCTATCAGAGGCAGCTGCACCTTATTGTCTCTGATTGGGAAACTTTCTTTTGTTTTGCTTTAGTTTTTGGTTAATTATTTGTGCTGTTTGCCTCAGTTATTGGTTCTGCCTCGCCTGTTGTTGTTGTTGTTGTTGTTGTTGTTGTTGTTGTTGTTGTTGTTGCTGTTGTTGTATGTTTGTAGAAGAAGAAGAACATTAGACAAATGTTTAGTTTTGAATCTGCACCTGTGTTCTGCCTCCACGAATGTGACATGTATATTGCCAAAATATGCCACATACACTGATGAGCCAAAAATTGTGACCACTCACAGGTGAAGCGAAAAACATTGATCTCCTAAGGGGACATATCAAAATCTGGGTAGAATACATGGTAAGCAAACGATCAGATCTCGTAGTCAACGTGTTGGATGCAGGAGAAATAAAACAGGAGGAAAGACCTGAGCAACTGTGACAAGGGCCAAATTGTTATCTGTGGGATATGCTGGACTAACCAATCCGATCCACAGTGGCTCCACCTCGCAAATGACAGGACTTGATGGATCTGCTGTCTTAGTGCCAAATACCACAAGACACCTTCAGGGTTCTTGTAGAGTCCATGCCATGCTGTTTTGGCAGCACGCGGATGACCAAGAGCATATTAGGTGGTCATAATGTTTTGGCTCATCAGTACACACTACTGTACTGATCAAAAGTTTGGGGTCACTTAAAAATGTCCACGTTTTTGAAAGAAAAACAGTTTTGAACTGTTATATTATTGTGCCAGGGGAATAGAGTTTGTTCTGCTTCTCCTTTGTAAATCCTTTGTAAATCTACGGAATGCACTCTCTTAATTCTCCTTGTGCCCTGCTCTATTTGAACTTAGGAGGATACGAGTCCTTGGACCACACCTTAGGACTACCAGGCACGAAAACTCGTAGCTGTCCCTGTTCAAAGTCCTCCTGGTTGTGTTGCAAATCAAGCAGCTGACAATACCAGATGATTTCGACTGCCACTTTGCTGATCCCTCCACCCGATTGTCCCTGTCCTTGTGCATCTGGTCATGCTGCTGACTTAAAATATATTTTACAGACTCTGGACAAAGCCCACATGGATTTATTAATTATTATTTGTACTCTTAAAATGTTCACGTCCTAGCCATACTGGATCAACCCTTTTGTTGCTTGCTCTTTGGAGTTTCTAACTGGGTGTTCTGTAAAAGCACTCCATGACAACTGCTGATGTAAAAAGGGCTTTATTAATGAATTTGATTGATTGATCTGGAGCATCAGCAATTGCGATCACAAAGGTCCTCAAATGGTAGTTTTATAAAATAGTACCCGCAAAGCACCAGTCTCAACGTCAACAGTGATGAGGCGACACCAGGATGCTGGCCTTTTAGGCAGAGTTCTTTCTCTGTTCTTTTACTCATCTTAATCTTTTTTTGTGGCCAGCCATTATGGGTTTTTCTTTGCAACTCTGCCTAGAAGGCCAGCACCCCGGAAACATTAAAAACATTGGCAGGTATTTTTTTAAACAAACTTTGCTATTAGCTATTGATAATTTTGCTATCTATATACAATTTGACAAGATTTTGATGCCAATATTTATTCCTACAAAATATTTACCTGTTAAGAGCAATTTAGAAAAACTTTAATTTCAGTTTCTGTTCTGTCCTATCAATAAAACTCAAACATAGTCTCAGGGCCCTCCAGACATTTCAGAAATGTAATTGTAGCTAGCTCATCTGATTCATACAGCTGGGAATTTGATCATTAAATGTCAATTTGAGTCACGTGTACTAGCTGTGTAATACCTCAAATACATGGAATGGGTGGCATTAACTGAGATTTGAGAGCATAATAACCCATAACAATTCCATTGATGACAGCAAATGCAGTGATCCTCATTGAAATCATAGGATCCACCTGAAACAGCCATGGTTAACACTAGCTACAGTACTTCCCTTGCCATTCTGTAAGACAAAACCTTTTGATACAGGAACATGGGATAATGTGCCTTCATTTTGCAAGGCAGGCACCTACCTGTCATGCAATGCCTCAAACCAAAGAGTGAGAATTATTTTGACAATAAAAGCACTCATGCAATGTCTCAAACCAAAGAGTGAGAATTATTTTGACAATAAAAGCACTTAAAGGTTTATTTCACCAAAGCTCACCAAGATAATATACTAATTACTAATGTTAGCAATAGTATATTTGTTTGACAAAAATCTATTTCCTCAACACAATCTAGAATGAGCAAATTCTAATTTTGTGGCAGAATCACCTTTCTCTGCATTCGTCTGTTCATAAAATACCAAAGTTCTATCATTCATAGCAAACATATGCTGATCAGAGAATACAATAATTTCAAATATTGACAGGAAGGTTTTGAATAATAGACATTTTGGAAAAAACTGCTGATCATGCCCATATGGTGTTCTGTGTCTAGCAGTAAAATTACAAGCATGCACAAAAGTGCTCTTTAATTTTTACAAAATAATGTTCATATTTTTGCTCTACGAAATGTTTAGACAGCAGAATGACAGAAAAGAATGACACCAAAGTAAACATGTCTCAAAACAGTAGATTTCTAGCCACATATCCCAAAAGTTAATTCCCACAGGCACAGTTTTCAGTAAGCATGGCTCAGATCAATTTTAACAACAGTAGCCAAATGTAGGTTATACACTTTACAGGAGATTGCTAGCCAGAGATCTCAATAGTCAGTTACCTTGGCACAGTTTTCTTTGAACAAGGCTCTAAGCTATACATTTTACAGGAAAGTAAGTTGCTAGCTACAGATCTTGGTCAACCCAAAGCAGGCCCCACCAGAGTTGTAATCTTTTAGGAAGAGGAAACATGTTCACACAGTGTACATTTTACAAGATATATGCAGATAAAAACATCAGTGAAGACATCCAATGTTTCTATCAATCAAAGTCAACCGCAACTACACACAAATTGGCTTGGAGACTATTCTCACTCTTCAATATGGTTTAGCGTGCAAAATCCATTCACATGCTCCTTCTGGCCTATTATGTGTGAAACAAATTCAGTGCTCTATAAATCTGTCAAACTTGATAAAAACCAACTACGGGTCCTGCAGGGTGAAATGCCCATGTGTATTTCTCATGTAGGCTTCTATCCTACAATTTACCTAGGGAGGGGAACACATTATTGACACCATCTGACAGCATATTAGTAATATCAACACATGAGTTCAGTTGTGTGGAGTTAAGCAGGTGTTGGTCACACCAGCTCTTCGTTGTGCATCCTGAGAGCAGTTAAGTTGGCTACTATAATACCTGATTGAAAATTCTCCCATGCCCATCTATACTTTATTTCACAGGTGTCACAATCATTCAGTGGAGGGCCGAATGTTGCAGGATTTCGCTACATCCTTTTATCTGGTTGAAAATTAAGATAATTGATAAGTTAGGAATGCCCCTCATCTTGTTGTGTAGCTCATATTCGGACACCGAAAAACCAGTTCCATCGTGGAATGACTTTAACACCCTTGATGGTTTATTTTATGATTGTTAGTGTCTGGTTGTTGTTAGTGTCTGCAAGCTAGCAGTGTGGCAATATCCTTGACATTGCTCACTCTACTCAGAGAGAGGGGTATTTTGGAAGTTGTAGGACTGATCAAGACATTTAAAGCCATAGATCTAGACACTGTCAATGTTTCTTTAATAATTACTATAAAGACTACAGAAGAACAAAACATCTGGAAAAAAACAGGAGCTTTTTCTCTTGAAAGATGGTATATTTTCAATTATTCATCGTTATTTTGGTCAATTTACTTTACATAAGATAATGTAATACTTTCTTAATTAAGAACCAAATCCTACTAATTTCAGAGTCATCTTTATGCTAAATCTTTTTTTTTTATCTAGCACTTAAATGATATGGGCTCTATAAGGTCTGGTTAAAAAAAGGTATGTCATAAATGCCAAATTATTTCTCAGTTATGTTTTAGATTCAAATGTCAAATATGTAAACAATCCTTCCTCTAAAGGATCATTCTATAGATTCAATTTGCTGAACATTCCCTAAATTTTTGTTTTTGGTCTGAGTTTGTAAGGAAAGACTCTTGTGCAGTATATTAGCAGCTCACACAAGATGAATGAATCCAATTTGGCTTGATCCTGGCTTGATTGTACCATATTTTTGGACAAAAGAAGCTTGCAGAAATGTTCGGATTGCTTGCTAATACTAGTGTTGGTCTGTATTATGTTAACTGCAAATATTTGGAGAGGACTCAAAGTTAAGGCAGTGATCTACACAAAGCAGAACAAAGAGACTAGGGTGTTGAATGGCTCTCACTCTCACTCTATTAGTACAGCTAAGTGTTCCTTTTATTTATGTCATATAAATTACCTTATAAAAATGAGAATAAAGTAATTAATTTCACACTCTGTTAGCTATTGTGACACATTAGATCTGCATTTGTGCCGTTTTAATATAATAAAGTGGCAGTACTGCGTTAGCAGTTAATTGCAGTTAGACTGCAGTATTACCAAAAGGCATTGCTATGTTGCTCACTGCATTACAGTATATCTGCAGTTTCTTCTTTGTAAGTGAGGATTGGTCCTTTACAAATCTGACAGGATTGTTCTCTGTAAAACCCAACAAAAGAAGCCCAAACAAACGATCCTATGGGATCTACATAAATCATGTAAAAGAAGCCCCTAAAGAGTGCTATAGTACTGGAATCCCAAAGGGTTTTCTGAATAGGGTCTATGATGCATCACTTAGAAGGGAGGATACTTCAGACAGGGATCCATTTTAAATTCTCTCAAAATGCTTTCGAGTGTTTATTAAAATATTTGACAGGCCTATTTTAGTAGCCTGCTAGAAAACCAGTTGGATTATTATTTTGGTATTACTGAGATTCTGAATGAGATGTTAAAGATTTGAAATGCAAGAGTTTTAGTCCTCCAGATTCAAAGCTAATTAATAGGCGCATTTGATTAGGATTTCAGCAGTTTACTGGTGACACACAATGTTGTTTATTAGAATCGAAAATTGCAAGCAGTTAGACTTATTAATTTGTAATGACTTACAGAGACAAGTGTAACTAGTATTATCACATTAGATAGTGTTGCAACGCAATTAGCTAACATGTTAACGGTAATGCTTTTGTAGTTAGTGAGTAGTGTCAGAGGTTACGTTATGTTTTTCTTTGTAAGCTACTTAGCGTTAGCCACTCCAGCTACAATTAACTAGCTACGTAGCTATTTCCATCAATCAATCAAATGTATTTTATAATGCAATTTTACATCCGCAGTTGTCACAAAGTGCTTTTACAGAAACCCAGCCTGAAACCCCTAAGGGCAAGCAACAACTGAGTTGATGCACAGTGTCTAGGAAAAACTTCCTAGTAGGTTAGAAATTAGGAAGAAACCTAGAGAGAAACCAGATTTTGAGGGGTGGCCTATGTCCAGAATCCATAAACAAAATCCAGGTACACAAGTACCGGAACAATCAGGTGGGGTGAGAATAGTGGCAGCAGGAATCATCAGGCAGCCACTTGATCTGCAACAACACCAGGAGGACTTTGGACAGAGACAGCTACTAGCCATTCGGCCTGAAGTCCTGAAGTTGAAACAGAACAGGACACAAGGACATTTTAGAGCATGCCTTTGTTGGATTTACAAAGGAGAACTGACCCTCCTTCCCCAGCACAAAAATACAGCAGCGTAAAACCTTGGGGCCGAGACAGGGCCCACACAATGGCCCTATCCGAAAGTAACTGTTGACTGTCTGACCGTACAGTACCGTAGGTATCTTTTGTCAAAAGTAGCTGTATCAATTATCTAACTAGTAATGTTGTTTTCATTGTATTTTGCTACCCTTAAGTTGACAGTGTCATAGACATATACACTCACCTAAAGGATTATTAGGAACACCTGTTCAATTTCTCATTAATGCAATTATCTAATCGACCAATCACATGGCAGTTGCTTCAATGCATTTAGGGGTGTGGTCCTGGTCAAGACAATCTCCTGAACTCCAAACTGAATGTCAGAATGGGAAAGAAAGGTGATTTAAGCAATTTTGAGCGTGGCATGGTTGTTGGTGCCAGACGGGCCGGTCTGAGTATATCACAATCTGCTTAGTTACTGGGATTTTCATTCACAACCATTTCTAGGGTTTACAAAGAATGGTGTGAAAAGGGAAAAACATCCAGTATGCGCCAGTCCTGTGGGCGAAAATGCCTTGTTGATGCTAGAGGTCAGAGGAGAATGGGCTGACTGATTCAGGCTGATAGAAGAGCAACTTTGACTGAAATAACCACTCGTTACAACCGAGGTATGCAGCAAAGCATTTGTGAAGCCACAACATCCACAACCTTGAGGCGGATGGGCTACAACAGCAGAAGACCCCACCGGGTACCACTCATCTCCACTACAAATAGGAAAAAGAGGCTACAATTTGCACGAGCTCACCAAAATTGGACAGTTGAAGACTGGAAGAATGTTGCCTGGTCTGATGAGTCTCGATTTCTGTTGAGACATTCAGATGGTAGAGTCAGAATTTGGCGTAAACAGAATGAGAATATGGATCCATCATGCCTTGTTACAACTGTGCAGGCTTGTGGTGGTGTAATGTTGTGGGGGATGTTTTCTTGGCACACTTTAGGCCCCTTAGTGCCAATTGGGCATCGTTTCAATGCCACGGCCTACCTGAGCATTGTTTCTGACCATGTCCATCCCTTTATGACCACCATGTACCCATCCTCTGATGGCTACTTCCAGCAGGATAATGCACCATGTCACAAAGTTCGAATCATTTCAAATTGGTTTCTTGAACATGACAATGAGTTCACTGTACTGAAATGGCCCCCACAGTCACCAGATCTCAACCCAATAGAGCATCTTTGGGATGTGGTGGAACAGGAGCTTCGTGCCCTGGATGTGCATCCCACAAATCTCCATTAACTGCAAGATGCTATCCTATCAATATGGGCCAACATTTCTAAAGAATGCTTTCAGCACCTTGTTGAATCAATGCCACGTAGAATGAAGGCAGTTCTGAAGGCGAAAGGGGGTCAAACACAGTATTAGTATGGTGTTCCTAATATTCCTTTAGGTGAGTGTACGTTGTATTAGTTTGGTACGTATACTCCTGCCCATTTCTCTTGCATCCAACATATTGACTAAGAGAACTGATTGCTCGCTTACCATCTGATCTACCAAGACCTTGACATTTCTTGCTCTTAAACTCAAATAAAACAGAAATGCTCCTTTTAGGACCCAAAAAACAAAGAGCGTTGTTAGCAGATCTCACTGTGAACCTCGACGGCTGCATGGTCGTATCCCAAAAAGCTGTAAAAAACCTTGGCGTTACCCTTGACCCTGACTTCTCCTTTGAAGAACATATAAAATATGTCTCAAGAGTTGCTTATTTTCATCTTCGAAACATCGCAAAAATTAGAAACTTTCTATCAAAAACTGATGCAGAAAAATTAATCCATGCTTTCGTTACTTCTAGATTAGATTACTGCAATGCTCTTCTCTCTGGATATCCAGACAAATTAATAAATAAACTTCAATTAGTGCTGCACACGGCTGCTAGAATCCTAACTAGAACAAAAAAATTTGAACACATTACTCCTGTCCTGGCGTCCTTACATTGGCTGCCTGTTAGGGTTAGGGCTGATTTTAAGGTTTTACTCTTAACCTATGAATCAATAAGTGGACTTGCTCCTACTTACCTTGCTGAAATGATCCAGCCATACATACCTACACGTAACCTTAGATCACAAGATGCTGGCCTTTTAATTGTACCTAGAATTTCTAAACAAACAGTTGGCGGCAGGGCCTTTTCTCATAGAGCTCCACTACTGTGGAATGATCTGCCAATTAAGGTTAGAAATGCAAACTCAGTGCAAACTTTCAAGTGTCTACTAAAAACTCATCTCTACAGCACGGTTTATAATTAGGTGTAGCCTGGCCCGGGGGCATGAAGGTGACCAGTAGGCTTGATACTGTCCACCCTTGCTGTCTTGCCAGGTGGGAACTCGTCGCCACTGGGATGCCCTCCCTCCAATGCCTTTCGGGGGAAGAGTCACTGGCTTGTTGTTGACTCTCTGTTGCGCACTTGTGCAATTGGGCTGTACGCCGCTAGCAATACTCGGCCCTCATTCAGGGGGGTTGCGGTTGGTGGGTGTCCCTTTGGTTGATGCCTGGCAATGTGGTTGGATTGATTTCCTGCCTGTTGGGCCCTGTCCGGGGCCTCCCCCGGGTAGGGCCACAGTGTCACCGGACCCCTCCGTCTCAGTTCCAAGGTGTTACGCTGCTATATTATTGTGCTGGGGGATATGAGGGATGTACTACTAAGTTTTCTCAGTTTCCTCCAGTTGTAAATTTTAGAAGGAGATGAGGTCCTGGTCCACACCTGCGGATTACCTGGTTTGGGGGGCCCGTTGCTGTCCCTGTCCTTGTCCACCTGGTCATACTTCTGACCTAGTCTAAAATCAAATAGACTCTGGATTTAGCCCAGAGAAATTTATTTATTATTCCAATTGGACTCTTAATATCTCACCCGGCACAGCCAGAAGAGGACTGGTCACCCCTCTGAGCCTGGGTCCTCCCTAGGTTTCTTCCTAAAATTCGACCTTCTTAGGGAGTTTTTCCTAGCCACTGAAATTCAACACTACTGTTGTTTGCTCCTTGGGGTTTAAGGCCGGGTGTCTCTGTAAAGCACTTTGTGACAACTGCTGTTGTAAAAAGGCCTTTATAAATAAATTTGATTGATTGATTGATTGACATGTGTGCTTGTTAGGGGAAGATCAACATTATAAACTTCATCTGTGAGTGGTCATAATGTTCTTGCTCATCAGCGTATATTTACATGTGATGCATACGTCTCTCAGAGCAAAACATGTACAATAAGGCAATATGTATTTCGCTACTGAAAAACACAACACTTTAATTTTAACTTAAACTGTTTTTAAATTTCTCCTTCGGGTTCGTAGCACCTCAAATAACTTGGCTGAACAACTTTACAGAACCTATTCCCACAGCAACAGCCCCTGGAGATCTCCTACAAGCTTGGCTATGGTCAGGGCTTGCAACATAGTGCAACCAATATCATGGTCCAAAGCCAGTGCATGATCTTACCGTGGTTTCAGTCAGTACACGCCAGCCAATACCTGTGCCAGGCAATTTTGTGATTCCAACTCCTGATTAAGGCACGGGTTCATAGCTACAAGTGGACTCACCCCTCATTCACACATGAACGGCATGCCCTTGTTGAAAGCAGAAGCGCTCCATTGCTAGCCATCCAAAAATGGCTTCCCGCCACGCTCCTTGAAGCGGGACGGCAGCGCTGGCCATGGTGGAACCACAGCCAATCAGAGCACAGCAGAAAATCAATAGGAAAGCTTGTAGGAGTTACTACAATACTGAATAGTCCATAGCCTAACCAACACACAGGACAAAATGTACTTATAAATAAAAATTTAACTTTACAGAGGTGTATTTACTTCATATATTAGCAATATATTCTTACGAATAATCTTACATTTTGTACTAAAAACTATAAAGCACACTAAAAAGTAACTTTAAAGCACACTAGTCGCACTGCAAACCAAACCCCTTGGGTCAACCAGACCTTCTGCAAACTTTGATGGAATTGTCAAAAAGAGAAATAAGGGTTTCCCAAGAATGGTGTAACAAACCAAAAACATTCGGTAAATGGCAGTCCTATGGGCAAAAACAACTAAAAACAAGACGTGGCTCTAGTGGGCAACACGATCATCAATAAACAATTGACTGCACATTAGGTGCTTTAATACCAATTGACCAACCTTTGAAGTATCTGAACATTGTTGCTGAACAGGCGCATCACTACATGGCTATAATTTTCCCTTCGAGTGAGACAGGATGTTTGCATCATGAATATACCACATCCAATCTTTAGTAACTGTGTGATGCCACTGCGTCAGCATGGATCAAAAGCATTCTGGAACATTTCTGATGGTGGCATAGACAAGTTGCCAAGATTCCAGTGTCTAAAACAGACTGTTATTGAAGGTTCATACGGTCCTTTCCAAAGTAAAGTATTTCATACAGTATGTGAGATATTAAAACAAGAATTTGAAAAAAAGTTTTAAAATACATTTGAGCTTCATTATAACCACTCAAACAATAATTTGTGGTAATAATTAACACTGCAATACGTTTTCAGCAAGGTGTAGGGTTTTCTTTTTTCATTTGTGCTTGTGAAGCTGTGCCTTAATTTGAAGTGAAAAGTGCTGTTGAGAGGTAGGTAATTTAGTTACAGCAGGATCAAAAAGAAAGGGCATCTGCTTCATTTATTTACAAACAACTATTTACTCTGTGTATTGTTAATGCAAACTGTTTAGGGAACATGAAAGACATTTATTGTTTCCTCGAACATAGAATATTTTGTAAATTCATACTCAATCATTTATACTGTTGAACAATTGTTTCCACAAACCTATTATCAAATATTGATATGCTGAATAAAACGATAGCATGTTTTATTTCTAAAATGAGTTGATTTGTTAAACAAACTGACAATTTAGATTTTTAAAGCTCATGTATGACAAGATAAATCTTACTTGACTCTTTTAAAGGCGAGCACTCAGTCTATTCTTTTCATAAAATGTAGGCGTGTACATTGGAAAGAAAATGCAGTGATTCTTAACTGTTCAATAATTGAACATCAGTCCATCCCTTATTTAAACATGTTGAACTTAAAATGATAAAAGAGAATAATTTTTTTTTTTTCAATCTAAGCGCCTTATGTATTATATCCCTATGTTTACCGCCTGTGTAATCCAAGGACAATCAAAACCTTCATGCGTGGATGGTGTGGAGTACAAGGACACTTACAATGTTTTTACTACCATCTTCCTTAAAAATGTTAGCCTTCTTTCATCATGGAATCTCGGCAACAAACTAAGCTTAAATACCCAGGACTAACATGGGTATGTTCAACAGCTAACAGTTCAGCCTGTCACCACTATATTGTGAGTAGAGATGCTTTCACTTTTTTATTCCAGTATTTTATCCTTAATTTCATATAAGGTTTTGAAATAATTGAGTTTACTAAAATGACAATAGATTTTCCATAGTTAGGTGCTCAGCTATGAGATTTTGTTGTCTACTGGGAAAGTCAGTCATGTATTTTTCTATTTGCGTACATTTGGAGAGAAGAACATTTTGTAAAGGATTAATGTTTGAGGCCTTGATTACGTTTAACAGAACAGGACAGAATTAGCATAAAAGGCCCTATTTCATTCCCTTTGAAGTCCGGAGCATAGAATAACAAATGTATATGAACCAGCAGCCAAACGTCAATAAATGGAAATGCCACAATCCTCAGTGGATGGTATTGGTTGAATTTCTGCAGGAAGGAAAAAAAAACAGCCCATTTATTGCAAAATAAGCAGAATAGTGGATGCGATAGGTCTTATACCCACCAGGGCTAACAGGCACTCTGGGGCCCACACTCCCACTCCTCGAGGTGGGATGGCAGGAGAGGAGACGTGGCATCTCCCACCGTTGGAGCTCTGGGAGGTGCATTTAATCTCACAGGTGTTTTCAAAGAGTACCACACCGCAGACAAGGGTATGTAATTACTCTCCAATTAAAGATGAAGATTTCACAGGGGAAAAAAGAGCCTATAAGCTAGATAATGCTTGAGAATGTTAGAACTGTATGATAGTGTGTAGTACTGACAATACATGCTGTCAGAATGTTAGAAATGTATGATTATGCAGAACTGACATGCTATCATAATATGTTACACCTACTAACTGACAAAACAATTAACATAACTTTTACATAGCTGAACTTTTACAGAACCTGTACAAAATGTTGTTAAATGGCAAGTTTTTCTCGGTTTCTTTTACATCTAAAGATAAACTGTAAATGCTATGCTTCAAATACAGCAATGTTATTTCTACCCACCTTCCCAATTGAAAATCCAGAGAGATGGAATTAAAAATGCCCTTTTAGAAGAAGCTTTGAACTAAAGAAACATTTCAAAAAGTTTTATTAAAAGTTCATCTTCTTTGGTTGAGCCTGTAAGTTAGGTTCCTTTCTCAAATAATAGAATAAAGCAATCAATATAAATGTTCAAAGAGAATCTTTGGAGCTACGATGAGACTACATTTTGTACATTGTCTTTGATGATGGTTAAGCATGAAGAAAAGGTTCCATGAACTGGCAATAGATAAAGGTTTTTCTAAGATTCCAAAACAGCCATTCACAGATTTTACAAATTACAATGATTCAATATTTTTTATTCCATACTGTACAATCAATTCACTGAATATCTCAGCATACCGTAAATATAATTTTAAGGATTCAGATACCTTTTTTTCTGAAGACAAACCATTGAATTAAACAAATGCAATGTTAATATTTTAATAAAATATGAATTGTGCAAACTGCCGAAGACAATCAGAAAATATTAGATTTTCTTCCCAATGCTGTAAGCAAAAATGAATTTGGCAAGCTAATAAGAAACTGGCAGTGCTAGATAAAAAAAACAAATGTTATTTGAAAGTGATTTGGTGTAAGAATATTCCCATTTTTTACAAATACGCGGTCCAAGCTGCTGCCCCTGGTACATATTTTCTGCTGCAGCAAGGGTTTGAATCTGGCTCAGTGCTTTCACCCAAAATAAATTCTCCACTTTCCTGTCTGATAAAGCATAAAAGGTGCCTTAAAAGAAAAAATAACATAATAACATGTTCAGTATCTTATCATCATGTTCATCTCAACCTTCCAGTTGGTTAACTTTCTGCATCATTTTTTCAAAACAACACAGGTTTCCTCCAAATTCAGATGACTATTCAAGATAACTGTATCATCCTCCTTTTGAAAATATCTGCTTCAATTCTTCAATATAATACAGTATAATAACATGATAAAAGTGCAATAACATGTATAAAACATTTTCTATTATTGGATTAACATATTAGACACTTACAAAGTGAATATGCACATCAGCTCCCTCAGCAAATACATACATTTTCTTAAGAAAATATTAACTTTGTTTAGCTACAAATTTATTTTCACTGTGTGAGTCCTGATGCGTGTGCCACTGAGTGCAGGTTAAATGTTCACTAACGTTAATCTACTAAGAAGCAGTGTAACTGTTAGAATCAAATCAGGTCTGTCTTCAAGAATCCAGGTTTTGTTGTAACCATGGCACCTCAGTTTTCGGAAACCGCTTTGGCTGAGGGAAAAAGATCATAATGCAAAGTTAGTTTCAAAAGACTGTAAAATTCCACAATACCAAGCATAATGGATGAAATTAGGAATCAATTTTTAGCTGGGATTGAATTAAACAGTATTCTTTGATTGATCATTGGTTCACAATACTGTTTCTTGGAGCTAATGTTCAACTGAGTGTTCTAATCAATGCATGCTCAATAGGAGCTGATAAAGACTCGAAAACACAATATCACATCAATGATAGCAAAAAACTAGTAGCATACTAGTTTTTTGTCATTATTTTGATGTCACCAAATTGATTTTGGCTGCAGTATAATGTTAACTAGCTAGTTAATATTGAGAGGGGTCCACTGAATTTAAACTAGCTAAAATTAGCATAGCTAGAAATGTTTTACTAACTTTACTAAGTAATGATAACGTTTGCCAATTCTCAAAGTGCATTTGCTGACATGATGATGATCCGAGCAAAAACATTTCTAGTAAATATTAGCCTACTTTAGCAATGTTGTCGTATTTCCAAGCACAAACACAGTGGCACAATCCATGAATAATCAGGATGAAGTTTAGGTGCAGTAAAACCAAGGGTAACTGCACCAAATAACTTATCTTCTTGAAAATGTGGCATAAATATTTTCAAAATGAACTACAAAGTCTATAAGAACTTCAAAGGGATAATTTTGGTCCTATAATCAGTCATGTCAAAAATAGAGTTTTGTTAGACTTATGATTGAATCTGTGATTTACAGTGAATGTCAAAAGGATTTGGACAGTGACAAATGTATTAAATTTTTTATAATGGAGTGACTGCAAAGTTAAAGTACATACATTACACTGTGAATTGCACATTTTCTAGGATACGATTATTTGGACAGGTTAACATTATGCGCAATAAATTAGTGGTAGTAATTCTCTGCTAGGGTTGTACTGAAATCATCTTCAGTTTTTGCAAGTCTCAGGTTTTTTTGTCAACCGTTTTGTCTTTAGCATGTGAAAGGCATGCTCAAATGTATTCAGACCGGATGATTGACCGTGACCAGCTAATAAATGTACACTTTCTGGCCCAGAAAAATGTATTTATACAGTCGCTATGGCAGTGTGTTTAGGGTAATTTCACCACATTTTGTTATGTTATAAAGTTTATAATTTATTAAATTCCATTTTGTGCCATTCATCTATACACAATACCACATAATAACAAAGTAAAAACTGATATTAAAAATGCATGCCAATTTATTTAAAATAACACTGAAATAGTTCATGCAGTTGTGCTCATAAGTTTGCATAATGTACACTGGCAGAAATAGTGAAATTTTGGCACTGATTTTGAAAATATGACTGATCATGCAAACATTTTTTTTTTCATTTAAGGATAGTGATGATATGAAGCCATTTATTATCACATTGTTGTTTGGCTCATTTTTAAATCATAATGATAACAGAAATGACCCAAATGGCACTGATCAAAAGTTTACATACCCTGGAATGTTTGGCCTCGTTACAGACACACAAGGTGATACACAGGTGAAAATGGCAATTAAAGGTGAATTTCCCACACCTGAGGCTTTTGAAATTGTAATTAGTGTCGGTGTATAAATAGTCAATGGGTTTGTTAGCTCTCACATGGATGCACTGAGCAGGCTAGATACTGAGCCATGGGGAGCAGAAAATAACTGTCAAAATACCTGCGTAACAAGGTAATGGAACTTCATAAAGATGGAGTGACGAGACAGAGTAGAGCTTTATGATCACAACCATAAGCGCTAGCTTTATGGTCACAACCGTAAGCACTATGTTTGGAGAGGGGTCAACAAGGCCCACAGACTGTCCAGGAGCTCACTGATGCCCTGATCCAGGTCTGGGAGGAGATCCCCCAGGACATCTGAACATGCAAAAAAAGGACATGTACTCTTATAATCCTCACCCAGCACAGTCAGAGGATGACTGGCCACCCCTCAGAGACCGGTTGCTCTCTATGTTTCTCCCTAGGTTTCAAACTTACCTGCAAGGAGGAAGCCTCTGCACCATAAAGGACGTTTTTTCTTAGCCACTGTGCATCAATTGCTTGCACTTTGGGGTTTCAGGCTAGGCATCTATAAAAGCAATTTGTGACAACTGCTGATGTAAAGGGTGTTATAAAATAATTTTGGTTGATTGGCAGTGTACTGCAGGTTGTTGTAATGCTAAAAGATGAATGCTCTCCGCAGTCTGAGGTTGTGGGTGCTTTAGATCCGGGTTTCCTCAAAGACCTCTCTATATTTATATCCTTCCCTCAATCCTGATCAATCTCCCAGTCCCTGATTCTGAGAAACAACCTGAAAGCATGATACTACAACCACCATGCAACACTCTAGGGTTGGTATTAGCCAAGTAATGACTGGTATCTTGTTTTCACCAGACATAGGGTTTAGAATTCAGGCCTAATAGCTGTATTTTGGTCTCATCAGACGAGAGAATCTTTATCCTCATGCTATCAATCCATAAGACATCATGTCATATGCCTTTTATTCAGGAGTGGCTTCCTTCTCGCCTCAGCACCATAAAGTCATGATTGATGGAGTGCTGCAGAGATGGTTTTCCTTCTGGCAGGCTCTCCCAGCTCTGCAGAGAAACTCTGAAGTTCTGTTAGAATGGCCATACTGTAGGATTCTTGGCCACATCCCTGACCAAGGCCCTCCTTGCCCGATTACTTAGTTTGGCCCAGACAGCCAGCACTAAGAGTCTTGGTGGTTTTAAATTCTTCCATTTCACAATGGTAGTGCCTACTGGGCTCCTGGGAATTTTAAACTGTATTTGCCACAGGTGGACTAAATCAAGTTCTAGAAACATCACTCCGGATGCAGCTGAGCTCAATTTCGAGTGTCATGGCAAATTGTCTGAATACTTGTATGACAAATGCAAATGAAATATTTCAAATTTTCAACAAATAGGAAGGCATTCCTAAAACGTGTTTATGCTTTGCCATAAAGGAAATCTGTGTATAGATTTATGGCAAATATATTATAAGTGCCTTATATATTATGTAAATATAATACATTTCAAACACAATTTGTGGAGAAAGTGAAGGGGTCTGAATACTTTCCAAAGGCTCTGAATTTAGAATCCATTCCCTATGTACCAAAGTCTTGAAATTCCACAATCACACATATTGGCACACACACAACACAGTACACACTTTCAGAGGACCTGTTTTGGCTTGACAGTCCAGTTTTATCTGAGAATGCATCTTTTAGTTTAAAAGTACAGTACAACATGTATGTAAATTGTTATAAAGAAGTTGTATGCTATCCCCTAGGTAAGAAAAATACAAAATACTGTTATTTCGTTTGCATTCCTTTGGTGGACAACTTTGACTCTTTTTGGAGTTATGCCTGACTTACAACCAATTACAATTAAGCTACTTTCAGACCATACAGTTAGGTCCGGAAATATTTAGACACTGACACATTTTCCATAATTTTGGCTCTGTGCACCACCATAATGGATTTGAAACGAAGATGCAGTTGAAGTGCAGACTTTCAGCTTTAATTCAAGGGGTTGAACCAAAATATCATATGAAACATTTAGGATTTGCAATCATTTTCATACACAGTCCCCTTATTTCAGGGGCTCAGACTTAATTGGACAAATTAACACAACCACAAAGAAAATGTTCATTTTTAATACTTCATCGAGAATCCTTTACAGGCAATGACTGATTGAAGTCTGAAACACATGGACATCACCAAATGCTGGGTTTCCTCTTTTGTGATGCTTTGCCAGGCCTTTAATGCAGCTGTCTTCAGTTGTTGTATGTTTGTGGGTTTTTCTGCCTTAAGTTTTGTCTTCAGCAAGTGAAATACATGCTCAATCGGGTTGAAATAAGGTGATTGACTTGGCCATTGCAGAATATTCCACTTCTTTGCCTTAAAAAACTCCTAGGTTGCTTTCGCAGTATTGTTCATCTGTAAAGTGAAGCGCCATCAAATCAACTTGCTGAATTCGGCGAAATCAGAGCAGACAATATATCACACTTCAGAATTCATCCGGCTGCTTCTGTCTTCTGTCACATCAATAAACACTAGTGACCCAGTGCCATTGGAAGCCATGAATGCCCATGCATCACACTGCCTCTACCAGATGATGTAGTATGCTTTGGATCATGAGCCGTTCCAAGCCTTCTCCATACTTTTGTCTTCCTGTTCAAAAAATGCTGTTCCAGAACTGGCCTGGCTTTTCTTGATGTATTTTGGCAAAATCTTGTGAAGGGGGTTTTGGACAGGACAGGATCCTACGATCATCCACCACAGTTGTTCTCCGTGGACGTCCAGGCCTCTTTGTGTTGCAGAGCTCACCAGTGTGTTCTTTTTTTTCTCCAAATGAACCAAACTTTTGATTTGGACACTCCTAATGTTCCTGCTATCTCTCTGATGGATCATTTTTTTGCTGCCTACGGGTGGCCTGTTTCACTTGCATTGAGAGCTCCTTTGACTCCATGTTGGAGGTTCACAGCAACAGCTTCCAAATGTGAATGCCACACCTGGAATCAACTCAAGACATTTTATTTGCTTAATTGATGAAATACCGGTATAGCCCACACCTGTCCAAGAAACAGCTTTTGAGTCAACTGTCCAATTACCTTTGGGCCCTTGAAAAAGAAGGGGCTACATATTAAAGAGCTGTAATTTCTACACCTGAAATTAAAGCTGAGAGACTGCACTTCAAGCCCATATTCATTATTTATTTGTAACTTGAAAATAATTTGGTAAACAGCCAAAATAACAAAACAGTGTTAGTGTCCAATTATTTCCGGACATAACTGTATATTCAGGTGACTACTACAATGCAAATGGCTATGTGTCAAGTTCAACAAAGGTTGCATTTAATGTTTTTACATTAGTTTGACAAGGGTATCCTGAAGTTGAATGTGTGAATAAACCTAAATCTATATTTTGCTCAATAGAATGCATTATCTTGTATATGTGAGCGTGTGTGTGCGGATGTAAACTTGCATCTGCTCATGCTTTTAGTGACAAGGCTTAGGTTTCGAAGGTATGGTTAAAAAGTATGTCCCCACCAATGTTCAAACCAACCCTACGCCCTTGGCTTATAGGCTTGGCCGTACAAATGGAACCATCTCCAAACAGCACCCTCCAAAAGTACCCTAATAACTAAATAAGAACTATGGGCCTTGGCCAAGAGGTCATTATATAGGAAATAGGGTGTCATTTGGGCAACCCCAGGAGAAAAGAAACAGGAACAGGTTGGAGACAACACCAAAAAGAAGGAATACACCAAATACGAAGACATGCACAGTTATGCACCATGGACAAGGCAAGGGGAGATAGGGTTAGTAGTCAAGGATACTCAATGAATAGTGCATGAATGGAGCCAGTCCAGAGCCCGCCTGACAGTGCCATGGTCAAAAGATAGCTGGATACACACAGAGACACAATATTATGAACTGTCCATGTGTGTGTACATTGAAAAGAGTGTCACTTTGTGTGTCTCTCTGTTGTTTAGGTAAATCCTTTAAACAGTCCACAGATGGCAGGATAATTGGGCTTGTGAAATGCAGCTGTGAACACTGTTATACTGATAATACGCTGTGTTGAAACTAAATAATTCTTACTTCTGTTTAACTACACACAATGCACACATTGCTAGTGACATTTGTTTTGCCCCAAACCCCCCACAAACAATTTGGGCGTTACAAAAACAATTGACAGACAATTAGCAAAGAGAGATTAGCTGGCAGCTTGCAGATGTGTGTGCTGAAGGTAATGAGTGTGGTGCTCTAATACCTTTTGAATCACAACAGTTCGGTGAGCATGCAAACAAGAGGTTTTGAAAGCAGCACGGAGCCAGCCCCACGTTAGGCAGAATTAGCCAAACCCCTTTACATTAGCATGTTCAACATGCTGTTTGTTTGTCCTTACTTTATCTGCTCTGATTAGACAAATGAGAAGTGAAATCCATTGCTTAGCGGAGGAGGGGGAGGTGCCTGAGAGACAGGAGGAAAAGAAGTAGGAAGCGGAGGAGGAGGTGGTGGAGCGGGTATGGTAGGGATGTTAGGCTGTAGTGGCACCACTGATGAAATACCAGGAGAAAAACGATAGAGAGAGAGAGAGAGAGAGAGAGGGAGGGAGGAGGGAAGAAAAGGACATTAGATCACATTAGGAACAGCACTAGGAAATCAAAAGGTTAGGCCAGATGCTTGGTGGGACCACGCCGACCATCCTTAATAACACACAGGACACCTATCCAACTTAAACATTAAACATAATGTACATCAAACAACACACAATATTATCTGTGTTTACGGCTCCCAAATACTTTCATTTGTAATTAAAATGTAGCTGTATGTCAATAATATCCCAATGTTCTCTGTTTCATTGTGGTAACTACACTGAACAAAATTATATACGCAACACTATTTTTTTTGCCCCCATTTATCATGAGCTGAACTCAAAGATCTAAGACTTTCTCTATGTACACAAAAGGCCTATTTCTCTCAAATATTGTTCACAAATCTGTCTAAATCTGTGTTAGAGAGCACTTCTCCTTTGCCGAGATAATCCATCCACCTCACAGGTGTGGCATATCAAGATGCTGCTTAGACAGCATGATTATTGCACAGGTGTGCCTTAGGCTGACCACAATAAAAGGCCACTCTAAAATCTGCAGTTCCATCACACAGCACAATGCCATAGATGTCGCAGGTTTTGAGGGAGCGTGCAATTGGCATGCTGACTGCAGGAATGTCCACCAGAGCTGTTGCCCGTGAATTTAATGTTCATTTCTCTACCATAAGCTGTCTCCAAAAGCATTTCAGAGAATTTGGCAGTACATCCCATGGCCTCACAATCGCAGACCACGTGTAACCACATGTAAGATCGTCTGAGACCATCCACCCGGACAGCTGTTGCCACTATCGGTTTGCATTACCAAAGAATTTCTGCACAAACTGTCAAGTCGGTTACGATGACGAACTGCAGTCAGGTCGAGACCCTGATGAGAACGACAACGCATGCAGATGAGCTTCCCTGACACAGTTTCTGACAGTTTGTGCAGAAATTCTTTGGTAATGCAAACCGATAGTGGCAACAGCTGTCCGGGTGGATGGTCTCAGACGTTCTCATGATAAATGAGGGCAAAAATAAAAGTGTTGCGTTTATAATTTTGTTCAGTGTATATATCGGCAATATGGAAGTTTTTTATAGTATATAATCCATTTGAAAGAAGTCGAAATTAAACCATGTATGCACAGTTTCATTTACACCACAGAATTGACTGAAAAAATAGATTTGGCCCCTTCTGACAAGATGTCTTGTGTGATATTCAGAAATGTTTCTATAGTGGAAAGATTTTTAGAATAATTGACTTTGCTCTTCTAAGCATTTTAAGATCCATCACATCTTAAGGGCTTGAATGTAATTCTGTGTGACAGAGACAGAGAGAGAGAGAGACAGAGAGAGACAGAGAGTGAGGAAAAAAGGAGGAACAAGAGAGAGAGAGGAGCGACTCATCTGAGGAGCAGCTTCTGCTTGATGAGTGAACCAGCCTGTTTTGCCTGCCTACCTGCCTGCTATGAAGTACAGATGAACATTTATATTGGTGTCTTTTATGAGGGTTCATAATCATGTTCAAAGAGCCAGCCACAGGATTATGCAGAGTACAGTCTTAGCACATTCTTACTGGATTATTGATCAGCTTCACAAAATAGCCTCATAATGAGAATCCTCTGAAAGATTCAACACAGATCATAATTAGCTCCTCCGTCTTTACTCATGTGATCCACACTAATAATAAATAATGTTTGGTTATTAGGAGATGAACAGCCCAATTGCCCAGTTTGGCACCTTTTTCCTCCTCTATCATCTGTCTAACATTCTTGAAGCTAGCGAGCTAACCTCTATCCCATCTTCAACGACCCAGAGGATGTCAATGTGATGCAAGGTCATTTATTGATATTGTCATACACACAGTTTTAAGATAATGATTTGAGGATATGTTTTGCCTCCTCCATGGTGAACTTTTGCAGAAGTGCCAGCAGTGTCTTAAAATCTGTCTATGAACCAAAAAGTGGAGTACAACTCAATCTTCAGTACTCTTAACATGGCAATTGGAAATTACATATAATTGGCAGAGGTTTTATCCCAAGGTTCAGTTGAAGTTTGAAGGGCAAGAGTAAAATGTCTAGTAGATGTTGATAGGAGTGAGATAACCCGATCTTTAGAGCATTCAGGTACAATATATTTAGATTTTTGGAAAGGTTTAATACTTTGCGTGTATACCAATATATACAAAATTTAAAAAGTAACTCATCACCTGCAGTCAGACATTTTCCTCTAGCCCTGAGACATATTTGTGTTAACGCCTGTTGCAGGCCGTGTGTGTGTTCAGGACAGGTAGGTGTTTGAATAACGTGATGTGTATAAAACCGTGTGTAATGTGCGTGCACATGTAGTAGGAATGTATGTTGGTATTACCTGCAACCTGTTTGCTCTTGAGGGAGGCCTCAGAGGCCAGGGTGTAAGACATGGTAATAATCCTTTTCTGCTCTTGTTGTGCAGCCCCATCTAGTCCCACCATCTCTGGCTTGTCCGCCTGCACAGGGGGCCCCGCAAGGATCTGAACACTTATCACACACAAACACAATTCAATTGAATGGCCAGTCAAACTCGATCATCCATATTGGCCCAGTGAATACAGTGGTGGTGTGTGTACCTGGACTTGGCCAGAATGTTCTTGATGCGCTCCATGTTCCGCTGGCGAGCCTCCAACTCCAGAGGGCTGAGGGTTTCCTCAGGCTCCGAGTCTATGTAGCGCTCCGGGATTAACACCTTTTGTGGTTTGGACAGCTACACCCGGAGAAACACACACAGTGCCTTTCTATTAACTGGTATTCACCTCTATTACTGTTATTGTAGGGATTGGGGAATATATTCATGTTCGTAAACACTGAAGCTGAAAACTAGCCCAACTGTCTAAACAAGCTTAACTTGTAGATGAGGGAAGACATGGTGAAGCACTGGTCGCCAGAGGGAATCAAACCCACATGGCGTTGCAAGCACCATATTATACCAACTAATACTAAATATAGTGTCTCTCTTGGCTTTAAGTGTGAGAGCAGGCAGGATGGAGGTGGGGCTACCTCTCGGCTGAGGTCCAAGTCGTAGTCCAATGGCTCCCGATCCACCTCCTGGGTGGGTGTGGCTGTGGAGCGGAGGGTCAACCATTCATCTGACTGGGACCGGGGTCTCTCCGTGTGCTCTGCTGGACGCTCCTCTCCTTGGACAACACCCCGCGCCTCCTCACCTTGTACGGCCCGTTCCAGCAGTTGCAGGTCAAACTCCTGCTCTCGCCTCCACTGGAGGAAGGGTAGACAAACACATAAATTACATAACTAAACAACCACAGGACGATTACATGAAAACACAACCACACCACTGTTACACAGAAACACACCAGTTACATAACTACACCACTGTAATACAGAAACACACCCGTTACATAACCACACCACTGTTACACAGAAACACACCAGTTACATAACTACACCACTGTAATACAGAAACACACCCGTTACATAACCACACCACTGTTACACAGAAACACACCAGTTACATAACTACACCACTGTAATACAGAAACACACCCGTTACATAACCACACCACTGTTACACACAAACACACCAGTTACATAACTACACCACTGTTACACAGAAACACACAAGTTACATAACTACACCACCGTAATACAGAAACACACCAGTTACATAACTACACCACTGTAATACAGAAACACACCAGTTACATAACTACACCGCTGTAATACTGAAACACACAAGTTACATTACTACACCACTGTTACACAGAAACACGCCAGTTACATAACTACACCACTGTAATACAGAAACACACCCGTTACATAACCACACCACTGTTACACAGAAACACACCAGTTACATAACTACACCACTGTAATACTGAAACACACCCGTTACATAACCACACCACTGTTACACACAAACACACCAGTTACATAACTACACCACTGTTACACAGAAACACACAAGTTACATAACTACACAACCGTAATACAGAAACACACCAGTTACATAACTACACCACTGTAATACAGAAACACACCAGTTACACAACTACACCACTGTAATACTGAAACACGCCAGTTACATAACTACACCACTGTTACACAGAAACACACCAGTTACATAACTACACCGCTGTAATACTGAAACACACCAGTTACATTACTACACCACTGTTACACAGAAACACGCCAGTTACATAACTACACCACTGTTACACAGAAACACACCTGTTACATAACCACACCACTGTTACACAGAAACATACCAGTTACATAACTACACCACTGTAATACAGAAACACACCAGTTACATAACTACACCACTGTAATATAGAAACACACCAGTTACATAACTACACCACTGTTACACAGAAACACACCGTTACATAACCACACCAATGTTAAACAGAAACACACAAGTTGAATAACTACACCACTGTAATACAGAAACACACCAGTTACATTACTACACCACTGTTACATAGAAACACACCAGATACATAACTACACCACTGTTATACAGAAACACACCCGTTACATAACCACACCACTGTTACACAGAAACACACCAGTTACATAACCACACCACTGTTACACAGAAACACACCAGTTACATAACTACACCACTGTTACACAGAAACACACCCGTTACATAACCACACCACTGTTACACAGAAACACATCAGTTACATAACCACACCACTGTTACACAGAAACACACCAGTTACATAACTACACCACTGTAATACAGAAACACACCAGTTACATAACCACACCCCTGTTACACAGAAACACACCAGTTACATTACTACACCACTGTAATACAGACACACACCAGTTACATACCTACACAACTGTAATACAGAAACACACCAGTCAATTAATCACACCACTGTTACACAGACACATACCAGCTACATAACCACATTACTGTCACACAGATATACACCAATGTCCCTAACATTCGTTATAGATTTTCCACCTGTTGGTTAAGGAATTCTATTTTCTGCTACGTTGTCATTTTAAGTGATCATATCCAGTGAAACTCTAAAGACCTTAATATTGTATGGTCTTGCTTGTAGAAACATAAAGCATTGCTATACTGTGCATTTAAATATTTTTACACAAAATAATTCATATTTATGTTTGTGTGTTCTCCATTCAAGCATACACATAGAACGGTATACATACAATATGACAAATGGAACAATATTTCCACGGGCAAAACCACCAGCGTGTCCAGGACTGCTGATGGGGCTGTGTTGCACATGCAATATATGAGGTCTCAATCTCTCAGACCACAGCATGCGCCAGTCCACCAGTACAGTAAGTGATTGGAGAGATGTGAAGAAGAGAGGAATCCATCTAACTACATTAATTTAAATTTCAAATTGGTTCCAGTCATTGTGCTTACTAGACAAAATAAAAAATGCCCACTGCTGAAAATATCACAAATACATATTTATAATGCACATGCAATGAAGAAAAAACACATGACAAGCATGTATTTATTAGGAAAATGTTTATTTCTTATTTGCAAACCTCTACATTAAATATGTGGGGAAGAGGGAGCCTAGCAGATGGTCCATTTGCAGAAAAAGAGAAGTTATTAGCGTACTGTTTGTAAATAACTAAAGTTCTGATCAAACTTTGAATGGTTAGCACAGTAGATAAAAGTAGCACAAAGATAAATGTTCAGCAGTGTTTTCTGCGCCACTATAGTGCAAGCCGATTACACTCCTGAATCTACACCACGGCAAAACAATTGTGTGTTTTGGCTGACGAGCAAGTGGAACTTAGACCTTCCCGACCCCATAGCTACTCCAAGACGAACAAGAGTGTTGTTTGGCTCTGCTCTAACGTAACTAGATGTTATTAAACGCCGCAAGAAAGCCTGACAAAATTCATTAGAGAAAAAAGCACCAGATCTCATGTGGGTAGTTAGGCAAAGCCAGCTGAGTCGTTGGTAACTCATCATGTTGATTTAACAGATGTGTTTGCTGCAGTACTTTTTCTAGTAAAGGAAAAGGTTCGGAAAAGTAAAAATAAATGCACAATTGTGAGACAATCAAAGCCTATTTCAACCACATACAGTGGAAGCACCAAAATATGCGCACTGTAGCCTAAGAAAGGGTTGTATGCAAACAAACGTCTCTCGCACTTTTATTACAACACAATCTCCAAAAGATTTTATTCAAGGGGCGACTAAAACCTTTGTCTCATCTGTCACACTTTGCTTAGACTTCAGTCACAAGATTTTTGTAAAATAAAGCAAAACAACACAATACTTATTATTTGGAAATACGGTATTATTCAGAAATATTACATGGCATGCCAAGTTGTTTGTGTTTCATGGTGTGATTTGGGGAAACAATAAATGCGCAGTATTTATAAATGAGCAAATTATTAGAAAATGTTTGCTATTTACTATTAAATCCATTAAACGGTTAGAGTAAGAACTTTAAAATGAAATGGTGTAAATATTGTCAGAATATGTTTTTGCAGGATTATTTGTTTAATCTGAGCATCATAACGAAACCTGGTTAGAGACAGACAGGGAGATACACGGACAGCCTTAGAAGTAACTGATGGGGTTACTAGCAGTGGGCTACAAAAGTAGAGAAACAGGAACGCACCGGCATGGAGCCTGAGAGCTTAGGTCAAAGTGCACTTCTTTTAGAGTGGGAGCAATTTAGGAAGCCACTATACTACGGATTAAGGTTTACACACATACAGTAACACACACTTATTGAAAATGCAGCTTTGTGGATGAAAAGTTCTAGACAGTACATGTCAGACCTTTTAGACTTTTTAATAGAAAAACAAATGGATCATTTCTCAGAAATTATAAATAAGTATAATATAAATGTAAAAAATAACAGTCAATTCCTTTTGTCCTGTTGCTTGGATTACAGTAGTATGCCTGTTTGGATAGGCTTCTATCAATTTAGTACACCTGTTTTTGTAAAGGTATCCCACTCTTCATTACAGAAAAAATCAAGCTCAGTCTGCTATGTACAGATCTCCTTAAGTCAGTCCCCAGATTTTCTATAGAATTGAGATCCAGGATCTGACTGGGCCATTTCAGCATATTGATCTACCTGTCTGCAAGCCATTTCTTGTTGCCTTGGCTGTGTGATTTGGATTGTTGTCATGTTGGAGAAATTCATCTTTTCCTTCAGATTTCAGCCAGAAGACAGCAGGATATATCAGAGCAAATATGTACTATTTTTACTGTACTACTAGCATAGAAATATGCATAAATGACCAGTAGACATCTGCAGTTAATGTTTTAAGTCCTTCAAACCCTTAACCATCCTGAACTAGGTAGTACTATATCGGTCTTGTTTGGCAAGGGATGACGAAAAGGAGATGTTTGTGTTATTATTTAGTGGCAGGGTTCTACACAATCCCCCTTAAATCCAAAGAATACTAGGAGTTATTAATTGTTCATCTATCCAGGCCAAAGCCCCTTCTTGCCAAGCCGCTGTCGGCCTCTTGAAAGCCTCGCCGATTCGCTATCTCCTTGGCCTGTCAATTTTGGAAGGACATCCTGATCTTTGCAATGTCATGATCTTGTAATCTTAATGATGGTCTTCAATGCGTTCCATAACTAAATACTATCCCTCTCTTGATCTTTACCTTTTTTATAGCTGTTTTGTTTGTTCCTTATAGACCATGTATAGCGTATGCAACTAAGAAACTTAAAATCGTCAAGGAAATCTTACAGGAGCACTTGAATTGATGTTAGCAGATTGCAAAATTACCATTGCACATAATTTGGAATTTTATTGATTAAATCTGAACACAGTTACAACCCCCATTATAATGGGTGTACACACTTACACAACAAAGACATTGTGTTTTCTTTTGTGTTATTTTACAGATAAATTATGGCCATTAGTTTTTCACTAATATATTCTGGGTTACAAGATCTTATTAAAGGTGAACAAAGGTCTGACATGATTTGTCTTGTTTTAACATTTACATCAACCAAAGCTGCATTTTCAAAAGGAATGTGTTCACTTGATATCTACTGCATCTATAGTAGGTAAGATAAATATGCTAATATGATATGTTAAAAAAATACTTTGTGTTTTGCCATGGGTGGGTGAAGGAAGAGTTGGAGAGGAATGAGAAGGGGAATGGGCCATTAATGCTGCAAAAGGGATGTGATTCAGTACAGAACAATCAATCAGTTACAACCCCTTACAAAGCTGATCTCATCAATGCATTGATCTAATCAATTCACATATGATTCTCAGAAGCTAACCAACAAAAAGCCAGAGTTGGCCATCATGAGGTTAATCATTATGAAAAATTGCATATCGTTGCTATAGATTCCACTTAATTAATGGCAGCCTGTAGTATAAAATGCCATATGTCAATATCTCTCAATCATTTAAATCAGTTTCTTGGAGCTGATGACACTTGAAATCAGGGCCCACGCCTGGCTTGTCCTGTCTGTTATTGCATATTCGTAGTGCTTCATTTAGGTGAGAATACCACTTGTCACACTTTCATGCTACACCTCAGCGTCTCTCACCTATCTGACAGTTCCAGCAGTCCGTCTTTCTGTGCCAGCTGACAGCACCTACACACCTACTGTATCCCCTCACATCAAGTGCATTATGAAAACCCATGCAACTACAATGGATTAGTGGCTGCATGCATTGTTACATCTGCATGCACTGTAGCTGGAGCTCTAGTAGCCATGCAGAGTGTTTGGCTTTGATCTAACGTACAGAGCCCAGGTCTGCGGAGAGCGGGCGTTGCTGTGAGGATGAGTATGAGGCCCGTGATGAAAAGCTCTGCCGTTCTCCCTGACTCAGGGTCCTCTTGCGCTGGCGGACCAGAGCCTTCTGGTGCCTCTTCATCCTCTCCAGCTGCTCCTCAGCACTCATTCTCCCCCTGCTCTGCTGCAGCACATCCCCAGAGTACAGACGCTCCAAGGCACTCTTTGGTCTCTCCTGAGAGGAGGAAGGGAGGGCATAAATTACAAAGCCCATGACATCAGCCAGAGAGAAAGTCGGTGAGAAGGAGAGGGAGCTGGGATGGTAGAGGAGGCGGGGGGGGGGGACAGAGATGGACAAACAGAGCGTATGTGAAAAAAGAGGAGATTCATTGAAAGAAGAGAGATGGGTTAGAGAAGGCTGACAGAAGACAGTTTAGATGTCACCTCCATTTTCAATTAGAATGGGTTGCAAAACTGTATTAGGTTCCCCGACCATGTCACACCATTAAATCAGTAATGGTTTTTGCATAGGCTGTTACAACTCAGAGAAGTTTGGTAACTTTTTCCCAACAATATTTGTGCTGCCTAAAATGTTCATTTGGCTCCTAGTTAGAGTTAGTTGGAGTCTCACCTTTAGGCCTGAGGCAGTTGCGGGTCCTCTTCTGAGAGTAACATATGAAGAGATATTTGTGGACTGATTAATCCTAGATGAGGAGCCAGCCGGTCCTGAGAGAAAGTCAGCAAATATGAAAACACAGCTACCAATTTACCATGAGTGCCAGAGCTTGCTGGGACATTACAAACCACATGGTGTGAACTATTTTCAATATACTATATCATGCAGTTTGGTTATATGGAAGAGCTAAAGTGAAGAGGAAATTATTTTGCAGTATACAACCAATGTCATTCCACTTTACATAATTGTGAAATATATTTAACACGTGATAATTACCTCTGCTTGGCAAAGTCTGGTAGCCGGCATCATGTCCCAAGGACCTGATCCCCAAGTGAGCAGATCCTCCCATCCCGAGCAGCTGCGGTTCGCTTAGGTATGTCCGCAGCTCCACCTTACGTACATGGACAGAGATATCAGTACAAACCCACATGCATGTGTACATGCAAGGATAGGTTAACACCTCCCCACACACACACACACACACAAGCACACACACACACACACACACTGGGCAGGCTGGTTAACTCAGTGGTCAAGAGTGTTGAGCCAGTAAAAAAAAAGTTTGTGGTTCGAATCCCTGAGCCGACAAGGTAAATGATCTGTGCTTCTGTCCCCGAGCAAGTCAGTTAACCCTCATTGCACCAAGGTCATAGCAAAAAATGTGAATGGTAAATGGTAAAATAACAGTCCATGGCTCATTCACACCCTGCTGTCTCCGTTGGTGTATTGGCCAATCTCCCTGTCCCGCTTGCGTTCATCAGACTGCCGCTTGAGGCCCCGTACAGACGTGTGTCTGATGACGGTGGTCTCCCTAGGGAGCGGGGGCACAGCTGGGGGCTGGTCGTCAGGACTGTACAGCTGAGGTAGGGGCGGTCTGGGAGGGACACCCTCCTCCGCCTGCCGAGGACACAACCAACCAGGATCACATTTACTGTCATAAACTGTACCAGAACATTCCAAAATATGTGTCAGACGGAGTGGTGGAGGACGGGCGGCCACTCACCCATTTTGGCACAGACACAGGGTGGGCAGCTGCGGTGGTGTGCTGTATGGAGGTGGGGGTGGTGGGGCTATGCTGCTGGGCCAGTCTTATTTCTCCCAGGGAGAGACTGGCAGGCAGCGAAGGCACTGATGATGGCAACAATGAAGGCACAAGTTTTCTCTCTGGAGACACAAACACACATGTAAAACGCCCCCTGACGCAAACATGCAAAACACCCTCTGGTACAAACACGTACAACACCCCCTGACACACGTGTAAAAAACACCCCCGACACACACATGTAAAACACCCCCTGACGCACACATGTAAAACGACCCCCGACGCAAACATGCAAAACACCCTCTGGGTACAAACACGTACAACACCCCCTGACACACGCGTAAAAAACACCCCCTGACACACACATGTAAAACACCCCCTGACACACACATGTAAAACACCCCGACACACACATGTAAAACACCCCGACACACACACATGTAAAACACACCCCGACACACACACACATGTAAAACACACCCCGACACACACATGTAAAACACCCCGACACACACATGTAAAACACACCCTGACACACGCATGTAAAACACACCCCTGACACACAAATGTAAAACACACCCCTGACACACACATGTAAAACACACCCCGACACACATGTAAAACACCCCCTGACACACACATGTAAAACACACCCTGACACACACATGTAAAACACCCCCTGACACACACATGTAAAACACCCCCTGACACACACATGTAAAACACCCCGACACACACATGTAAAACACCCCCTGACACACACATGTAAACACCCCCTGACACACACATGTAAAACACCCCCTGACACACACATGTAAAACACACCCTGACACACACATGTAAAACACCCCCTGACACACACATGTAAAACACCCCCTGACACACACATGTAAAACAGCCCCTGACACACACATGTAAAACAGCCCCTTACACACACATGTAAAACACCCCCTGACACACACATGTAAAACACCCCCTGACACACACATGTAAAACACACCCTGACACACACAAGGCACAATAAAGGGTTCTTATTTTCAGGTCAAACTGTTTTAATTCATAAATGTGGACCTAGTTAATGATGCAACTCCAGACTGGGTCAAAAGTAAAGAATGGTGAAATTTGACACACTGGAGCTTCAGACACTATTATCACATCAAGATGATCATAATCAACTCTTCAGGAATTTTGTCCCAGTATCCACCTAACTCTCCATCTTTTCCAGAGCATCAGTATGGGTGGGTAGGAGCAGATACAGAAAGAAGGCCAGCACTCTTCTCACCTGGGTTGTTTACAGAAGAGATGGTGAACTGGTAGTTGACTTTGCTGGAGCTGAGACCTGCCATCACGTCTTCAATTCTCCATAGCTCTCTCTTTATCTGGGACCTTTCAAGCTGCTCACACACACGCATACACACACACACACACATACACACACACACGAGGAAGCACATGTTCAGTGTTGCTACCCCTCTTTTGACTGTTTTGTGATATCATGAATTATGTCTGTAATATAGATACTAGATACTTAGTTTCCTCATTCCCACACACAACAATTTGTGTGAGAATTTGACCCTGAGTGAGCATGTGTTGGCATTTGTAAGGGTGTGGTTTGGTCCTGACCTGAGAGAGACCACTGCGGTTCATCTGGCCCTCCAGAGCTGTCCTCAGCCACTCTACGTCTCTCTCCAGCCTGCTGTACTCGTTCCAGGCATTCGCCATCTCCTGCATGGAGCGAGGGATATAAAAACAGATAAAAGGAGAGAGAGAAAGGCAAAGTGAAGGAAATAGTTTTTGTTGTCAGTGAACAGGGCTGTGACTAGGCCAGGTGTTCCTGGCTGTGTCAGGCCAGACAGAACAGGTCTTACCGTGGACACCTGAGAGATCTCAGCTCGGATGTGCACCACGTCCTCCTGCAGTAGCCTCTGCTGGTAGGCTATCTTCTCCTGGTGGGCCGGCTGGTCCCTGTACTGCTCCATCTGCTGGTGGGACACATCCAGCACCGACTCCAGCTTGTCCTAATCAGAGGACAAGACACAATCTGTGACCTGCCAAAGGGAAGGAACGCAAAGAAGGAACGCCCAGGCACGCAACACCCATTGAAAACACCAGTCTTCTCTTTCAAATGGTTTCTGGATGCTTTTCTTTCAGTTGTATCCTGGCTACTTCTACGTTCAGTGGTTGGCAGGTATTTTGTTCCATGGAATTCTGCTTGTAAATCATCTCATTCGGAGATAGACACCCTCAGCAGTTGACCTCTCTTCCCCAATAACGTCACAGGTTATTTGCTACTGCAGTGTTTACATGGGACAACGGTTGCAAATTAATGTGTATACATTGCTATGGCAAGTTTGAGTGAATCCAAGCCTAAATATATGACTCTGGGCTACAGGCTGTCACATGGTAACAAATGGTTTATGAAAGGAGCTTATAGCCTATTATTGCTGCTTCTATGTGAAAGAAAGGCTATACAGCAAGGGGCTAAACCAATCCTCCCACTAAGTAGGCCAGGTAAACCCAGGTGTTTTTTCCCCTGGGTGGTTCTTCTCTGGGTGGTTCTTCCCTGGCTGGTTCTTCCCTGGCTGGTTCTTCCCTGGCTGGTTCTTCTCTGTGGGGTGCAGATAGACCCTTCTCCACAATTAGAGCACTTGGTCATCAATGCAAGAGTATAGGAGCCAACAATACACATAACCCAATACCTTGTCTTCCTTCAGAGTGCTTATGGTGGTCTCCAGCTCCTGAAGGATCTTGTCTTGTTCACACAGTCGACTTAGCTTCACCTGCAAAGGGGACAGCAACAGGCAGCATAGAGGACAGAGGTAAATACAGTCGATAAGAAGACTGAATATATGGACCGAACACAAAACCAAACATTGTCGGGTAAATGCTATTCAAATACAGGACCCAGCAGAATGAATTGATAGTCTGCTGTAGTCGGCTATGTCTGTAAATATGTCAATGGGGCCCATCTCTTTAAAAGCCCTGAGGACCTCTATTCATCTTCTATGTAAAATATTTAAATAAAGTCTGATACTGTCTGATGTGAAAAATTCTAATGCCCATTATAAGTAATCATGATCAAAAATACATATTTTGAAATGTGTTTTCCACGATGCTGAGCATATTGGGTAAATATTCTTATTGAGACTGGCAGATGTGTTCCCCCCCAGAAATGGGTTATATGTTTATGAAAACAAAATAAGACTGCCTAGTTTAGTCTTTCTCACACAGTGACTGTTTATTCTCGAGTTCTATTTATCTTTCTGTTCAATTAATAATTAAGCTGTTTTTATTTCACAGCCGTATATTGTTGTTTTAATTGCATGAAATATTCATTGTTCAAACAAATTCACCAGGAAATTCTTATAAATTGTTAAACTAGAACAATGCTAATGATGAAAAGCCAGGACATTCAGCTTATTTACCTCCGTTCTGAGCAAACAAAGATTTAAAAAGGCCGGATCACACAAATCAAACTGAAAAATTTAAGAGCTCCATGTATAAAATCCCATTACATGTATTTTTCCCTTTAAATTGAGAGCGGGAAATAAAAGCCCTTGTCGATACTTTCAGGCCTAAACCGTGCTGCTGTGGGTCCCCAGAGTGGCAGCTCATCTCTGCTCCCCTCCTTCCCTCCTCCCGTCTTACTACAGTACAACTACAGAATACTTCTCAACTATTTAGAAATGAAACATGTTGAGGAAAAAGAGATGGGCCAACCTGATGTTTATCAGTTAAGGTTTAGTTACGGGAGAATGTGGACAATTTACTCACATCAACATCACTCTCTGCTACTTTAACGGGCCTTGAACGTCTGTCTTTTAGTGTTTCACTTCCAGTAACCTACAATGACCCAAAGGCACAAATACAACTTACTTTTCACGCCTGAAAAATAGTTCAAATACTGCAGAAAGTGAAACCATCATTCAATAGACAAAAATTAACAGACCAAAGATTTTATAGAAATGATTCAGCAACAAGATAACACTTTTCTAAGACACATCTCAGAAAAGGTATGCAAAAGAGTCAACAATACTTTGATAGCAGTATGCACAAGCCATAAACACTATATATATAGTGCTGTGGGAAAGGTATTCACCCCCTCTCTGATTTTCTGTATTAATACAAATGTTTCATTAATTCTGATCAGATCTTTTTGTGGGTTATAGAAAATGGAGGGATTAGTAGGGGCAGGTGTTCCACTATTTTCATAAACAGTTAGGCCTGATTTGGGACAGTCCCTGCCTAATATGAATCTAACTTTGACCTATAAGATTAGTTTTCAGGACACAGGCTCCAAAGCCACATCATGCCACATTCAAAAAACTCTGGAATGGGTTACAGAGCCATTTGTACACAGCCCCCCAAAACCACAGTCAGGGCCATATTGTCCAGATGAAGATAGTTTGGGACAGTAGGAACCTTCCTTGGAGAAATCTCTCCAAGAGAAAGGCGTAAAATCACCCAAGAAGTCAAAAAGAACCCTAGAACAACATCCAGGATCAGGCATCTCTTGCCTCCAAAGGTCATTGTTCATTTCTTCACTATCAGAAGGCACTGGGAAAAAATGGGACTTAAGGCAGAGTTTACATTTAGAGCCTAAAAGCACCTGGATGACCTTAAAGAGTTCTGCAACAATGTTCTATTTACAGATGAGTTGAAAGTGGATCTTTCTGGGTGACATGGTCCCCTCTGGTGAAAATCAAACAGAGTTAAAGTTTTGGAACGGTCTAGCAAACGTCCAGACCTGAATCCCATTGAGATGTTGTGGCAGGAACTGAAACAAGAAGTTTATGCTCGAAAACCTACAAATGTCACTGAATTAAAGAATTTCTGCATGGAGTAGTATCTGACTGAAGGAAATTGTTTTTCACAGCAGTATACACATGAACATACAGTGGGGAGAACAAGTATTTGATACACTGCCGATTTTGCAGGTTTTCCTACTTAAAAAGCATGCAATCCAGAAAATCACATTGTATGACTTTTAAATAATTAATTTGCATTTTATTGCATGACATAAGTATTTGATCACCTATCAACCAGTAAGAATTTCAGGTCTCACAGACCTGTTAGTTTTTCTTCAAGAAGCCCTCCTGTTCTCCACTCATTACCTGTATTAACTGCACCTGTTTGAACTTGTTACCTTTATAAAAGACACCTGTCCACACACGCAATCAAACAGACTCCAACCTCTCCAGAATGGCCAAGACCAGAGAGCTGTGTAAGGACATCAGGGATAAAATTGTAGACCTGCACAAGGCTAGGATGGGCTACAGGACAATAGGCAAGCAGCTTGGTGAGAAGGCAACAACTGTTGGTGCAATTATTAGAAAATGGAAGAAGTTCAAGATGACGGTCAATCTCCCTCGGTCTGGGGCTCCATGCAAGATCTCATCTCGTGGGGCATCAATGATCACGAGGAAGGTGAGGGATCAGCCCAGAACTACACAGCAGGACCTGGTCAATGACCTGAAGAGAGCTGGGACCACAGTCTCAAAGAAAACCATTAGTAACACACTACGCCGTCATGGATTAAAATCTGCAGTTTGCCATCCAGAGGAGGAATGGGAGAAGGTCATGTGGTCTGATGAGACAAAAATATAGCTTTTTGGTCTAAACTCCACTCACCGTGTTTGGAGGAAGAAGAAGGATGAGTACAACCCCAAGAACACCATCCCAACCGTGAAACATGGAGGTGGAAACATCATTCTTTGGGGATGCTTTTCTGCAAAGGGGACAGGATGGTCGTATTGAGGGGAGGATGGATGGGGCCATGTATCGCCAGATCTTGGCCAACAACCTCCTTCCCTCAGTAAGAGCATTGAAGATGGGTCGTGGCTGGGTCTTCCAGCATGACAACGACCCGAAACACACAGCCAGGGCAACTAAGGAGTGGCTCCGTGAGAAGCATCTCAAGGTCCTGGAGTGGCCTAGCCAGTCTCCAGACCTGAACCCAATAGAAAATCTTTGGAGGGAGCTGAAAGTCCGTATTGCCCATTGACAGCCCTGAAACCTGAAGGATCGGGAGAAGGTCTGTATGGAGGAGTGGGCCAAAATCCCTGCTGCATTGTGTGCAAACCTGGTCAAGAACTACAGGAAACGTATGATCTCTGTAATTGCAAACAAAGGTTTCTGTACCAAATATTCAGTTCTGCTTTTCTGATGTATCAAATACTTATGTCATGCAATAAAATGCAAATTAATTACTTAAAAATCATACAAAGTGATTTTCTAAATATTAGTTTTAGATTCAGTCACTCACAGTTGAAGAGTACCTATGATAAAAATTACAGACCTCTACATGCTTTGTAAGTGGGAAAACCTGCAAAATCAGCAGTGTATCAAATACTTGTTCTCCCCACTGTATATACTTTATATATTATATGTATACAGTATATATATTGCATACATACATGATATATACATAAAACTCAGCATCTGTGTGTTTAGGACAAGCTTGAACGAAGGAAAACTGCAAAGCTACTCATTCCTGGCTGTGTATCAGTGGGCTTAATGACCATGTCCTTTCTATGAACCATTAGAAAATGAGGAACTACCAGGAAATGCTGCCCTTTCTTTCTCACTGATACAGCGACACATCAGACTTAAGACATGTTTCAGAGATCTGAGCAAGCTGGCTCAGTTACAATCATCATACTGTGTCTTTTGCTCATAGATTTAAACTGACTACCCAAACAGTGCTCATGACTTCTGTTGTTTCATTTCAAAGGGCATAAATACATGCACAGATACAAGCCAGTTCAAGCCAGCATGCTATCGCAGTAACTGACATTTTGTATTATTAGCCATCAATTTAATTGATTAGTCTCCATTTGTCAGTCCGCACAAGCTGACACAACATCACACTGATGGACTACAATACCCAGCAGGCCAAGCTATGCAGTGCAGATGCGGGTAGGTCTCTTGTCAGACTAGGAAAGTGAGCAGTGCCTACAGCATACCAATGATATTAGGAGAAGCAGTGGAATGGTGTCACTCTTTGTATGAACACCATCATTACATTGTAAATTGACCCACAATCTAACACACTATGTACCCCAAAGAAACAGGTCAATACTTTTGTTCTGTTTTAAAAAGAGAAATAGAGAGGCGTAACATCAGAACACACACATCAGTAATAACTTCCTACTCTAGACATGGCTTGTGGTGTTACATACAAATCCTTTAAAACCATCCAAAGCTTTGTACTGTTGTAAATGGTAGACATTTGCTGATAGCAGGACGCAGAAATATACAGTAAAACACAAAGTAATTCTGCTGAAGCTGGCATTAGACATATGATGCAGCAAAGCATCAAGATAGTGTAGGTCTCGTTCAGCGGCATTGCTTTATGATAAGTGGACTATACATGACGCTGTGAGCACTGTGTTTATTACAGTGCTGCTTGAAAGTTCAGTTTCCATTAGTAGAAGCACATCCCCATTTCCAAAATAGTTGGGAAAATGCAAATAAAAACAGAATGAAATTATGTGCAAATCTTTTATCCCTATATTTAATAGAAAATAGTACTAACATAAGAACAAAGGAAATATATCAAATGTTGAAATTGAGAAATCTTGGAAAAATACATGCCCATTTTGAATTTGAAGCCAGCAACATGTATCTGGGAAATTGGAACAGGGTGAGTCTTTACCAGCATGCTGCATCACCTCTTCTTGTAACAACACTCTTTAAGCATTTGGGAAATGAGGATAACAAATTGCCATAGTTTTGAAAGTGGAATTTTGTCCCATTCTTGCTTGATACAGGATTGCAACAGTTTGGGGTCTCCTTTGCAGTATTTGTCATTTCATAATGTGACAAAGGTTTTCAACGGGTGACAGGTCTGGACTGCCGGCAGGTCTTTACTACAGAGCCTTGCTGTTGTAATACGTGCAGAATGCTGTTTGGCCTTGTCTTGCTGAAATAAGCAAGGCCTTCCCTGAAAAACACTTCTGGATGGCAGCATATTTTGCTCCAAAACCTGTGTATATTGATCAGCATTTATGGTGCCTTCACAAAAGTGCCATTCACTCATGCCATGTGCACTAATGTACCCCCATATCATCACGGACGCTGACTTTTGCACTGTGCCCAGATAACAAGCCAGATGGTCCCTCTCCTCCTCAGTCCAGAGGACACGGCGTCCATGACTCTATGGTTTCTTCTTTGCACGGTAGAGTTTCAACATGCATTTGTGGATGCAGTGATGTACTGTGTTCACTGACAGTGGTTTTCGGAAGTGTTCCTGAGCCCATGCAGTGATTTCCACTACAGAATCGTGTCTGTTTTTAATGCAGTACCAACTGAGGGCTCCGAAGATCACAGATATCTACAGATCAGCTTTTAATTATATTGTTTACCGTACAGTGACTTGCAAAAGTATTCACCCCCCTTGGCAGTTTATCCATTTTGTCACGTTACAGCCTTTAGTTCAATGTTTTTTTTATCTAAATTTTATGTGATGGATCAGAACACAATAGTCTAAGTTGGTGAAGTGAAATTAGAAAAATATATACATAAAACAGTTTCTTAGAAAATTGGCATGTGCGTATGTATTCACCCCCTTTGTTATGAAGCCCATAAAAAGCTCTGGTGCAACCTATTACCACACATTTAGTGAAATGATGTCCACCTGTGTGCAATCTAAGTGTCACATGATCTGTCATTACATATACACACCTTTTTTGAAAGGCCCCAGAGGCTGCAACACCTAAGTAAGAGGCACCACTAACTAAACACTGCCATGAAGACCAAGGAACTCTCCAAACAAGTAAGGGACAATGTTGTTGAGAAGTACAAGTTAGGGTTAGGTTATAAAAAAATATCTAAATCTTTGATGATCCCCAGGAGCACCATCAAATCTATCATAACCAAATGGAAAGAACATGGAACAACAGCAAACCTGCCAAGAGACGGCCGCCCACCAAAACTCACGGACCGGGCAAGGAGGGCATTAATCAGAGAGGCAGCACAGAGACCTAAGCTAACCCTGGAGGAGCTGCAGAGTTCCACAGCAGAGACTAGAGTATCTGTACATAGGACGACAATAAGACGAATCCAATAGAAAATCTGTGGTCAGACATAAAGATTGCTGTTCACAAGCGCAAACCATCCAACTTGAAGGAGCTGGAGCAGTTTTGCAAGGAGGAATGGGCAAGATGTGGCAAGATCATAGAGACTTATCCAAAGCGACTTGGAGCTGTGATGACTTTACAAAGTATTGACTTTAGGGGGGTGAATAGTTATGTACATTGACTTTTACTGTTATTTCGTCCTATTTGTTGTTTGCTTCACAATAAAAAAACAAAAACATCTTCAAAGTTGTGAGCATTTTCTGTAAATTAAATTATGCAAATCCTCAAACAATCCATGTTAATTCCAGGTTGTAAGGCAACAAAACACGAAAAATGCCATGGGGGGTGAATACTGTATATGATGAGATCCCCAAACATTTTGCAGTCTTAGGTTGCGATAAGTTATTCTTGAATTGTTGCACTATTGACCCACAGAGTCTTTCACATAGTGGTGAACCCATCCTCACTTCTGACAGAACCATCCTCTCTGGAATTATCTTTTAATATTCAATCATGTAACTGACCTGTCGCCAATTAACCTAATTAGTTGTGAGATGTTCCACCAGGTTTAGATTTTTAGCATTACACAATTCTCCAGTCTTTAGTTGCCACTGTCCCAGCTTTTTTGAAACGTATTCCTGGCATCAAATTCAAAGTGAGCATGTATTTTCCAAGAAACAAAAACATTTCTCAGGTTCAACATTTGATGTTGTCTTTGTACTATTTTCTATTGAATATAGGGTTTGAATGATTTGCACATAATTGCATTCTGTTTTTCTTTACATTTTACACAGCTTTTCTGAAAACAGGGTTGTATGATATTTTGTCCCCAACATGCATTATTCTCAATCCACTTAGATACCATTTTATATTTTTTACTGTAGTTTAAACTGTAGCCAAGAGTCTTGTTTGTATAAGATCATTTCGTAGTCAAGCTGCTGGCTTTGTTAAATTAATAGAAGAACACAGATGAATGCAGGCTAGTAATTGTTCCCAGTATACAGAACATTATTAACAAACAAGGGTGGTTAAAACACATAGAGGACAGTTTCATTTCCTCCATAAACCTAAAGCACACAGCCCTGAGGACAGAGGGCAGAAAGCGAGAGATAGTCAGACTGACACATTATGTAAAGTATGGAAGAGACAGAACAGAGCAGGAGAAAGAAACAGAGGAAGAAGACTGTGTTCCTGGGGCCCACCTTCAGATCAAGATACTCCAGGTCCTTCTTCAGCTGCATGTAAGTATCATCAGCCTGACAGACAGTGTGGAGCGGAGAGACAGATCACAAGACTGGAAGCTGCAAAGGACGCTAGGAGACTATCGTATTATTGCTTCAGGTGCTGTTACCTCCCTCATTCTCATTCAAGATTCATCGCCAATCACCAGAATGTTTTAGAAAGCATAGGACAGCATATCAGGGAGATTGATTACACTATAAGAACTACCCCCCTCGTCAGAGCAGGGATTGTAGAGGATTTAACTGTTTTGTCATCAGTTGTTAAAAAAAAATATATATAAGAAAAAAAAAATTTAGCACACAATCTGTGGTATGGTTAAATCATGTCTATATGACCATGAAGAGAAAATGAGCGTTGATGGAGGGACTGTATTGTCATTTGTTTTCGTTGAGCCCCTTCGCAGCTTCACTGGGGTGTGCAGATCTGAGGGCAGAGCACTGCAATGCGTTTGGACTGGCTCCTCTAGGGAGAGACACACTACTAAGCCAGCCAGTGTGCCCAGGATCACATTACACTAACACAGCGAAACACACAGTTCAAAACTCTAGATTTAAAGGATGTATGTCTCATTGTAGTATCCTGGTTTGCAAAGATCTCAAATAGCAGATGATACGTATATCTGTGTAAAGGCAGGCATGGTGCATAGCTAACCAGAAACATACTTGGGGTGAAGCTTGGGAGTGAAATCATGTTTATATTTATATTTTTATTCAATGAAAGATGGCTTTGATTGAGGCCAACTATTCAAACAACACAGGCTGGTGTATCTAAAGCTGCAGGCAGTCCATGCTTAAGGAAACCACTGAAACAAGACAGCACAAACTAGGGTTGCAGAATTCCAGGAACCTTCAATTAAAATTCTCAGTTGGAATATTCCTAGATTTAGCGGGAATAAACAGTTTATTGAAAGTTCCCAGAATTCTTTAACCCTAGCACCAACCAACAAACTTGAAGATGCACAAACTGGGGGGTGACGGGGTCTTGGCAAGGGAGTGGGGCGGTTGTTTCCACGATGCGCTGGTTTTGGGCATTGGGATGGGCGGATGGGAGACGGCCTGACCTGCAGGCTGGGGCCTAGGAGGCCGTTGTGCTGTAGGTGGTGGAGAGTGTCGCAGTGGATGCCAGCCATCTTGGCCTGATGCCTCCTGAGCTGAATGAGCAGCAGGGTCAGCTCCTCCGGCTGCAGGAGGGCCAGGCCCAGAAGAGGGAGGGGTAGAGAGAGAGAGCACTTCACCACCTGGCCACCAGGGGGCAAGAGCAGTGAGGCCCTAGCTCTACCAGCCAAGACAGCCACGTGCATGAGCAGCCTACTACAATACCTGCTCCTCTCTCTAATCCGCCACCCACACAAGGCCCTTCAGAGACGAATAGAACTGAATCCACCAGCCTGAAAATGGTGCTGCTTTCTGATTGAAATATATTACATTTAAGTTGCCTCTGGCATTTTAAATAGTCCTAATATAAAGCATAGAATAATTTTGACTGGGTATGTAATGAAGATAAATGAAAAGACAGAAGCTATACCGTTTTCCCATGCAAGCTGGGGGCGCTGACTGTATGTGTGATGTAGCTCATGGATGGCATTGACCGTCTCTCTATCTGAGTAGTCTGTGGGAAAACAGAGTAAAACAACAAGTCATTGGGCAATCAAGCAGAATGTCAAATCATACATTTAAAGTTGCACGGGTGAAGAAGCCAGCAATGTGGTTCACATTGTTGGCAGCTTTACATCCCCGCTATGGGGCTTTTCAATATATCATCCCAAACTTAAAGACATTCACTAAACTTCACTAAAATTTGTGCACATATCATGGTTTTTCTTCTATCCACTTATTTATATCTAAAGAAATATTATGTGAAAGGTGTTCCCCCAGTTTAAGTTGCTATAGGGCTTTGAAGGTTTGACATTTTTGCTTAACAGACAGAATTCCTTAAAACCCTTAAAAGGACACAAACAACAAGAGATTTAATTAACTACACATAAATTATCCCCAACCTGCTTTCTTAAAATAACATTTGTTTGCTACCAGCGAGAGAAGCACTTTGAGCCATTCCCTCAGAGATTCCCAAGCCACTCTTTTTTGCTGTATAATAGGTTTTTTATTTAAATGTGAGATCAGAAGAAAGAGACTGTTGCTGATGGTTAGGATACAGTGGAAATGTTCATAGGGTGCTGAGAGGCCCTGGGCAAGTTGAATTAGCAGCTAATAACACATTTCTGTGATATTCCATAGAGGTACACAGAAAACAGTACAAATATACACACTCAAGCCAAAAAGGCATCACCAGCCCAAAAGATGCTGGATCCACCAAAACAAAGTTGCTCCGCAGACTAAATTTAGTACCCATAAACCGTTGCTCTCTCGGATGGTCTAACACACAGTGGCTCATTAAAAACATACTCTTCTTCTTTAGTGTTAAACATCCTTCTTCCTTCTGTGAACGAGTGGTGGAATTCTATTTGAGACACTTGTAATTAGTGACTTAGTGTCATGGCTGAATGATGAGGAAATGGAGTGGCTAGGACACGTTGTTTTCTTGGTGTGAGGACAGTGGGATGGTGATCCGGGCTGTGTGGAGGTCACTGTGGTGCAGCCTCACAAAGAGCTCCTCTCATGTGGGGGGTGTGGCAGCCGTCAGGGAGGACGGTGCCTGGCCACAGGGGTTACACACACACACACAGTGACACATGCTGCTATAGGCCTGAGAATTGAGACTGGGACGGGCTAAAAGATTGGAGGAATAGGGGATGGGAAGATTCACACACACCCTGCCACCTGTGTAGAAGGCCTGGGTGTGGACTGTGTGAATCCTTCAGAGCTTGTGACCGGCATCAAAGTAAAGATGTGGAGAAATCACAGCAGGGCTACTTCTCATGCTCCTCTTCCCATGGCAGGGCCCTGTCTCTAATGGTTAACACTTCTCAGTTATTATTCCAACTCAGTGGTGAGATGGAAATTCACTACAAACGAATGAGCTGAGTAACTGTGAGAATTTAAACAAACGATGAAAGATTAAGGCCTTTGCTGTGAAACAGCCCCCAGCTGACAGACCAGTCGCTCATAACACGTCAAAGCCCAATGGGTCAGTGTCCTACCTTAGAGAGCTGGGAGCACAAGCGTCCCGGGGAGCCAGAGCTGGCCGATGCCTCCCCAGGTAACACCTCACTCAGCGGCCTGACAGTCACCCTGTCTGAGGGAGTGTGTGGCCTGCGGGGGGACAGTGGTTTGAAGGTGGGGATGGACGGAGGGACTTCGCAGGGGGACGGGGGCACAGAGATGGAGCGGGGCATCTCCACCGTGACCCTGAAGGAGGCCGAGTCGAGGAAGTCCTGCCCGGCGTAGTTGGGCGCCGTGGGGCTGCCGTGGCGGAACTGCTGCCGCTGCTGCCACTCGTACAGCTGCCATACCATGCCCTCCTTGGTGGCCATACGCTCATCGGTGGACATGCGTAGGTGGCTGAGTCTGTCATGGGCGTATTTATAGTCACTGGGTAATTTGCATGGCACCGGAGGGGAGCTCCCACCTGATGGGAGCCTGGGGGACTTTGGCAACGTCTGGAAGGCCTCCACTACCACAGGCTTATGCTGCGCGGGAGGGGTCGGCCGGGGAAGGGGGATGGCGAACTCTGTCGTAGACGGTTGGCTAAGGTTAGGAAAGAGAGATAGAGCCTTTTTACAAATGGTGCAATGTACTGATTGGACCATGCAGACAACTGAGCGTGAATATTGAATGAAAGAAAGCACATGGGAAGAAGAATATTTCGAGAATGATCACAAGCAGTTCAGAGCGTGGAGATTTACAGTTGCCACTAGGGGGAGACTTTGCTTAGTGGTTGAGAGTGGACATAATATGTTCAATATGGCATATTATGCTGAGGCTTTGGTTAGGGTTAACATCAGTGAATCTAAGGATAAGGTTAAGATAATTATTCATAATAGTGAATATTAGGTAAGTGATGCAGGTCTTGTGACTGACCTCTTCGGATCTCCCTTGTGTACTTTGACCCAGTGCTCCACTTGAGCCAGAGCTGTCTTCCTCTGCATCTGCTTCTCTGTGTCTGAGACTAAGCCCCTATTATATACCACGTTCCCATTCTCCTCTGGGGGGAGTGCTGTGAGGATCGCATGGGTTTGGTTGTTCCTGGGGCACGAGGAGCCAGAGAGAGGATCTGAGGAGAGCTTTTCCACCTCTAACTGAGTAGCAGGATGGCTGAGCTTTTTTGGAGCCTCTAACATGTACCTCTCCTCCTCCCCCTGGGTCACACGGATCTCCCCCTCTGGAGGCTCTTCTCTCTCAGGGTGGTGGAGGCTCTCTGACCCGGACTGGGAGGACGTCTTACTGGTGGTAGGGTGGTTGTTGTTGATGTGGTTGGTCTGGGGGACTGCCTGTTGCACTGCCAACTCTGGTCTTTCTGTAACAGTCTCTCTGTAAGGGGAATGGAGATCATTAGTCATAACTGACTACAAAAGAACGGTGGAGGGCTTTCTGTTAGTGGGGAATTCCTGGGTGCTTGTTGTTTTGAGTCACTGTGTGGTTTTAGTATAAAAAAAAGCACAGTGACACAGAATACAAAAACACAGCCGATGACATTATGGTGAAGATGTATACTTAAAACAGGCTATTAGGCGGTATTAAGCTGTGCATATCACAACACCCTGGACCACTGCATTATACTGAGCCGACTCTGACTCAGCCAAAGTAGAAAAAGCTTTCCAGTATCCTCACTCAGAGTTCCTCAGTAGACACTTGTCTTTAGGGTGAGGGGAGTTGAAGTGAGGCTCTGGGGGGTAGTGAGTATGGAGGCATACTGGGTTCCCTTTGGAAGTCAAAATGACAGCGTTTTAGTGTTTAAGCAAATAGCTTGGGGTATCCTCTAGCTCCATCCATGACATGACTGCGGAGCTGATAATCCATTCAACACGACGGAGCTGATAATCTATTCAACACGACGGAGCTGATAATCCATTCAACACAAACAAGAACGAATGTGCAAGTCAGTCAGCTGAGATATAACTCCCAGACCAAAAATGGCCACTGCTAACAAATCACACATTTTCCATACGTTGACATGGCAGTTACAGTTCCGTTCATATTCTCTACATTAGACATACAAGTCACATTCGAGTGTTAGCCACCATCGCTTTTCTGAAAAATACTTAAAATCATACTGCACATATTGCAGGGAGCACTGACAGAAGGTTTTCATTTTGCATGAAATAATAACAATAATCAGCACAGGACACTAGATGGCATTGTTTTACAAAACATCAGATCCAGCCAGCCTTCAGCTGCAGCATGACAACTAAGATTAGACAAACAAAGTACACTGCTTGCTTCCTTCCCTACACCACAAGACACGTTATTCATCTGAGCAAACTTAACCAATCAAACTTAACCAAACTTATTTTATTAAAACATCTATACTTAATTAGGTCCAGTCCACAATATGACACACAATACATTTCTTTGTATGTGATTACATGTGATTTTGATATCATGCATGTTCAGTCATACTCATCAACAACCAAATAATAATACACTTCCACTATTATTTAGATATTCTGTTGGCCATTTTACAGTACTGCTTTTCACAGCAAATATCCTTCCAGCTGGATTCCATCTAGAAATACCTAACACTTAATTAACACTTAATAACAAGCATGCTTACTGTGACTTGTCTGGTCCCTCAGCTGTGGTTTTAAGACTACAAGGCAAAAGACTAATTAGCATTAAGAAAAAATTTGAAATACATGATCATTAATTTAATGTATGTGTAAAGTATGAATTTATTTACTACACATTTGCTGAAAGCTTCTGGGTTTTAAGTTATTGAATGCGACAACCATGTCTCATTCCCTAAAAAACAGCAATGAGCGGGTACCTCAACCATTTCCTTATAAGGAGTGCTGGGAGATATGAAAGCTAGACATTAAATAATCAACTCTAATAAAGTGTTAATTTAACACTGAGGGGTTTGATAATGCATTTTTCAAAACACTCAGTGGGCCATTACAACAATACCGGTAGAGTTAAATGCTAACATTCAGAGAGTGCTTTAATATTAACACGTGTTAAATGAACATTAGGTAATTGTTAAAATAATTATCCAGGTGTTAAATTATAAGTTTACATTTTGCTGTGTTGGGCTTTTGACGGTAACTAAGTAACAGGTGCATGATAATATTCCAGTGATAGTGCAAAGATGCTAAGAGTAATTAATTAAAGCAGCAATCTTTTTGAATTGAAAACTCAATAGTTCTGTCTTGGTTCCTGTCCCCTAACAGAGGTTTGAAAGACTGTTGTGATGTGGGAGGATGTTTTTATCTTATGTCTGACAAATTTAAATGGATTTGTAAACAACACAAATAAAGGCTACCAGTAAATTTGCATACATTGGCCAACCATGGGAGGATTGGCTATTTGACAGAGGAGGGACTATGACTGACTGTTTGAGGGAGGAAGGAATGTGACTGACTGTTTGCTGGAGGACGGTGTGTGATTGGAAGATTGACGAAAATGCTTAAGTACACTGAAATGCATACTTACTTAAGAATAGGTGCTTTATGAATATGTTTTATTGGATTCGATTCTCTATATATTAAAAAATCTTTTCACCACGGACGTATTTGGGAAGCAGCCTATGACTTTACCGTGTAATACAGTAGGAGGAGGGACTCTGTGAGTGCGCTGTGATTGGCCCATGCTCAGCTGGCAGCAGGATCAGGTTGAAGCACTCGACCACACAGCAGGCTGCTGCAGCATATACATCCCATCCCACAGCATACTGATGAATGCATACCCATCCTCGCCAAGCTGAACAAGCTAAACTATGCCAAGCAGAGCCAGGCAATGTACACCTCCACCCACAACCCCAACAGTTAGACACATTTTCTTACAGACATGAGTTAAAAAAAGTTACTGGGAGAGCTAGAGAGAGATTCTTGTTGAGAATCAAGGGCAGTGGGTCAACTGGGGACAAGTGCAAAGGAAATCGGGGCTCAACCTTCCAGACTCCAAAACAGTTTTTTCCCTCAGGAAATAAGGCTCCTCAACCAGCAACACTGATCCATGATCATACTGATCACACACAAACTTTCCAGATGCTCTGATGTCATTTCAAGTACTTTTAATGGGCATTAGAATATTCCTTTGCATGTACCATTCATGAGCATATTATCCTCAAATACAGCTCTGAAAAAAAGAGACCACTGCACCTCTTTCTTTCCTCAAAAATGAAGGTTTTGAGTGAGGTACAGAAGGGTTAGAATTAAGAGACCACTGCAAATTGAACGCTTCTGTTCCTCACTCAAAACTTTCCTTTTCAACTTTCTTGGAAGGGATAAAAAGGTGCAGTGGTCTCTTAATTTTTTCCGGAGCTGTATATCTATAAAACTCAATATTTTTACCATACTGTTCACACTCCCCATCCCACTCTTTCAAAAATTACATTTTTATGTATATTACTGCCATACTTGCAATATCTATAATACTCAATACTACTACCAATATTGCTGCTGTTTTACAGTATTCTTTTCAAACTGCTGCTATGTACAGTGTTATGTATAACATTGCTTTATCTTCTTGCTATATTTGTGCTGTGTATACATTCTTCTCCATAATTGTAGTGTGCTGTCACCATTCAAATGTTTATTACACTCATATAAATCTATAATATTTAATAACTCTGGCTATATTTTTGCTTATATATTCTTCTCCTTAACTCTCACTACGTAGTTGTCGGGTGCCCATGTCATACCCCTGCAGATAGTAAGGGAGTAAGAAGGGACTAACCTCTTGATGCCATGACTCTGCATGAGAGCAGCCTGGTTCATGGCTCGGATCCAGCCGTTCATATCCTCCTGCGTGTCGGCACTGAAGAAGTACGTCCTCATCCCACAATGTTCTGCCTGTGAGCCAATCACAGAGTTCTTATTGTAGATGTAGGAGCGCATTCCCGTGTGGCTTGCCTACAGAGAGAACAGACAGATCAGAACAATTTTAAACAAGGAAAAAAGGAAGGAGGTCCTAAGGGGAGAAAGACAGCAGGTTAGAATTACAATGGTGTTTAGTCACTAGGGATTTACAGGCAGGGTAGACACAGCCATGCTTAGATGCAGTACGTAAATATAATATGATTACAAGTGATGGTTAAGTACTGGCACACCCCAAAACATCTACACACTAATACTGTCCATACAAAAAGCTGAGCTGCAAAATTACAAGTGAATAAAGAGCCAATTTAGACTACGTGAGCCAAAAGGAGAGAAACAAATTTTTTTATTTTTTATATAATCACTTATTTTACATAATTCATTTATACATAACGTACAATATTACAATGGACTGCAAGATTAACCAAATGAAGGTTGGAGGGTTGAAAAGAGGACTGCGCCCACTCAGCAAGCCTACCATCCTCTTGACCTGGAAGATGCATAAGTTCACTTGGTGGCATTCAGATCAAACATGTGGCTCTCTGTGGATGAAGTGCTGAGGACTATGATGGTGAGTAGATACATGTTTTTGGTGCGCCAGAAGAATCACGATGGCAACATATGACAGATTACTACAAATCGCCCTTTTCCCACTGCACTCCTAATGGCTGGCTTACACTAACTGGGAAGATACAGTTTAAGAGGGATTTGTTTTTACAATTTTAAATAAATCTATTGGTTGAGTGTTATTCAAGTTTAGAGAAATCTATTGTAGTCAAATTTTTTTTGTTTTTTAAGTTTAACAGGGAGACGCTTCTGATCTTAAACAATTGCTAACTACAGCTCCGGAAAAAAACAAGAGACCACTGCACCTTTTTCTTTCCTTTCCAAAAGAGTTAAAAAGGAAGGTTTTGAGTGAGGAACAGAAGGGTTAAAATGAAGAGAACGCTTCTGTTCCTCACTCAAAACCTTCCTTTTCAACTTTTTTGGAAAGGAAAAAAAAAGGTGCAGTGGTCTCTTAATATTTTCCGGAGCTGTATATTTCAACTGTGCTACAGCCCGGCAAATTCCACATTAATACCCTAGAGAACAAGCAATTCCACCAATGTATTTAACCTAGCGGACCTAAAGCACAGTAACAGCACAACGTCTCACCATTTGCAGACAAACAGAAATAAAACAATGGTAACAATAACACTAATTCCACCAGTGAACTGCTGAAACACTAAGAAACCCCACAACCAGCCTTACCCCAGTCGCTGTTTGCTACAGGCTACTGGTGTTTTAATGAGATGCCCTCCTGTCTGTGACCCTTCTGTTCCCTGTCGGGCTCCCACTCCGCCCCCAGTGCATGGCTGATCCCACTCTGCCACTGTCAACCTACTGCCTGATTACAACCCAGATCAGCATTTCCCCAGTGTCCCTATTACAATGCAACCTTTATAATCCACAACTCCCTAGTATGCTAGTCCATGTATATTATGGCCTATTTTGACGGCCACTATTGCACAACACTTCAAAGCAGTATAGTCCTGCACCAACTGGTAAAACATCCTCCCATCTCTCCTGATAATAACTCCCAGTCTGGGTACAACTTTGTTCAGTCTCAGAAGGTGTCCCAAATGTCACCTTATTCCAGGAACCAAGATGCCGTTTGGAATGAATCACTAACAACCTCTCTTTAGTTTGCAACAAGTGGATTGATTGTGTAATTCATGGTATTGTACTGTATCTTATGATCAGCTGTACCAATTGTATTTGGCTGTGGGTTTAACAAAGCCTGTTTGAATTGCAGAGACCAGTATTATCCATGGAAAAGTGCTGAATAGACAGGCACAGAACAGATAAGCTAGCTAACACACTCACAGCCCGAGCTCTAGGATATTGCATCAACATCCAGGCTAGAACATAGGGTCGACATCTAGTCCCTTACCTAGAATATAGGTTCCACTTCCAGCCCCAGACCCATGCGTTTGAGTCTACATTCAGCCCCAGACCTTAGATGAGGTCCACCTCCAGCCCCTGACCCAGGACATAGGGTCCAAATCCACACCCAAGGCAATAGATCCAAATCTATTACCAGGACATTGGGTCCAAATATACACCCAGGACATATGGTTGATATCTACAACCATTACATAGGGTCAAACTATACACCCAGGACATATGGTTGATATCTACAACCATTACATAGGGTCAAACTATACACCCAGGACATATGGTTGATATCTACAGCTCCGGAAAAAATTAAGAGACCACTGCACATTTTTAATTCCTTTCCAAAAAAGTTGAAAAGGAAGGTTTTGAGTGAGGAACAGAAGGGTTACAATTAAGCGACCACTGCAAATTGAACCCTTCTGTTCCATAAACAGGACATAGGGTCCAAATAGACACTTGAGATATAATGTCGAAATCTATAACCAAGAGTGAAACCTCGGCAATTGCCAAGCTCTGTCATCTCTTTAGCATACAAAATAAATAATGTAATCTTTGCAGTGTCCTGGTGCTGCCATCTTGCCTCCACTTCTTGATGATGGTCTTCACACTGTTCAATGATGCATGTAATGCCCAAAAAATTATTTCACATCCTTAGCCTGATTTGTACCTTACAACAATACGCTCATGTAGATCTTTGGTTAGCTAGTTGTGGTCCATGGCTATATCTATTGATGGCATGAAACCCGGAGCTCCGACGTACCATTAGTTTTCAATACCCTACTGATGTTCAAAGCTTTGAACATCAAACAATCTCCTGAAAGGTGTCGGAACTACTGGTTTAAAAAAAGTAGCACTTTCCAACACCACGAGGCATAAAAGGAAAATGCCGTCGAGGGTTGTCAGTAGGGGTAGAAATAGGGCAGCAATCAAACCATTTGGCTTATAAAGTACATGGCCCATTGTAGCAAGATTTAAGAAAATAGCTTTTTGCTGAGCTTCTTTGTCAGTGCATGGTCTTGTCTGTGCTGGTCACCACTCTTCATTCTCAACTTGACAATAAACAATTTGGCATCTGATAGATAATGTAATATCATATTAGTTAATCATTTTTTATTTAATCAAAATTCTTTTTTGCGAAACACAGACAAAATATACATGCTTTTACAAAAAAAAAGCTTTTACAGTCTGTGCAACTTATATTTTGGCGTCCTAAGGTTTCTAATGACCTATTTGAACACAATAGATTAAATTATGGAATATTTACACAATTGAAATATCATTGCTTTTTTAGTATGCAATACTAATATGTAATTCCTGATGGTATCATATTTCCAAGTGTCTGTTAAATGTGTTTATTTTATGCTTGGAGCTGGCCCTGGCTACCAAACTTAAACTTTCTAAATGGAAATATACCTCTACATGAATATCAAACATGAAATACTGACATTTGACTGTGACTGACTGTGCACTGTGTTTTAAAGCTTTGAGCAATTTACCATTTCTTTGACACAAGCCTCAAATGTTTCAGAAAGCCTTGGTTGCCCACCACTAGCTGCTGTCTTCAAAGAAATCTTACAGAAGCAGCTGATTTCATTCACGGCTAACCAAAATCACTTCAACTGATGTTGGCTTACAGCTAATTAAAAGGGTGTTTACACCATTAAAAGATGGGATTTTATTAGATTTTTGTTGAAATATTGTTGGTTAAAAGACCTTATTACAAGGGGTAAAACCTATTTATTTCAGCCTTTACATAAGCAAAAGCTGTGTTTAAAAAAAGGTTTGTATACATCTAATATCCACTGTTTGTGTATTGTATCTACAACGTGTTTCCAAAAAAGTTGGGACACTGTGTAAAGTGTAAAGAAAAACAGAATGCAATAATGTGCAAATCATACAAAGACAACATATCAAATGTTGAAACTGAGAAATGTTATAGTTTCTTAATATGCCCACTTTGAATTTGATACCAGCAACATATTTCAAAAAATCTGGGACAGGGGCAACAAAAGTCTGGAAAAGTTGTGTAATTAAAAAAAAATAGATTTTGAGAATCATGGATGCTGCATCCTCCAGACAAAAGAGGAGGGGGACCATCTGGCTTGTTATCAGTGCACAGTTCAAAAGCCAGGATCCGTGATAGTATGGGGGTTCATTAGTGCACATGGTATGGGTGACTTGCACATTTGTGAAGGCACCATTAATGCTGAACAACATATACAGGTTTTGGAGCAACATATGCTGCCATCCAGATGTCTTCAGGGAAGGCTTTGCTTATTTCAGAAGAAAATGCCAAACTACATTCCAGGTGCTAAGCTGGCTTGCCTGCAGTCCAGACCTGTCACCCATTGAAAACGTATTATGAAACATGAAATCCTTTATCAAGCAAGAATGGGACAAATTCTCACTCAACTTCTCAACACTACAGCAATTGTTCTCCTCAGTTTCCAAATGCTTATAGAGTATTGTTTAAAGAAAAGGTGATGCAACACAGTGTCCCTGTCCCAACATTTTTGAAATGTGTTACTGGCATCAAATTCAAAATGGTAATGAATTTTTCCAAAAACAATACATCTCAGTTTCAACATTTGATAAGTTGTCTTCGTACTATTTTCAATTAAGGGATGAATGATTTGCACATCATTGAATTCTGTTTTATTTGCATTTTATGCAGCGTTCCAACTTTATGGGAAACAGGGTTGTAGCTGCAGCTACAGTAGATTGACAATGCTTGTTGAAAACAATGTGATGGTGATGAGGCAAGCAGAAAGAAAGGCAGTAAAACTGGAGATAAGTATGGAAAATGGAAGGATTGGAGGATGATTTGAGTAGGATGGCTGAACCTAGTGTTAGTCACACCTATCCCAAGGCTCACATGGTGATGACAGTGTCCTGATGACTGACATGGAGAAGAGTGGTGGTTCCATAAGCTCAAATGTATCAAAAATCAAGGTTGGGTGTGATTATTAAGACTACCTCAATATATGAAAAACTAGCGTTGTCCATCCATCCATAGCTGATACAGTAAAGTCATGCAAAATAGATGTAATGTGCATTTTTGTTGGTTTGGTGAATACAACATAAGTTATAAGCACAGATGACACAGATGACATTCTTGTGGGGAAGGATGATGGTAGACTAAATACTTCATACTGGGGCCACGGATGTGTGTTTCAGCAATTTACGGAGAGCGTCACTCTCTCCACGAGTGCACAGTCACACACCAAGTCACCACAAGAGGCTATTCAACTGACAGGATCAAAATATTTCGAAACAACAAAGACCAAACAGAACAGGATAGAGGTCATAGCATGGCTGTAGAAAACAGAATGGATTCTGAAGTGCTGTGATGGACCAGTTTTTAATCTGACAGAGTGAATTTGATTAACCTTGATTTGGTTGTTATAACCTGCACAAGCAGCAAGCTAACTCAAATACAGAGCCAGAGTAGCAAACATAACACTACAACATTACACCAAAACAACACATTTTGGAGAGTGCTAAGTGCTGAGGAGAATGCAGTTGGCAATGGGATGCTTGAGCAGCAGATCTACTGAATAGGGCAGGATGGGATGAGAAACTCTTGTCTTTAGTGCAATCATATTTTGTGATTAGTTATATGCTGGTAGTTGTCTACAGTATCTGTAATAACTCACTAAACTCATTCTCACAGAACATTGAGACACTGCTGTACATTCCACAATAAAGTGTCTAAACAGCCACACAACAACAGCAGACTGGGATTAACGTTTATCCATGAGGCAGTTGAAGTGTTCGGTTCAGTGAACTTGACAAACAGTTTTGGTGCCTGTGTAATGGAAGATCCTTGTCTGTAATACATGATCATCTAGCGAGAACTGTGAAGAACAGAGAGCTCTGGATAACTGGCAGTGGTACTGAGTGCAGGGAGCTCTCACCTAACTGTGATATACATTCCCTCCTAACGGGGTTGGGGGAGAGGGAGAGAGTACACTAGAACATAGCTTTAACGTATAATTAATTTGCCCCACAGCTACATTCGTCATTACAATTCCATTGTATATAAAGTGACCTGCAGTAGCAATGCAGAAGTAATACCCAGGTCTGCACCATACAAGTACACACAGAAATCCAAGCCCCACAAATCCACAGCCCCAAAAAGCCCTGCACAAAGGATAGAAAAGTACAGCAACAGAATGCCCTCAAGCTAATGTTTCAAACATTCACTGTGTATGGTTCTTTATAAAGACCCATCTGCTCTCACAGACATGGAAAATGGTATTGAAAACACTATAGCCTTGATCCAGCAAAGAAACCCATTCCTTATGTCTCCTCTGTCAGGGAACTGACAATTATATTATCCTCCACTAACAACAACCCAGCTTTGAAGTAAGAGGAGAAACAATAAAAAAAATATATATACTTTTTATTTGAACAATTCCTCAAACACAAAACATTACAATGAGTAGTACGATAGGACTGCCAGTTACTGGCACCCCAACAATCAATATTTTGTGAAGCCTCCACTGGAGTGGATAACAAAATTCGGTCCAGTCTCAACCACCCTATCTCAAAATCTCTATCACACATACTACGGATCAACAACACATTCACCACATTCTCTTTAAAGGTTCTATCAAATAGCTTTAGTAGGGGGGAGAGCAGTGTAATGCTTTGATGCTGCATTCGTGGTAGCTCGTCCCTTCTCTCGCTAAGTGAGAGAATTGTTTGCGTGGAGGGACAGTCCAGCAATTAGTTCAAGAGATTTATGAACCTAGACATATCTTAGATATTTGTCGTTATTTCACTTTAAGAGGCATTTGATACAGCGTAGCTAGCTAGTCATCTTCATTCGGGTTCATGTGCAAACCATACCCTTTTCCCTTATTAATATTGTGAAGTAAATATCATTGTTGTTCTTGCACCTCAATAAAAACACTTTGGCCTGGCAAATCCAAACTTAAAGGACGATGGTGCACTGATAGTGACGGAAATCAAACAACATGTACTTGTATTGCGATAATTTATAGTATTATATTATACTTGAAAAAACCACGTCAGGTTGTGATGTTGCTAACAGTTCTGCTGCTTTGCAACACACATGACAACGTCCCAATGTCATAACCCCATCAGCTGTGGGGTTAAGATAATCATGTCAGAACTTTATCCACCCTTAATGTGACATATAACGTGAACAATTCAATTGAAAAACAAACTGAAATCTTTGAGGGGGAAACATTTCAAATTAAAACTCACAATAACCTGGTTGCATAAGTGTGCACAACCTTAAACTAATACTTTGTTGAAGCACCTTTTGATTTAATTACAGGACTCTTTTTGGGTAGGAGTCTATAAGCATGGCATATTTTGACATGGCAATATTTGCCCACACTTCTTTGCAAAAGCGCTCCAAATCTGTCAGATCTCCTGTGCACAGCCCTTTTCAGATCACAGATGTTCAATTGGATTCAGGTCTGGGCTCAGGCGGTGCCATTCCAAAACGTTAATCTTCTTCTGGTGAAGACATGCTTTTGTGGATTTGGATGTGTGCTTTGGGTCGTTGTCGTGCTGAAAGGTGAACTTCCTCTTCATCTTCAGCTTTCTAACGGAAGCCTGAAGGTTTTGTGCCAAAATTGCCTGGTATTTGGAACTGTTCATAATTCCCTCCACCCTGCCTAAGTCCCCAGCTGAAGAAAAACAGACCCAAAGCATGATGCTGCCACCACCATGTTTCACTGTGGATATGGTGTTCTTTGGGTGATGTGCAGTGTTGATTTTGCATCAAAAAAACCTTTTGGAATTATGGCCAAAAGGTTCAACCTTGGTTTCATCAGACCATAACACATTTTCCCACATGTTTTTGTGGGACTTGATGTTTGATTCTGCAAACTTCAGCTGGGCTTGGATGTTTTCTTTGTAAGAAAAGGCTTCCGTCTTGCCACCCTACTCCATAGCCCATTCATATGAAGAATACAGGAGATAGTTGTCACATGTAGCAAACAGCCAGTACTTGCCATAAATTCCTGCAGTTCCTTTAATGTTGCTGTAGTCCTCTTGGAAGCCTCCCTGACCATTTTTCTTCTCGTCTTTTCATAAATTCTGGAGGGACATCCAGTTCTTGGTAATGTCTCTGTTGTGCCATATTTTCTCCACTTGATGATGACTGTCTTCACTGTGTTCCATGGTATATCTAATGCTTTAGAAATTATTTTGTACCCAATCGCCTGACAGATATCTTTCAACAATGAGATCTCTCTGATGCTTTAGCACCATGGCTTTAGCTCTGAGATGCAACTAAGAACATTTCAGGAAATTCCTACTAGAAAAGCTGAACTTTATTTGAGATTAATCAGAGTCACTTTAAATGATGGCAAGTGTGTAAAGACTTCTATTTAACATGAGTTTGAATGTGATTAGTTAATTCTGAACACAGCCACATCCCCAGTTATAAGAGGGTGTACACACTTAAGGAACCAAGTTATTGTAAGGTTTTTATTTTTCATTTTTCCTCCTCGAAGATTTCAGTTTGTTTTTCAATTGAATTATTCACGTTATAGATATCTAGCGGTCTTGTTCACGAGTGAGGGAAGGATGGAACGGGAGATTGACAGAAGGATCGGTGCAGCTTCTGCAGTAATGCGGTCAATGTATCTGTCTGTCGTGGTGAAGAAAGAGCTGAGCCGCAAGGCGAAGCTCTCGATTTACTGGTCAATCTACGTTCCTACTCTCACCTATGGTCATGAGCTTTGGGTCATGACCGAAAGGACAAGATCCCGGATACAGGCGGCCAAAATGAGCTTTCTCCGCAGGGTGGCTGGGCGATCCCTTAGAGATAGGGTGAGAAGCTCGGTCACCCGGGAGGAGCCGCTGCTCCTCCACATTGAGAGGGGTCAGCTGAGGTGGCTTGGGCATCTGTTTTGGATGCCTCCGGAACGCCTTCCTGGGAAGGTGTTCCGGTCCCGTCCCACCGGGAGGAGACCCTGGGGAAGACCTAGGACACGCTGGAGGGACTATGTCTCCCGGCTGGCCTGGGAACGCCTCGGTGTCCCCCCGAAGAGCTGGAGGAAGTGTCTAGGGAGAGGGATGTCTGGGCATCTCTGCTTAGACTGCTGCCCCTGCGACCCGGCCCCGGATAAGCGGAAGATGATGATGATGACGTTATAGGTCACATTAAACGTGGAAAAAAGTTCTAACATGATTTATCTTTGTCTCATTCTTTTACATCACAAAAACCTGGCATTTTCACAGAGGTGTGTAGACTTTTTATATCCACTGCATATCAAGTCACAGTAAAACACTTTATTATATATTTCTCCTAATCTGTAGTAGTCAAACTAGTTTTCTGTAAAATCCCCAAAGTATCCCCAAAAAAACTCAGAATTTATAATAGTTACATCTTTTTTAAATAGGGCATAGAATAATATCAGAAGTAATGCAATTATTGCATTATAAAAAAGCAATTACTTTTGAGACAACTTCCTTTGAATGTTGTGAAGATCTACCACATACTAGTGATTGTAGCACCTATAGTGGGGAGAACAAGTATTTTGTTACACGGCCGATTTTGCAGGTTTTCCCACTTACAAAGCATATAGAAGTCTGTAATTTATTTTGTAGGTACTCTTCAACTGTGAGTGACGGTATCTAAAACAAGAATCCAGAGAATCACATTGTATGACTTTTAAATAATTAATCAGCATTTTATTGCATGACATAAGTATTTGATACATCAGAAAAGCAGAACCTAATATTTGGTACAGAAACCTTTGTTTGCAATTACAGAGATCATACGTTTCCTGTAGTTCTTGACCAGGTTTGCACACACTACAGCAGGGATTTTGGCCCACTCCTCCATACAGACCTTCTCCAGATCCTTCAGGTTTTGGGGCTGTCGCTGGTCAATATGGACTTTCAGCTCCCTCAAAAGATTTTCTATTAGGTTCAGGTCTGGAGACTGGCTAGGCCACTCCAGGACCTTGAGATGCTTCATACGGAGCCACTCCTTAGTTGCCCTGGCTGTGTGTTTCTGGTCGTTGTCATGCTGGAAGACCCAGCCACGACCCATCTTCAGCTCTTACTAAGGGAAGGAGGTTGTTGGCCAAGATCTCGCGATACATGGCCCCATTCATCCTCTCCTCAATACGGTGCAGTCGTCCTGTCCCCTTTGCAGAAAAGAATGATCCCCAAAGAATGATGTTTCCACCTCCATGCTTCACTGTTGGGATGGTGTTCTTGGGGTTGTACTCATCCTTCTTCTTCCTCCAAACATGGCGAGTGGAGTTTAGACCAAAAGTCTCTATTTTTGTCTAATCAGACCACATGAACTTCTCCCATTCCACCTCTGGATCATCCAAATGGTCATTGACAAACTTCAGATGGGCCTGGACATCCGCTGGCATGAGCAGGGGGACCTTGTGTGCGTTGCAGGATTTTAATCCATGATGGTGTAGTGTGTTACTAATGGTTTTCTTTGATACTGTGGTCCCAGCCCTCTTCAGGTCATTGATCAGGTCCTGCCGTGTAGTTTTGGGCTGATCCCTCACCTTCCTCATGTTCATTGATGCCCCACGAGGTGTGAACTTGCATGGAGCCCCTGACCAAGGGAGAATGACCGTCATCTTGAACTTCTTCCATTTTCTAATAATTGTGCCAACAGTTGTTGCCTTCTCACCAAGCTGCTTGCCTACTGTCCTGTAGCCCATCCCAGCCTTGTGCAGGTCTACAATTTTATCCCTGATGTCCTTACACAGCTCTCTGGTCTTGGCCATTGTAGAGAGGTTGGAGTCTGTTTGATTGAGTGTGTGGACAGGTGTCGTTTATACAGGCAAACATGTTCAAACAGGTGCAGTTAATACAGGTTAAGAGTGCCGTTATAATCATTAACAGAAAATGAACATTAACATTCCTGTACTTGTTGTTTATATTTGAAATCAACTTTCAGCTTTTGAAGAAAAATTTCAACCCAGCAGTCAGACACAAATCAGGAGTGCAGATTAGTGCTGTCTTGGGCCACATTACATTACACTGTTTTGTTCATAAATGTTTTCAGGTGATAGAATATTTTGTTAGGTAAACTTGCGCAAATTGCCAGCTTGAGACACTTTGGAGCTGCCTTCCAAGGTAGTGTTAAAATACAAGATCAAAGGAGCCCCCCCGGATTGAAGAGGAAAATCAAGAGTTTGAGGAGATGCATGTACTAAAGCAAGAAAACAAAACAACTCCAAAAATGCAAAGAAAATGTGTGAAGTATTTTTTCTGCCAAGTAATTGAACATAATCAATTACAGGACAGGTGCAACCTTGCTGTAAAATGACAGCTGAGAAATAAGCAGGATTTCAGCAAAACTTGTAACAGCTTTTCAAATATCTTGTGTAGCCTAATAAATTATAATAAAGCTTCGTACAGGAATCTGCCATGTCTATATTTTCATTTACCAGGGCATGTAGTCTAGTAGTCCTGTCCAAAACAACATCCTTGTATTTTGAGGGTCGGACAGGTGCTACTTGAGGATCGAGCAAGAAAGAAATCATGAAAAATGAATGTGTTTTGTGCCAATAATTAGGCTAACATAACAAAACATGCCATTGTAAATTTTGCTCCCATTTAAATAAATCTTAAATGCAACTGCTGATGTATAAAGGAAAGGCTATGAAGTCTCAGTGAGCTGAAACAAATCTTAAAGGGGCACTGTAGAATCCTGTCTCTAATAATGGCAAGACTGAATTCACACAATAACACAACTTGTCTCCTTTTCCTCTGGTAAAAAATCTGGTATAGAAGTGTGTTCCCTGATTCATGCCACTTAAGTTTAAGGTAACAACAGTATGTTGTTCCTATTGGTGACTAGCTAGTTTCCAACTTTGCCCGCTTATCTTACCTTGAAGGCATATTTGCGGCTGATGTGATCATCAGGCTCCACAGGTGCAATGACATAACTGGGCAGAGGGATGCTTCCCAGGACAGTCTCCTCTCTGCTGTCTAGGGGAACACACACACAACATCATCATCACACAATATGACCCACCTCACCTCTGGCCTACTGCCATGACTATCTTAATTATTCTCCCTGTGTATAAATAGCACAGCTTAACTGCTTCATCAATGCACCATAATGTCCCATCAGACATGGTGATTTGTGACTATAGGAAGTATAATTGGCAAGACATAATTCAAGGTTGATTCAAGGAGCATTTCTGCTCTTCATATGGTGGCAGGGAGCAGGACAGGAGGCTTTTCTCCAGCTTAGTATGGTGAATGCAAAAGAGGTATTGTATAGGTGTACTGCAGCAATATGACTTCGTCATAGTCTGAGTTAAACAAAATATTATTTTGCATGCCTTAACTATTCCTAATTTTTCCCAGATTTAGGAGCAGTTTTTTTGTGAAATACTCTTAGACAATTTTTTTTATGAGTTACACCTAAATCAGCAAGTTAGGAGCTCCATTTAGCCTTAAGATGTTTTGTGAATACGGCCCCAGTACTTATAAATAACCTGTCTGTGTATTTTAGATGCACGATTTTGAACCCTTGGTAAATATGAGGAAAATGGGCGGTGCATTTTTTTATTTGTATATAATCTTTTTGGTCTTTTGGTCAAATATTCACAAATTCAAACCATTAATCCAGGTAAAAAAATTATAATAATTTATGCGAAATAAACTAAATAAATATCTTCCCTCAAAATATGGGTGCCACAATTATAGGCACACCTAGAAATAATTAGGACTCAAATCTAACTGTATATATCTAAGTATATTCACATTCATATTTTAAGTTTTTAAGTTCACCTGAGTAATTAGGAACACTTAAGTGGTAAGCCATGACTTCCTGTTTCACTGGGGTATGAATATGAAATGACACACAGGCCAAATTCTCATATTCATCCCTTACCATAGGAAACACCTGAGAATTAAGTTATGATGTGTGACAAAAGGTTGTTGAGCAGCACTAATCAGGAAATGGCTATAAGAAAATAGCTAAGTAGTTGAAATATGCCCATTTCCACTTTCAGGGAAATCATTAAGAAATTTAAAGCAACTGGAGATGCTAACAATCTGCCTGGAAGAGGTTGTGTGTCTATATTGACCCCACGCACAGTGAGGAGGATGGTTCGAGTGGCCAAAGAATCTCCAACAATCACAGCTGGAGAATTGCAGACAATAGTTAGGTCTTGGCAGCAGAAAAGTCTCCAAAACTACTATCAGATGCCACCTACATCATGCTGTTTGCTAGGGTTGCCATAAAAAGGTCTTTGCTGACATCAAACAACAAACTTAATCACATAGTTTGCCAAATATTACTGGAACTTTCAATGTGACTGGTTATTATGGTCTGTTGATATCCAAATAATTGGAAACAAGAAGACAGCCATGCAGAAAAGTACCTCATCCCCACTGTGAAGTATGGCGATGCATATTTGATGTTGTGGGACTGATTTTCTTCTGAAGGCCCCAGACAACTTTGTTGGATACATGGTATCATGGACTCCAAGAGCCAGCAGATATTAAATCAAAACCTGTCTACCTCTGCCAGGAAGCTTAAACTGGGCCAAGGTTTGATCTTCCAGCAGGACAATCATCCATATTATAGGAGAAGACTCTGTATATCAGTATAGCTGTTATCTTGGCAAAGGGAGGTTGCACAAGGGTATTAAATGAAGGGGTGCCAATAATTGTGGCACATATATTTGAGGACAATATTTGCTTTAGGATATTAACATACTTTTTCTTTCATATATTTTATTTTAATTAAAGGTTAGGTTTTTGCAAATGTTTTGAATGAAAGGTCAAGAGGATAAACAATAAAGACAGCCCATATTTATTGCACACATTTACCAAGGGTGCCAATATTAGTGGATGACACTGTAACACTGGACAGCTTAGAATGAGTAAACAGCCTGGTAAGTCAAGCAAGACCTCTACAATGGATGATAATGCTCACCATAATGAAGAAAGGAAAAGTTAGACTGAAATACTCTCCAGGTGTATACATGTAAGTCAAACACTACAGAAGACTTCACCAGCAGGACTAACACCAGCAGGACTCTTCAATGCAAGGCACAAACCACTAGCTACTATGGCAGTATGTTTAAGGTCACTGCCTTGCTATGATAACACACAGTCCAAGGAGTTAGGAGGAATTTCTTTGTACTACAGAAGACAAGGCATTTCTGTGCACCCTATTATCTGTTATTTTGCAGTCATTAGCGGTTACCTCATCACTAAAGGCAGGTGAGCCAGTTCCTGTGGCAACCATACATGCCAAAGTTATAACACCTTTTCACCATATTTCCCAGATGAGAGGTTAGTTTATGGTTAAAAACCTTTTTTCGCCTCTTGCCATTACTCAGGTACATGTTTGTTTAATCTTTACACAATACCCTTTTGCAGAACTCTGCAGTCTCCTTTAGGTACTATGACCATGTAGAATTGTTGATTGGCCAATTCAATAATGAATTTATTAAATCAAATTGAACATACATTTAATTTGCTGAATATTACACTAAGACAAAACCCCACAAAACAAAGTAATGACAACTGCAATACAGGCCTGACAACAAAGCATCACCGGAGAGCAAACCAAATGTCTGACAGGGTCAATGGGTGATAGACTACAGGCAGTTATGTCTTTCTAAGAGTTTTTTATGTTTTGGAAGCAGATTCGTTGGCATTCGGAGGAATTCTAAAACTAAATCAATTCATCCAGCAACCATTTTATTTACTCTCAATAAACCTGGTGTGCCCGTGCTACTCACCTTTGTAATAAAACAAGCAGTAGTCAGACAAGACAAACCACTTCCTTTTCCACAGCCTCATTCCAGAGCCGTCCTGGATTTGGAAACACAACATGAATGTAAAGCCCAAGCAGCAAAGCACTATCATAATCTCATGCACATTTCATAAATCAGGGAATGTCATATGCATAAGCTCATATTTATAGTCACATATTTTTATTTAAATGCTTCACTGCCATCAATATCCTCAGCTAGATAACTTGCTAACAGACAAGCTATCTGTGTTTTCTAAAGCAATGGCAGCTTTCAACCTGGCAGCCCAGTGTAGCATCATCCCACTCCATTCTCTATGTTCAGACTTTTCCCCTATACGTTCAGACTTTTCCCCTACTCAAGCACCTCACCTCGTTCTCACTTCTCACCCTTCCACTTGTCAAGTGTCACCATTCCTCATCCCTTCCTTAGTAAAGTGTCTTCCATCCTCCTCAGACGTCACCTCTCCCCAAGTCAATAATCACTCCTCCTTAATTCTCACCCCTTTCTTGGTCAGGTATCAACCCTGGAGTCAAATGTCACCCCTCCTTCTCACCTCTCCCCTAGTCAGGTATTTATTAAATTTCAGTAACATGATCATAATTTGTGAGGCTTCTAATTTCTTTATTAATAAATGTAAACTTTATTAATATTATTGGTAGCTAAATGTCTATAAAGACTGTAGGCATGTAACATTAGTATGTTTTGCTAGCATGTGTAAAATACATAGCTAGCTAGCTATTGTTATTGTGCAATTCTCAAGATGATGTGGAAGGCTCACCCACCTGTTTGTAGAGCCATCCCCTGACCACCACTGGGATATTGGGGTTCCTCTTGATAGCATGGTCCCTCTTGCCGAAACTATGCACCTTGCCACTACTCCTGAAGCCCTGTGGCTGGCAAAACAAACACATTGGTTTTGAACAGGGGCTGTTTCATTTACTTTACAAATAGCTGCAATTAGCTGACCAGGATGCTCAGTGGTAGAAGGAAGAAAGAAAGAGCTAGGTAAATCCATAGAGCAAATACAATATGACCATTGAGGTCCTATATTCATGAAGATGTTCTGGGATTAATGCAGTAAAAGGGCCTACTAAAAGTGTACATGTATTTATTGAAAGTCATTTAAATTTGGACTTTCCTTGCTACTTATCTACACACAATACATCATCCTTTTAAAAGATTGGTATGTAGAATATATTCTTCATGTGGGAGGTTTCTCATTACATCTTTGGCAAACATGATGCTGCCACCCTCATGCTTCACAGTAGGTGTTGTGTTTTTTGGGTGATGTGCTATGTTGGATTTGTGCCAAATGTAATTTTTGCAAATGAGACGAGAAATCCCATTTAAGTTTTGTCAGTCATCAAAATCGTTTGCCACATGGCTACATAATAAGTAGGGTTGGGTTGGGTTCCAAGTTGGAACCGGTTCCAAATGTACATGAACCGTGGATTCGAAAAGACACGCGCATTTCGATTCTGCTTCGGTTCCTAACGTTTGCATTTCAGTCGCATTTTACAGCCTATGAGTTGCACTTGTCTAACAGCACCTGCTTCGCGGACGGTGGACCTAATGTCACGTAATTTCACCCAGTACGTCAACAAAGCAACCACGTGAGAACTGAGAAGAGACATTTCTGTTTACATCCTGGACCATGGCTGACCACAGCAAATGCTCTTAAGTTTGGCTTAACTTCACAAAAATTTGAATGACATAGCAAAATGTAACAGCTGCAGTTAAAATATTTTGTGCAAGGGAGGAGGCACTTCCAATATAACGAAGCATTTACTTAAATGCTGCTTGAATTTGGAGGAATGCACCGTTTTCGATGTGTTGTTGTCACCCAGTTCCAGCCACAGTAACGTCCCAAATACATTAGCAACGTCTCACGCTCAGGTACACAAAACACAATAGGGCTGTCAATCTTCCTTTATAGTACTATTTGAATTTCATTCCTTATTTTTTTATAATATTTTTTCGAATATTAATCCTCAAATTTAGCACATCAACTTGTTGTCACATAGACATCAATAGCAACCACTGCGAGCTAGCCAACATGGTTATTGACTGGTGACAAGCTAACTTTGCTAGCTAGCTAACGTGAGCTTATTACACTAATGTACATAGACACCAAGCATAGATTGTTTACTATAATATATATATAATTATTATATATAACCTATCAACTGGTATGTGGGTAAATTAATGTAATCTACCCAGCTTGCTTGTAATTTATTTCTTTAAAACTAGAAAGACTGTTCCCATAGTGATTATTCCTTATAAGAAATAATATTTAAAAAATTATAAATGAAGGGGAAAAGAAACCTTCCTGAATCCTGTCACCCTTGAAAGTTGACTGATTATAGTCTAAATGTGCAAAGGATAAAAGTTAGGGACATTTTCCTTCTTGAAATTTTCCTTCTTCTCACCCAAAAAATCACAAGAACTGGATTCGATAAGCAGAATTGATTACATTGAAATGATACCCAACCCTAATAATAAGTGGGTTTCTGGGATACAGCACTTAAAATTGGATTCAAGGTAAACTTGCCATCTTAACAATCTTGGCAATAAAACCCTGTAACTCTGTCAAAGTTGCCATTGGCCTCCTGGTAGTCAAATTGATTTGGTGTGTGATTTAGAAAATGACTAGTTACACCAGAGCTAATTTAGGATTTATTTTACAATGGGGTGAAGACTCCTTAAAAAAAAAAATTAACATTTAATTTCACAGTAATACAAAAATAATCTCTTTAACATGTGTAGTGTTGTGTTTAGATAAAATCCTAATACAAAAGTATGAAACATATAAAGCATAATACAATGTCTTTAAGTTTTTCTTTTGTGGGACGTTTATAGTATTTTGTCAATTAGATTTTCCATTCATCTTCTCATTGCAACATATAATATGACAAATTAACATGAAATGTAAATATAGTATATACAGCTCTGGAAAAAATTAAGAGACCACTGCAAAATTATCAGTTTCTCTGGTTTGACTATTCATAGTTATGTGTATGTAAAACGAACAGTTTTGTTTTATTCTATTTTATAACTACTGACAACATTACTCCCAAATTCCAAATATAAATATTGTAATTTAGAGTATTTATTTGTAGAAAATAACCAAAAAAATATGTAAAAACTGTGCCTTGTAGGACTCTCCAGGTCTCCATCTAACCATTAGACGACCAGGTGTTGGGCAAAGCTGAAAATTTGACTTGTCAGGGAAGATGACCTTACTACATTCCTCTACAGTCCAAACCTTATGGTCTTTTGCAAACTTCAGCCTGGCACTTCTTTGCTTCTCATTGATGAAGGTCTTTTTTCTAGCTTTGCACAACTGCAGCCCTGCCCCTAGGAGCCTGTTTCGAACCGTCCTCACCGTGCACTTCACCCCAGCAACAGTTTGCCATTCATTTTGTAGGTCACTTGATGTCATCCTACAGTTGAGTGACATTCGAATGAGTTGACAGTCATCTAGGTCAGTGGACAATCGTTTTCGCCCTCTGCCAGTCTGTGGCTTTGTTGTCCTCAATGTCTGTTGCTTGACCTTGTTCTTATGAACTGCCGTCTTTGAAATTTTATGGAAGCAACTTGACGCTCACTGTATCCCTCTGCCAGTAAAGCCATTATTGAACCCTTTTCCTATTCCAAAGCTTTTCTTTTCAACTCTTTTGTCATGCTGAATAGTATATTTCTTTTCAAATTGCCTTTGAGGAACTACTTGCACTGTTTTTGCTATCCAGCTGGTCATATTGCAAGAGGATAGTGACAGTATACTTTTCCTTGTTAAATTACATTTGGATCAGGTAATCACCTAATCAGTACCTCATTAACAAAAATCTGTTGTGCCTGTGTTGGAATTTAACAGACACTGGAATGGAATGGCTGCCATACATGTAGAGATGCTGATTTAAGAAAAATTAGGAGTGGTCTCTTAATTTTTTCCAGAGCTGTATGTACAGTATCTCACAAAAGTGAGTACACACCCCTCACATTTATGTATGTGACAACCCCTCACATCTTTTCATGTGACAACACAATGTCACTTTGCTACAATGTAAAGTAGTGAGTGTACAGCTTGTATAACAGTGTAAATCTGCTGTCCCCTCACAATAACACAACACACAGCCATTAATGTCTAAACCGCTGGAAACAAAGGTGAGTACAACCCTAAGTGAAAATGTCCAACTTGGGTGCGATTAGCCATTTTCCCTTCCCGGTGTTATGTGACTCATTTGTGTTACAAGGTCTCAGGTGTGAATGGGGAGCAGGTGTGTTAAATCTGGTATCATCGCTCTCATACTCCCTCATACTGGTCAGTGGAAGTTCAACATGGCACCTCATGGCAAAGAACTCTCTGAGGATCTGAAAAAAAGAATTGTTGCTCTACATAAAGATGGCCTAGGTTATAAGAAGATTGCCAAGACCCTGAAAGACCCTCACCATGGTCGACCAAAGAAGTTGAGGACACATGCTCAGCGTCATATCCAGAGGTTGTCTTTGGGAAATAGACGTATGAGTGCTGCAGAAGTTGAATGGGTGGGGGGTCAGCCATTCGGTGCTCAGACCATATGCCACACATTGCATCCAATTGGTCTGCATGGTTGTCATCCCAGAAGGAAGCCTCTTCTAAAGATGATGCACATGAAAGTCCACAAACAGTTTGCTGAAGACAAGCAGACTAAGGACATTGATTACTGGAACCATGTCCTGTGATCTGATGAGACCAAGATTAACTTATTTGGTTGAGATGGTGTCAAGCATATGTGGTGGCAACCAGGTGAGGAGTACAAAGACAAGTGTGTCTTGCCTACAGTCAAGCATGGTGGTGGGAGGGTCATGGTCATGGGGGCTGCATGAGTGCTGCCGGCACTGGGGAGCTACAGTTCATTTAGGGAACCATGAATGCCAACATGTACTGTGACATACTGGAGCAGAGACTGGGCCGCAGGGCAGTATTCCAACATGGTAATGACCCCAAACACAACTCCAAGATGACTACTGCCTTGCTAAAGAAGCTGAGAGTAAAGGTGAAGGACTGGCCAAGCGTGTCTACAGACCTAAACCCTATTGAGCGTCTGTGGGGCATCCTCAAACGGAAGTTGGAGGAGCGCAAGGTCTCTAACATCCACCAGTTCCGTGATGTCGTCATGGAGGAGTGGGAGATAATCCAGTGGCAACCTGTGAAGCTCTGATGAACTCCATACCCAAGAGGGTTAAGGCAGTGCTGGAAAATGATGGTGGCCACACAATATATTGACACTTTGGACCCAATTTGGACACTTAAGGGTGTACTAACCTTTGTTGCCAGCGGTTTAGACATTAATGGCTGTGTGTTGTGTTATTTTGAGGGGACAGCAAATTTACACTGTTATACAAGCTGTACACTCACTAGCAAAGTGTCATTTCTTCAGTGTTGTCACATGAAAAGATATACTCAAGTTTTTACAAAAATGTAAGGGGTGCACTCAATTTTGTGAGATTCTGTATATACACAGGACAACTGAAAAGTTTAGACACACCTACTCATTCTAGGGTATTTCTTAAGTTTTACTATTTTCATCTTGCTGAATAATAGTGAAGACATCAAACATTATTAAATAACACATGGAATTATGCAACAACCAAAAAAGTGTTAAACAGATCAAAAAATATTTCGTATTGTAGATTCTTCAAAGTAGCCACCCTCTGCCTTGATCACTTTGCGTTCTCTCAACCAGTTTCATGAGGAAGTCACCTGGGATACCGGGTGTGCCTTGTCAAGAGGTAATTCATGTATTTTATTTACTACTTAATCTGTTAGGGGGGTATACAGCGGGCGTCAATATACACTCACCTAAAGGATTATTAGGAACACCTGTTAAATTTCTCATTAATGCAATTATCTAATCAACCAATCACATGGCAGTTGCTTCAATGCATTTAGGGGTGTGGTCCTGGTCAAGACAATCTCCTGAACTCCAAACTGAATGTCAGAATGGGAAAGAAAGGTGATTTAAGCAATTTTGAGCGTGGCATGGTTGTTGGTGCCAGACGGGCCGGTCTGAGTATTTCACAATCTGCTCAGTTACTGGGATTTTCATGCACAACCATTTCTAGGGTTTACAAAGAATGGTGTGAAAAGGGAAAAACATCCAGTATGCGGCTGTCCTGTGGGCGAAAATGCCCTGTTGATGTGAGAGGTCAGAGGAGAATGGGCCGACTGATTCAAGCTGATAGAAGAGCAACTTTGACTGAAATAACCACTCGTTACAACCGAGGTATGCAGCAAAGCATTTGTGAAGCCACAACACGCACAACCTTGAGGCGGATGGGCTACAACAGCAGAAGACCCCACCGGGTACCACTCATCTCCACTACAAATTGGAAAAAGAGGCTACAATTTGCACAAGCTCACCAAAATTGGACAGTTGAAGACTGGAAGAATGTTGCCTGGTCTGATGAGTCTCGATTTCTGTTGAGACATTCAGATGGTAGAGTCAGAATTTGGAGTAAACAGAATGAGAACACGGATCCATCATGCCTTGTTACCACTGTGCAGGCTGGTGGTGGTGGTATAATGGTGTGGGGGATGTTTTCTTGGCACACTTTAGGCCCCTTAGTGCCTATTGGGCATCGTTTAAATGCCACGGCCTACCTGAGCATTGTTTCTGACCGTGTCCATCCCTTTATGACCACCATGTACCCATCCTCTGATGGCTACTTCCAGCAGGATAATGCACCATGTCACAAAGCTCGAATCATTTCAAATTGGTTTCTTGAACATGACAATGAGTTCACTATACGGAAATGGCCCCCACAGTCACCAGATCTCAACCCAATAGATTATATTTGGGATGTGGTGGAACGGGAGCTTCGTGACCTGGATGTGCATGCCACAAATCTTCATCAACTACAAGATGCTATCCTATCAATATGGGCCAACATTTCTAAAGAATGCTTTCAGCACCTTGTTGAATCAATGCAATGTAGAATTAAGGCAGTTCTGAAGGCGAAAGGGGGTCAAACACAGTATTAGTATGGTGTTCCTAATAATCCTTTAGGTGAGTGTATGTCTAGGGTGGATATACAGAAGACCATCATTATGTCTGTACTTTAGTAGTCCAAATTATGACAAGAACAGCCTAAATACACAAAGAGAAACAACAGTCCAACATTACCGTAAAACATGGTCAGGTGTGGCATATCATTATGCTTATTAGACAGCTGATTAGACAGGATAGGCTAGCCCAAGGCACACCTGTGCAATAATCATGCTGTCTAATCAGCATCTTGAAATGCCACACCTGTGAGGTGGATGGATTATCTCGGCAAATGAGAAGTGCTCACTAACACAGATTTAGACAGATTTGTGAACAATATTTGAGAGAAATTGACCTTTTGTGTACATAAAGAAAGTCTTAGATCTTTGAGTTCAGCTCATGATAAATGGGGGCAAAAACAAAAGTGTTGCATTTATAATTTTGTTCAGTGTACATTTTAGTAATAAAATAATTACAGATGATTTTAGATGAATACTCAACTTGAGCCAATTCCTAGCAACAGTTCTATGGCATGTACAGATGAGTCAGGTTACCATTGCAGGGAATCATTACATGACATTTCCTCCTCCACAGCTGGCAGAGAAACATGCACTAATTACCAAAACTACACACGCACAGCTAACACCAAACACTAGCTAGCATTATATGTAAACATAAATATGTGCCATTTTGTCATTTAATCAATAGATGGGTTAGGTAAAATACATATGTTTGGAACCTTAAGCAACTAAACACAACTCAGAATCCAAAAAACACTCCAGAGTCCGTTATTTTATTTACGTGGCTCAGAATTACATTTTGTTAATAACTCGACATAACATACATGTCCTGATTTTTGGCAGGGAGGTAGTACTAATTAGGAACGTGCTATTCTATCCCTATCATTCTAGCTTATATGACTACAAATGAAATCATATAAATAATTCAGTCCAGAGTTCAGTTATTCGTTACATGTAAAATGAATAACATTAAAAACTGAAATCCTGTTCAAATAAATAATTTAATGAATATTGATGGTTCTGAACGTATTGGTTTAAGACTACGTGCATGATGCTGATACCATCAAAGACCAGAAGCATCACTGAGACTGCCGTGCTGGCATGTACTTCAACATTCACAAGTACCAACCACATTTCAGGCAGAAAGATAGGAAAGATGATAACGCGTTAGGAAGTTAGTCAAGCTTTTGTAGCCTGGAAATGTTCATAAAAGAGACAGTAAATCACTTTATTGATTGGCTACTTAGTGATGTATGAATAGACTGCCAAAGTCCTGAAGGTATACCACAGTCATGTCAGTGACAGAGCAGAAGGAGAGTTCAGAACTGTTCTGTGGAACTAGGATCCTTTTCCTTTATAAGCAGGGGGCAAGAACATTCACCCAGCATCCATTTCATATCTGTGTATACAAAACCACAATGAACTGCTCTTTAAAGGTATTATATAGTGCCTTTACTAAACCGTTTGAGTTGAGCCAGCACAATATACAGTACAGTACCAACCACTGTGGAGGTGTAATTGAGTCTTGAAGAAAATCACTAACCTATTAAAGACCCCGGCCATTAATCAAAAGGAGAGTGAATTCTCTGGAAGAGATTAAACCAATTCTCCAGCATGTGCAATAACACTCCAATACCCAGAACAATATCAATTCAAATTTGTGATACTGCATTAACTTGACCTAATTGCTACAGCACTTTTGTGAACACACCCAAACAAATTAAACACTGAGTATAAAATGCTTGCTTTTAACGGAAATACATTTTCTCACCTTTGACCCAGAGGTAGCATCCACTGTAGATGAAGTCACAGTCGTGGAGGTCTGACTAACCATGCTGGGGGGCCTTTGACAGGGCGGTGGAGGTAGCTTAGACATGCCCCGGGGCTCTGCCCTGTACGGAAGGCAGCAGAAGTAAATCAATTACATGAACAGCCACTCAAGTAAGAGTTTCTCCGACAATATCTTTGGCATTGTCTTGTTTCATAAAAGGATGGGTAACATGACAGAGCTTTTCCACATCCACATAGCCTCCAACACAATGACTACAGTAAGAAAACAAAGCTGATGAGCATTCTAGAGATCAAAAATGTATCTGCTCTCTTTCTGTCTCTTTACCTTCTCTCACTTTCTGTGTCTCTCACTCAGACACAAACGCACAAACACACAGCACACAAACACACCTACTCACAGGGGCGGAGTGATAATTTGATAAAGATCGTTACCGTAGTTTCCTGTTTATAAACTGCGCTTATACACAGATTTTGAAAACATTTTCAACCACAGCAGTTAATACATGGGTGCGGCTGATACACGAGTTTACATTTTTAAAACCGTTTTCACTGCAAACTTTTTCACAGACGTTTGCTTGAACACGTAGGTCTCAGAAACCCGTGTAGTAAATATGATACAATTGGCGTTACAGGGTTTTCAAAAAATATTTAATTCTTCAACAAGTTAATTTTGGTAGCGCCCTATGACAGATTTTTATTATTAATGTACAATGTACGTACAAGTCATTATTGACCTTTCACAAAAGCCTATCTTAGTTACTGTTGCTACACCTGTCAAGCTGCGCAGCCAAGCACAGAGGGGAAAAGTAGCATATTACCAGTCAGGGTAAGTGATTATCTCCAGATCGAGGTATTGCAATATGCAATCGAGGGATTACAATATGCAATAGAAGGATATGTTCACAATGCTCAGATAAACAAGGAAGGGACACAATAATTTAAACAAGAGTACAGACCTCAATCAAAGAATGAGAAACCCCATGAACACATGCGACCAGCACAGCCTTGTGGACTAGTCATGCTCTTGCACTGCCAGATAAGGTCTGTTCATATAGCAATTATTGAACTCTTTATCTGTCAACATTATCATATCAACTTCAGCAGAAAGTCACCTGGTAAAGTTAAGCCTACAAGTTCCCCGACGTAACAAGCTAATATTAGAGGTATCTAGCTAACGTAGTAGTAGTAGCAAGTACAGAGTAAGTCATTTTAATGGTCACATTAGCACCAATAACCATAACGTCAGCATTACAACATTGTTGTCTAATTAATAATTATGTATAAATGTTGACTAAAGCATTTCACAATCCAAGAGAAGTCACTGTAAGGGACTCCCCACTCTAAACTTTTCGGGTACCTTCTGTCAGATTAGCAGCAGGTGCCGTAGCAAATTTTAAGCCTTTATGACAAAAGCTTGACAGACCTTCTTCAAGTAGTGACCGGTTGATAAGGTAAGATTGGACAAGGACCATTTGGGGGAGGGGTTTTGCAAAAGGTCAATTCTCCGGCCAAATGCGGTTTATATAGGGGTGCGGTTAATACTCGTGTTGGTATACACACAAAGCTATCAAATTAATGGTGCTGTTTATACACGGTGCGTGTTACTGAAAAAAATCTGTTATGAAAATAATCTTTGATATTGCTCAGTTTGCTTTGTGCATGTCTGATACTAAAAGCTTTCGCAAGCTTCATCCAGTAAGCGTGCTCACACACTACAATTTTAAAACATTTGACCAGAACTAGAGTGCAATAAGTGCTTACCAATTAGTGGCTCACCTACTAGCTTTCAGACAGAGCTACGCAACGTGGTTCTCATGAGGGCTACTAGTGAAGGAGTCAGCCATGGCAGATAATGGAGAGGTTTCTATAGATGAAGAAACTGTCACAGAGAGGACCTACCACTTCTGTAATATGGAACTGGTTCAGGTTTTTTACATCTGATGAAGAGCAGAAAAAACGGTCTCCTAAATATACTGAAAAGTAGGACAGACACAGACTGGCAATACCACCAAAGAATTTTCGCATGTGAAACATTTTCATCCAGTTGAGTAACAAAAACAAACAACTACACTCACCTAAAGGATTATTAGGAATGCCATACTAATACGGTGTTTGACCCCCTTTCGCCTTCAGAACTGCCTTAATTCTACGTGGCATTGATTCAACAAGGTGCTGAAAGCATTCTTTAGAAATGTTGGCCCATATTGATAGGATAGCATCTTGCAGTTGATGGAGATTTGTGGGATGCACATCCAGGGCACGATGCTCCCGTTCCACCACATCCCAAAGATGCTCTATTGGGTTGAGATCTGGTGACTGTGGGGGCCATTTCAGTACAGTGAACTCATTGTCATGTTCAAGAAACCAATTTGAAATGATTCGAGCTTTGTGACATGGTGCATTATCCTGCTGGAAGTAGCCATCAGAGGATGGGTACATGGTGGTCATAAAGGGATGGACACGGTCAGAAACAATGCTCAGGTAGGCCGTGGCATTTAAACGATGCCCAATTGGCACTAAGGGGCCTAAAGTGTGCCAAGAAAACATCCCCCACACCATTACACCACCACCACCAGCCTGCACAGTGGTTACAAGGCATGATGGATCCATGTTCTCATTCTGTTTACGCCAAATTCTGACTCTACCATCTGAATGTCTCAACAGAAATCGAGACTCATCAGACCAGGCAACATTCTTCAACTGTCCAATTTTGGTGAGCTCATGCAAATTGTAGCCTCTTTTTCCTATTTGTAGTGGAGATGAGTGGTACCCGGTGGGGTCTTCTGCTGTTGTAGCCCATCCGCCTCAAGGTTGTGCGTGTTGTGGCTTCACAAATGCTTTGCTGCATACCTCTGTTGTAACGAGTGGTTATTTCAGTCAAAGTTGCTCTTCTATCAGCTTGAATCAGTCGGCCCATTCTCCTCTGACCTCTAGCATCAACAAGGCATTTTCTCCCACAGGACTGCCGCATACTGGATGTTTTTCCCTTTTCACACCATTCTTTGTAAACCCTAAAAATGGTTGAGCATGAAAATCCCAGTAACTGAGCAGATTGTGGAATACTCAGACCGGCCCGTCTGGCACCAACAACCATGCCACGCTCAAAATTGCTTAAATCACCTTTCTTTCCCATTCTGACATTCAGTTTGGAGTTCAGGAGATTGTCTTGACCAGGACCAAACCCTAAATGCATTGAAGCAACTGCCATGTGATTGGTTGATTAGATAATTGCATTAATGAGAAATTGAACAGGTGTTCCTAATAATCCTTTAGGTGAGTGTATAATATCAGTATATAAAAAAGAAAAGGTTTCGTTTTTTGAGTATATTTTAAGGTAATAATAATAACATAGATATACAGATAAATATATTGTCATTTATATTGTTTCAAAAAAATCTTGAATATTTTGTGAAATATGTTTTGGGCCATATCGCCAAGCCCTAATATACACACTCACATTAATCAGACAACATACTCCTTTAGTAGACAACACAAATGCTTACCAAATGGCACTTCACAATTAATCTTGACATCAATACATTGTTCACACCCATTTTGGGGTAAGAAATACAATTTGTTCCATTTAATTGGTATGGCATATAAACAAACAGCTTTTTGTACTTATCTATGATCTCCCAATATCTGGCCTCAAGTACCAGTACTCATACAGCATTCTATTACAGTTCAAGGGCACCCTTGCTTGATGATGCTTCCCTTAAGATAAAGAAGAATGTTTATGTGGTTGCTCCCCTAAGATAAAGAAAGAATCTCAGGGGGTTTCTTCCTTAGAATGAAAGAGGAATCTTAGGCAGTTATGCAAAACCCAGGCAGTGACACAGCTCACACTGTTACACAGATTATAGTGATCATAATAAGAAACGCCAATGGAAACGACAGTAGGAAGAGGAATGATGGAAAGTCTACTTTCCAACAGGGCCATAGGGACTTTGTAAAGAGTGTTTATTAACAGAGATAACTAAACAGTTGTGCCCTTCAACAATTAATTAACACTCCCCTTCTATAAAATGCAGTATTCCCAAGGGTTTGGGTAAGTAAGCAAAAAATACTTGAATCACAAATTTTGTACTGAGACGTTACACAGCTTCTTCCAAGCCCTTGTCGAAAAGGCTAATTCATATTACTGTATAGGAAGACTGCTCCGTTTACACATCAATCATCAGCTTTAAATGTTACAGTATATTGTTCAATAGTCTTTTAATAAATGCATGTCTGACTAAATGCTCTCATTGGGAGGCTGAAACGGGACCATGTTAGCAACTAACATTAACAAGTGGTTATGAGAGTGCATCATTCATCACAGAGGCAGCTACATGCCTTGTACTTACAGCATACTGCTAGTTCATATGGTGTGTTCACACCACAATTTTAAAGGGACATTTCACTCAGGAGGCCCTTTAGGTGGTGTGAATCATGTTTGAGAGATGTGTAGGCCAGTGTGATTTGTTTCACACATAATCGTCAAAAAGCAGGGCAGGAATGGGATTAGCACTCACACTCTTGCACGTCAGAGCGCAACCCACTCAATTGAGGCTTTGGTTGTATGTTTGGGATCATTGTCCTGTTGGAAAAGTAATCTTCTCCCAAGTCCCATGTCTCTAGCAGACTTCAGCTGGTTTTCTTACAGAAGGTTTTTCTTCTCTTTACTTTGCTGCATCTATTTTGCCCTCTATCTTCACTAGCTATCCTGACAGTATGTATGATACTCCCACCACCATGTTTCACGGTTGGGACAGTGTTCTTAGGATGATGTGTGGAGTTAGGCTTGCCCTAAACATTGAGGCAAAAAAGCTTGTCTCATCAGACACTAGAATCTTCCTACACCTGGTTTCAGCCCATAGGCGGTCATAGGGGACGGGGGAACACACCTTTTTACTTAATCTTAAATTGTTACACTATTTACCTGCCCAGTCTTTCACAGAGTGGTGAAGCCCTCTCTATCTTTATTTCTGAATGACTCAAGCTGCTCTATTTATACCCAACCAGTTACTGACCTGTTGCCAATTAACCTAATTAGTTGTGAGATGTTCCACCAGGTTGTTTTTTAGCATGACCCAATTTTTCCAGTCTTTTTTGAAACGTGTTGCTTGGATCAAATTCAAAGTGGACACAATAAACATTTCTCAGGTTCAACATTTGATATGTTTTCTTTGTACTATTTCCTATTGAATAAAGGGTTTAAATTATTTGCACATCATTGCATTCTGTTTTTCTTTACATTTTAAACAGCATCCCACCTTTTTTTTATATTGTACATGACTGGTTAGTGGTTTTATCAGTCTTTTGAAAAGCTTTAACATATATATTAAAATATTGCTTTCTCTTAGTTTAGATTGATCGCTACAGTAGAACTCTCAGCCTGGCTTCTGTTACAGGACCTCTGCATTGTTTGGCCAGAGCATGAGCATGTAACTGACTAGTAATTCTTCTGTTGGGTGCGTCCTGTTCCAGTGACGTTTTGGAAAAAGAAAGGTAATGGAATGTGTCTACAGCAAAGGCTGACTCAGGGCAGGACAGGAAAAACAAAGGATGCACAGCTAAAGGAGAGTTGACCACTATGGAACAAAATAAAATTTTGCTCCACTATCTGAATCTCGGCCAACATTTTTACAGCATGTTTTTTTACAGCACCAACGGGACCCTGGTTCGTTTTATTTGCGGCTTTCATACTGTTTACCTCTGCTGTCTTTTGAAGCATTCCCTGGGAGATTTGCTGTGAGATTGGCAGAGGAAAGGTGCAATATTTCAAATCAGTGAGAAGGGGGAACAGATCCAGGCATCAGGCCAACTAGGTTATCACCTGAGAGGGCCACGGCAGCAGCTTATTCCCAGCAACAACTGGAGGCTGCAGCCCAAGTCAAGCCCAGGTTTAGCCGAGCCTTAACAACAGCTCTGCTAAAAAGTAGGAATCCAGTAGTGCAGAGTTAAAACCACAGCAAATGCAGGCCTTGCCTCTGTGATATCCACAAAGCAGAAAGGAAATTATTTCAAATAATCTTGATAGATCATGAAGGAATAACATTTGATACAGTAGATGTGATAGTTCCACCCACTCATCACTCAAAGAATCATTGTTAGCTGACTAATCAATTTTTTAAAATAATTTTCATCTTCTGCATGAATAATACAACTACAGTAAGCTAGAATGTCTCTAACTAGCTGGGTAACAACTTGCTTTAGGGGGAACATGATAAATGACTCTAGTCAGATGCTAAGTGATTTTGCAAAACTCGATTTCAGGTAAAAACAAAATAAAAAAAAATTGAGGTGTCATCTTGAAGTCTGATGTGGACAGACAAAATACAATGTATTATGCTGCACGCAGTCACATATACGTGTCTTGTTAAGTCAAGATGCAATCTAAACTCAGAACTATGCATGCATCTAAAATGCCTTGAATCACCTAACAAATCATATTAAATCAGAGGGAAGTTGTGGACTTCCCTCTGATTTGGACTAGACTAGAGGTGACTGAGAAACTATTAAAACTGAGCTGAATATAATCCTATTGGACAAGACTAGAGTGAGTCAAATAATACTGGACAAGGCTAGAAGTGAGTGAAATCCTGCTAGACTAGAAGTGAGTAGAATACTACATTAAAGCACTTGAGGGAGGACAGTAACATTGATCAGAATTGGCAGGGTCTACTGGACTAGGAGGTCATTTTATATTTTTTACATAAGTTCAACCATACCATGACTCCAGGATATATTACAGAGAGAGGAAGAAAAGGTGATACAGAATAATTCATTATTTACTCTTGTGAGACCAGGGTTTGAATTCTACTCACAAATTAGACCATGTATCATATTAATGGTGCTACAATTAGCTAGCATCGGGTGTTGCAACAACTAATCGACAACATCAACACTTACAAGTAGTCGGCAACTATTAAGTATGGTGTATGTGGAATGCAGGAAAAATTGAAAAATACACTGAAAAATGAGTGGAAAGAAGTGTACAACTCTATTTTTCAGCACTTTACATTAAAGATTAAAAAAATACTTTTAAATCCGAGTAAAAATTTGCAAAGCTAAAAAGTGATGCACGCACAACACATTGGAGCCATGATGAGAGAGGATGAAGAGGGCTCAGCACAATACATTTCACTAAAACTAGTGTGCCACTGTCTGCTTTTCAGAGTTTAATTTAGTTGAACTTCTAGATATAACTTGTATTTGAAATTGAGACATTTTTTCATCTTGAATATCTGGTTGATCTGCACATTAACGTAACATTAGCACCAGAAAACCAGGGTAAACGTACATACAGTGGGGAGAACAAGTATTTGATACACTGCCGATTTTGCTGATTTTCCTACTTACAAAGCATGTAGAGGTCTGTAATTTTTATCATAGGTACACATCAACTGTGAGAGACAGAATCAAAAAAAAAAGATTTGATTTTGTGTATGATTTTTAAATAATTAATTTGCATTTTATTCATGAGTAAGAATTCCGGCTCTCACAGACCTGTTAGTTTTTCTTTAAGAAGCCCTCCTGTTCTCCACTCATGACCTGTATTAACTGCACCTGTTTGAACTCGTTACCTGTATAAAAGACACCTGTCCACACACTCAATCAAACAGACTCCAACCTCTCCACAATGGCCAAGACCAGAGAGCTGTGTAAGGACATCAGGGGAAAAATTGTAGACCTGCACAAGGCTGGGATGGGCTACAGGACAATAGGCAAGCAGTTTGGTGAGAAGGCAACAACTGCTGGCGCAATAGGCTATGTGCACAAGCGTATGGACGAACTTCCGCTTTAGCCAGATGTCGGCATATCATTTTCCGGTTTACTTAAGGCGATCACCCGCGTCGCCCCAAAATTTCAGTTTTTAGTAGATGTCTCCAAGACCTGCCTAAAATAAGCATTAGTGATTTCCATCAAATTGTTGATGCCTGGTCCCCTGCTCCAACAAGCAAGCGGAACAAGGGATTCAAACTCTACGTATCGAGTTTTCTGCACAACTACGAGGGTAAGTAGTTTACTGTGGTGTGCCGGCTGGCTATCGGGTAAGCTAGTTAGCGACGTGTTCCTTTTAAGTGTAGTATTAGGCAGGACAATAGAACCCATAAAAATTCACCCTAGCCTCCAAAACTGAAAAAAAAACACTGGCTGAGCTGGAACGCTAGCGTATCATAGCAAGTGAATTTAAACAAACCTTCGTTCAGCCTCTTCTAACCTGAATGAAGCTTAAAATTCCATAGCCTCAAAAAAGCACCAAAACAGGTCTCCTCTTTTATTTTACTACTGTAACCACATTTCACAACAAAACTGAAAAACAACAACTGGCATAGGAAGTAAACATCTGGTCCTATATGGTATTAATTGCGCTTAAACCTGCGTTACGTGGAAGTATATAAAAAATCGCCTTTTCCGACAATTTCTAGTCTAGCGTTTGAAGTCATTGAATGGCGCAAGCCATATTTTATTAAAAAGAGGACATTCTCCTGATTAAAATGATGCCCCACTTGTACCTTGAAACTTAAATGAGTCACTTACATTATATTTCTCCTTTTTTTCCGTACAACAGCATCACTCATCTTGTTGTGAGTTAGGTGTTTACTAATGCGGATGAGTATTAGTAAGTAAACCGGAAACTGCAATGCAGACTTCTAGACAAAAGCAGAAGTTCGTCATTATGCTGGTGTCTATTATTAGAAAATGGAAGAAGTTCAAGATGACAATCAATCTCCCTCGGTCTGGGGCTCCATGCAAGATCTCACCTCATGGGGCATCAATGATCATGAGGAAGGTGAGGGATCAGCCCAGAACTACACGGCAGGACCTGGTCAATGACCTGAAGAGAGCTGGGACCACAGTCTCAAAGAAAACCATTAATAAAATCCTGCAGCGCACGCAAGGTCCCCCTGCTCAAGCCAGCGCATGTCCAGGCCCATCTGAAGTTTGCCAATGACCACCTGGATGATCCAGAGAAGGAATGGGAGATGATCATGTGGTCTGATGAGACAAAAATAGAGCTTTTTGGTCTAAACTCCACTCGCCGTGTTTGGAGGAAGAAGAAGGATGAGTACAACCCCATGAACACCATCCCAACAGTGAAGCATGGAGGTGGAAACATCATTCTTTGGGGATGCTTTTCTGCAAAGGGGACAGGACGACTGCACAATATTGATGGGAGGATGGATGGGGCCATGTATTGCGAGATCTTGGCCAACAACCTCCTTCCCTCAGTAAGAGCATTGAAGATGGGTCGTGGCTGGGTCTTCCAGCATGACAACGACCCGAAACACACAGCCAGGGCAACTAAGGAGTGGCTCTGTAAGAAGCATCTCAAGGTCCTGGAGTGGCCTAGCCAGTCTCCAGACCTGAACCCAATAGAAAATCTTTGGAGGGAGCTGAAAGTCTGTATTACCTGAAGGATCTGGAGAAGGTCTGTATGGAGGAGTGAGCCAAAATCCCTGCTGCAGTGTGCAAACCTGGTCAAGAACTACAGGAAATGTGTTTCATGGTTGACATACACTCTGGATAGCCCTTAGCAAACTTTATTATTTTTGTATTGACATTTATTTCATTGTAAAACAGAGATCGTGTACACAACTGTGTTCATTTTACTTGTTATAAAAAAGAAAAAGAGAGACAATAATTTTTCTTTATTTTTTTGCATTACAGGGCCTGGGTGTAGAGCAGCTGAAAGTCTGGACACCCATGTAACGGAATAGGGGTGGGACAAGGAGACCATGAAAGAGAGCAGGAGGGGATATGGGAGCGATAGGTGGGTGTTTGTACAGTAGGTGAGAAGGATTTCACATGGAGGCAGTATAGTTTGACGACGATTGATGTTTTTAGTTGATCTGGTGGGCATGAGGAATCTGGCAGTGGACAAGTCTGTAAAGGATTTGGTGGTGATAAATGTGGAGATTGTTGCTGTAATGCAGTTGGAAAGTGACAAAGGCAGATTCAGAGCCAGAGTGGGACAGAGAGAGACAGAGCAGGACAAATTACAGAGGTGGAATAAGGTGGACTGGGTGATGTGTTTAATGTGGGATTGAAGTTAGTATGGCCTGTACATATTGTTCAGCATTAATGGTGCCTTCACAGATGTGCATGTGACCCATGCCATGTGCACTAATGTAACACCATTTACCACGGATGCTGGCTTTTGAACTGTGTGCTGATAAGAAGCCAGATGGTCCCTCTCCTCTTTACTCTTGAGGACGTGGCATCGATAATTCCCAAAAATAATTTCACATTTTGATTTGTCAGACCACAAGACACTTTTCTTCTTCCCCTCAGTCCATCTTAAATTAGCTTGTGCCCAGAGAGGGCAGTGACGGTTCTGGATCTTGTTTATGGTTTCTTCTTTGCATGGTAGAGTTTTAACTTGCATTTGTGGATGCAACGATGTATTGTGGTCACAGACAATGGTTTTCGGAAGTGATTTCCACTACAGAATCGTGTCTGTTTTTAATGCAGTGCCATCTAAGGCCCCGAAGATCACGGCCAAAACTGGTTTTCAGCCTTGTCCCTTGCATACAGAAATTTCTCCAGATTCTCTGAATCTTTTAATGATATTATGTACTGTAGATGATGAGATCCCCAAAAGTTTGTATTTCCAACATAATTCTCTTGCATGAGTCATTTTACTGACACCAAAATATTCCACCATGTTAAATAACCAATTTATCTTTCAAATTATCTTTCAGGTGTCAGGGCAACACAGAGACAGTTTCTTCAGTCCACAGAAGAGCATGTGAGAATGAAGCAGAGAATTCACCAAAATGTTTTTAACCTACAGTGTAACTCAAACAACATGACTACCCAATATTAGACCCAGACACTGCATCTTTCAGCACTGAGTGCGCCCCTGCCTGTCCCCCTAGTTCCCAACCAACATGCCAGAGGAAACCCAGTTCTCAATTTAGATCTGAGTGTGTACATGCAACATCCACACCTTGGCTTCCACAACTTCCAACAGTCATTCGTTTGGGCAATGCAGGCTGGTTGTGAAGAACTAATCACTGCATTGCATACTTGCTTTCCCCTGGGTGCACTAGTCAAGCTGTCACACTCCTCTATTTCCAAAACTGGAGTATGCTTGGAGGAAACGATATAGAAAATAATAGAGGGGCGAGGAATGGAGTGTTAAAACAAGTTGGCCAAAGTATAAATTGCAGCCACCAGAGACTCAAAGGAGCTTGATATGTCTTGTTACTTTAGCTCATTCAACCCTGCATACTACAGACATTAAAAAAGAATAATAATAATAATAATGTATCTCTGCTCTGGCTGTGACATGAAATCTCTATATCCTACCACATACAGTAAGGGTCAAGATGCACCACAGAATATGTGGCATAGGGTGTCAGTATGTGTTTCTTATGACACACACACACACACAGAGACAAAAACACCTGTCTTCCAACTTTGATGGATGGGCTTGATATGCTCCCTGGAGTTTCTATAGAAAAACTACAGTCAAACAGCACATGAAACATGAAACAGCACACTGAAGCCCAGATTATAAACATTCTTGATTAAAAATAATAGAGACACTCACTTTTCCTGGAGCATATACTCAGTGTTTTCCGGAGATATCTGTCCTGTCACAGGGTGTCGGAAAGAAGTGCTCTTCTGGTTGTGGCTGAGTGTCAGAGAGGGTGAAGAGAGAGGGAAGAGGGTGATGGGTGGAAAACAACAGGGGAAAAAAACATTAGTATCACACCATTAATCATGTCTGCTTGAACACTTCAGCCGTATGTGCCCTGGCGTGCTGGTTGCAGGCTGCTAGTTAGGAATCCTACAGTTATACACCAACTCTCCGGACTTTCAATGACTTTCCCAGCCAAGTGTTGAATGTGCAGTGATGTTGGCCGGCCAAGGCAGGGGCTCATATTATTTCACACAAAGTGTTTGGCTCAGCACTCTCCCCAGCCAGCTCGCCAGGCTTTATTGATTTCAATTACATGGCCTCAACTAGGAACTTAAAGCATCCCTCTGCGGTCAGATGAAATAGGAAAGGGACTGGGGGGAGGAAATATAAAGACACCATGAGGTGTTTTGCACAAAACCTTCTCATTCCATTATTACTTTCTTATACACTTTGAATGACACTAGCAGATGTGCCTGTCGGATAGCAGAATATTTCCAAGAAAAAGTCTCTGCCTAACTTACAGGAGTTTTGGTAGCAGTGGAGCAAACACAATTTTCTGTTTCAACTTTGGATTTAAGGCCCAGAAGACATTCGAACAAGACCAAGCCTAAGAACTAGTTCAGACTGTGAGTGGCTTCTGAATGTGAGTGGAATGTTTCTTACCGTGCTTCTGCATTGTGCAAATTCCTCTGGGCATATCAGAGCTGCCTAGAGTGGGTCACATCAGCCGGGCAAGCTAACCCCTCCAGATATAGCATGATAACACACCATAGGATTCCAGTTCTTACGCTACACTGTCATGTTCAATCCAGTCGCTGTGGAAACACAGCTGGCAAAGAAAAACAACCCAACCAGGGCAATGACATGTGGCAGTTTATTGATGCCCAATCCGTGTAGAAGAAAGAGGTATGATGACTGCTGATGTCATAACTGAATATGGAATTAATCAGCTGTTACAATTTTCTGATGCATTATTTCATGCTTTCCATTTTAATTATGTGCAAAATCAAAGTGTGTTGAATTTGAATTGAATTTGAGACCGTTTGGATGTCTCCAATGCTGTTATGTTATTGTGAAATATCTGAAGGAGAATCTTAGTGAACATATTGTTTATACTTCTGTAATACTTTATATACATTATCAACAATTTTATTGAACACTGGCGATGATGCTAATTGGTTAGAATTTCTGTAATTTACAGAAAGGTTTTCCCACTTACAAAGCATGTAGAAGTCTGTAATTTTTATCATAAGTACTCTTCAACTGTGAGTGACGGAACCCAAAACAAAAGTCCCGAAAATCACATTGTATGATTTTTAAGTAATTAATTTGCATTTTATTGCATGACATAAGTATTTGATACATCAGAAAAGCAGAACTTAATATTTGTTACAGAAACCTTTGTTTGCAATTACAGAGATCATACGTTTCCTGTAGTTCTTGACCAGGTTTGCACACACTGCAGCAGGGATTTTGGCTCACTCCTCCATACAGACCTTCTCCAGATCCTTCAGGTAATACAGACTTTCAGCTCCCTCCAAAGATTTTCTATTAGGTTCAGGTCTGGAGACTGGCTAGGCCACTCCAGGACCTTGAGATGCTTCTTACGGAGCCACTCCTTAGTTGCCCTGGCTGTGTGTTTCGGGTCGTTTTCATGCTGGAAGACCCAGCCACGACCCATCTTCAATGCTCTTACTGAGGGAAGGAGGTTGTTGGCCAAGATCTCGCGACACATTGGCCCATCCATCCTCCCCTCAATACGGTGCGGTCGTCCTGTCCCCTTTGCAGAAAAGCATCCCCAAAGAATGATGTTTCCACCTCCATGCTTCACGGTTGGGATGGTGTTCTTGGGGTTGTACTCATCCTTCTTCTTCCTTCAAACACGACGAGTGGAGTTTAGACCACATGACCTTGTCTCATCAGACCACATGACCTTCTCCCATACCTCCTCTGGATCATCCAGATGGTCATTGGCAAACTTCAGATGGCCCTGGACATGCCCTGGCTTGAGCAGGGGGACCTTGCGTGCGCTGCAGGATTTTAATCCATGATGGCGTAGTGTGTTACTAATGGATTTCTTTGAGACTGTGGTCCCAGCTCTCTTCAGGTCATTTTTGTTCTGGGCTGATCCCTCACCTTCCTCATGATCCTTGATGCCCCACGAGGTGAGATCTTGCAAGGAGCCCCAGACTGAGGAAGATTGACCGTCCTCTTGAACTTCTTCCATTTTCTAATAATTGCGCCAACAGTTGTTGCCTTCTCACCAAGCTGCTTGCCTATTGTCCTGTTGCCCATCCCAGCCTAGTGCAGGTCTACAATTTTATCCCTGATGTCCTTACACAGCTCTCTGGTCTTGGCCATTGTGGAGAGGTTGGAGTCTGTTTGATTGAGTCTGTGGACAGGTGTCTTTTATACTGGTAACTAGTTCAAACAGGTGCAGTTAATACAGGTAATGAGTGGAGAACAGGAGGGCTTCTTAAAGGAAAAACTAACAGGTCTGTGAGAGACGGAATTCTTACTGGTTGGTAGGTGATCAAATACTTATGTCATGCAATAAAATGCAAATGAATTATTTAAAAATCATAAAATTAGATTTTCTGGATTTTTGTTTTAGATTCCGTCTCTCACAGTTGAAGTGTACCTACTTTGTAAGTAGGAAAACCTGCAAAATCGGCAGTGTATCAAATGCTTGTTCTCCCCACTGTATGTACATGTATATACTGCTGTGAAAAACAATTTCCTTCAGTCAGATACTACTCCATGCAGAAATGCTTTAATTCAGTGACATTTGTGGGTTTTTGAGCATAAACTTCTCAATGGGATTCAGGTCTGGACGTTGGCTAGACCGTTCCAAAACTTTAACTCTGTTTGATTTTCTCCAGAGGGGACCATGTCACCCAGAAAGATCCACTTTCAACTCATCTGTAAATAGAACATTGTTGTAGAACTTTAAGGTCATCCAGGTGCTTTTAGGCTCTAAATGTAAACTCTGCCATAAGTCCCATTTTTTCTCAGTGCCTTCTGATAGTGAAGTCATGAACAATGACCTTTGGAGGCAAGAGATGCCTGATCCTGGATGTTGTTCTAGGGTTCTTTTTGACTTCTTGGGTGATTTTACGCCTTATTCTTGGAGAGATTTCTCCAAGGAAGGTTCCTACTATCCCGAACTATCTTCATTTGGACAATATGGCCCTGACTGTGGTTTGGGGGGGTTGTGTACAAATGGCTCTGTAACCCTTTCCAGAGTTTATTTTGATCGTGGCATGATGTGGCTTTGGAGCCTGTGTCCTGAAAACTTTAATCTTATAGGTCAAAGTTAGATTCATATTAGGCAGGGACTGTCCCAAATCAGGCCTAACTGTTTATGAAGGTAGTGGAACACCTGCCCCTACTAATCCCTCCATTTTCTATAACCCACAAAAAGATCTGATCAGAATTAATGAAACATTTGTATTAATACAGAATATCAGAGAGGGGGTGAATACCTTTCCCACAGCACTATATATATAGTGTTTATGGCTTGTGCATACTGCTATCAAAGTATTGTTGACTCTTTTGCATACCTTTTCTGAGATGTGTCTTATCTTGTTGCTGAATCATTTCTATAAAATCTTTGGTCTGTATATTGTTGTCTATTGAATGATGGTTTCACTTTCTACAGTATTTAAACTATTTTTCAGATGGGAAAAGTAAGTTGTATTTGTGCCTTTGGGCCATTGTAGGTTACTGGAAGTGAAACACTAAAAGACAGACGTTCAAGGCCCGTTAAAGTAGCAGAGAGTGATGTTGATGTGAGTATATTGTCCACATTCTCCCGTAACTAAACCTTAACTGATAAACATCAGGTTGGCCCATCTCTTTTTCCTCAACATGTTTCATTTCTAAAGAGTTGAGAAGTATTCTGTAGTTGTATTGTAGTAAGGCGGGAGGAGGGAAGGAGGGGAGCAGAGATGAGCTGCCACTCTGGGGACCCACAGCAGAACTGTTTAGGCCTGAAAGGATCGACAAGGGCTTTTATTTCCCGCTCTCAATTTAAAGGGAAAAATACATGTAATGGGATTTTAAACATGGAGCTCTTACATTTTTCAGTTTGATTTGTGTGCCTTTTTAAATCTTTGTTTGCTCCGAACGGATGTAAATAAGCTGATGATTAGGCTTTGCATGCCTCCCATGTCTCAGTTTCATATATAACACAACATTATGAATTCTGTATCTATGGAAAACATCTGCTGACCTCAACACAAAAGAGTAGAAATACCTGTCAGATGAATTTCCTGTGTTGATTCTTCCATTATAACGTCATGTTGTCGAGTACCACAGCCCTCTCTGGGATCTGTACTCAAGCGTAGCCATTGAGAAGACAGGTCCATTTGTCTGAGGAACCACTGGACAGAAACAAATGCTAAGTTCCTCCCAGAGTATAGCAGAGCTATCACTTTCCTGCTTTTGGTCCAAGCCTGATGTGGACTGGACTGTACCAGCCTGATGTGAACTCGACTTCACCTGGCTGGATTGCATAGAATAGATGCCTTTCACCTCTTCCTGTTTTCCTGGGTTATAAATGAGGTTGCACGCATGTAAAACCTCTTCATTATCAATCAAACGCCATAAGGAGATGGTTGATCTACACACATCAGGTAAAGGAAATTGAACTGTTGAAAATACCACTAAGCACAGTCAGGGCAATAATCAAACTTTCAGAAGTCTGGGACAGTTGCAACTTGTGGATGCATGTGCATAATTCCCCAATGCGTGATTAGGAAGATGGGGAAGGCAAAGAAGAATCCAAGGATCACAATTTCACAACTGTGAAACTGTACAGTCTAGATGCCAACAGTTAGATGCCACCTCTATGTCAACAATCTCTCACATTGCAGAGTGTGAACTGTGCCAAGGGTGTTGGGTTATTTTCAAATTGTAACTACAATTTGAATTTGTGTGTTGGGTTATTTTGGCCATGCACACCATTGACATGTTTGGCGAAAGAGGGGAATGGATGCAAGAAAAAAGCCCCTAATACTCTAAGTAAATATTGTAGTGGATCATTGACATTTTGGGTCTATTTTTCTGCAAGTGGTGCAGGGGCTCTTGTTAAGACCCATGACATAAAAAATTCCAATAGGTACCAGGATATTCTAGGCCAAAATCTGGTTGTCTTTGTCAAGAGATTGAGACTTGGCAGTGGATCGACCATTCAATGACACAATGATCAGAAAAATTGTAGGGGTGTCAATAACTTTCAAACCTATGTTTTTCCGAAAGATATACTGCTCACTGAAATGTTTTGTGTTTGAGAATTTATTGTGTTGAAATAATAGAATACAGCTCCCCCTTAAGTCAAAAATATGAAACGTATTGCTAATCTTTTCCATTCAGATTTGTTCACTTTCATGAAGGGTGCCAATACTACTCAGGTTGATTGTATGACAAACACTTCATGAAGATTACATTCTTTATCATCTAAGGCTATATTCACAACCCTTCAATTTTCCTATATATTTTATCTAAGGAGGCATACTGTGCATTCCTAATGTATTTTACCATATCAATCTACACACAATACCCAACAAATAAAGCAAAACATATTGATTGATTGGACAATTAATAGAAAATTATTTGGAAAATTAAATTGAAAAAAGGCATTTGTAAAAGCATATACACCACATAGCCAAAAGTATGTAGACACCACTACTAATTATTGTTTCAGCCACACCCATTGCTCACAGGTCCAAGAAATCCACCACATAGCCAATAAATCTTCATAGACAAACACTGGCAGTACAATGGGTTGTACTGAAGAGCTCAGTGACTTTAAACGTGGCACTGTCATAGGATGCCACATTTGCCACATGTCTGTTCCTGAAATTTCTGCCCTACTAGATCTGCCCCGTTCAACTGTAGGTGCTATAACTGAAGTGGAAGTGTCTAGGAGCAGCAACAGCCTCACCACGAAGTGGTAGACCACGCAAACTCACAGAGCTGGGTTGCCAAGTGCTGAAGTGTGTAGCGCATAAAAATCGGCTATCATCTGTTGCTTCACTCACCACAGAGTTCCAAAGTTCCAGAGTTCCTCCAGAAGCAACATCAGCACAAGAACTGTATGTCGGGAGCTTCACTACATAGGTTTCCATTGCCAAGCAGCTGTACACAAGCCTCACATCAACATGCACAATGTCAAGCGTCGGCTGGAGTTGGGTTAAGCACGCCACCACTGGACTCAGTGGGGACATGTGTTCTCTGGAGTGATGAATCACGCTTCACTATCTGGCAGTCTGATGGACATATCTGGGTGTGGTGGATGCCAGGAGTACATTACCGGAATGCATACAGCCTACTCAAAAGTTTAGTGGAGGAGGGATAATGGTCTGGGGCTGTGTTTCAGGGTTTGGGCTAGACCTTTTAGTTCACCTTAATGCTACAGGATAAAAAAAAAATTGACAGTTGGTTGCTTCCAACTTTGTTGCAACAGTTTGGGGAAGGCTCTTTACCGTTCCAGCATGACTGTGCCCCTGTGCACAAAGCGGGGTCCATAAAGACATGGTACGATGAGGTACTTGAGTGGCCTGCACAGAGTCCTGACCTCAAACCCACTGAACACCTTTGGTATGAATTGAAATGTCTATTACGAGCCAACATCAGAGCCTGACCTCATAAATGCTCTTTAGGTTGAATTGGCACAGGTTCCCACAGAGACACTCTAAAATCTTGTGGAAAGCCTATCCAGAAAAGTGGTGGCTGTTATAGCTGCAAAGGGAGGTCCAACTCCATATTAATGCCCATGGTTTTTGAAAGGGATATCCAACAAGCTCACATAGGTGTGATGGTCAGGTGTCCACATACTTTTGGCCATATAGTGTACTTGTCGATATAAGGTCCCACAGATAACAGTGCACATGACAATTAAGTCCCACAGATAACAAACCATGAAGGAATTTCCTTGAGCTTCAGAGACAAAAATGTCTGCAGCATTTAAGATCTCCAAGAACACAGTGGCCTCCATTATTCTTAAATGGAAGAAGTTTAGAACCACCTTCCTAAAGCTGGCCATGCTGCCAAACTAAGAAATCAAGAGAAGGGCCTTGGTCAGGGAGGTGACCAAAAACCAGACCGTCACTCTGACATAGCTCCAAGGTTCATGTGTGGAGAAGGGAGAACCTTCCAGAAGGACAACCATCTCTGCAGCACTCCACCAATTAGGCCTTGATTGGTAGAGTGGCCAGACAAAATCCACTTCTCAGCAAACAGAACATGACAGCCCACTTGAAGATAGCCAAAAGTACTCTCAGATCATGAGAAACAATATTCTCTGGTCTGATGAAACCAAGATCAAAATCATCTCTGATTTTGATCAAAATTATCTCTGGTTAGACCTGAAAATGTATGTGCAGCGAGGTTCCCCATCTTACTCATCTTACTTAACATAGTCTGCATGAAGTGAAGGGGTCTGAATACTTTTCAAATTCACTGTAAAAAGAATTTACCAATCCAGTTAGTATCACTAAGGCATCATGCATCAGAGCAGTTTCTGCATGCAAAAAACACAAAAACACCCACAAAGCAACACACATCACAGCACAAAGTGCCCCAAACACACACACACACGCACAGAACAATACACTGCCCCACTCTGGTTGGTCGTGGCCTTGTTCCAGTAACAGTGTGTAATGTGCTGAACTGCAGGCCAATACAGTAGGCTTCTATCGTCCCCTGTTAATTAGGACTGCATTCTTTCAATCTAATAAAGTAAATTACTTCTGAACTACTTGTCATGGAATTTGCGGCATTGCATCTAGTGAGCAAACACACTTGATTTTGCCATTCCATATGCTTTAGTATAAGGGATAAGACCTGGTTGTAAACCTAGTTTTTACATTATTCTGAATTGTAAAGAAACTCTAATTGCAGATGATTCAGTCTTGATGTCCTGAATCAAAAGCATAAAACATTTTTGAGTGCCACTATGAAAATAGTGCAAAAAAAATATACCATTCAGTCAAACCATTTATAACAAGATGAATGTCAAGGGAGTAAATTAAGGTGAAACTGTCATTCCAATGCCCATCAAAATATTGTGCAGCTTTTTTAAAGACTAAATACGATCAGCCTCACAGCCAAACTCTATGAAGATAAAAAGTGCTGTGCTAGTACTTTTTTAGGTTAGTTCAGTTTGTGTTTTTGATTATGAAATGGGATATGAAGTACTGTAATGTCAAGAATTGATTGTGTTTGATTTGAGTTTCCCTTTTTATCTTCCCATATCATGCAGACAGGGTTCTGGCTAGCCCTGGTCCACCTATGGTTCCACCAATGGAATGCGAGGACAGAGAGTTTTAACTGGGTTGATCGGGAGCCAAGGGCCAAGATGTGGCAGAAAAAAGAGCCACGGTTCAGATGTGGGGTTTAAGCATTGCCTGGAGGTAGGAAGGGAAATCTCCCCTTGCTGCTCTGACAAGTACCATGTACCATGGCTTTTTTAGCGAATACAAGCTTCAACTGGAAGCTAGTGGAGTGACATGGGAAAAGTTGGAGGTTTAACATCTGACGACTGCTGTGTTCTGGTATCTGCACATTTCACGAAGCTAAATTGAAGACTTTTTAAGGTGTTTTAAAGCAACGTTGAATTCAATTTAAGACCAATTTCAAAATACCCTATGCACAAATTACAAAAGGACACCAATTCAACGTGAAGTACCCACCGCTGTTACAGCAGCAAGCCTACTGCTAACAGTAATGTTACTGCCTATGGTTTGCGGGACTGTCGTGTGATACAAAAAAAAACAATTTGTTGAAGGCTTTTCACAACGTTTTCGGGCTTCTCACACCTCATATGAGATTCCACAGGTTTAGTTCCCATAGTGCCAAGTATGAAATAGGTCTTGCAAAAAACAAATGAGGCTTCATTTTCTATCCCTTCAACACATTTCAGCCATAAAGCAAAGTTGTTGATGTCCAACAACTTCTGATTGAATGTGCACTTTCCCATGGTACCTGTAGGATGTTTAACAGCCAATGTCTACTATGTAGCTAGCTAAATTACCTAGGTTATTACCACTGTTACTAGCTAGCTATCTACCACATGAACAATCGTGTTGGAAGAACAGCTTCCAACCATCACGAGTGATTTGATGACATCTAACATTCCGACTGAAATTGTGGTTCCTCTCTCCGTGCGACCAAAGCTAAAATGCGTTCACAAACCACACATTATTTTTGCATCACCTCTTCACAATGCCAACACAACTTAATTCTTTTTTAATAAAATAAGACAATTTAAGTCTTTTCAAGGGCTTTTATTTATATAAATTAATTTAGGACTGTTTAACTGTTTTTCCTAGCCACTACTGTTGTTTGCTCCTTGGGGTTTAAGGCCGGGTGTCTCTGTAAAGCACTTTGTGACAACTGCTGTTGTAAAAAGGGCTTTATAAATACATTTGATTGATTGATTGAAGGACCCGTGGACACCCTGGATAGGTTGCATGGGTTTTGGGGTCACACGCCAGGAGACCTACAAACAGTCTGTTACAGTAATCCAGATATGAGAAGTTCCTTATCAGGCTCAATCTTACCTCACATCACAAATGTGGGATAATATTGTATTATGCTGATGAATCTCAAACCAACCCCTATCTCCTACACACTTGCTTGGAGTGCCCTACATGGACACATGTTGCTGACGAAACTAGGAGTGGCTAGGGGTTTATTAAAAACGTCTCTTCAGGACACCCTCTTCCCTTGAATTATGCAATTAAAGTTGAATCTGATCATCTAATCTAATGTAATGGTCCACTGTTACTCAACAAAACAAGCATGGAATTCTAATTTACAAATCATATCAATTAAGAAGATAAACATCATCAACAACTGAACATTTCATTTAGGACATTTCATTTTGTATGCCTCGAAATCAGATGTCTTTCTAACTCACTCTACCCCGCCTCCTCTTCCTCTCCCACAGCCCCGCCTCCAGTCCACAATCCTGGAGCACTGAACAAACGTACAACTTTAGAGTCCAATGTTCAGCGGCAGAGCACACCGTACCAAATCTCACAGCAAAATAATAGGCTCAGGGTAATCCCCTCTCCAACAGTGGGTTTAAAGCCAGACTGGCAGCAGTGTGGCACAGATGTGCATGGGTATGACCCAGGGGGCATTCACCTGACCCACACAACCCAGGCAGTGCCATGCTGCAAACACACATACTTACATCTGTGTGACTTCAGTGCACATCAAATAAGGACTATCCTGTTGTTAGTGCATTCCACATCATCTAAAGCACCCAACTCTGTCCTACCCATGGTCTGCCAAATTACCCTCAAATGCACTTGAACAGCACAATAGTGGAGTCACATACTTTGTATAAAAAAAATGTCTGGGTGTATTTCTCTGTACTTATTTATCACTGAAAGTAACCAATAAATTGTTATTATAATTAATACAAACAATGTGTATTTTCAAATTGTACATCAAATTGCTCACAATGCTATTAACACCCACCAAGGAATACTCCAAATCAACAGCACACTAATTTCTTTCTTTGTAAGACGTAATTTGATTAGACATCCTAAACTCAGATTAGTCTTTGTTCTGTTATTGTCTCTCTCGTTCTCTCTGCACACAGTGCAAGCTGCGGCCTCACCTGGTGTGTAGCAGTCGATTATCTACTTATTGCGAGTTAGACTGGCAAGTGGTGGTTGTAATCCTCATGGTGGTGGCAAAGTGGTGAAAGGCTGTGGCTCTCTGGCAGTGAGGACCCCCAAGTGATGAAAGCAAGGGGTATTTTTCTCTTCCCAGGATTCTACTGTCTCTCTGAGTTTCACTTACAGAGCAAACCACGATCATACCCCCCCAAATTACAGAACCCCCCCAACCTCCACCACCTCTATGAATCCTCCTCCATCTGTCTGTCTGTCTGTCTTTTCTCTATCTCTCCTGTCGTTTTCACTCCCCCTTCCTCAATATGTCCATGCCCTCTTCTCTCTTTCAGTCAGAGCTCACAAATGAACTCCAGCCCAGTATAGGAAGAGGGGATGTCCAGCAGTCCCCAAGGGAAAAAAAGAGGAAGTAGTGTACCTCTGTCCCACCTCTCCCTGAGCTAAGATAAATAATGGGTTATCAACTGCCCTGCAGTTCTCACCTAGCAAGTTGTCATCATTCAAACCTTCAAACATGTACACAAACTAATTTTTCACTGTCAGGTCTGATTTACACGATGTTACTTTCACATCATCCTGACCTACAAATTTGGCAGTATGTTATTGTCAGCAGACCCTGGCACAATTCCATACTTGTCCTCTGAGAGGTAGTATTTGAGCTAGAGGCAGTGGAATGTGGGAGGGTACATTTGCATAGAGTTATTTGAGAGAGAAACCTGCTTTAGCTGCTCCTGATTGGTTGAATTTGATAGCCAGTTGTTCCATACTCTGTCTCATTTTGGGCCGATTCATACTACAACAATTATTCATACTACAACAATTATTCATTTAAATAATTTTTACATAATATGTAAATACCATTTTGTATTTATAGTTGCAGTGACAAGTTTTTTCCCCTGAATATTCTAAATGGTCAAAGCTACACGGATTTGTAGGCTGAATTTGTTAGGTTTGACACTTATGAAAAGCATGATAGCTAAGTTTGTAACTTACAATCAAACTTCATATTAGCCATCCAATCAAACTACAATTCTTATTACATGAAATGGAAAAGGGTTGGGGATAACCAGTGCAGCACACAATGTTGAATATGTTTCAGAACAACACACATCATTTAATATGTTACAATATGTTTCATTGTTTTCAGGATGGTACCAATCAGAAGCTAATATCAGCCTGATCATTCAGAAAAGTTTTTTTACTCATTAAATCTTTGAGGTAAAATTCTACACAATTAACTGCTACTTCTTGGCCAACAAGCTATTTAGACATATTGCCAGATGAAAGTCTCTAATCTCATATGGTTCCAAATAATGTGTAGCAAACTACAGCTGCTGACATTTGTCATGATGACAATAAGAAAGGCTTATTTCTGGTAAGATGTCCAAAACGTTTGATGCATCCCTGGATCTAAATTGTTTTCATCTGTAATGAGAATTGTTGGTTGGGTAGGAGTTTTTTCTCTTCATTATATTTTTATATTTGATGCAAATCATGTTTATCTAAATAAAAAGGGTCCTATTGTGACAGGGGACAGAGGCCTATCTTCTTCCTAATAACCACATTTTGACATAAGGGGCACTAATACATGTCTATCTCTCACACATACTGTACATTTCAAAGGTATGGTACCTCTTTTATAACCTCATTTGTGGGCCAGCAGATTACATGAGGTCTGTGACTTCATGAGAATGGAGAAGGAAGTGAAACTGATTCAGAGGTATGCAGGTCAGGCCATGCCCAGAACGCAGGTACTATTGACACAGCCAAAAGGTTAGTATTGCCATTGAAAGATAACCTTGGTTTACGTGCCAAAAGGAAAAGCTTATGACCCTTGGGGGGAAGCTAGAAGCTAGCCCTTTCTTTACCAAAATAGATCAAAATACATGAATAATTCTACTTCTTGAAGTAAAAGTTAAAAAGTATACATTACTATTGACTTTATAACATAAGCATTAGCCTTCCTTATCTAATCCAAAATAGACCAATAAGCTTCTATTAACATAGAGGTTGATAATCTCAGATGGTACTGAATCCATAGCTATGCAGGTCATGATACCAATCACAGTGACTGATTTGTAATAGCGGGTGTGTTTGTACTAATCACCAGTGAGAACCAGGTGACAATGATTTGCCGCAGGGGGTCAATGGTTTAATAAAAAATATAATAAATTAGTTGCAACAAACTTCTCATTCATATAACCAGGTTTATGGCACAATACATCTGTCTCAGTTTTCCAATACTAAGAGAAAGTGTTCATATATCATGCAGATATATTGAGTACTTTCATCACAACCATTTCCAGTTAATTATAGGGTCATTTCAAATGTGAAAGTGAAGGAGCAGAGTAAGGCAAAGCTACAGTCAGAGACATCCTAAATCTAACATCTGATTAGTATTATTACTTCATTATCCGGCTAAAATGGGTTAATCCCATTAAGATAAGCATTCTTCATGAGGACTTACATGTCCATTTGCCTTAAACAGTTAGGGTTAGGGTTAGAGTTGAATTTCCATTCAAAGTATTTTCAGGGAAATTATCAATGCACAGCTTCAAAAATCCCTGAGAACTACAAATTTCCTAAACAGTGAGAAAATGTGAAAACATGGGTACAGCCAAGTTACACAGCGTCCTCACTCCATTTCAACTATGACTAGCAAACAAGCGGACCCTGTTCTCTCCTCATCCAGGCCCACAGACCAGACCGACAGCTATATGCTCTGAAGTGCTGACATTGCTGGGCACTGGATCAGTGGGCATTGGGCAGGTCCCAACCTGTCCCAACTTTGGCAGTGCGTCTTCCTGGCAGCATGAAGATGTTTCAGGACTATGAGAATGAGCAGCATAGAACAGCCAAGGCACAATAGTTCTGAGCTCTGACGCAGCAGATTTTAATGCAGTGTTGTACCACACGCCTCCCGTCCCATGGTGGCGCTGTTTCAAAGCTGTGGTAAGGTCAAATTGAAGAGGCCTGAAAGGAGAGGGACAATGGGACTCTAATTGGGTGTTTTGTTGTGTATGAGAGGAGCCACTTTCTCGCAGAGAAATCACTAAATTCATAGGATGTTGATGCGATCCTGATATAGAGACTGTAGAGTCAGGGGAGACATGCAATGCTAAACATTACATGTGCCTCACAAGATAATAGAGCAGAATGTTTCTATAAAGGAGTAGAAAAAAGTAGATGTGTAGTCTTCAGCCATCAAATCCAACTAAGGTCTTCTGCTGTCCACGTGGACCTTCTATAAAATGGCTACCTCAGCAGCTCTCCTAATATGACTCCTCTTTTTCTGTTTATGGTTGGACAGTAATACCCCATAATGTAGAAACTCTGCTCTTGGTTCCAGTGCAATAAACATTAATCAACTCTCACTACGGTTTGTCATTGTGTAGGCAGCATCAACAGCAGTCCAAGCAGAAAGAAAGGCCTGGGGGAAAGAGGACTGAGGAGGGAGTCATTCAAGTGTGTCCACATCAGCATCATCATTACTTCACTGGCACAAAATTAGCTGACTGATAAATATAAAGGACAATATGATGTAATTCATCAAAGAAATTGATGTTTTATGGCTTCCTCTGACCACCACAATGAAATGACTTTCAACAGCACTTATTTTGTGATCAATAGAGACGGAAATTTGCTTTGTCAAAATGATACGTTTGAAATTTTCTGATACGAGTAGGGTAAGAATTGTCAGTAGAGTCAAAGAGGAGACCTGTCATTCAGGCCAAGGTGTTGTGGCTGTAGGTGCAGGCTCTGCATGTCATATCCCAATTGCTAATGTCCTGACTTCCTTCCAAAGCAATCAGGGGTCACCTCCCACTGCTCTATCAGCAAAACACATCTTTCCCTTCTGTCACTCTCAGATAAAGCATAAAAATACCCCCAAAATCTATGAATAACAGTGAATTTAGTGGCAAACTTTTCATTTAAATTCAAAATATTTCTAGATATGGTAACACTCTTTTGAGACTCCCAAAAGTATGTCTGTAGATCGTCTACAGATTATCTACTGACTATCAGTAACATTTTAACTATCTAGCCCTTACCCTAACCTCAGCAAGCAGTTGATTGCCAACTGAAGTTGTTTGTTGAAAGTATTACTGTGTATAGAACATCTACAGATAATATGGACTCTGAAAATAAACTGAAGCACTAGATTTGTTGTATGACCCGCATAGAGATTTCTATCAATCACATAATGAAGGTGCGCTTAAATGGTCAAATCACTGCAGTTTTACTGTAAGGTTTGAAAATCTAATCTAATCTCATTTTGAAATGTAACTCATTTTAGAAAAATGTATTGCTGACGACATAATGATCCCAATAATAGTCCTTTCAGACAGTTGTCTGCCCGTTTCAGTCCAAATTTAGTGGAAGATCAACTATAGCTTGTTGTTTCATACTCACTGAAAAGAAAAGTTGATTATTTAATGAGTTGAATGGACTTTTATATGGTGAATTTCTTGATGTTTATAATGTCAGGTGGGATCAAAACCACCTAGCTCAATCCAAAAGGCTTTGAATTTATAGGCAATGTTTACAGGCATTTATTTCTTTTATTATTATAACGTGACAATCTAGATTTGTCTATGTTAATTTTTATTTAGGTTTTTAGCTGTCAACAATACCGTAATAAATTTTACCGTAATCAATTAAATAATGTGACATTAAGTCTCGATATGCCAATTTTATTATTATTTCATTTTTATTCTATGTTTGGATTTTAAGATTGGAGGGCTGCTAAACAAAAATTGCACAAACCTGCTCTAAACTTTACCGTTGTAGTTCTTAATGTTGTTTCTTATATTGTTTTGTCTTGTGATTTATGCTGTTTTCATAGACAGACCTCACTTGAAAATGAGAAGAAATTCTAATTGTGACAAATTACATAGAGATTAAGAGACCACTGCATGCACCTTTTTCTTTCCTTTCCAAAAAAGTTGAAAAGGAAAGTTTTGAGTAAGTAACAGAAGCGTTCAATTTGCAGTAGTCTCTTAATTTGAACCCTTCTGTAACAACAACAATACAATTAGCATGTCTGTTAGAAAATGCCATGGTTTTGTCACAAAATTCTTTTAGCAGAAATTAATTTCCTGTATAAATACTACAAACAACAAAATTGTGGGCTATTTACTTGTTTTCCCCTGCTCAGTTGCAACATGAGTTTGCATTTGATTTGTGAATTTCAAGCACTCTACCGCCCCGCTCATATATGGGCAAAGCAATAAATAAATTAAAAACAAAAAGGGAGCAATTCATATTTTTTTAGGATTTTCTGTAAAGTTGAGGTCAAGTCCAATATTGGCTGTAACGTTGAAGAACACAGGCACAGGGACAACAAAGGACATTTAATAAAGATACCAAAACATGACGAAACCGAAACTAAATGACAAGAACAAACAGAACAACGTTACATCTGGCACAACCAATTCAAAGACCGACAGGATCCAATGGAGAAGCAGGAACTAAAATAAAGTCAGTGATGTGGGAGAACAGGTGCGTCCAATAGTCAATGAAATCAGATGTCTGTGATGAAGTGAGGGAGAGAGTGCGTTGAATTCACTAGCACGCCATGCCAGAATGTGACAATTGGCTATGTACACTAAATGAAAGTTCTGGGGGTAATTCTATGGGGTCTATAATTGGTCTTGTACATTGCCTCCTATAATGAGTAATACAATATATTTAAGCCATACGGCAAATAGGGGACTAGTATATGGCCAATATACCATGGCTAAAAGCTGTTCTTAGGTACTATAAATTGTGAATATGTGGACACAGTACTTAGCGGTAAGCCCATCAGACTGCACACCATGAGAACGATCAAAATTAGTTTAAACTCCTGTAATTACATTGGTAACTTGTCTATAATGACAATGAAATGCTGTACCAAGGCTAAGGACAGTAACCAAGCACTCAGCATTGCTTTGTGTCTAAGAATAGCCCTTGGCTGTGGCTTAAATATGGTGGTATAGTTAAAATAATGTATTTATCAGATAATATTTTCCAAAGCAATTTATAATTGTGAATGCATCAATGCATGGCAATGCTATAAATATGTTCTGAAGCCTTGCTTGAATATGATGTATAATGCCTTTATCAAGCAGTGCTTATTCCACCCTTTCTAAAACACTGGTTTATGTCATATTCCACGAAGCTGATTATGTCACATTTAAAATGGTAATTCATGTCACCTAATGTGTTAATGTACATTTTATAAATCGTGACACATACGTACTTTGTAACATAGTGGTATATAATGTAGTGCATTTGAATGAATGCATTATGAAAGCATTATAAAGCTTTTTCTTTTTACATTTTATAATATAAGCAGGACAATCTTTAGTTTTATTAAGTAACAACATTTAAGCCAAAATGTATGGCTTAATTTCAAATGGTTTGTGAAAAAAGTACAAAAAACAAATATATTCACATTCAGACCTTTGTCATTTTTCTGTGAAAAATCAATTAATTTTATTAATTAATTAATCTCCAGCATCATTAGCTTTTTTAAATTCATAACACAGACTTAACCCTATTTCCTGGACATAATGCAAAGTGTATTAGTTTGAAATTATCTACTGTACCATTTCAGCACATAGACCTGTAGTGAGACAAACCATAATTTCTCCCAGCTTTCTGTTGTGAGATGAGGTGAGATTAGTTCATGTTGCCTGTGACCTGACAGGACACTACCTAAGCTTCTGTCCTACACTGTGTGTACCATTTACTGTTTGCCAGTAGTGTATTTTTGATCTGATTGAGATAAGGATAAATGAATAAAGCACCTTGGGGAAACCAAGGGCTGTTTCTCTCTTACTTGACTGTAATCAGATTTTCTATAGTATCATTTCTCTTTCCACAACCTGAGATTGCTGTACTGTAGATTACTGAATGTGATGCATTTTCATGTATATAGCTCTTGTAGATATGACATTATCATAAATGTGGTGGTGGGGACAGATTTGGGTTCCTGCATCCATCTCACTGAAATGTTACAGGCCCTTTACTCTGACTGGTGCCCTTCTGATTGGCTGACTGGATAAGATCAAGGCATCATGTCACATCTCTCAATTACAATCTGTGAATAGGCCACAACCAAGATGGAGAGGCTCATCTGAGCATGAAAATTGAATTATTGGCCCTGGAATGAGCTTACTCCTTGTCTGTCTGCTCTGAGCCTCTCTTGTTTTTAGAAAAGAGAGAATTTAGGAGGCTGTTTTCTTTTAAGAAAAGCTATGAAACCATAGCGAGGAACCTCTCTCTGCAATGTGATTACTGTAGTCCATGGTCAGTTGGTTAACTGCATTAGTCACTGCGTGTTATGATCGTAGAATATTTAGTTTTTAGCCAATATAAAAAATCATCATAACTATTTAAATTACTTCAAAAGAAATTCAAATTCACCCCTTGTAATTTCATGAAGTCCCGTTCAAACATATGGCCTTGTTTCATCAGCAACTTCAGGAAGGCTCAGGAGAGTCAAAGATCAAGACGTGTCCTCCGAAGCACATCTAGCCAAGCCATTTTGATTTTCATCACTCTTGCTCAAGCAGGAAAAACTTGTTCACAACAATGATTGTGTAAAATGTTTTTTTCACTGTTCTTGCAGTAAATACTGCATAACCACTGAATCGCTGAACATGAATGGATCCCCCCCGACGTGGTATTCGGCGTGCGTCATCGCCGGCCTTCTAGTCACGCCGCTCCTCCTCCCACGGCACTGTCATGTCTTGTTATTGCACACACCTGGTGTCCATTCCCTCATTAGGTTCCCTATATTAGTTCCTGTTTCTGGGTGTCTTTGTGTGGTATTGTTCTATGTCAATCATTGTACTGGAGAGTTGGCACGTTTGTTTAGCGCTTGTTGCGCCCGTTTTATAGCGTGCCTTTATTTATGAACATTTCTAATACAAGAAACGTTTATCGCCTCCCTGCGCTTGACTCAAGTTTTTATCTACACACTCCACTACACCTGCATTTCGACAGAATACCACACCAAGAATGGAGTCAGCGGGGAGCGACCTGCTCCACCAACACGGCAATATGATCACGTCATGACCAAGATGGTCCAAGCAATGCGGCGGTTGGAGGCGAGGTTGCCTCCCGAGCAGCCACCACCAACAATCAACCCGGCCGAATTGCCCCTGCCATCGTCTCCACCGTCGCAGAGGAGGACCATTCAACGGGGACGCAGCCCAGTGCTCTGGCTTTTTGCTACAGCTGGGGCTGTATTTTTTTTAAATATTTGCTACAGCTGGGGCTGTATTTCGCCTCCCTCAACTAGGGAGAAGGTCTCGGCCCTTGTCTCCTGCCTGAGGGGCAAGGCGTTGGACTGGGCCAACTCCGTTTGGTCCGCTAACGGGCCGGAGTTGGCCCATTACGAGGCGTTCGTCTGCCTTTTTCGGGCTGTTTTCGATCATCCGCCCAATGGCAGGGAGGTCGGCAATGACGCACGCCGAATACCACGACGGGGGGGATGGCGCGCGTCTTCTACACACGTCCTCGTTACACATACATTGCGGTAGAAATTGGGAACAGATGTAGCAGTCTGATGCCATACCAGCTTGGGATTGAGGGTACATCCTTTTTTCTGATTTCTCAATTTCCCTATATGGCTTTCCCACTTATCACCCTGGGAAAGGTTTATATTGGATTCACGCTAGACATAAACAGTTAAGTTACAAAGGTAGTCTCTTAGATGGTTAAGTTTATACCTAGGTGACTTTCTTTGGCCTGACTCCTAGATTCAATTGTGCAGTGTCTTCTTTTGGCATTGAGTTGTCAATGTTGGTTTTTAGGTGTGGGCACAGTGCAGTGATTGTAGGCCTTGCAATCACTTGGCGTTCATCTTACCTCGAAACGCTAACTCACCTCATGCTAGTAATGGGACGTGTGAAGCAGACGCTTCAAGGCATGCTTCGACATTTCAACCCAATCTACTCGAAGCGAAATGGCCAAAGCTTGCATCTGAGCAACAATATCACGTGATTGATGACATTTGAAGCTTTGCGGATATCCACAATACCATAGCCTATTGTTAGAATGGTCTTACAGTTTTGGTTGAGAAATCAGCTGGCCAATAGCTCAACGTGTAGAGCTGTGGATGGATATGTCATTGTATAAGAGCCTCGTTTCAATGAAGTGGGGGAATGGGTAAAAGTGTATGAAAGGCCTGAAACCACATGGTATGCAGCATTCAAATGTGTATGTGCGTGTGATCATGAACAGTCGGCTCCAGAAGAAAGCCACTTGCAATTTCCTAATGTTGAACGCTATTATAATTGGGTACCAATGTTCTATGAGCTTGTACCGTTCAGCCGCGCAACAAGACCGTTCGTCATTCCTAAAGACAGCCCTTAGTGTAACGTAAATAACAATAAGGTGCCAAACTTTGAATACATTTAAAAATGCATAAACCACTACACTATCTGGCCAGTAGTTTATAAAGAATGCCTGGTAATATTAATAATTTTGTATGGGTGGCAGATTTACAGAAGATATATATTGCTAATGGAGATTTTGGGGTAGGCTCTCCACTATCCTGTCACAGTACAGTACAGTTCAGTATGGTACAGGAAGAATGTTATCCCAAAGAAATACACAACACTTCAGGGGTTGCGAGGATTACGCTAAGTCAGCATAACAGCACAGACCAATGGCAATACCACAGCGCCAATACCACAGCGCCAATACCACAGCACCTTCACTTCAATATGCAAGAAAGCAACTTCATTACCCACATAATGAACAAGTTACCGTGCTTCAACTCTGTTTTTGCATGCTCCTTGGGTTTCAAGCAGGGTGTTTTGTAAAAGCACTTTGTGACAACTGTTGATGTAAAAAGGGCTTTTTAAATAAATGTGATTGATTGACTGATGAAACTGTCAGAGGTAACAGCTTTTAGTAATTCAAAATAACAACTCATCACCCCATGCTGATGAAGGCAAAAGGCCTTGACCTCCCAACCCAAACAAATTAGGTATACTTAAGTATCATTTGAAAACAACTTAAGTTGTACTTATAGTCATATCTATATAGTAATAAATACGCTCAAGTGTTAAGTGTGCTAAAATATACCTACTTATTTCATACTTCAGTGTACTTATAACACATGATTATAAATAGCATTTTAGTAGTCTTGCCTTGCATTATTCAAAAGCTATTTATCTTATGACATTGTCACATCAGAACAAATGGTCCTACCTGCAAGCTTTCAGCATTCCCATACAGCAACAGTCATTAGATTCCATATTGATTCAAATAATTAGTTCCTGTCTCACAGATCTCTCTTAAATATGAACCTGCAGGGTTCTTCAGGACCAAAATAATGGTTTGTCAATGGACAGACTGTCCTTTCTCTGTCAGTGTACTGCATATTTCAAGGGGATAGTAGGACCGGCAAATTAAACAAGCATGCACAAGGTTGCATATGTTCACGTTTAGATAATCTGTCTGATCTGATCCTCTAAATCCTCTGACATCAAAAATAAATCAAGCATCAGATAAACACTAATCATTACGTCTAAAAGTGAGTCACGAAAAATGTGTATAACTTGGCAACCTCTAAGAGGTACTCCAAATGTGTTGTATGAACACAGTATTAACAATATAAGAAGTATACATTTTGAAGTCATAACTTGAAATTATATAACAGGTTGTATACAGTAGAAGCTGCTTCCTTTCAGCTTCTTTGGTGGGTCTATACAACTGTCCAGTGATACATGGTGATAAGTGGTAGTGGGTCAATTTAAAATATTGCTTCAAATGTAAATGTATCTATATAGCATTTATTTTATTAAAATGCGTTTTCAAGGTTCTTTAGAAGAAAAACTAAATAGCAGAAGCAGAATAATTTTTTACAAAACCAAGATCCAGCATGGGTAATAAGACAACTACTTAAAGAAGGCAATTGTAAATCCAAAGTAAATCAACACACCCTTGTAAAAAATAAACAACACAAACAATGAGTAATATTTTGGGCTCAAACATAAGGGAAAGCCATTTGTTTCAACAAAATAATGCAAAACATTGGTTTCAAAAGAATTGGTGCACCTAAAGAATATTTAAAATAAACCCAAACAAAGTGGGGTCTGTTATGAAATACTGAAACCAAATTGTAAGTGGTTTCAGTCTTCAGGAACTCTAGTGATGCCTTTCACCTCTTCCTGTTTCCCTGGGGTATACATGAGGTTGCACGCATGTAAAATTCATTACAATGTGTAAAACCAAAGGAAAGATAGCTGAAAAGAGGTTTTTTGACCTAAAGGAAATAAAAAAAATACACACACAGTTGAAAATACCACTGTGCACAGTCAGGGCAATAATAAAAAATTCCAGTATGGATCACACGCACGGTGAGGAAGATGGTGAGGGAGGCAAAGAAGAATCCAAGGATCCCACTTTCAGAACTGCACAGTCTAGTGGAATCTTGAGGTTATCAAGACTCAGAATTAAATGTTAACCAGCTCTTTCGAATGGTAGCACGAAAGAAGCTCTTACTGAACCCAACCCACAATTGCAGGACCTGAATTTGCCAAAGGTTTTTGGAAGTACATTTGGAATCATGTGTTGTTGTCAGATGACACCATCATCATGTTTGGCACCCGCACACCATCATCATGTTTGGCAGTGATCCCAAACATGTATCAAAATCAACCCAGAAATGGTTGCGGGTGTAACAAACACACGGACAGGGAATAAGGTTCCAAGCGTGGAAGCTGTTGTGGAATTTCTTGAACTGATGTATTTTTGGTTCTACAAATGTGTAAAGGAATTACTGGTTTAAGTATTGAGTTCATGGAATGGCCCTAAGTCCCTGGGTTTAACAAAAGGAAGAATGAGGTGATGTGGTAAATGTAAAGCTTTTGTAAGAATGGGGGTAGACACAGACCAATGAGTTTTGGTACAGGATAGAGGAAGGCACACAACAGGGGGTAGAAAGGATAATGGACATATGTTGTTTTCGCAGGATGAATATGCGGATTCTTACTCCAACCCATACTTGTAAAAGAATTGAATGCATTTCAAACTGACCCCAGACATGTTTCACAGTTTATTCTGTGTTTATTCAGCTTTGATACCTCTCACCTTGCAAGTAAATAAACAATGATAAGGGTGCCAAGACAATTATGTCTCTGTACCTACTTCCTAAACAGTTCTAATAGTTGGAATAGCCATCGCAAAGCGCATCACGTAATAAAGGTTAAAAAAAGGAACAGGCAGAAAACATAAACGGTGAAACAGGCATAGGTCAATAACAGGCAGGCAGATCAGGTGAAGGTCCAGAGGAGCAGGAACAAGGACAATCCAAATGTCGAGCAGGTTGGTCAGAACACAGAATCAAAAAGGTCAAAGGTACCGGCAGAAAAAGGCTGGTCAGAAGAGAAGCAAACAGGAAGCTTAGTACGTATTCAAACAGAAAACAATGCCTTACAATGAATGGTGAGCAGAGGGAGAACTAAATAGTTACTGAATGATAATGGGAAACAGGTGTTTTGTATTCAGGTAATTGGGATCTGGGGCATGAGTTGCATTCTCGTGTTTGTCTGAAGTGTCGGTAGGGGGTGTAGAAGAGCCGGGACAGAACTGAGATTAGGAGTGGTTCTTACAGCGGGACCATCAAATCAAGGTTTCACAATGGCCATCTCATTCTCCGGCCATGAATCCAATTGAAAACCTAAGACTACCAAGGACCTTGAAATGTGCATCATGGAGGAGAAGTCCAAGACCCATCCAAAAGTGTGCACCAACCTAGACTTTCCAGGAAAAAACACAATGCTATTATCCACTCCAGTGGGGACATCACAAAACATTGACTATAGAGGTGCCAATACTTTTAAAACCTACAGTATCTCACAAAAGTGAGTACACCTCTCACATTTTTGTAAATATTAGATTACATTTTGCATACCTTTTCATGTGAAAACACTGAAGAAATGACACTTTGCTACAATGTAAAGTAGTGAACATACAATTTGTATAACAGTGCAAATTTGCTGACCCTCAAAATAACACAACACACAGCCATTAATGTCTAAACCGCTGGCAACAAAAGTGAGTACACAACTAAGTGAAAATGAGGGGTGTACTCACTTTTGTGAGATACTGTATTAAAATGCTTTGCGTTTGAGAAATGATTGTGTTGTAATGAAAGTACAACCCCATTTCGAAAAAGCTGTGTAAAATGCAAATAAAAACAGAATGCAATGATGTGTAAACAATTTATCTCTATATTTAATTGAAAATAATACAAAGACAAAATAACAATTGTTGAAACTGAGATATTTAATTGTTTTTGGAAAAATACAAGCCCATTTGTAATTTGATGCCAGCAACAGGCTTAAAAAAGTTTGGACGGGCATTTTTACCACTGTGTTGCATCACCTTTTCTTATAACAATCCTCTGTGTTTGGGAACTGAGGAGACCAATTGATGGAGTTTTGAAAGTGAAATGTTTACCCATTCTTGCTTGATATAGGATTGCAGCTGCTCAATAGCCAAATGTTTTCAATGGGTGACCGGTCCAGACTGCAGGCAGGCCAGTTTAGCACCCAGACTATTTTACTACGGAGCCATGCTGTTGTATTATGTGCAGAATGTTGGCATTGTCTTGCCGAAATATGCAAGGCAAGTCACCCATGCCATGTGCACTAAAGCACCCCCATACCATCACAGATAATGGCTTTTGAACTATGCGCTGATAAGACGGATGGTCCCTCTCCTCTTTAGCCTGGAGGACACGGAATCCATGATTCCCAAATATAATCTCAAATTTTGATTTGTCAGACCACAGAACAGTTTTCAACTTCGCCTCAGTCCATCTTAAATGAGCTCGGGCCCAGAGAAGGCGGCAGCATTTCTGGATCTTGTTAATATATGGTTTCTTCTTTGCATGGTAGAGTTTTAATTTGTATTTGTGGATGCAACGATGTACTGTGGTCACAGACAATGGTTTTCAGAAGTGTTCCTGAGTCCATTCAGTGATTTCCACTACAGAATCGTTTCTGTTTTTAATGCAGTGCCATCTGAGGGCCCGAAGATCATTTGCCTGTGTTATCTTTCACAGAGTGATGAACCCCTCCTCATCTTTACTTCTGAAAGACTCATCCTGTCTGGGATGCTCTTTTTACACCCAATCATGGTACTGACCTGACCTGGTGCCAATTATCTAACTAGTTGTGAGATGTTCCACCAGGTTTTGTTTTTAGCATTACACATTATTTCCAGTCATTTGTTGCCCTTGTCCCAGCTATGCCTGAAACCTGTTGTATTTCTCAAGAGAAAATAAAACTTCAACATTTCAACAATTCAACATTTGATATGTTGTCTTTTTTATTACAGGTGCTGATCATAAAATTTGAATATCATCAAAAAGTTGATTTATTTGAGTAATTCCATTCAAAAAGTGAAAATTTTGATGATTATAACTGACAACAAATGAAAACCCCAAATTCAGTATCTCAGAAAATTTGAATATTGTGAAAAGGTTCAATATTTAAGACACCTGGTGCCACACTCTAATCAGCTAATTAACCCAAAACACCTGCAAAGGCCTTTAAATGGTCTCTCAGTCGAGTTCTTTAGGCTACACAATCATGGGGAAGACTGCTGACTTGACAGATGTCCAAAAGACAACCATTGACACCTTTCACAAGGAGGGCAAGACACAAAAGGTCATAGCTAAAGAGGCTGGCTGTTCACAGAGCTCTGTGTCCAAGCACATTAATAGAGAGGCGAAGGGAAGGAAAAGATGTGGTAGAAAAAAGTGTACAAGTAATAGGGATAACCGCACCCTGGAGAGGATAGTGAAACAAAACCCATTCAAAAATGTGGGGGAGATTCACAAAGAGTGGACTGCAGATGGAGTCAGTGCTTCAAGAACCACCACGCACAGACGTATGCAAGACATGGGTTTCAGCTGTCGCATTCCTTGTGTCAAGCCACTCTTGAACAAGACACAGCGTCAGAAGCGTCTCGTCTGGATTAAAGACAAAAAGGACTGGACTGCTGCTGAGTTATGTTCTCTGATGAAAGTAAATGTTGCATTTCCTTTGGAAATCAAGGTCCCAGAGTCTGGAGGAAGAGAGGAGAGGTACAGAATTTCTTGAAGTCCACGTTGCTTGAAGTCCAGTGTAAAGTTTCCACAGTCAGTGATGGTTTGGGGTGCTATGTCATCTGCTGGTGTTGGTCCACTGTGTTTTCTGAGGTCCAAGGTCAACGCAGCCATCTACAAGGAAGTTTTAGAGCACTTCATGCTGCTGACCAATTTTATGGAGAACCAGATTTCATTTTCCAACAGGACTTGGCACCTGCACACAGTGCCAAAGCTACCAGTACCTGGTTTAAGGACCATGGTATCCCTGTCCTTAATTGGCCAGCAAACTCGCCTGACCTTAACCCTATAGAAAATCTATGGGGTATTGTGAAGAGGAAGATGCGATACGCCAGACCCAACAATGCAGAAGAGCTGAAGGCCACTATTAGAGCAACCTGGGCTCTCATAACACCTGAGCAGTGCCACAGACTGATTGACTCCATGTCACGCCGCATTGCTGCAGTAATTCAGGCAAAAGGAGACCCAAATAAGTATTGAGTGCTGTACATGCTCATACTTTTCATGTTCATACTTTTCAGTTGGCCAACATTTCTAAAAATAATTTTTTTGTATCGGTCTTAAATAATATTCACATTTTCAGAGATACTGAATTTGGAATTTTCAAAATCCAGGCCCAATCTCTCCATCAGACCTCAACTTCTAACCACAGACCACCTGAAGGCACACACTGCAACACCATTACACTCACCTTACTGATTCATATTTTTTTATAAACTCAAATCAAACCTAATAAACGATTTACCCCAATTCATGTGAATAAGCAATTAACGTATATTTCGCGTAAAACCACAAAGAAAAAACAAAGACAGACTAAGATACAGATCTTCTATATAGAGGGCTGAAAGGTGTTGCCTTCACAGTCAAATCCTTTCAGATCTTCACAAGTGAGTAGGGTCTAGAGTTCAATGTGGAATTAAACTTTTAGCAACCCAGAAAATGTGTTTTTCCAACTGCTTCACATGACTGTAACATAGTATTCTGTTTATATCCCCTATGTCCATCAACTCAAATCTGAACCACATGGCCAGCAGAGTAAGATAGGGGATACATCACTATTTACATCTCCGGAAAAATTAAGAGACCACTGCAACTTTTTCTATCCTTTCCAAAAACAGTTGAACAGGAAGGTTTTGAGTGAGGAACAGAAGGGTTAAAATTAAGAGACCACTGAAAATTAAACGTTTCTGTTCCTCACTCAAAATGTTCCTTTTCAACTCTTTTGGAAAGGAAAGAAAAAGGTGCACAATCAGAGCATGCCTGACATACCACTCTGGAGGATTACGTACAGTAACAGTTGTGCTCATATGTTTGCATACCCTGGCAGAAATAGTGAACATTTTGCATTGATTTTGAAAATATGACTGATCATGCAAAAAATATATATTTTATTTGAGGATAGTGATCATATGAAACCATTTATTTTCACATTTGTTTGGCTCCTTTTTAAATCATAATGATAACAGAAATCATCCAAATGGCCCTGATCAAAAGTATACATACCCTTGAATGTTTGGCCTTGTTACAGACACATAAGGTGACACACACAGGTGAAAATGGCAATTAAAGGTGAATTTCCCACAAATGTGGCTTTTTAAATTGCAATTAGTGTCTGTGTATAAATAGTCAATGAGTTGTTAGCTCTCACGTGGATGCACTGAGCAGGCTAGATACTTTTCAGTCACTTATTAAGAAGCTTTTCGAGATACAAAGAAGAACTCACAGGTAACCTCAGGAGAAATAAAGGCTGCTCTGGAAAAAGACGGTGTGGTTATTTCAAGGAGCACAATATGACGATACAAAAATGAGCTGCATGGTCGAGTTGCCAGAAAGAAGCCTTTACTGCGTCAATGCCACACAAAAAAAACGGTCACAATATGTCAGACATCTTGACACACCTCAGAGCTTCTGGCACACTGTCATTTGGAGTGATGAGACCAAAAGAGAGCTTTATGGTCACAACCATGTTTGGAGAGGGGTCAACAAGGCCTATAGTGAACAGAATCATCTCCACTGTGAAGCATGGTGGTGGCTCACTGATGTTTTGGGGGTATGTGAGCTCTAAAGGCATTAGATAATCTTATCAGAAAATACTGGCAGACAATTTGCATTCTTCTGCGCATGGGACGCTCTTGGACTTTCCAGCACGACTATGACCCTAAGCACAAGGCCAAGTTGACCCTCCAGTGGTTACAGCAGAAAAAGGTGAAGGTTCGGGAGTGGCCATCACAGTCTGCTGAACATAATATCATCGAGCCACTTTTGACACCTTTCTATCAGTACCAGCATTCACTTTTTCAGCAATTTGAGCTACATTAGCTTGTCTGTTGGATCGGACCACACAGGCCAGCCTTCGCTCCCCATGTGCATCCATGAGCCTTGGCCACCCATGACCCTGTCGCCGGTTTAACGCTTTTCCTTCCTTGGAACACTTTTGTAGGTACTGACCACTGCAGACCGGGAATACCCTACAAGAGATGCAGTTTTGTCGCTCAGATCCTTAGGCTTGCCCATTTTTCCTGCTTCTAACACATCAACTTTAAGGACAGAATATTCACTTGCTGCCTAATATATCCCACCCACTGACAGGTGCCATGATGATGAGATTATCAGTGTTATTCACTTCACCTGTCAGTGGTCATAATGTTATGGCTGATCAGTGTATATATGTGACTCGCAACATGCAAGTTAAAAACATTTCAATAAAAATCTACCTTTGCTTGTGGCTAAAATGAACTATCTGGAAAAATGATCCAAGCCAGCAAAACACCTCATCCCATTGTACTTTATGTAGCCTGTTTTAATTATACTTTCAGGCCAAAAACAATAGGATTGCTGTATTAAGCCTTACTATTTTTTGACAAACTTCATCAGATACTTGGGCTATATAAACTGAGACTGAGAGGTGATGTTTGCTCAGACGCCTGTAGCTTTGGTTCATGACTTATTGTCGTTTTTCAATGTTCTTTAGAACAATTTTCATCTTTAATCCTGCTCTACTGAGCAGGATCTGTCAACAGTGTAAACCACATGTCGCCACATCTCTAAACCTGGCCTATGGGAAGGGTTTAAAACATCAAAATTGACCAATGGATGAAATGAACGTTGCCCTGCCCCATCCCATGCTCATAAAGTGGAAGGATATCAAACAAGAGGCTCATGGTTTCAGTCTGTGGTGGGCCTAGAAGTAAGGGATTACATTATTTGTAGCTCAGCTAATCCCTCTTTTCCAATAGCATTTCACGGCTGCCATGTCAACAGACAGTTTACATGTCCTTGGGCTAAGGGAGTAGAGATAAAGAGGATCCTGTAACAATCGGATTCAGCTCCCCTCATGCTGTGGAACATGTCCAATCCCCTAAAAGTACCACACACAGCTTTTGTCCTGCTGACATGCATATATTCACACAAGTAAATTCACAGAGGGCCTTGTTCATCTTCAATCCATTCATGGTGGTTTAATTATGTAGTAATTGTAGTATTATTACTGCACAATACTTAATTTGTCATACATTGGGATGTTTTCAATAAATCTTTTTTCATCGTATCATACAACAGTTCAATAGGACAGCCATTTCAGAAAACAAGATTACCAGTCAGAGAAGGAAAGACAGAAATGTTGCACTTTCACAAACATTGCCCATCAAAAGGATTGGCCCTCTAGGTAAAAAATAGCAAAAAAAGGCTTTTAGAAAATGTCATTGTCCTTTATCAGTTGAACTTACACTCAACATATTAGAGAACATTAACCTACTTTTAATTATTTTAGTCCATTAGGAACTAATAAGGGGTCATCTGTGATTATTTGTTTCACTGCAGTATCAATTTGAGGTGACGTGTCTAACGCCCCCACAAAGAATGAGGAGGACGGTTCAAGAGGTAAACATTCTCCAAGGACTACGTTTAAAGAAACTGCAGATATTGTTTGTATCTTGGGGTCACATAGTCTGGAAAACGTTGATAGGAACTGGTTTCTATGATCAGATGTTTTGAGTTGCTGATATCAAAAGACAGTGAAATTGTTTTCACAGCCTTTTTGTTCACCTTTACCAAGGGGCCCAATAATTCAGGAGGGCACTGTATATGGGATATCATTGACATATCTTTTTGTGTGGTGTTTAAATGTGAGGATAACAGGTGAACACTACCCTGTTTACAAATCAATATACACATGGTATTACCTGAATTTCTTATTTAGGCCCAGTGAATCTATTTATTTTTTTATGTAATGCATAATGATGTCCTTCAAGGGCTATGTCCCTGAGAACTGTCCGTATGGCCTTGTGACCACAGAGCTTTGACACAACTCTTATGTAATGTTTACTGCGGCACAGTTGGTTTTACCTCTCTGTTAACCTGTGTGTATCATCCCCTCTGAGCCCCCCAGGGCATACAATACAAACACTTCTCCCATCTCACACTATATCTCTCGCTCTCTCTCCATCCATTTCTCTCTTTAGAAGTATTGTAGGGCCTCTAGGTTACTGCCGATTTCTAACATTACCATCTCTCTCTTCTTGAATAAATATTTCAATTTTATATTTTTTTCATAAATTAACACACTGTCCTCTTCCATTTTCAATGCTACAAACAGTAATTTTTGTTATAATCTGTAAAATGTTACATTTAATTACGAAAACACTGAAGACAGGTAGCCTAGATGCCCTATCTTATAGCAATACCTAAAAAAAGAGAGAATTATAGTTTTTTTTCAGTCTTTGAGGGATCATAACTAGGTAGCTAGTAATAAGATTGTTCTCTCTCATTCTCTCCATGGTAATTTGTTTTTGTCTCAAACGGGGGGAAATAATCTTGGTAGATTGCATAATTGTACATCCATCTGATGTTCGAAGACAATTTGCAAAGGTGGATAAGAATTGTTCATGACCTGATGCTGTCAGACACTTCTAACTTTGCCAGCATGTTCCTTAGAACTCTCCTGTTAGTTGCGTGCAGTCTTACAAAGTTATGTCAATTATTTTGGGATTTATGTTCATTTCAAACTATAAATTGTAGGTAGCACAGAGGCCCTATCAGATGGACCAAAATACAGATAATTTTATTATAACACTTCATCTGTTGTGGGAATTGATTAACTTATTATAGGAAATGAATAGATATAATCCATATTCATTACAAACAACTGTAGATATTTGTTATATTATGACAAATATAGTGAAAATAACAAAACTTTGGAAAATAGGGCATCTTGGAAACCATTACCCTAATGCTGTTTTATAAAATTAACTAAAACTATGTCTAAACTGTGTTTTCTCTAAATTAGGTTTAATGTTTGGTGTAGAATTTGTTATTATACACAATGTAAAGTGTGAATGAAAGTTTCCTTTTAGTTTTTTTTGTCTGATAATCATCCGTTTACATCGCAATAGGGCCTCTTTGAGACCTCTCTAAATTCTAACGCTAACTCTATTTCACAAAATGATCTAAAATCAACATATCTTAACTCTATTTTTCCAGCTGTATATTGATAGATGATTTAGAACATGATATGACATAGCATGAGAAGTGTAAATGTAAACAACATCATTTTAATGTTCTCAGATAATCATACCTTTACAACCCAATAGGGCCTCTAGGGGACCTCTCTTAACCCACACCATAAATGTCCCTAAATGCACAAAGCAGACAATGCAGCAAAAACAACAATAGGTAACATTTCCAACCTGGTAACCTATTTACTAGACATTTGTATCTACAAGATATTACAGTATGAGTCAATATTACTGTGGAATTGTGATGTTATTGATCCTGCAAATTACCCTTGAAATTGTTCAATTCATTCATATTGAACAACCCCTGACCTCTGTGAAAAATATGAAAGCTTAACAGTTGAGACTGGTGCTTTGGATATGTCAACAGTGGGCTATGTCTGAAGAAATGGGTGAAGTGTTAAGCTAAAATGTCATCAAATAGTTATCAAGATGTATATACAATGTTGACTAGCTGAGATCGCACTCAACATGCAACCATGCCAAAATAACAACAGGTAAAATTACTGTGGAATTGTTCAGTTATTGATCCTGCAATTTACCCTTTTAAATACACAATTTATCCTTACGGAACGACCCCTGACCTCTTTGAAAAATATGAAAGCTTAACAGTTGAGACTGGTGCTTTGGATATGTCAACTTGGGGCTAAGTCTGAAGGAGTAGCTGAAGTAGCTTGTCTGTATCTTTATCTAAGGCCAAGATATGGACATAAATCTATACAATTATTGTCAAATTCTCCATACACTGTTGACCTTTTGGGACTGCACTAAACATGCAACCATACCAAAATAACAATAGGTGACATTTTGGGAGGATTAAATCTAGCAACCCCACACTGTTATCTGTAGGTTGGAACCAGATCAGACAATTCTACTGTGGAATTCTTTAGTTATTGATCCTGAAAAGTAACCCGCAAAGCATTCAATTTATCCTTATGGAACGACCCCTGACCTCTGTGTAAAATATGAAAGCTTGGGAGTTGAGACTATTGCTTAGAATATGTCACCTGGAAACTAGTCTTGAAGGAGTAGCTGATGTAGCTTGGCTGTATCTTTATCTGTAGCCGAGATGCCCTACCAATGTAGCCGAGATGCCCTATAGGTAGCCGAGATGCCCTGTTGTTAGCCAAGATGCCCTGTTTCAGGTAGCCAAGATGCCGTTACAGATCTCTCTCTCTACACCTTTTTCTCTCTTCATCTCTACGGTGCCTGTGCTGATTGAGTCAGCTGTTTAGGATGTTGTGTGATCAGCTAATCTGCTGGGAGGAACCACCCAGCATCCGGCTCAGTTGGATCTCTCCTGTTCTGCCTCCTGTAGTTGTCATTACACTGTTGCCAGGTTACAAATAACAGGAACACTGCAGAGCAAAGAGCCAGTGAGCTATCATTCTCACTGAGCCTGCTCCCAGAGACCTGCTCAAATAAACCAAGTTAACCCAGAGGAGTGCTGCATTACTGTACCTGCGCTGCACCACAGACAGTACAGGAGCTATAGCCAACTTGACACAATTAAACAGATTAAAGTAAGCCATGTTTTATTTCCAGTGGCAAGAATGATCAACTTTACTATTATCCTGTATAGAATATCAACTGTATAAAATATAGTAGAATGTGATTAACTGTTAAGATTCTGATTTAACAATCACTGAGCAAAAACCGATTGAATCAACATGGTCATTGATATTTCATATGATGACATTGCATCAAGACAAAAAACTGACTGGATGTTAAAAATGTTGTTAACCTAAGGCATTCGTGTCTTTCCAAATGTTTAATCTAAATCAAATGTCCTGTCCATGTTGAATTCTGACAACTAAAACAAATGTTGTCCTTGAAATAACATCTTTGAATAGTGAGCATATGCTTACACTTAGGATGTGCTACAAACAGCTATCAAAGCACAGAAGAACGTAGGAATGTATAGCATCTGTTCCTTAAGCTTATGGCCAGCATTCACATCCTGTGTGTTCAAACTGGTTTAGCAGCATATTCCTGTATCCTCCATCGCTGTCATTACCATGTCTACGAATGATTTACAAATCAGTTTTAATCAAGAAAAATAGCAATACAAATCCTTTTTTTAAATGGTGTGTCTCAGTCAATGTAACCACTCCTTTCGACTTTCATTTCACACTTTATTAGATTTGATATTCTACCAAACTAGCAAAACAGTAATTCAGGGAACTGTACACAATGCAATACTTTAAATTATCCAGCTAGCGAGGAGTGAAAGTTATGAGAAGTTTTACTAAGTTCTTGAATCGTGGGGCTGATCTCAGTTCTATTTTGTAGAGGGTGTGGAGATTTAAGAGGCTTTGAAAATCAGGCATCAAGATTAGTCAGCCACATCTGGCCCATTATGTCTAAACTCCAGATGGAGAGTCCTTAGGAGCCAGAGTAACCCTACTAGGAAAACCAACCCTTCCCTGGAATGTATCTGCAGTACACATTTGATCTTCTGTGGGAGATAAAAGGCTATACTGTTAATATTAGATGGAATCCACTCCCATTTCAAATACCGCAAACTTCTGCTAGATATGACCAATGCTATTACTGTAAATCCTCCAGTTAACAAAGAGTTGACCTCTACACCACATTAGCATACAGATGAATAGAAATGGCCTAGTGCCACGTGTCGTCCTGTGGCCAAGTGGCCAACTGGCTGAGTTGGACTGAACGCAGCCAGGCTGTAAGGTGCTGGTCGTATTTACATTATATAATTTACCTTTTAGTCATTTAGCAGGCACTCTTAGCCCGAGTAAATCACCTAAGTGCAATTTTATAATAGATTTTTCAACTGGTTTGTTTGGGGGATTCAAACTTGAAACCTTTCATTTACTGGCCAAATGGTAGAACCACTAGGCAGTCTGCTGTCCCCATTTGCGCAGGTTTCAGCTGGGTTGTGTTGAGCCTGCTTTATGACATTTCAGCTGGGTAGTTTTGGGCCGAGCCAAGTCAGGCTGTGATGAGCTAGGCTGGACAATGTTTGTCTGGCTTTCACTCCCAATCCAGCATCCAGTGGGTCACAGTATTAGGTATAAGTGTTGTCACACAATTCTCATAGTGGGGAGGTGAAAGGGAAGAGAAGTAGCAGGAAGGAATGATAAATAGATTGAGTAACCTTTTAGCTGTGTTTGACACTGACACCACTGCAGAATGATAACAAGCAAGAAATCATCGGCTCCTGTGAAAGGCATTGACAGAGCAATCTTGTCATGCATTTAACACTAATAATACATTTTAAAGTAATGTGGTTAGGTAAAGTCCTAATGATTAAGTTGTGGTTGTGTTATAGTATGCTGACACATGGACAGAACAGTATTATTTTCGCAATCAATTAAGCTTGGACCATTTCAAAAGTTAAGAAACTCTCATCACTGAAAAGATAAATTAAGAGATGCTTGAATTGGCTAGCATGGCTGACCCCATCGAGAAAATACATTCCAAATAGGAGTGTCTCATGGTCCGCCTGGCCACAATAGCAAGACATTGTGTTAGTATCTCAGGACAACATGAGTGAGCCTTCCAACAACCATCTGTGACCTTAGCATGCCTACACACACACACACACACACACACACACACACACACTTTTGTCTTTCTTTCCTTTAGGGGACCTGAGACCTATCCTTGACCCTGTTCTCTACCCCCTAATCCTAAACCGAACCTTAACATAACCCTAACGTTTACCTCAACTTTTATTCGTAAAATTAACCTAGACCAAACGCCTAACCCTAACGGCTAACACCTAAATGTAACCCTAATTCTAACATTATGCCCAACCGTACCTTTGTCCCTAAATCTAACCCCTCAGCCCAATGTCTAATTTTCCTTAGTGGGGACCTACCAAAAAACCTTGTGGGAATGATTTTTCAGGTTTTAATATCTTTGTGGGGACTACAGAAGTGTACATACAGTATATATATCTGTGTGGTCCTTACTACATTGACCATACAGAAACAAATGTATGTATTTCTGTTCCTCTGACATCAAAAACACTAATACAATAGTACAAAATAGTACAAAATAATTGATATTTAGTTTTAATCATGGCAAATTACGGTCCAGCCAAACTAAAACAAGGGCTTGATTAAATGACAGCATAGCTGAGCTAAAACAATGGCTTGGCTAAAGGCAGGTTTTCTTCTGTTTGATTCTGCCTATAGATTCAGCCTGACACACCACAGACATAGGCAATAACCAGTCGGTTAAAAAACATAAGAAAACAAGGCAAAACTTTACTGCCTGGGAGCCTTCACAGGCACATTACGGTAGGCAAAGCAGAACAGCCTGAACAGGCAGAAAGGTAGCCAGGTAGCAATAAAGTAGGCATTTGTGCATCTGTGCTAGTTCTGCTATTGGAGTCCTCCTGAAGGGGATGTCAGCCATACAGACCTGCAATGAGTCCCAAGGTTGAAGGGGTTCCTGGCCCAGGATTTAGAGGTGTGTGAGGAAGAGGAGTATCCTGGCTCTCTCCACATGCTAGTTGCAGGACAGGACAGCTCTCTGCAATGTGTTGTACACTCCACTCAGATGTGGTGCTGCTGGCTGCTGACGTCTCACTTGCATTTAAAAAAAAAAAAGCTTACCGCTTCTTCTCCAGGGCTGTCCAACACAAGAACTAGGGCTTACGCAGCATACCCACACCTGACAGGACCCTCCTGGTAAAACAGCCTCCAGCTCTTAGAGAGGAGGGCAGAGTGGGACCAGTTAACACCAGATCAGAAACACAGCAGAGCTAAGGAGAACCAGTGCAAGACCATAGTATGGAGCTTCAGCCATGGAGCACTAGGAGTATTGGCCTGGGATTGCCTGATCTCCCCTCCCTCTCCTCTCCTTGGCTATATGTATTCCAAAGCGGAGCAGTGACGTCAGAGCCCTTTCCTTTCCTATGCTGGACGCCCTCTCTCTGTGCTCCATCCTCTCTGCACTTACGCAGAAACCGCTGCCGTCACACTCACAGCATATGCTGGCTAAGAGGGAGGGAGGGGGAGAGCCAGAGGGGAAGAGAAGGGGGAGAGAACGATTTGAAGACAGAGAAACGGGGGAGAGATGATAGGAAGAGTAAGGAGGGAGCCGAGAAAGATGGGAACATTTTGGGGGACGTAGAGGGAGGGAGGGAAAAAGGGAGCCTCGGTACCCTGAGTAATGACAGCTTAGCATTGGCAGTGTTCCAATAGCCTCAGAGACAGATGACCATCGTTGCAGCAATTGCCTCATATCAGCTAATGGTGGGTGAAGGATGTAAAGGCAAGAGAGCCTCCAGTGAACAAACTGTTTCCCAAGGAGCATCCCCATAACCAGACCCTCTACAGTACCCAAGCACTTTACTATTTACTATTCAACTGTACTGTATTCATCCTCAGGATCCTCATCCACTGCTGCCCTCCTCATCCATCCACATAGCAACTAGTGGTGCCAGCCAGGATGGGGGCTAGACGGGACTAGATCGAGGATAGGGGGATCTGACCACTCGAATACCCACTGCATGGACTCGAAAGACATGCGTCTCATCGAAGAATCGGACCCGACAGCCACCCGTTTCCTTCACAGGCGGTCAGTCGATGGATAGCCCCCAGCTCAAGTGAGGCGCCGTCAACGCGTTTCCCTGAGGTGAGTGCTAATGTGGGCGCTGGGCTGATACCCGGGGGTGCTTTAGCCTTATCTTACCCCGTCCTGGCGCTGCCTATACTGTCCCCATCTCACCTTTGGCATCTACCTTCCTTATTCACACAAATAACCAAATGTATTTTATAAAGCATTTTTTCTAAATCTGCGGTTGTCATAAAGGGCTTATATCGATACCCTGGCTAAAGAGCAAGCATCAAGAATCTGACACACAGTGGCTAGGAACAAGTAGGATTGGAATAAAGGAGGGATAGAGGTCTAAATGGATAAATCCAAAATCTGAATACCCAAGATCTGATCCGTTATCCGTCTGGGTCAGATACAACATCATGTAGGTGATAATAGGATCCCAAATCAGATGAGGTATGGTGGCCACGGATCTCGGATCAGTGTGATAATGTGAAATACTGACTGTAAATTACCCGTGAAGATATTATAAGAAAAAATATTGATAATAATAAAAAATACAATATAATTCACATTTGCAACATTTTGCAGTTGGATAAGGACAGCTTATATTAGCTTTCACCTACTCCACATGTCTAGTCTGGATTGAGCTTCTACTGAACTTGCAACATTGTTTCAACTGGCTATTAGAACTGGAAAGATATTATTCCCAATCGCAATGGATATGATGAAACATGGCTGACTTTCTGAATGCAAGGTGAAAAAAATATCACCTTAAGAAGCTCAGCATCTCTAGAGGGCAGTTCATGTAAATATACTAGCCTACAATAAGACATCCCACACGCGCATTTACAGAATTACAAGGTGAGAAAATAACATAATGCATGTGAAACGGTAACGTTCCCTGCCAGACAAGTTCAACCAATTTGGCAGCATTTTCTGTCATTCAGATAAATTTGGGTCTCATATGCAATACTAGTCAAAAGTTTGGACACATACTCATTCAAGGGTATTTCTTTAATTTTACTATTTTCCACCATGTAAAATAATAGTGATGATATCAAAACAATGATATTACAAATGGAATCATGTAGTAACCCAAAAAGTTTTTAATAGATCAAAATTTATTTCATATTGTAGATTCTTCAAAGTAGCCACGCTTTGCCTTTATGATAGCTTTGCACACTCATTGCATTCTCTCAACCAGCTTTATAAGGTAGTCACCTGGAATGCTTTTCCAACAGTCTTGAAGGAGTTGTAGGCATTGAACATCTGTGGAAGTCTACATTTTACAAGAAGCTTTGGAAAAAATGGGATATAATGAAACTCCATTGAGACATCAGCATGGCATTGTTACATGGCATTGTTACATGGCATTGTTACATGGCATTGTTACTTGGATGCAAGCCTCCACCCTTCAATCAATCAGGGTTGTGTGTCCCATCCAGAGTACGCTAGTATTTTTTATTGGCCGTCAAAATTTGAGAATTACGGCAATATAGAACAGACCGGACAAATGTTTTAAATAGCCATATAAAAAGCCTATATTTAAACAGCAATAAAACACAAACTCTGTGATCCAACAAATGTTTTTTACTTAAATAAGTCAGTAGAATGAACTCTTTGCAATCTTTGCGAACTGCGCATATAGTTATATGTCGTGAAGCCCCACCCATCACTGAAAAGTTATATGCACATGGCTCAGCCAATGGGGGCACACCTGCCCCTATAAGTGCCTGAGCAACCCAACACACACCCTCCCTTTTTTCTTCAGCTCAGTCTGAATGTCAATGGATTATATTGCACATTTGAAAATTTTTGGAACGAGGGCTTACGCTGGTTATTCTTCATTCACCGACGTCTCAAATCATGAGAAGATTTTTCGCTGCCGCCTGGGTACGGGTGAGGATACCCACACCTCGTGTGTGCCCTGCCTGGGCCTGGACCCTCCTGCGTGTGCAGAGAGAGACAGTTACTTTGAAGAGGAAATGTTGATTGACGGCGCCCTCTCTTCCTCCAACGTCGGCGCTTCTGAGCACAACCTTCTAAGGACCCGACTCCCCTGACCCAAGGCCATCCACCTCCCCCCATGGAGAGGTTGAGTAGTCCTGCTTTTCCGGACACCGCCCATGTCAACGTTGAGGATGACCTCTTCTCCGTTGCCTACCTCACCTGCCCTCTTCCTCTGAGGGTGGAATTCAGGATTGAGCTGCCCCTCCCTCCTCTCCCTCCTCCTAAGGCTCAGTCTAGGATGTCGTTTGGCTCTTGGGCTGTCTGCTAATGAAGTGCAGCGCTTCCGTGACCACGCAGAGGGCTCCTGGTCTGCTCCTCTCTCTGCTAAAGCTCCGGTGAGGTCTTACACTGCCTGACACTGCTATTAGCGCTGCTGTCCCTCCTCTGGAACAGACCCTGGCGGCCCACTTTCTTCCCAGTATCAGATGGCACGGGAAGAAGAAAACGCTTGCTCTGCCTTCACTTAAAGATAAGTTGATGGCGCAATGATTCGACAAGACCTACGTGTTTGGGGTACAGTCTCTGGCAGCTTCAAACAACATGGCTATTCTGGCCTCTGCAGCAGATTAATTGGTGAATGGCCCTTTCTCCTAACATGATTTGGAGCATTATTGGAGCATTATTGGGAATGGCTTGGCTCGATCGCACAATCAGGAAGGGTTCTTCGATTCAGTTTCACAAGCCTCCCCCTCCCTTTTCGGGAGTGGTGGAGACGGTGATGTCATCACCGGACAAGGTGAGTGCCCTCCTATCAAAAATAACGGAACTCCTGAAAAAGGAGGCTATAGCAGTGGTCCCAGAGACACTGAGGCAGAGCAGGTTTTACTCCCTCTACTTCCTGGTTCCAAAGAAGATGGGCGGTGTGAGACCGCTATTGGTTCTGCACACTCTGAACAAGTGTGCGACCAAATGGACGTTTCACATGCTCACCATGACTTGTCTGTTGTAATCTTTTCTCCCAGGCAACTTCTGCACAAGCATAGACCTGAAGGACGCGTACTTTCATGTGACGATCGTTCCTCGGCACAGGAAGTTTTTCCATTTATTGAATGGATTTCGTGTAATAAAATCATAGACCCTACTGAAGAAATTAGTCTTCAGCATAATATCAGCACCCATTCAAATGCAACACACCATAGAAACAAATCTAACTTTGCAAAACTTGTCTGGGATTTTGTTGTTGGCAGAGAAAGAGACATACACTCACCTAAAGGATTATTAGAAACACCTGTTCAATTTCTCATTAATGCAATTATCTAATCAACCAATCACATGGCAGTTGCTTCAATGCATTTAGGGGTGTGGTCCTGGTCAAGACAATCTCCTGAACTCCAAATTGAATGTCAGAATGGGAAAGAAAGGTGATTTAAGTAATTTTGAGCATGGCATGGTTGTTGGTGCCAGACGGGCCGGTCTGAGTATTTCTCCTCAGTTACTGGGATTTTCACGCACAACAATTTCTAGGGTTTACAAAAAATTGTGTGAAAAGGGAAAAACATCCAGTATGCGGCAGTCCTGTGGGCGAAAATGCCTTGTTGATGCTAGAGGTCAGAGGAGAATGGGCCGACTGATTCAAGCTGATAGAAGAGCAACTTTGACTGAAATAACCACTCGTTAAAACCGAGGTATGCAGCAAAGCATTTGTGAAGCCACAACACGCACAACCTTGAGGCGGATGGGCTACAACAGCAGAAGACCCCACCGGGTACCACTCATCTCCACTACAAATAGGAAAAAGAGGCTACAACTTGCACGAGCTCACCAAAATTGGACAGTTGAAGACTGGAAGAATGTTGCCTGGTCTGATGAGTCTCGATTTCTGTTGAGACATTCAGATGGTAGAGTCAGAATTTGGCGTAAACAGAATGAGAACATGGATCCATCATGCCTTGTTACCACTGTGCAGGCTGGTGGTGGTGGTGTAATGGTGTGGGGGATGTTTTCTTGGCACACTTTAGGCCCCTTAGTGCCAATTGGGCATCGTTTCAATGCCACGGCCTACCTGAGCAATGTTTCTGACCATGTCCATCCCTTTATGACCACCATGTACCCATCCTCTGATGGCTACTTCCAGCAGGATAATGCACCATGTCACAAAGCTCGAATCATTTCAAATTGGTTTCTTGAACATGACAATGAGTTCACTGTACTGAAATGGCCCCCACAGTCACCAGATCTCAACCCAATAGAGCATCTTTGGGATGTGGTGGAACAGGAGCTTCGTGACCTGGATGTGCATCCCACAAATCTCCATCAACTGCAAGATGCTATCCTATCAATATGGGCCAACATTTCTAAAGAATGCTTTCAGCACCTTGATGAATCAATGCCACATAGAATGAAGGCAGTTCTGAAAGCGAAAGGGGGTCAAACACAGTATTAGTATGGTGTTCCTAATAATCCTTTAGGTGAGTGTAGATGAGTCACTCTACAGATCTGTGAACCCTACATTAGGGCTTTAAAGTCACTGAACATCCTTGGATAAGACCTCACTTTCTGTGAAATTGTACAAATTAAATTGTACAAATTTTCCTTCTATTCCCCCCATCAATCTACTCACCAAACCCCATAATGACAAATACAAAGCAGATTTTTTCCTACTGGACATTCAAGCCTAAGCACACAGACAAAACAACACAGGAATGTCATTGAGTTACCTAGCCAGAGCCCGGAATTGTGGTGTATCAGCAGAAATACTTTTGATAATTCTTTATCCATGGCTGTAGATCAATTGTTGAAGTTGTACATATGCCTTTCATTCAATCTTAATATTGAGTTAAGAAATAATCATTTTGACCACAAATGTATTTATTGAATACTTTTTTCAATGCAAAAATGTTATCAGGCACAGAAATCCCATACTGTTAAGTTTCTAATACTTAAGAGAAATATTTGGATAATATCAAACAGGTGCCAGGTCAAAGTAGCAGCATTGATAGTAATACCACTGTCTGGCACAAAAAGAAAAAACATCATATATATCAAAATATGACACCCAATATTGGTTGGGTTTAAAAGGCTGTTTAGTGCATAGTTCATGAATTATCCCTGAGTAAGACATGAATATAGAATCATAACATCACATCCTCATCTCACTGCTGAATGAGGAACATATTAAATACTTAACACGCATATTGGGCTTTTCATAACGTTTACCATGTTAACTCTTTCAAATAGCAATAAAAGAGCCTTACCGTTGTCTTTCCTGCTACTAGAAAATCATTTTGACAGGAGGTCAGTACTCAGAGAGCTTTCTCTCCACAGCACTGCTGTAGTTCAGAATGGGAAGTCCAGTACTGCAACTCTGGTGGTTACTCTTGTTTCCTCTGTCCTTTGCTTTCCTTTCAGCACTCCTTCCTTCCTACAGTGTGACCAGCTGCAGTAAGCAGCTTGCAGGCCACAGCTTGTGCCTGGATGAATCTGGACTCCCAGCACCCTTCCCTCAAACTAGGCCAACAATTCCTTGACAGTCCTGAGGGTCTCCATCTTCACAGTCCAGCAACGGAGAAAGCAAATATCCCCACTCAGGATGCAACACACACACAGAACTCCATCCCCTGTACCTGCATTGATTGTAGAGAGCTAGCTAAGAGGGTGAGTGTGCTGGGAAACAGAGAGAGAAGTGTGCAGCATCAGAAAGGGGTATTTGTGCTGTATCAGCCCAGTCTCTGATCTCATATAGGTAAGTCCGTCAGCACCTATGCGGTTCAGGCTTTCTCTGGTAACGGACTCAGATGATGAAGAGATTTACAGAAAGCGATAAGCGATCTATCAGTAGAGAGAAAAGCAATGATATAATGAGTCAGGGTCTGGTTTACTCCAATAGGTAAAGCAGTCGGTTCATTCCAGCACTTAATAGCAATAGTCTCAGATTACAGCTGCCATGCACTCAGATCAGCAGTAAGTGATGACCTTGTGTCAATAAGCCACCAGAATCCTCCAGTCCCACCCTGGACCATCTCTTCCCCAGCAAACAGGAGAGATCGACAAACAAATAGGGCTGGATTGGCCTGACATTTTTTGAGACGTGAAACGTGACTGCCTTGGGAGTACAACCTGTAACTGCACTGCTCACAAAAATTAAGGGAATACTGAAATCACACATCGGTTCTCAATGAACAAAATAAATAAAAGATCAAAATCTTTACTGCATCCTGTGTAATTCGTTAAGAACAAAATGACGTAACAGTCAATGGAAACCAAAATAACCAACTGATTTAGGGCTGGATTTAAACTCACACTCAAACAATTCAAATCACAGGCTGCTCCAACTTGCGTGATTTTCATCACCGCAACTCATAATGTGACTCAGTAGTGTGTATGGCCCCCACGTGCCTGTATGCTCTCCTGACAATGTCTGGGCATGCTTCTGTGAGATGGCGGATGGTGTCCTGGGGGATCTCCTCCCAGACCTGGATCAGGGCATCAGTGAGCTCCTGGACAGTCTGTGGCGCTACTTGGCGGTGGCGAATGCACCGATACATAATGTCCCAGAGGTTCTCAATTGTATTCAGGTCTGGGGAATGTGAGGGCCTGTCAATTGCATCATCATCCAAGAACTGCCTACGCACTCTGGCCACATAAGGCCTGGCATTGTCCTGCAACAGGGTTAACTAGGGCCCACTGCACCAGCATAAGGTCTGACTATGTTTCTGAAGATTTAATTCCAGTTCCTTACAGCAGTCAGGGTACTGTTGGCTAGCACGTGGAGGTTTGTGCGACCGATCATGCTGGATGATGTTGCAGGCAGCATAACGTTCACCACGGCGTCTCCAGACACTTTCACATCTGTCACATGTGCTCAGTGTGAACCTGCTCTCATCTGTGAAGGGAATGGGGTGCCAGTGGCGTATCTGCCAATTAGAGGATGTCAGGCCCTCATGCCACCCTCATGGAGTATGTTTCCGATAGTTTGCTTAGAAACATACATACACCATTAGCCCGCTGGAGATCATTTTGTAGGGCTCTGTCTCCTGGTATCTCCTCCATGCTCTTGAGACTGTAATGGGAGACACAGCAAACCTTGCGACGGCACGTATGGATGTGCCATCCTCCAAGAGCTGGACTACCTGTGCAAACTGTATGCGCTGCAGGTACCACCTCACGCTACCAGTAGCAACAAGGACACTAGCAAAATGCAAAACTAGAGAGGAATTTGTTTTTTTTAAACTAGAGAAGAATCCAGGAAGGATAAGGAGAGAGCAATTGTCTGAGGCTGCCACCTGCAAAACCATTCCCTTTTTGAGGGTTGTCTTGCTGTTGCACCTGTTGGCACTTTCATTTGCACCAAAACAGGTGACACTGACCCACAATCGCTTACGCTTCCTAAACAGATTGATATCCCAGAAATTAAATTGACTTGGTGTAAAACTGTGATGATTACGTGTTCCCCTAAGTCTTACAAACGAATCACTCTTGACTGTTGTTAACCTCTGTCAAGACCTATAGCAACAAAGCCCCAGCACCTCTAATCAATCCATATCAAACAAAATGACAGACGGATGTTGATTTGACAGATCCAATGGGTAATAACATAATTACAGAGATAGATGTATAGTCAGGACATTGAGAAGATAATGTATAAGATATAACCATGGTAAAATCTAAGGAAACAGGACCGATCATGAACACGCTATAAAATGAACAATTTTAATAATGATCTACTGTATGTAAACTACATTTCATTTCTTAAGGATAGTTGCTGGGGTTGGCTGATCTCGAATAGGACAGTTTGAAAGTGGTTAAGGAAGATTCAACAGCAATGCCTAGTGATTGATCAGAGAAAAACATTGTTTAACTGGACCTGTTCCAAATAAGGCAGGAACGCACCATGAGCACTACGAGCTACAAGCACACACTACAAGCACGCACCCACTAACACCCAGACACAAACCTCTGTTTTTCTTGTTTTTCTATGAGCAGAAAACCTTATTCCCTATTTTCCCTATCCCCTAATCCTAAATGAAACACAAATCCTAACCCAATCTAAACCTTAATCTACATATCCATTTATGCCTAAAATGTCATTTAACCCTAATGCCTAATTCTAAACCTTACCATTATTTGTAGGTTTTTGACTAGTTTCCTCTTTGGGTCTGGTTGAAATCTACAGCATATAATTGATCATTCAGAGACTACAAAGCAAAAGTATAAAATGTTCACTAAATGTGTCTTCACCTGCTCTTTAAGAAGCCTACAGTTGTTCATTATGATATCGTTCTACAGCTCTTCATAATAATACTAAAAAGGACTATGGATAATACAAGCACTGTGTGTGGTTTGTCAATGCCAACCACGTAAATGTGATTCTTAATTCAGCATCTGGTCTTAATTGCAATTATCGGCTACCCTCTACAAAAACACATTTTGTTGCAACACATTAATTGTTCATTACTCTAATAATTAATTAAATTATTCAGAATGGGAAACGGCTTTCGACGTTTGTCAAAAAACAGCAGCATGCATCACACCCTTCATATCATAGCCAAGACATTGAGATATACACCGATCAGCCATAACGTTATGACCCCCTGCCCTATTGTGTAGGTCCCCCTTTTGCCGCCAAAACAGCCCTGACCCGTCAAGGCATGGACTCCACTAGACCTCTGAAGGTATGCTGTGGTATCTGGCACCAAGATGTTAGCAGCAGTTGCAAGGTGGGGCCTCCATGCATCGGACCTGTTTGTCCAGCACCTCCCATTGAGATCTGGGGAATTTGGAGGCTACGTCAACACCTTGAACACCTTTGTGTTCCTCAAACCATGCTTGAACCATTTTTGCTTGGTGGCAGAGCACATTATCCTGCGGAAAGAGGCCAATGCTATCAGGGAATACCATTGCCATGAAAGGGTGCACATGGTCTGTAACAATGCTTAAGTAGGTGGTAAGTGTCAAAGTAACATCCACATGAATAGCAGGACCCAAGGTTTCCCAGCAGAACATTGCCCAAAGCATCACACTGCCTCCGCAGGCTTGCCCCTTCCCATAGTGCATCCTGGTACCATGTGTTTTCCAGGTAAGTGACGCACACACACCCGGCCAACTATGTGATGTAAAAAAAAACATGATTCATCAGACCAGGCCACCTTCTTCCATTGCTCCGTCGGCCAGTTCTGATGCTCACGTGCCCTTGTAGGTGATTTCGGCAGTGGACAGGGGTCAGCATAGGCACTCTGACTGGTCTGCGACTATGCAGCCCCATAGGCAACAAATTGCGACGCACTGTGTGTTCTGACACCTTTCTATCAGTACCAGCAATAACCTTTTCAGCAATTTGAGCTACAGTAGCTCGTCTGTTGGATCGGACCACACAGGCCAGCCTTCGCTCCCCACGTGCATCAATGAGCCTAAGGAGTGGGACTTTGCATGGAGTTGCATGGTACACCAGCCCATTTGGTGGGGGGAATTATACTAATGAAAACAAATGCTTTTCTGGGGCATTTCACAACTATATTATGTGATAGTTTAGTGACCAATGCAGGGGAACATTCCACTCTTGAACCCCCCCCAGAAGTGAAGTACCTGTAGCACTGCTCAACCATTCACAGCTGTACCTACTAATCCACCTTGTGCCCTCTATTTAGGTGTGGCTGTTGGCGATTGTGTAGTTCTACTATCTTAAATTGTTCTCTTGATGAAGGTACCCAACTTCAACTGCTGTGTTAGGCTACTGTATAAAACACATAGCCCTTCTTATCTGGATAGGTGCAGGGTGGGCTGGCATTTGATCCAACACGGTATCACATGTAATCTTTTCAAGGTATTGTACTTAGATGTTAAGGCTGAAATGTGGTTAGAATGGAATTCAGGTGGGGGCCTGCAAACATTAGCTTTTCTGATGGATGGTTAGCCACAACCAAATATTGCGTCTCTATTAAATGATTCCCAAATTCAACCAAATCCATAAAATAGGCTACTTGAATAGAAAATGGCATAAAGTATTCAAAGTTGCTGGGGATTTTTATCTACAAACATTAATCAGTGGAGATCTGTAATTTATGCGGAGTACGCAAGTTGTTTGTTAATTCCACACGACTGGCGACAATATAAGGCTAATGCTTAGCTTAGATAATCTAAAACAAATAATGACAACATACCAATCTACAAGCGAGGTGTTAGCAGGTGGGTAAATGCAACACAACGTTTCGGGACTGTTGGTGAAGTGGGTCTGACTTAAGGGAGGCACAGCTGGCCTTTATATTCGATGGATTTTTGGAGGGAGAATAAGTTGATATTCCAATTCCCATGCATCCACTGAACTAACAGATGTGTAGTTTACTAAAGCATTGTTAGGCAGCATTCATACCCCCCCCCTCCCGCCAAACCACCTCCCAAACCACAACTGTGCCAGAAATGATGCTGCCTCTGCAACATAGGGGTTTGTTTCTGTTGTTGATTACCCCCTAACCTCTTCCCCAACACTTCTCTTTTATTTAATATAATGCCCAACAGGGCCTTATACACTTGCTCAGTGTCCGTTCCCCGTGTCTCTCCCCAGACAGATGAGACAAATTGGTTGTTACGACTTAAGTATTTATTGCTGCCCCGTAAAACTGTATGACTTGTTTTACGGCAAAAGCAGGATGAATTCTGAAGTGTACAGGGACAATGTGTCCATTAAAGTAAAAGTAAATTTCTTCAAATCCATTGGATGGTGCCTCATCATACGGCAAACAAACTGTCATAGCTGCTAAGACATTTTAGTCCTTGATTGGTCAAGTAAATCTCCAGATCTAAATCCAATTGAAAATGCCTTCCTTTTGTGAAGATGAAACTGAAAAGTAAAAAGACCTCTTAAACACATGAAATGGAGATGGCCGCATTATATGCCTGCCAGAGCACCAACAGAGAAGTTACCCAGCATCTGCTGGGGTCAATGACTCACAGAGTTGAGGCAGGTTTTGCATGCAATGGATAGGCAAACTAGTATTGGACAGTATGAATCTGTCCCAAGACATTTTATTTCCAAGCATAGCGGGTCTTTGTAAATAAAGTCTTATCATTTCTAAATGGTGACACACAAATAACCTAAATAAAAGCTGAGAATCTATACTTTAAGCTCATAACTCCTTAATTTAAAATCCAATCTTCTGGAGTTAAATAGAATTTTTAAAGTTCAGAAGAAAAAATGCTTCACTGTCCCAACAATTTAAGGACTGTAGGACTGAACTATGATTGAAGGACCAGCATTATGGTCTTTTGCTGGAGGACAACATAAATATTCTCAGATGAATGAATATAAAATTCAGTGACAACACAACTAAATAACAACTAAAGCTTCCTCTCAGTTATCATTCTCTTCTCCTGATATTATCTATTTAATAATCACTGCCTACAGTAGATCATAAACCTGCTGCTCATTCATGCAGTGTCTCCATTCCCAGTGTCTTTCTGACAGAATGTAGCAGACAGACAGGAGACAGCCGAGGTGCTGGCATGTGAATTTAATCAGTAGAAACAGACCCAGTGCTTTCCTCCTAGAGGAGCAAACAACTCACAGGGGCACAGGACCCTCCCTCTGCATCATGAAATGACAAGTGATAAACTACAAGCATTCTACAACTCGAAAACTATTATCCACCCTTTTCACTCAGCCACCTCGTTTCCTAAGCAATATGCTCCTGCACATCTAAAAAGGTAAATGCAAAAAAATCTACATATTGATGGTGTTAACAGACAATGATTAAAATTCGAACTAAGTAACTAACTAAGCTTATCATATGAGGGTTTACCTTGCATTTTCTTCAATGGACTCCACCCTGTCTTTTGTGTTCTCCTCCATGTCTCTTTCGGTTTCCCCTATGTCTTTACCAGGGGACTCCCTATCTTGACCAAGGGCCTCCAGTTCCAGCACAACCTGTTCATGTTCAGCACGGCATTTAGCCTCCTGACAAAAAGGAAGGCAGCTGCAGCAGGTTCCCATCTTGGCACAACTAGCATATCCACTGATGCCTTGCTGCTGGCCACTCTGCACTGTCTCTGACCATCTGGACAATGACTGGCCCATTCTCTATAATGTACATCATCACAGGAAGAGGCTCATCAGCCCAGTGACTGCCATGTATTCACTGCAGGCTCCGGGGTTAAATATCGCAAGTCAGATTAGTGCCTGATGGAATGCCTGTTTCAAAGCCCTGCAGTACACAACCACCCACTGTATCAGCCTCTCAATCCACTCTTTGTCCAGCTTTCTTTCATTCAGTGCACTGTTACACCCTCCACCCCATCTGTACCCAACAGTTGAATAATGTGTTCTTTAACTGCCACTGCCCTAATCTGTCACCATGGACAATTATGATGACACGACAGATGTACTGTTAACTCATTGGCCTTGACTGACAGTTCAAACCATTTCATAGGTTAAAAAAAGATTAATGAGCAAACTGGGAAATGGCCATTTAGTGAGCCAGTATATGTAAACCTACAATATATGGGTCTTTGTAAAGATACATAGCATGCAGGAGTCAGAACACAGTTGAAGGGAGAATGGAGGACATTACTAACAGAACTTACGTAACAGAACTTAACAACAGAAAGTAAATCCACAACATGAAAACAGAACACAGAAACAAAATCCAAAACATGAGGAAACAAGGAACTTAAATAGGGATGGTGATCAGGAACACAAGTGAGAGCAATAACAAAACTAAACAGATGTCCATACTCCAAGTTCAAGTTTCAAGGTTTATTTGTCAAATGCACCAAACAGCACAGCGTCATCCTGCACAATGAAATTCTTGTGACATGGCACCCGACAATTATGTAGTTGATCTCCAAATGCGGGAGATCTCGCTGGACGTGACAGTTTTATTAACTGTATTTAATAAAGAACAGGGTTTCAGATGTGGAAAGTTGGTTGAAATGGTTGACAATCCACCCTGCACAACTGCTAAATATTTACAGGTTGAGCTGCAGCACTTCTGTCTGTGCAGTCCTTTGTACACTTAACCAAAATGGGTTTAATGGTAGGAAGCCCAGGAAGACCCCACTGCTAAAATGGCCTCATTGCTGGCCAGCGTTAAGTCCAGACCATGAACAAATAGAAAATCAATGGTGATAGCTAAAATCAGCAGCTTGGCAAACGCATCTCTCAAACATTGCAGAACAGGAGTCATTTGCAGCTGAAGGGTGGGCTAAGTTGCCAACAGAAAAATGCAGGAGCTTATTGATTGTTACAATGACGATTTAACTGCAGTTATCTTTGCCAAAGGATAACTGCAGTTAAATATTATCAAATATTAAGTTACAATAATTTTGTACATGTCATTGATGTTTATATAACAATAATAAACATTACTTATTTTTTTAGTTTAGAATATATACATATAATATATTTTCATGTGCATATATATATATCATCATCATTTTTTTCCGCTTATCCGGGGCCAGGTCGCGGGGGCAGCAGTCTAAGCAGAGATTATTCCTCCAGCTCTTCCGGGGGGACACCGAGGCGTTCCCAGGCCAGCCGGGAGACATAGTCCCTCCATGTCCTAGGTCTTTCCCGGGGTCTCCTCCCGGTGTGACGGGCCCAGAACACCTTCTCAGGAAGGCATTCCGGAGGCATCCTAAACAGATGCCCAAGCCACCTCAGCTGACCCCTCTCGATGTGGAGGAGCAGCGGCTCTACTCTGAGCTCCTCCCGGGTGACCGAGCTTCTCACCCTATCTCTAAGGGATCGCCCAGCCACCCTGCGGAGAAAGCTCATTTTGGCCGCCTGTATCCGGGATCTTGTCCTTTCGGTCATGACCCAAAGCTCATGACCATAGGTGAGAGTAGGAACGTAGATTGACCGGTAAATCGAGAGCTTCGCCTTGCGGCTCAGCTCTTTCTTCACCACGACAGACCGGTACATCGACCGCATTACTGCAGAAGCTGCACCGATCCGTCTGTCAATCTCCCGTTCCATCCTTCCCTCACTCGTGAACAAGACCCCTATATACTTAAACTCCTCCACTTGAGGCAGGCACATATATATATATATTTTAAAACCTCAAGGATAATGTGTGAAAACCTTTTGCTTAAAATTTTTCTAATAAAAAAATAAAATATATATATTATTTTTAAATAGTTCAAGGGTGTGAATATTTCTGGCCTCAACTGTTCAAACACAGAAATATGCCGAAGCCGTAGTCCATCTGACAAAATCGTTTAAGGCAATTTACCTGAGAAGTGTTGAGTCTACCTCTTAAAGTGTTAAGTCTACCTCTTAAAAACAATATAACATTACAATATAAATAAACATTAATACAATAAAAAGTAACCAGAACATCTTGTGTTGTCCAAAAGTTAAGATTGGTGATATCTTGGGAGATATGTCATGAAGAAATGTAAAGAAACCGGGCAAGTTGAAGAAAGAAAATGCAATTGAAGACCCAAATGGTGTCGGTACCTGATAGTCAGTGCTTAAAAGGCCAGTTCCTCAAAAGAACCGATCATCAGGGACAGGAGGCAAACAAGTATTTTCTCAGCATCTGGCATAGTAACCTGAGACCAAAACATACACTTAGACTGTGATTACATATCTTAGAAGAAATATCTATCTTTAAAAAAACTTTATCTATCAACACAATAAAGCCCCAAACACTCTGCAAAGACACTCAAAACATACTTGGAACAGAAATATGCAGATGGAAAACTCAAGAGTATTAGATTAGCCACCTCAGAGCTCCAACCTCAACATAATTGAAACTCTGTGGGTTCCCTTGGACCGAGAAACGAACAAAAAGCTGTCAGGGAGGCTACACAAAATACAGGTGTTTTGTAAAGTAATGATTTTTGTTACTTTTTCTTTGTTTATTTCAGTATTGTATATAGTGTTTTCATCTAAAACAAATGAACACTTATTGCCCAGCTAATTTACTTTAAACTATTTTCTCTCATGGTCTAAGTAATTTCTTTTAGAATGGATACTGACATTAACCCAATAACTCCAGAGAGGTTTGGTGCTCAGGTGGAGTGTTGAACTAACACATTGTTTCCTCTCCCACTTCCTCAGCATAAATGATTCATGCTGCAGCAGGTAGAGTATTCTCAGAGTGTGGACAGCACTATAGCTCCTGCACCACTACTGCAGCCCTTCTGCAATCACCTTCCGCAAGAAAAATACATCCCTGCCACAGCAAAAGGCTCTGGCAGAGCTAATGCATAATGCCTACAGAAAAACACTACATGCCCATTCTACATACCTACATAAGGGAGGGAGAAAGGAATAGAGAATGTCCTGCCTCTTGTATCTGCAGATCACAAACACCTACGAATATATCAACACAACAGCGATTAATTCATGAACACACCCTGACTGTCATGAAGAGCCTTTAAACCACCAGTCGGGTGCATTAACAAATGTAGAAGTCACAAAATATGCAATATGAAAGTGGACCAGCAATACAAAAGAAATACGAATAAGCCATCAAAATGTATTTGCCCCGTTTCAGATTTTCTCAACTGTTGGCATTGTTTTCCTCTGATGGAGGTCATTTGACTAATATCTGAAATAAATTGAAAACTGCATTGATTTCGAGTGCGCAGAGGTCCTCTTTCTTCTGTAACTATATTTTGTTCTTATACAAAAACATTAATCTAAGTGAACAGATAACAAAACAATGTTATATTTAATATATTTAAAGAATGTTATGCAACTGTACTAAAAGTCAAATCAGTTTTTTCAAAACGCTCTTAGAACTACTTCTCATGGATATCCTATGGATATATGAGTCAAAAGTAGCACTTCTGAGCAACAAAAGTCTCATTATGAATGAAAAAGTTAAATTATTTTGTTAACCAGACAAAGGTAGTCTACCTCTTTTTGAACTACTTATTAGTGTACTTTCATATTTATTGAAATTGACTTAGCATTTTTGTTATCAATAATGCAACCAGATGCCTAGTAGGCTAGGTACTGGGTAACTAGCTATCCAGCATAACTAATGAGTACTTCTATCATTTTATTATAGCCTACATTACAAGAGGTGAAAAACACATCACCTAATAACCACAGTGTCTAGTGGTTCTCTGTACCTCTTTCTCTATGTGTATGTACCTTTGCACTCCTCTCTCAGTTAAAAATGGCAGGAAATTGGCAAAAACTAATTTTGCATTGAACTCAGAAAGCAGGCATATACTTTTTTACGTCTCTATGCTCATAAATATACAATCAAAATAATCACTTCCATTGAAAAAATATCCTCAATGAAAAGATTACAATTGTGTTATATTCATTTTAGAAATCACGGCAATGTATTCAGGAAAGATGGAAACAAAAGTGAATTCCTATATAGTGCTTCAGAGATAAAGTTTGCAGTAGCATCAAGACGAATGTATGTTGAATCCCAATATAGAAGGGCACAATGATTTACTGATTACAGCTTCCAGCATGAGAGGTAGTGACTTGAGAGTGTTTAAAGACCTTGGAATGACCAGGAGAAGGCTAGAAAAAGAGATGGGACAGAACGCTCTCAGAATCACTAATGTCAGGTGAAGGTCAGAGCACGGACTTAACAAAAACGGAGAGAGGAGTAAGACAAGGACTGTTGTTCATGCTCTGGATCAGACAGGCAGCACTTTTCACCAAAATGCTTGAGAGTTTGAGAAACAGGAATTGGGGTTATTTTTTGCCATCAAACCCAAAGCATACACAGATCTGTTTGTTTACTTACAAACAGAAAAGACTGATGTAATACAGAATGCAGTCTGGCCTCCGATGCCTTGGGCTGAATGAAACAGCAAGAGGGTTTAGCTCTGCAGAATTCCACATCTCAACATTACATTTCAAACACCATTACCTGTTTGTAGGAATAGGTAGCAGTGTAGTTTCCAACTATACAGAAAAATTTGAGTTTGTTTTCCAATATCCCAGCATGAGCTTTTGGCATCATATAATCTGATATCCAGTTAGTTCACGTAAGATGTTTGTACTGTGGTCCATCTTTCTGCATACTGGGATCAGTCTAACAATTTCCACTGCTGGCTCCAGTGCCACAGAGTTTTTCAGTTGTTGGCATCAGCATATGGTTGCACCCCCCAAAAGAAATGTCTTATGTAATTATATTTGGCATATCAGTTTATTTCTATGTAAAGATCAATTCAATCAAAGCCCTTTTTACATCAGCAGTTGTCACAGAGTGCTTTTATAAAACACCCAGCCTGAAACCCCAAGGAGCAAGCAACTAGAGTGTTGAAGCACAGTTGCTAGGAAAAACTCCCTATAACGGGCCAAAATCTAGGAAGAACATTTTAAGGGTGAACATTTTAAGAGTACAAGTTGTAATAATTAATAAATGTATGTGGGCTGTGGCCAGAGTCTATAAAACCTAATCTAGGTGAGAATCATGACCAGATGGACAAGGACAGGGACAACCCGGGGGAGGGGAATTGTCAGCAGAGTGGCAGTTGGAATCATCAGTTATCGTCTTGCTCTGCAATACAACCAGGAGGACCGGACCTTGGACAGGGACAGTAACACATTTTTCGAGCCTGGTACTCCATAATTCAATCATGTCATTAGATGTTTAGAATACAGTCCCTTACATCTATGATTAGGTAACAAGCACTGGGACATTGGACTGTTTCAGTTAAGAACGCAATAATTTTTTTCATATAACACAGCATTTCTACCATTATGTTACCTGGTAAGTATGCCAAGAACACATTCTTATTTACAGCACAGACCTTCTATAGAACATAACGCTTTTTTTACATAAAATGTTTTGGATGCGCTAACCGCATATATATTTTATTTGCAATCATATCTACATGTAATCATTGTAATGAATGACATGGTCTGTTTTGGTCTGCACCGATGCAACTAACTCCAATAGCCTAGCTAAAGTTAGTCTGGCTAGCTAAACCTCTCTTGTTAAACATATAGAGGTAGCTAAATTAATAACAAAGTTAATACAGGAGACAATTGCATCAATCCAACCTTCTCCACTGCCACCCAGGCTGTCAGTGGTGGATCATTTAAACATTAGAAAAGTTTTACCTGACATTGGGAAAACATGTATATTATTACAGGTACATTTGTCCCAGGATTCTGTGTTATACTAACTGCACTACACTGCACTGACCACCCATAGAACCCATAGAAAAGTACATTAGCATGCAACTTTTAGCATGCAATAATTTATACTCCTCCACCTCCCAAAAAACCACATTATTGACCCACCCTGATTGAATGTACAGATAGCCGTCTGTATTTTGTACTTTCATTTTGGTAGCAGTGTACGTAAGGGGATGGATTTTCCACAAGTTATATAGTATAGTACACAACCCCAAAGCCTGTATATGGGTCACAAGCGCCTAAGACTTGCAGTTTGTATGCATTACTTCGTTTTTCATGTTTTGTGAGGTAATCTAAACGATCATGGGCTGTAAAAGTAGAACATTTGACCAGCTTGTGCACTAGCTCCATAGAATTCCCAGTGTTAGCCACCATATTTTAACAATGTTTTGTCTGCCAGCCTCTATGAATCGCAGAATGGGGGGAAGAAACACAACAGGGGGTAGGAATGGATAGGAATTGCGTAAAAACTTTGTTGATAGCAAGACAGCTGTGGAGCATCAAACCATACCTTACCTCCTGTAAGCATGGAAGAGTTTCTTACCCACGTCAGAGATTTTACTGATCCTGTATTTTGTGTATCTTTTCTTGCACATTTAATAAAATTGTTATTGTGGCAATAGAATTTTGTCTCTGTACCTACTTCCAAAGATTTCAACTGGATGGACTTTGAATTGCCACCACAATTTACATCTGATTAGTACAAAGATCCTCATCAAAAACCCCTCATCTCTTCCTCTGCCACTTGGCACATACAGATGGTTGACAAATAAAAGGAAAAATCTGAATAAAAGAGTGAATGAACATGAATGCAGATGCTTCCACGCAGATGTAATGCATGATACAATTAAGCAATTAACCTCCTATCATGCGCTGTGGCGTGTATGAACAGGCTGAGCAGGCCCAGTTAACCTCGATTTTAGATCAAGATGGCAAGAGGAAAGGATCTAAGTGACTTTGAAAGAGGGCTCATTATTGGGGCAACAATGGCACTGAATTGTCTGATGATTTGAACATGATGTGAATCATATGCTATTATCTTTGCAGTCACTAGATCTCAACCCATTTAAAAACCTATAGAAGATTTTGGATGTGTTAGACTCTAAACATTTTATGAAAAAAGAGCTGTTAACCAATTGCTGTAGGAATAGAAGTTCTTATTTTTACCCACCAAAAAGACTCAACAAGACTTCTTTACTTCTTGTGTCACCACAATGAAAGGATGAGTTAGGATAGGGCAGGGTGATTAGATGATACAATCAGATTGACACCACTGTCGCTGAGGACAACTTTACTATGTGAAAAGCTAGAAATAGGACGCATGAAGCCGAGGCTCCGAGGCTTGCTTCGAAATGGCAATCCAGTTTGCTTAAAGTGAAAGGGCCGAGGCTTGCTTTGGAGAAAGAAATACCACGTGATGGCGGATGTCACAAAGATTTCGTAACATTCTTGTTTTAAAAGACAAGGCACTTTCCGACTAGTGGGCTATAGGGCGTTCCAAGCCTTTTCGGTGGGAATGCTTGTGTAGGTGAACTGAGACAAAATAACCTGCTTCCTGAAAAGGAAGAAAGTACATTTGCCTTGCGTTAAGCAATATTGTGGAGATTGCGGGCATTGCGTTAAATAGTATGATAAACCTTAAAATCACAAGGATTGTAATTGATCAAAATCAAGGCGTGATTCATTTACAATATTGAAAGTTCAGTATGCTAATGTAATATATTGAAAGAAATACAATTACAGAAATCACACAGCCTTAACTTTGCAAACACAGTACAAAGCATCTTAACTATGAAGCCAAATAACATGTTCTCTAAAATACTTCCGGAGCATCAAACACATGCCAACAATTAAATTGCAACTAAATATTGCAACATAATTATATTGCAAGTCCAACCCACTCCACCATTACATCTCTATTAATAGAGGGGAAACATACATACAGTGGATATAGAAAGTCTACACACCCCTGTTAAAATGCCAGGTTCTTGTGATGTAAAAGAATGAGACAAAGATAAATCGTGTCAGAACTTTTTATTTTTGCATAAGTGTGCACACCATCTTGACGTGGCAATATTTGCCCACTCTTCTTTGCAAAAGCGCTCCATATCTGTAAGATTGCAAGGACATCTCCTGTGTAAAGCCCTCTTCAGATCACCCCACAGATGTTCAATTGGATTCAGGTCTGGGCTCCTGCAGTTCCTTTAATATTGCTGTAGGCCTCTTGGAAGCATCCCTGACCAGTTTTCTTCTCGTCTTTTCATAAATTTTGGAGGGATGTCCAGTTCTTGGTAATGTCTCTGTTGTGCCATATTTTCTCCACTTGATGATGACTGTCTTCACTGTGTTCCATGGTATATCTAATGCTTTGGAAATAATTTTGTACCCTTCTCCTGACTGAAATCTTTCAACAATGAGATCCCTCTGATGTTTTGGATGCTCTCTGCGGACCATGGCTTTTGCTCTCAGATGCAACTAAGAAAATCTCAGGAAAATCCTACTAAAATAGCTGAACTTTATTTGTGATTAATCAGAGTCACTTTAAATGATGGCAGGTGTGTAATTACTTCTATTTAACATGAGTTTCAATGTGATTGGTTAATTCTGAACACAGCCACATCACCAGTTATAAGAGGGTGTACACACTTATGCAACCAAGTAATTGTAAGGTTTTTATTTTTCATTTTTCCCCCTCGAAGATTTCAGTTTGTTTTTCAGTTGAATTGTTCACATTATATGTCAGATTAAAAGTGGGGAAAGTTCTGACATGATTTATCTTTGTCTCATTCTTTTACATTACAAAAACCTGGCATTTTAACAGGGGTGTTTAGACTTTTTATATCCACTGTAGCTACTGATGGGACCGGCGCTTGACTTGATATAAAATAATTGCAAGAACGGACATTGGATTGTTTGAAAAGGGCACTTTCCAACTAGGATAGAGGCGTTCCGAGTCTTTGGCAAGAACATTCGCCTCTCGAAAGAGATTGTGGGCGTTGCGTTACATTGCCTCAATTATTCGGATGAAATTGTGAGGAATGTTTATAATTAAAAACAAGGTGTGACACATTTACACAATTTAAAGATGAGTAGCCTATGTAATATAGGCTATTGAAAGAAATTTAATAATTACAGAATCCACAGAGAATTGTTAAACTTCTGACAAAGCTTCTTAGCTGTATAGCCAAATAACCTATTAATTCTGCCATTAAATCATTCCACAGGAATGATTTGTCAGGAAGACAAAGTTGTTAGCTACTAGAATAGTGTCCGCGTCTTTTCAATTAGACATCTCTTTTGGCTGTGTTCACTTAAAAGACAGCTAATACACCGAGCAGCCATAACATTATGACCACCTGCCTAATATTGTGTAGGTCCCCCTTTTGCTGCCAAAACTGCCCTGACCCGTCGAGACAAGGACTCTACTAGACCTCTGAAGGTCCTGTTTGCCCAGCACATCCCACAGATGCTCGATTGGATTGAGATCTGGAGAATTTGGAGTCCAAGTCAACCTTGAACTTGTTGTTGTGTTCAAACCATTCCTGAACCATTTTTTCTTTGTGGCAGGGCGCATTATCCTGCTGAAAGAGGCCAATGCCATCATGGAATACCATTGCCATGAAAGGGTGCACATGGTCTGCAACAATGCTTAGGTAGGTAGTACATATCAAAGTAACATCCATATGAATGGCAGGACCCTAGGTTCCTCCTTCCCATAGTGCATCCTGGTGCCATGTGTTCTCCAGGTAAGCGACGCACATGTTCACGGCCATCCATGTGATATAAAAGCAAACATGATTCATCATACCGGACCACCTTTTTCCATTGCTCCGTGGTCCAGTTCTGATGCTCAAGTGCCCATTGTAGGTGCTTTCAGCAGTGGACAGGGGTCAGCATGGGCACCCTGACTGGTCTGAGGCTACGCAGCCCCATACGCAACAAACAGTGTGATGCACTGTGTGTTCTGACACCTTCACTTGCTGCCTAATATATCCCACCCACAGACAGGTGCCATGATAACAAGATTATCTGTGTTATTCACTTCACCTGTCAGTGGTCATAATGTTATGGCAGATTGATGTATATTATACTTTAATATAATATACTATAGCATGTCAGATCAGAAAAATTTGCATGGAAATACATGAAACAGATGTGGATGTGGAAATAACACATCCTCATGAGACAGGCTACGAACCCACTTACATAGAGCATCTGATAGGTGCTCAACTCACTCAGCAACCAAATCTTAACAGTAGTGACGGGACGCGCAAATACGAGGCTGGGAGGCTGGCTCCGAAATATAAACCCAGTCTGCTACAACGAAAGGGCAGAGGCTTGTATCTGAGCAAAAATATCACATGATTGATGACCTCTGAAGCTTTTGGACATCACACAACCATCTAATGGGGTTTTTAAAAACATGGCGCTTTCCAACTATGCTTTAAAACATATTAAATAAAATTAGTATGCAGCCTAATTGTCAAGAACTAAGGAAATTCACAAGCTGGTGAATTTCAAAATATTTCTGCTACACATCATTCATTATCAATAACAAACGGGTAGGCCCAATACCATAGACGATTATTAGAATTGTTTGGTAATTTTGGTAGGAACATCAGTTGTCTGGTAGCTCAATGTGTAGAGCTGTGGATGGTAATTTTTTTTTGCAGTTGTTTTACAAAGGGTTCAAGTCCCAATGATTACTCGTTTATGTATAGTTTTGATGATAACACTGGCAACACTACATTTGTTATTCTTACGTCAGGAATATTTGCTCATTAGTTTATAATTTCAGATCTTAAATTAAGCATTGGATCTACTGTATTTTTGAGTGTTTATCACCAGCGTTTCTCTCGTAGAGATGTATCATTCAGATGTAAGATCACCAGCTGATTAATGACATCCGAAGCTTTGTTTGATCTCTACTGATAGGCACCGGGGCTTTCCTCCATGCCCAGTTATTTACAAGTGCTTCCCATATATCGGATAGTTAAGAAGACTGTGTGAAGTTGGTAATTAGATAGGCTGACATCACTGTCACAGTGTTGAATCTAGTTTGAGTTTAGGTTTTATGTGTCAGCACGCTTATTGAAATTATTATATTGATTTTCGTATGAGTTCTGTTAATATTTTCTCTTCCAAAGCCTCAATAACACCAAGGAGGTAAAAGTTTTTAAATTATTGTTGATCAGGAGACTGAACTAAATTCTCTGATCGAGGCATGCTTTGAAATTTCAACCGATTCTAATCCATGTGAAAAGGGCCGAGGTTGCGTCGGTGTAAAACCACGTGAGTAATGACGTCCAAAGCCTTGTTTGATCACATGCTTTTTCTAAAATCTCTTAGTAAAATGCAAGCTTCTGTGGTTGTTCAGTGTGGCTCGGTGCCTGAGACTTTCAAACAGCAACCTCTATTGGTCAAGTTATTTAGTAATTTAGTTTAAAAATTGTTAACATTTCAAGTCCAGCAATGTCGCAGTTGGTAGTGTTACGATACTCTTCATTGTTGTTTAAATACGTCTTTTTTGTTTTGTGTATCTTATGAAACTCTTAATAATAATACATTCAATAAAACATTCGAACAATAAAACATTTGAACAGATGCAGAGTTTAAAAATGCTAGCTGGAACTATTATAGTGTTAAATCTGCCCTTTTGTCCATGTCCCCTTGAGCAGGTAATGTATAATACAATGTTTTCCCAAATACAATACCAACCAAAAACAAGCAATACATCCATTCTGTACATATTAACATGTTAAATATTTGATTAGTTTTTTTACATATGTATATGTACATATGTACATGTGATTTTACCCTCATGTTTTTTTGTTCTCCTCTGCCTCTCCAGGATTAGTAGTCATTAAATTGGACTGAAGTTGTACCCAGCCTATAGTTTCTGCTTGGCTATTTTCCGAAGCCCCCAAACACATCAGCTCCACAATGCTTCCAGTATATAGAGCATATCATTCTCTATTCCTTATGTCTGCCACCTGAAAACATTTAGCCATTGAGCATCAAAACTGTTTATTAGAAGATCTAAGAATCACATAAGAAATATGAAATCACTCATCAAGCTTAATGTTCTTGTTAATTTGACTTGCATTAAAAACGCATCAGAGCTGTAGGCCTATATATTACAGCCGTGTTGGGTTGTTCTTTCCTCCATCCTTGCCTTTACACCACATAATGTATTCCTTTCTCTCGACTTTCTTCAGCTGCAGGCTACTTGGCTATGCTACTTGCACTCATCCAGTGTCTTCACATTCTTATATTTATATTTTTAGTGACTTAAATATGTTAATTGTATACTTTTACACTGTACCTCTTTTCACCAGTCATCTTTTGTCTGTCTCGCAAACTCTATCTAAAAAAATCTATGATTCTACTAGACATAATCTGAAACGTTAACAAATGTTATGCGGATTGGATGTAGTTTAGGCGTTTTATTAAAATATTTTGACATGCTTGGATGTAAAAGAAAACTACTGTAGGTTCCATTTGTTGTTCTGACATTACTCATCTCCGCGACGTCAGGACCAGTAATGTCATGTATGCAAGGTTGTCGATCATTGACAGTAAACTGTGCAATCTGTACAAACACTGTATCTTTTATACACAACCGTATCTGTAAATCGTCCCTGGTTTCATAGTCTGTGGACTTTCAAAAAAAAGTTTTTAGCTTGTATGTCAGCTCTGTCCTTTATACAGTGATACTCTACCAATGTTCTGATCCCTGCATGCAGGATCAACAAGACAATTTGTAAATCACTCTACCAGCATACACTTAAAACTGAAATATGTCAAGCAGCTCTCCAAACCTGATCCAATAGGGTCAAGCAGTGAAAAGTATTAAGTACAGTTTTACAGTCAGAACTGAATATCAAAGGTATTTCTTGTATTTACAAAAGTACTCATGGTTGAAAACCAGTACTACAGAAAATGTCCAAAATTCTTTTTTTTCCTTTCCAATTTTCCTTTCCATGAAAATATACATTAAATGAGTTTGAATAGGAAATATAGCTACATTTATTGGAAAAAGCAAACTTTGCTTTCATCAAAGATATCTCAATTTGCAGTACTTACAGCCTTTTAGACCTTTGGGATTAAAGTTGTCAATTTGTTGAGGTAATCTGAAGAGATTTCACCCCATGCTTCCTGAAGCACCTCCCACAAGTTGGATTGGCTTGATGTTTTTCCCACAGCAACTCAATAAAGTTGAGATCTGGTGACTGTGCTGGCCATTCCATTATAGACAGAATGCCACCTGACTGCTTCTTCCCTAAATACTGTAGTTCTTGCATTGTTTGGAGCTGTGCTTATGGTCACTGTGCTGTTGTAGGAGGAAGCTGGCTCCAGATGCTCAACTAGTCTACAGAAGGCCAGTTTTATTTATTCTGTATTCTGCACAAAAGTTTTAAGCTGTGCTAACATAATTGCAAAACGGTTTAAATTATAAATTTGGATTAACAAACACAACATGCATTGGAACTCATGGTTGGTGCTAATGGGCCTCTGTAATTCTATGTAGATATTCCATAAAAAATCATCAATTTCCAGCTATAATAGTTTTTTACAACATTAACAATGTTGTTTGTCCTGAAGGATTTTGGGGTTAGTTTTTAGCACTGCAGCAGTTGGCAGCCTTGGAACTTGGCAAACAGTAGCAAAGCGCAGATTTGATCTATTTGCAGAAAGAGAAACCTTTATCACTGGAGCCTTGAGATAAAATGCCTGCAAGAAAACAGATCTGCCTTTAATCTCAATTTAAAGTGTTTTGCTTTCACACTTCTGCTACATCTTCTAGCTAATTAACTAATTCTGCCCAAAATGCGGTTGTACCAAGAAACTGGTAATACCAATTATGGGAGGGGGGCATATAAATAGAGATCTAAGTGAAAGAACAACCAATAGCTGGAACAATAATTTCTAATTAAGAAAACGATTTGACTGATATAGAAGAGAGGGACTCTTTGTGGGTCTATGGTGTCATTAAAACCATACACATCTCTGTGCCTGTACCACAGTTTTGCAAACCTAAATGCCTATAAGAACAGTGTTCCAAGAGGACAACATTGTTTCTCAGCGGGATCAATTCTGTACTGGGGTTGCATTTTCCCAATGTATTGACTGCACTATAGACCATGAAATTAATGTTTTTCTCAGTTTTCCACAGCTATCTGTTTCCGGGGGACCATTGAGAAAACCATTTTCTTTGAGCTCTAGTGTAGCAACTTATAACCATCAATTGAAAAGAAATAATTGCTGAAGAGTAGAATATTTTATCAAAGAAATACCTTTCAGCAAAAAAAATACAAAACATTCATTACATTTAAGTCATTATTTAAGTGCCTGTAAGAAGCTAAAAAGAGGTTATCTAAACCATGCTAGAGGACACTAGGCAGACCTCCATTTCCCCACGGAGTTAGATGTCAATTAATGTGAGTTTTACTACAACCGCTCTGCCTGTCTGAACAATCGCTCTTTTGTGCCAGATCTCCACTGGTCACCACCAGCAACCTGCTTCACAATGAGCAAAGGGTTGTTAAGGAATCACCATGTGGACTTGGACTACGCTCAGCCCATCACGGCATGCTTCATAGACTGAAGATCAAGGAGATAAAGGGGGCCCACAAGTTACCCCAAAACCAATACAGATGATCGAATCTGGGGGAGACTTTCACCTAAGATGCAACAATTTTTGATGAAGCCTCAATAACCACATCAATGTCAGAGTGAATATATTTTATATTGCTTTTTGACAGGGGGCATGCATCAGATATTTAATGCTGCACTTCACAATTAACTATAATATTTCTGAGAGACTAGAGGAGTGATAAATTAACAAAGACATTCCTCCACTTGTGTTGCTTAATTAGCTGAGAGCTAGGGACAGGCAGGCAAGTGGGTTACCCATGCAATGACTCTGCCATAATTACCTTAAAGGAACACTGGACAAATGTAGAAAACCTGGCAATATCCAAGATGGCAGTAAATCAAATAAAGCTCTGAAGTAGACTGTTCACTATGATGCACTGAAGAGCTCACCATAAGGTAAAAAGAATAACAGCCACATCAGCAGAAAGGGCATGAATCCACAATAAGGGATAATGAAGAGGCCATACACATCACAAGGACAAACTCAACGTCTCTCATTTGCTCTTCCAATAAATAAACACTAATGCATAGCTAAAGTCATTCAAGAAGTCCTCGGTTGCACTTCCTATTAGGTTGCCCATGCAATTACATGGAACATTCCATTTAGATGTGGTTTAATTACATGAAACTAACTACACAGCAGGAATGAAGTAGTTTAATTTATCTCAATGTAGCAGTAGGGTGGAGCAAAAAGAACACCTAGAGAACGTTCTGAACACATTAGTAATGTATCAAGCAGTATTCTGTTGAAACCACTGTCTAACTTAATCAGATTTCAGATGTATGAGAAATGTAGGACAGTGACTCTGTCTGCACCCTGTCTTTTTCTGTTTAGTTCCCAGAGATCTGCTGTTTACTTAGCCTCCAATAATAAAGCACTATAACAAAGAAAATGTGCAGCACCAGAAAGGAAAATCAAACCAGAATGCTTCTTTTCATTGAAATCACGAACAAACCAATTATTTTTAGAGCCCGGCAGACATTTGAGCCATTACACATCTCCAGGACGGCCCATTGTTGTCTTTGCTCAGTGGCCAGAGAGAGGACTAAAATTACTCCCTTTATGCAATACATACTACAATTGTCATCTAAAACACAATTCTAAAATAATTTGCCCTTTTAAGAGCTGCATATTAAATGAAAGCTTCCAGCCTCAGTCGTTTCTAGTCCATAACATGTTCCTCAGCTGCAATACAGATAGCAGTGTCACGGACTGAAACACAGAACACTTTTATTCATTATCAGTTAGTTATTAGTGTCACATTACTGCTACATCATTTTGTTCTGTTATATTTTATTTTAAAATAATGACATTCAAAATGTATTATTGTAAGACTACGATAATTGTATTTTGGGAAATATTTGAAAACTAAAAAACTGAAAGGTGTTCAGCCCTGTGCTATGGACGAAATTGACCTAATCAAGCCACAATCACCTTACCATTGACATCCACTGTGAACAGTTAAAGTTGCTGTCACATTTTATGGATAAAAACACTGCTGTTAATGGATCTTTGGTCAGGCTGTGATTCTGAAGGAAAAGGAAGACCAAAAAGTATTCTAAAGTATTTAGAGATAAAGTCATAAGCATGCAACAAATAGCAAAAGGATTAGGAAAACATTAACCCTTTGGCGCGTACGATCACACCAGTGTGATCAATCTAGAGTGGTCCCTAGAGCGTACGATCACACCGGTGTGATTAGAACGTCATGTTTAGAACGTACCATTAGCATACCTAGCTACAAGTAACGTAACAATGGCTGGTAAAACCGCGCTATTATTTACTCACATTTAGCTCAAACAGTGTTTATAACTTTATTTCCTGATTGTAATTGTTTCAAGACCATACTATGATATTAACCAGGTAGAAAGCATTCAAATCGGGACAAGAAGTGTTAGTTACGTACCAACAGACAGCCAACACTAATGCACAAAAAACGAATTATATTAGCGACTACTACCGATCAAAACCATTGCAAAAACTTTCTAGAAGTTACGTTCCCCGTTGTATGCATTTTATGTAGTTTATTCATTTTCACTGCATTGAATAACTGGTCACGATTTGTTTGCTAGCGGTTAGCTGACGTTTTCTAGCTAGCTACAGTAATAAATCAACCAACTTTTGTAGCTCTTAGAATTCGAGTCAACGAGAGAAGCTTGCAATGCAATGCATGTAGTGTTCCTTACCTAGCAAGGTGACTGTTCAAAGGCTGGCATGAGTTCAAATGCTGCAGAGTACTGAAGTCACGTGCAAAAAAACTCACGCTGGGGGGTCGGTAAGGAATATTTGAAACTCACGCGTGAAAAGGTTAAAAATGGCTCAAAAATCAGGAAGTGGAAGCTGCATCACACCACTCAAGCACTACCAAAAGTCATTACTCAAACAAGGAGATTTATGAGAGAAGCTACAGAGGCCAACAATCACTTTGAATGAGCTATAAAGTTCAGTTCCTGAGAGTGGACTAATGGTGCACAGATCAATCATATAATAAGCTCTGCACAAAACTGCCCTGTATTGGACGGTGGCAGAAAATAAGTTGTCACTCAAAAGCTACCATCAGAAAGAATGAGATTGATCTAGCTGCAATGAGGGCAACATTTCTTGGCCAAAATTCAAAGCACTGTGTGTGGTGCAAACCTGACATTACCCATGTCTCAACAAATACAGTGAAGTACAATAGCGGCAGCAACATGTTGTGGGGATGCTTCTCCTCAGCTGGTATTGGGTATCTTCATAAAACGGAAGGAAGAATGTAGAAGCATAAGAAAGGGGTATATTGCAAGAGAACCTGCTCAACATCCTACTGGCCTGATTTCCATCAACAAATGGTGTGAAACACTGCAGAAGGAAACCCAGGCAACTAGTAAGCATATGCACATAGCTCTTTACTCTAGTGTCTAGATAAAAGGTGCACTATGTAAGTATGCGCCACCTATCGGCAGTGAGTTCAATATTGGTTCTATAACACCATTAAGATGCTCTGACACATAACATAGCTAGCTAACATTACTTTATCGTCTAGACCAAAAACTTTGGAGAAACCTACCTAAAACCTATCTGCGCTCCAAAAATAAAAAAAACAGAAAATCAAATGATATTTCTCCGTCATCATCAATCTAGCAGTAACGTACACACAGCTTTCCTTGACTGTCTTGCAAAGTATCTTAATGAGGTATCTAATGTCACCTTACTTGTTCAGCAAAAAAAGGTAGCCAACTCTGCATCACTGTTCATCACTTTTTAAACCTTCACTTGTCACCATTTAATGACGCCAAATCCAGATTAACCCTTGTTTAACTCTGTGCTAGTTCAGATGTTCGTTTTGCTTCATTATATTTTCGTTTCTGGTGCACTCAGTGTGCATGAATCCAAACAAAGCCTTCATTGGCCTTACCTCACACACCTTCAAGGAAGTACACGCCTACGAACGTCCCGATGTTTGACTTAATATCAGTCTTGACACTACCTTGTTAACGTTAAATTATGATATCTAAGGGTTATTATTGGACATTTTAATATGGAAAATGCTGCATAAGGGACCTTTAACAAATAACACTGTGAGTAGATTACATTTTTTGTACATAATCCTGTTAATAGCCAAGAGACAGGTGAATCCTCTGCTATGGTTTTAGGGAGCCGTAATACTTTCCTGAATAGACAAAGTTTGACTTTAGAAATCATGTCCTTAATTGCCTCCAGACTCGAATCATGCTTTTACATATCTGTCACTATATGGTCACAGACAGAAAAGTCCCTCTCCTGCCCCTTCCCAAGTAACACACATATACACACACAGCAATCAGATAGTCGAGGTCTTGCATTTTGGAGAATGTGAGCTGAATTTCAAATTGCTTTCTTTCAGAGCTTCTTGGCACTGCCCTCTATTTTCTTAACAAAGCGTGCAGAAAAGAAATGTTGATTGGCATAAGACCTCATACTTATGAGATCTGTATAGCTGACAATATCTCATGATCTATGTTGTGAAATCACATCAACTGTACTCTAAAACTGCACAACACATGTTCAAACACTTGCAGGAATATCATGAGACTATTGTGTGTGTGGTTTTGTGTGGTAAATGAAACAGTATAAAGTATTTTATTCAGCGCTCTCCCTGAAACAAACTCTAAATAGTAAAGCATAAAAAACACGTATATTATCTACCTACAGATCCTGACAATTATTTCTCAAATATATATGGTTAGGATACATAAGTCAAACAATCACGTCTCAATGAAGAGATATCTAAAAAAAAAAAATTTAAACATCCACTACTGTTCAAAAGTTTGGGGTCACTTAAAAATGTCCTTGCTGTCCATGAACAAATATATAAAATGAGTTTGAATAGGAAACATAGCAAAATAATAGGAAATATAGCCATTAACAAGGTTAGAAATAATATATTACCTGAAATAATAATTGTGTCCTTCAAACTTTGCTTTCGTCAAGAAATCCTCCATTTGTATCAATTACAGCCGTGCAGACCTTTGGCATTCTAGTTGTCAATTTGTTGAGGTAATCTGAAGAGATTTTGCCCCATGCTTCCTGAAGCACCTCCAGGAGTTGGATTGGCTTGATGGGTACTTCTTACGTACCATACGGTCAAGTTTTTCCCACAACAACTCAATAAAGTTGAGATCTGGTGACTGTACTGGTCATTCTATTACAGACAGAATACCAGCTGATTGATTTTTACCTAAATATTTCTTGCATAGTTTGGAACTGTGCTTTGGGTTATTGTCCTGTTGTAGGCAGAAATTGGCTCCTATCAGGCACCATCCACAGGGTATGGCATGGTGTGGCAAAATGGGGTGATAGCCTTCCTTCTTCAAAATCCCTTTTACAAATCTCCAACTTCATCACAACCAAAGCACCCCTAGACTATCACATTGCCTCACCAGGCTTGACAAATGGCATCAAGCACTCCCCCAGCATCTTTTCATTTGGTCTGCATCTCACAAATGTACTTCTTTGTGGTCCGTCCACAGCTCTTTTTTCCAGTCTTCCTCTGTCCAGTGTCTGTGTAATTTTGCACATCTTAATCTTTTCTTCTTATTGGTCAGTGAGATATGTCTTTTTCTTTGCAACTCTGCCTAGAAGGCCAGCAACCCAGAGTTGCTTCTTCAATGCTGATGATGAGACTGGTGTTTTTCTGGTGCTATTTGACAAAGCTGCCAGCTGTGGACCTGTGAGGCATCTGTTTCTCAAACTAGACACTCTATTGTATTTGTCCTCTTGCTTACTTGGGCCCCGGGGCCTCCCACTCCTCTTTATATTCTGGTTAGAGCCAGTTTGGGCTGTTCTGTAAAGGGAGTATTACACAGCGTTGTACGAGTTCTTCAGTTTCTTGGCAATTTCTCACATGCGACAGCCTTCATTTCACAGAACAAGAATAGACTGATGAGTTTTAGAAGAAAGTTATTTGTTTATGGCCATTTGAGCCTTTAATCGAACACCACAATTGCTGATGCTCCAGATACTTGTCTAGTTTTCCACCTACAGAACATAGACATTACATTAAGAAAATGCACCCATGTTTGGTCCCAAAGCCACGTAGCACCTCTGCTGCTGTTTTGCCTAAGCTTTTGAAGGCATGCATGTCATCCGCTTCTTGCCCCAGTACGTCACAGTTCAGCTGCTAGCTACCCTGCAACCTTGCTGGTGTTGGCAGCCCATACAAATTTTGTCCTACAGGTCTAAAAGTCTTTCTCTCTCTGCCTCATGACAAATACATTTAGAATAAAAGGATATTAGAGCTTTGAAGACACAATAACAAAAATCTCCCTACCCCATGTGCAGGCAATTTGCAGACAAATTGACAAATAGCATGGTTTTTCTATTATAAAGAAATTGGCTTTTTAAAGGTTCCTTCCCAGGAACCTATACTTGTTTTTTCACACACACACGCGAAAGACAACTGCTTATCTGCTTTTTAAAAAATTTCATACATGTTATGTTCTTATATATTTTTGGCAAAAATGTCTGTTCTGCTTATTTGTTTGGTTCCATACATCACATTTAAATACATGTTGTGTTCTCATTATCCTGGAGTCATTAAAAATTATTAAACGCAAAGCAGTGTGTTGTTTCCACCTATAGGGCAATGTAGACTACAGTAGCCTATCTATAAACACATAGTGTCCTGCATGAAACCGTGAGAAAGAAAAGGATGGCTTGCATTGAAACGTCATCATTGCTCACCCCGCCGCAAGACCATGAGCCTTCAGCGGGCTACACATTGCGCTTTGGAAAAGGACTACCCCGGGACAGCGTTTGTTTTAAGCCTAGCTATGAGCAAACCTATTTGTGCCCAAATCGGACGTTATTAGAGTCAATGCGCACATTTCATATATTACAACACAAAGCTCCACTCACTTAATGAAGTAGCTGGCCCCCTCCTCCGAGAATCCTTCTTCCCATCCCCGTGGTAAATCTAAAACATGAATACAATGCAATGGGCTGCTTAAACCTAGCTACATATCTCAAAGCAGTAGGCTAAAGCACCTACAAAGCAATCATCGATTGGCTCAATATCAAGTATTGTGTGTACCTGATCGTATCATATGTCCAGAGTTGACAGGTTCACTCGTACGAGGATGGAGCCAAGTAGTGTTCTGAGTTTCATCACTGAAAGGAACAGACACCTGTTACTGGACAAGGAAACGTGTATAACTGCGTAATTACCTCGTTTCGTCCTTAAAACTTGAATTCAAAACATCACAATATGCTTACTTTATGAAGAAGACCCTGCCATCTCGACAGACTCCGTAGGACCAGTAGTCGGGTAGAGTGTCCCGTCCGAGCGGTGCCGCCATGATCCCGGTTTGTTTAAGCTATTTCATTTTCCTCTCCTCTCCGCAGTTTTCAGGGAATCCGAGAGTCCTATGATCACCGCCAGGGAGACCGCCAGCAGAATTTTAAAGGGAAAGTTCACCTAATTTTAAAGGTGGCCTAATTTGTATTCTTTCCGCGCTTACATCTCATTCCTCTCTATTTTAAAAAGGGTGGTCAGATTTGCATGACTTTCCAATGTATGAATGTACAGTGGCTCTCAAAATTATTCATCTCCGTTGGACCACAATTTATTGTGCTACAACAAGAAATCTAAATGGATTTAATTAGAAGTTCTTGCCACATTATATCAAAGTGAAAAATAAAATATGCATATTGTTCTCCAATAATTACAATTCCATAAGAAAATAATTGAAGTATTCACCCCTTTGTTATGGCACCTAAATGAACTGTGATTCAACCAAATATGTTCAGAAGACAGGTAATTAGATGAATGAAGTCCATGTGTGTTTTACATGATTTCTGGTAAAATACACCTATCTCTGGGAGGTCCCACATTCAGTATATTCCTACCAATAACTACATCATGAAGATGAAGGAACATTCAATGCAAATCCAGAATAAGGTTCTTCAAAAGCATCAATCAGGGGTTTGATATAAGAATATTTCCAGGACATTGAATATCCATTGGAGCACAGTAAAGTATGTTAGCAAGAAAAACTGTGAATATGTCTAGAACAGACGGTCCTCAATAACTAGGTATCCAGGCAAGAAGCGCACTAGTCAGGGAGGCTAGCAAGAGTTCTATAGCAACTCCAAAGGAGTTATAGTCTTTCATGAACTGGGAAACACTGTGCATACTGCAACAATAGGCCAGGTGCTTCACAAAAGTGGCCTTCATGGGAGAGTGGCAAGAAAAAGACATTGTTGAAAAACACCTCAAATCAAATCTCGGCTAGGTTTTGTTAGAAGACATATGGGAGACTTTGAGACCAAGTGGAGAAAGATTCTATTGTCTGATGAGATCAAAATGGAGCTTTTTGGCCTCAACGCTAAGTGCTATGTTTGGTGCAAGCCTTACACCGCACATCTTCCTGGAATTTCCAGGCCTTGATGCAGAGAAGCATCCCTATTGCATGATGCTTCTCCGCATCAAGGCCTGGAAATCTGGTGAAGATAAAGAGCAAAATGGTTGAAGTAAAGTATAGAGAAATCCTGGAAGAAAATCTGCGGAGGTCTGTAAGAGACTGGGACTAGGGAAAAGATTTGTCTTTATAATATTGAACCCAAACATACAGGCAAAGCCAGACCGGATTGGCGTTAAAAGAAAGATGACATTGTCCCAGAGTGATTCATTCAAAGTCCGGACCTCAATCCAATTGAGAATATGTGGAAAGAGTTGAAAATTGTTGTCCACCAAAGGTCCATCCAAGTTGATGGCGATTGAAAAATCTAGCAAAGAAAAATGGGCAAAAATTGTGTTAAAGGAGTAATATGTATACTTTAAATTTTTTATATATTAGATATTAAAATTATTAAATGTCCAGAATAGTGTAATAACGGTGACCAGCATATTATGAACATTTTTCAAGTCTGAGAATTCAAATATTGGCTCAATGACTAGATATTTTATAGACACCCCAACATTGTATAATTTAATTGTAAATATAACCAAACTCAGAAATTCCAAAAGTGTGAATTTCTGAAAGGTGCTTTTCACAATTTTCAGAAATAACTTTCTAGTTCCAAGGTTTGGAAGTGCTGATTTCCTACAAATTACTACAACAATCTGGTCTGCAAAATGAGTCTCATTCACAGATTAAATGTATTAGCTATCTATTGGCATATGGCATGAAGCATGCTTGTATGCATAAAACTGATATATATATATATATATATGGATGTCAGCAGTGCATCTCTCTCACTGCAGCTGCATGAAGGACTGAGTTTTTCCAACCATGAAACATTACCATAGCGCTTACCCTGCATCAAATGTAACTGCCCAATTTCCTTCCCATAAATTTAATTTGAGGGTGTGTGAAAGCTCAAAGTCACAGTACTGAGTACACAGGAAACCATGTCACCAAGTAAAGAGGGATTGGCTGTGTCACTGGACAGCATACAGGAAGATTTCATTGCAGAATTCCCAGCCACCTCTTTGACATAATTGTGATTTTAATGTGTATTCCCCCAAAGACTGAATGACAGTGGATTTATCTCTATAGATAAAACAGTACTTCCACTGGGGCTTATTTTGCAGGGAAGAGTTTGTACCAAACACAGACATCAGCAACTGGATATTCTAACAAATCAAATATGCAATTGGATAATCTAACCAAACAAAATGTTGTTTTATCAATGTGTGCAAATCCCAACCCTTCAAGTTCTAAAACCAGTCACATTTTTGTGATTTAGAATTTGTCTTGGAAGCAGGCCCGGGTGCAGGATGAAATGACTGAGAAGGCATTTCTTATAAATGAGGGGGCATATCTAATTCATATACCATTTGCAGTGTTTATGGGGAAACAAAACTGGGGGGGCACAGATTCTATCAGGAGGGGCAATGCCCCGCTGGACCAAGGAGTATGGGTAGTCTGGAAAACAGTCTCCCAGTCCCAGTAGATTTATTTTTAACTCTAAAGGAAGAAAACTATATCCAATTCTGTTAGTGAAAGGTTATCAATCTCTTTCCTTCCTGGACTCAGGCTTAACACAGAGTGCACTCCTATGGGTGCAGAGAGCATCAAACATCCCACTAAGTTATAAACATTTGATCACAGCCCTTTGAGGACCTTGGAGGAGGTTTTGTTGGCCTGTTCCCCTTTGGTTTGATGCATGGTTTGTTTGGTAAGATGTTGTGAGATCAAATACAGAAAAAAAATCTATTTGACTGCAGATATTCTGCATCTAATCAGCACTTTCAAAAAACAACCTTGATATCAGATATTGGGTGGTAAAAGCCTTGCAGAGGTGTAAGAAATATGAGGTTGTTTCTGTAAGTGGTGGTCTGTCTTCATTGCTGACTCTGCTAAAGACAATGGGTTAGAAAGGTAGCCTAAGACATGCCATTGTTTACACATAAATTCTCATTTGGAGATGAAAAAATCTGACATTGCTATAGTTTCTATTCAAGAATCACTTCTCTCATTGCAGTAATGTTAGGTTTTCAGTGCCAGGCATTTGAGGAAGAGCCAGCACTGAGAGGTGGACACATACAGTAGTTATTACACCCAAGACCTACACAAATAGTTCATCCCAGAGTAGATGTTACTTGGCTCAACACACGCAAATTTGGCATCACCTAAACAACTGCAGTGGAACAATTCATCAACTAAGATGAGCATGCAAAGCACATATTTGACACAAATCATCCTTAACTTCAAGAAACAGCCCCTACAGAGAATGATCTTTACTGTCTGTAAAGTATGTTGAATCAATCTTAAAAGGTGATGCTTCCAACAGATGGGAAGGTGACAGTGAACATTTGTGTAACATATGTGTATTACATTAATCAAACATAACGTGAAACTATCAAATTGATTTGCCTACATTAGTTAATGTACACATTGTATGATCATGGATAAGCTAAAAAAATAAATAATAATAATTACTGGACTTTGTTGGGTTCACAGGTGTAGCTATTGCTGGAAACTGAGTTCATGCTGGAGCCCTACTGGCCAGGCATCACCACTCTAGTCCACTTTAGTGGCATGCTTCGGATCATGAACCGTTCCAAGACTTCTCCATACTTTTTTTTCCTGTTCAAAGAATGCTGTTCCAGAACTGGGCTGACTTTATTAGATGTTTTTTGGTAAAGTCTAATCTGGCCTTCCTATTCCTTTAAGCTTATGAATGGTTTGTACCTTGTGGTGAACCCTCTGTATTTGTACTTGTGAAGTCTTCTCTTTATGGTTGACTTGGATAATGATATGCCTACCTCCTGGAGAGTGTTCTTCGCTTGGCTGGATTTTGTGAAGGGGTTTTTCTTTACCATGGAAAGGATCCCACAATCCACCACTGTTGTCTTCCGTAGACGTCCAGGCCTTTTTGTGTTGCAGAGCTCACCAATACGTTCTTTTTTTCTCAGAATGTACCAAACTGTTGATTTGGCCCCTCCTAATGTTCCTGCTATCTCTCGGATGGATTTTTTTTGCAGCCTGTTTCACTTGCATTGAGAGCACCTTTGACCGCATGTTGTGTGTTTACAGCAACAGCTTCCAAATGCAAATGCCAGACCTGGAATCAACTCCAGAACTTTTACCTGCTTAATTGATGAAGAAATAATGAAGGAATTGCCCACACCTGTCCATGAAACAGCTTTTGAATCAGAAAAAGAGGGGGATACATATTAAAGAGCTGTAATTCCTACTAACTCCAATTTAGATGTGAATACCCTAAAATTAAAGCAGAGAGACTGCACTTTAAGCTCATATTCATTATTAAACTGTAACTTGAATATATTTTGGTAAACAGCCAAAATAACTAAACTTGTGTCAGTGTCCAATTATTTCTGGACCAAATTGTATATAGTCAGCATGGTTTCTACAACCAGGAATGGGTCAATATTTACCTCTCAAATACATTTTTGCTTTTTGTTGTTGGTAACTGCATGATAGGAGAATGCATTCATATGTTCCATTAGTCTGTGTGCAAGAACATTTGTTTTGAACACATTTGCAATTTTTGTATAGTCTGTAGGGTGGGACCTTTAAATCCATTGACTGACCTTTCCCAATTAACCGGTTAGTCAGGTCAGATGGGATCAGCCAATGAAGTCCAAATGAGTAGACTAAATAATAACAGCAGATACCTTCAGCCAATCAAACGTATTTTATTAAGCTATTTTTACATCAGCAGTTGTCACTAAGTGTACAGATACCCAGTTTGAAATCTCAAAGAGCAATCGTAAATGAGGCTGGAAGCTTTACTCTCATCAAACCATTCAGTGACCCCACGCGCTCTGTGGATTGGGGCATTGTCATTCTCGAAGAGACCAAATAATTAACCCTCTTTCAAAGTCACTTAGATCCTTTCCTCCTGACAACATGATCCAAAATCAAGATCAACTGAGCCTGCTCAGCACATAGCAGAACAGAATGTTTATTGTTTAATTGGGTCATGATGTACCACCTGTATGGTAGTATGTGCATTCATTATGTTTTGCCACTCATTTATTCAGGTTTTTCATTTAATTTTCACCAATCTGTATACAGTGGTGAGAACACTGCCGATTTTGCAGATTTTCCTATTTACAAAGCATGTAGAGGTCTGTAATTTTTTATCAAAGGTACACTTCAACTCTGAGAGACTGAATCTAAAACAAAAATCCTGAAAATCACATTGTATGATTTTTAAATAATTAATTTGCAACTCTTGAGACATATTTTATATGTTCTTCAAAGGAGAGGTCAGGGTCAAGGGTAACGCCAAGGTTTTTTACAGTTTTTTGGGATACAACCATGCAGCCGTCGAGGTTCACAGTGAGATTTGCTAACAACGCTATTTGTTTCTTGGGTCCTAAAATGAGCATTTCTGTTTTCCTTGAGTTTAAGAGCAAGAAATTCTCTGTCATCCACTTCCTAATATCTGAAACGCATGCTTCCAAAGTAGCTAATTTTGGGGCTTCTCCATGCTTCATTGAAATATATAACTGTGTCATCAGCGTAACAGTGAAAGTTTACATTGTGATTTCGGATTACATCGCCCAGCGGGAGCATATATAGTGAGAACAATGATGGGCCCAGAACCAAGCCTTGAGGAACACCAAAGCATACCTTTGACTTGTCAGAGGATATGCCATCTACACTAACAAACTGATATCTTTCAGATAAATAAGATTTAAACCAGGCTAGAACATGTCCACGTAGCCCAATATGGGTTTCCAGTCTCTCTAAGAGAAGGGAGTGATCAATAGTGTCAAAAGCAGCACTAAGATCAAGAAGCAACAGGACAGATGTGGATCCTTTGTCTGAGGCCATTAGAAGGTCATTTGTTACCTTCACGAGTGCAGTCTCAGTACTATGATGGGATCTGAAACCGGACTGGAGTATTTCATAAATGTTATTTGTCTTTAGGAAGGCATTCAGTTGTTGGGAAACACATTTTTTTTTAATTTTTGAGAGAAACGGGAGGTTCGATATTGGCCTGTAATTGTTTAATATGTCGGGCTCCAGATTAGATTTTTTTAGAAAAGGCTTAATTTCCGCTATTTTTAGTGAGTTTGGTACACAGGAGGAAAGGGAGCAATTTATTATGTTCAGCATTGGCTGACCTAGCACAGGAAATAGCTTGTTGGAATCAGGTCTAGCTGAGAGTTTGTGGGTTTAGAACTCATTACAAATTTTGTAAATGTGTCGAGCAATACGGTATCAAAAAATTGTCCCCATTGACACCTGGTCAGGTAGGTTCAAGACATTTTTAGGACAACTGAGATTTTGAGGACCATAACTATTTAAGGAGGAGTCAGTTATTTGTTTTCTAATGGTGATGATCTTTTCATCAAGGTAGTTCATGTATTCATTACAACTAAAGTGAAGACCCACTTCACTTGCTAAGCTTTGCTTTTTTGTTAACTTTGCAACTGTATCAAAGAGACATTTTGGATTGTTTTTGTTCACCTCAATCAGGTTGGAGAAATAAGCTAATCGAGCAGACGTGAGTGATTTTCGGTATTGTAGTGTACTGTCTATCCAGGCTAGTCTAAATACTTCCAACTTGGTGGAGCGCCACTTTCGCCCCAATTTTCTGGAGGCTTGCTTAAGTGCTCTAGTATTGTCTGTATACCAGGGAGCAAGTTTCTTGTTGCGTATTTCTTTTGTTTTTAGTGGTGCAACTGTGTCTAATGTATTTCGCAGTGTTTAGATCCTCGATTTGATCGTTTACAGATTTATTTACTCGTTAATGAGCGAACTTGTAAGAATATCAAGGAATTTATTTGTAGTCCGAGAATTTATAGTACGGCTTTTGAAACTCATTGTTTGCGGAGCAAGTGGATTTCTTGTTTTAACGGTAAATGTAATAAGACAGTGATCCGATATTCCAGGATTTTGGGGGGAAATTATTAGATCTATAATATCTATTTCTCGTGACAGGAATAAATCTAAGATGTGATTGTGGCAATGTGTTGGACCTGAGACATGTTGGATAAAACCCATTGAGTCAATTATGGCTTCAAAGGCTTTTTGAAGAGGATCATTGGACTTTTCCATATGAATATTGAAATCGCCAAAAATTAGAATACTATCTGCCATGACTACAAGGTTAGACAAGAATTCTGGTAACTCAGTGAGAAACATTGTGTATGGCCCGGGGGGCGTATAAATAGTAGCTATGTAAAACGATTTATTGGCCTGGTTAACTTTCATTAGTAAAACTTCAAAAGAATGAAAATCAGTGATGTGTTTGAGAGTAAATTTATATTTACTGTCATAAATATTAGCGACACCCCCTCCTTTTCGGGATGCACGAGGGATATGATCACTAGTATAACCAGGAGGAGAGGCCTCATTTAAGGCAGTGAATTCACTAGGCTTTAGCCATGTTTCACATAAACCGATAACATCTAGTTTATGGTCAATCTCCCTCGGTCTGGGGCTCCATGCAAGATCTCACCTCGTAGGGCATCAATGAACATGAGGAAGGTGAGGGATCAGCCCAGAACTGCAGCGCAAGCAAGGTCCTCCTACTCAAGCCAGCGCATGTCCAGGCCCATCTGAAGTTTGCCAATGACCATCTGGATGATCCAGAGGAGGAATGGGAGAAGGTCATGTGGTCTGATGACATAATTGGGGGCTTTTTGGTCTAAACTCCACCTGCCGTGTTTGGAGGAAGAAGAAGGATGAGTACAACCCAATGAACACCATCCCAACCGTGAAGCATGGAGGTGGGTCGTGGCTGGGTCTTCCAGCATGACAACGACCCCAAACACACAGCCAGGGGAACTAAGGAGTGGCTCCGTAAGAAGCATCTCAAGGTCCTGGAGTGGCCTAGCCAGTCTCCAGACCTGAACCCAATAGAACATCTTTAGAGGGAGCTGAAAGTCCGTATTGCCCAGCAACAGCCCCGAAACCTGAAGGATCTGGAGAAGGTCTGTATGGAGGAGTGGGCCAAAATCCCTGCTGCAGTGTGTGCAAACCTGGTCAAGAACTACAGGAAACGTGTGATCTCTGTAATTGCAAACAAAGGTTTCTCTACCAAATATTAAGTTCTGCTTTTCTTTTCTGTCATGCAATAAAATGCTAATGTGATTTTCTGGATTTTTGTTTTAGATTCCGTCACTCACAGTTGAAGAGTAGCTATGATAAAAATTACAGACTTCTACATGCTTTGTAAGTCACAGCTCCGGACATTGTTTTTTTTCTTTCCTTTCCAAAAAAGCTTTAAAAGGAAAGTTTTGAGTGAGGAACAGAAGCGTTCAATTTGCAGTGGTCTCTCGTTTTAACCCTTCTGTTCCAGGATCTAACATTTTGCCGTCACCTGTATCCTCACAGTCTTGTCATGTTCATTTGGTTTACATACAACAAACACCTAGATAACTAACATACATACAGCTCTGGAAAAAAATAAGAGATAGCTCCAAATTATTCTTAAATCAGTATCTCTACATGTATGGCAGCCATTCCATTCCAGTGTCTTAAACTCCAACACAGGCACATCTTATTTTACTTAATGAGGTACGGATTAGGTGAATACCTGAACCAAATCTAATTTAACAAGGAAAAGTATAAAAACCACTGCTATGGTTATCACTATCCTCTTGCAATAGGACCAGCTGGATGGCAAAAACAGTGCAAGTAGTACCTCAAAGGTAATTTGAATTTAAATAATAATAATTAGCATGACAAAGGAAAAGGAATGTTTTGGGTGAGGAAAAGAAGGGTTCAATTCTAGCTTTACTGGCAAAGGGATACAGTGAGCGTCAGGTGGCTTCCAGCCTGACAGACATTGGGTACAACAAAGCTACAGACTGGCAGAGGGTGAAAACAACTGTCCACTGACCGAGATGACGTCAACTCATTCGAATGTCATTAAACAACCGTAGGACGACATCAAGTAACCTACAAAAAGAATGGCAAACAGCAGCTGGGGTGAAGTGCATGGCGAGGACGGTTAGAAACAGGCTCCTAGGGGCAGGGCTTAAGTCGTGCAAGGCAAGCAAAAAGCCCTTCATCAATGAGAAGCAAAGGATTGAGCCAGACTCAAGGACTGGATCGTATAGGAATGGAGTAAGGTCATCCTCTCTGACGAGTCATATTTTTATCTTTTCACAACACCTAGTCGTCTATTGGTTAGACGGAGACCTGTAAAGGCTTACAAGCCATAGTGTCTCGCACCCACTGTGAAATTTGGTGGAGGATCGGTGATGATCTGAGGATGCTTCAGCAAGGCTGGAATCGGGCAGATTTGTCTTTGTGAAGGACGCATGAATCAAGCCAAGTACAAGTTTATCCTGGAAGAACACCTGCTCCCTTCTTCTCTGACAATGTTCCCCAACTCTGAGAATTGTTTTTTTCCAGCAGGACAATGCTCAATACCACACAGCCAGGTCTATCAAGGTGTGGATGGAGGACAACCAGATGAAAAAAACTCTGGAATTTGATGAAGAGGAAGATGGATTGTCACAACCCATCAAACAAAGCCGAGCTACTTGAATATATACTTAAACTATCTAAGATTTATTTTAGAGAACATTGAGTAAAATATCATCACAGTGTATTGCTTTTGTAAATCCTGAGGAGTAAAATGCCATCTATTTGTGAAAACTGAGATTGCCTGGTAAGAAAGATAAATCTTTATAGCATATAACAAAATATACATTTTTATAGCATTTGCTGCAGAGCCCTTTCGCCATGTACTGATTCAGCTAGAGCTGGTGCCTTCTAGGAAAGTATAATAACATTGAGTCACCTTGCTGCATTGTCAGCCTCTGGCTGTGGAGAGGCAGGCATCAGCAGCAGCACTCATGCTGCAGAGCTGCGCAGTACTGCACATCTTTTCTATGAGAGACTGTGTCCATGTGTTTATGGATGAGAGAGAATGGGAGAGAGGTGACAGAAAATATCCAATAAGAGCAATTAATTCAGTGCGGATGGTGATACACTTAAGTGTTAGGTACCCCACTGTCCCAGGATTCATGGTTTAGAAAGTGTTTCAGTCACAAATGCTTTTGGGCATTTTATTTATATTTATTTTACCAGACAAGTCAATAAAGAACAAATAAATATTTACACTCCTACAGCCTGGTAGGAGGCAAAGGCCTCCTGTGGGAACAAAAAAAGTAGGACATCTGGACAACACAGAAAGAAAACACACAATAATAAAACAAATACAACAACAAAATAACCTGAACACATGCCCATAATACTAAATGAAGAAAAGCCCTACAGCATGATTGCAACACAGCACACCCTTTACTGACAACTTAGTGCTGTGCAGTTACTGATCCCAGCTGAAATGTTAAAGGGGAATTTAACCATAACTCATCAATTTAATGTACTAATTACCAGAGGTGTGGACTCAAGTCACACATCTTGGACTCGATTCAGACACGAGTCACAAATATGATGTCTTTAGACTTGATTTGACTAAATCAAAAACTTGCAATTCGACAAACATCCATGACTTGTGACTTTAGTTGGAATTGAGCCTTTTGACTCAAACTGACCTCTCGAAGCCCAAAAATGACGATACTCCAAAAGTGTGCAGCACATCAACTTTTCATTTAACGGATTACAGTTTGAATCCGACAGCAGCCAATGAAATTGTGACTGCAGAGAAAAGGTTGTGTGTGGCAGTGTTGAGGAATGTCGGCAGGTGAATTCAGCCCTTGGAAAGATGATACCCACAATTATTATTTTCAGATATAAAGACTACACTAGTCAACAAAAATGTATTGCAACTTGCAAAGCATGCAGGAAGAAAATGACAGATGGAGGCACAACAACAAGGTTGTGGCTAATATAGCGAACAGCACTATATAACTTTGCTAGTGTAGCATGTAGGCTAATGTAATGTTAAAGCAATGAGGTTGGGCGAATGTGTACAAGCATACATCGTCCGATTGTGCCCCATAGCAAACTTGGAGATTTATGGCAGGTTTATTTGGAAAGTAATGAATATACTGTATATTTTTAAAAGCATTCATGATTTGTGTAAACTTTATATACAAACTACTTCTGTTGTTAAAATTATTACATTAAATTTGTTAAGAGCACATTATCACTTTTATAGCCATTCTTTAGCAAATTGCCTCCTTTTTAAATCATAACAATAACAGAAATCACCCAAATAGCCCTGATCAAAAGTTTACATACCCTTGAATGCCACATCCAAAGAGGACGAGAGCGTGAACTCAGTTTCCAGCAATAGCTGCACCAGTGAACCCAACAAAGTCCAATAATTATTTAACTAGTGTCCTTATCCAAGCTTATCCATGATCATACAACATGTACATTAGTAACTAATGTAGGCAAATCAATTTGATAGTTTCACATTATGTTTGATTAATGTAATACACATATGTTACACAAATGTTCACTGTCACCTTCCCATTGGTTGGCAGCATCACCTTTTAAGGTTGATTCAGTATACTTTTCAGACAGTAAAGATCATTCTCTGTAGCTACTGTCTTTTGAAGGTAAGGATGATTTGTGTCAAATATGTGCTTTGCATGCTCATCTTAGTTCAATTGTTCCACTGCAGCTGTTTAGGTGATGCCAAATTTGCATGATTTGAGCCAAGTAACATCTACTCTGGGAAGAAATATTTGTGTAGGTCTTGGGTGTAATAACTAGTGTTTGTGTCCACCTTTCAGTGCTGGCTCTTCCTCAAATGCCTGGCACTGAAAACCTAACATTACTGCAATGAGAGAAGTGATTCTTGGAAAAAGAACTTAAGCAATGTCAGATTTTTTCATCTCCAAATGAGAATGTATGTGCTATATACAATAAAACATTTTGGGGCTTCATAGACAACTATTACAAAAGACTGCATGCTGTCATTGATGCTAAAGGGGGAAATACACAGTATTAAGAACTAAGGGTATGCAGACTTTTGAACAGGGGTCAGTAAATGTTTTCTTTTTTGCCATGTTTTGTTTTATGATTGTGCCATTCTGTTATGACTTACAGTTGAATGTGAATCCCATAAGAAATAAAAGATGTGCTTCGCCTGCTCACTCATGTTTTCAGTACAAATGATACATAGATTACCAATTCTCCAAGGGTATGCAAACTTTTGAGCACAACTGCACATGGATAGGAATTTCTATCTTTTGATAAGCAACTGCTTGATAAGGTTAGGTTTAAAAAAAACAAACGTATTATACAAATCATACTGAAACAGAATTATGTCAAGATATTATAAAAACCAGTCTAGTTATTGAAAAAATCTATACTTCATATTTCATATGGCAGTGGATACTTTTATTTTTCACACATTAGACACATCACCAAGGTTTAAGATTGAGCAAGGCATTAAACAAGGATGCCCAATTTCTCCCTTTTATCTTTTCTGCAGAATGCAGATTTTCAGCACATTGTTATAACCCAACTTAGATGGTACCACCTTACTTCAAGTTCCCTGAGCACTCCATATTATTGAACATATTATTCTCCAAAGGTTCAGGTTTAAAATTGAATTTGTGTAAATCTGTATCCATGATTGCCCTCCAGTGGCGACATACAACAATCCCATTAAGTTCACTAAAAAACCATGGATATTATTGTCCAAGTATTGTCCAACTGATGAAATTGGAGGTGGGACAGTGTAGCAGGTTCGGTCTGTTTGTTCACGTGACAGGATTTACAAATGATGTTGCCTGGCACATGCAGAGACATCCATCCAATAACAAAGCAGCGGTCTGCATTCAAAGGTTGTGAGTATGAGACAAAGTTGAGAGTATTCTGTTTTTATAAAAAATATCCTACTCATTCAAAGTAACGCAAGATTGCAGTGATGTTTTTTGTTGTCTATGCTATTTAGCTATTCAATTAGGTTCTGTAAAGTAGCACAATGTGACAAAACTTGGCTGAATTATGTGTCATGCTTTTGAGACAACATTTTAAAAATCAAGTGGATTGGCACAAGCATAAACATAAATCCAGTAACAAGTGCTTGCATGTTTGTACATGGAACATTGTGGGACTTTACAGAAGTCTTGTTAAAACTGTAATCTGAACACATGGTATAAATTGGAGGAATACAAATCCTTACTTAATGTGTGGTTGCATAGAGACATTACATTTTCGGCTGTAGTTGTCCAGATGCATTACTCATCTCCAACAAAGCCATCAAATCAGAAACTTATTATAATTGGATAAAGTACACAATTTCAGAAATCTGTACTAGTCAAAAACTATAAGGATGATGCAGTGGTGGAAAATTGTAGGTCTTTCTCATCAAAGCACACTTTCATCATGGGAAGGGAATGTGTGCAGACAAATTCTTATATACTCTTAAATACATTTTGGCAGAACACGAGTGCAGCATTGTTATACATCTTGGCTGTCAGCACAACAAGTTCCCATTGCAAATATCAAGAGAAAACTGCATAAAGTTAAATTGATTCATACCAATAACTTGTGAATATGCCTTTAGATCCAAAGTGAGCACAGATCTGCTGGAGCAGTAACCCCTGGAGACATAGTTGCCAGGCATCATAGATGAAAACAAAAGTCTAGGATTGTATGGAAATACACAACCAGTACAATCTTGTGTACTTTCCCACCCCCTGAAGACCAACACAGCAGACAAGATCCATTCAAATGTATCTTTATTTATGCAAGACGCCTTATGCCACCAGAGCAGAAGCAGTAGAGGATTCACTGTGGATCAAGAAGGAAAAAATATTAGTGAAAGCAAAAGCAATGTAAACATACCAACCAGAAAGTATACATTAAAGACATTCTCTCATGGTTAATAATATGAATCAAATAGATTATAAATTGGTTGGTATATACTCTTAAGAAACTTGTTTTACTAAGAACAATGAAATAGAACCATTAAAGCTTTATTCATGCAATTGTCAATAACCTTTTCACATGCAGGTTTTAAATATTCAGCTTAGCTTTTTTGCACATCTATTCTACAATCCTAAAATGTGATTGTTGCTCCCCTCACTACAACAACCATTTTGATTATTTGACTTATTCTAAAATAATGGACTAGGGCAGCCCTTTTTAAACATTGTTTAAAGAAGCATGAACATTTTGCACATACATCCACTTCTTTGTAACTATACCACTGTCCCTTTTTAAGGTGCCTACTTTTAAGATGTAATTTAAGCTAAAGCCTAATTGGGAGTAACTGATTGTTAGGGCTCCCTCTCATAAATTACGTAGTAAGATAATGTTACTGCTACAATGCCTGCTATGACGGTTTTCCCAGTTGCTTTGACGAGGGATATTGACGGATTTGAGGCACCTTAAACTACCAGTATGAACAAGCGTGAAGTTATAAGGAGAGGTGACGGGTATCTTAGCACAGAACAACCACGGTGCTAATTTACCTCCAAAGTTTGCCTAGGCATTAATAACTCCTCTCAAACGATTAACTACAAAACAATTAATTAAAGTGTCATTTAGAAAAATTCAATAATATGAGCACTTCAATTACAGGTACGCTTTCCCATCCCTAGGTCAAGAGTTAATACTTACTACTTCCAGTTAGGAGCAAGAACTCTCTTGGTCTTGTAGTAACGTGCCAATCTGTGGATCCTGCTTTCAGTGAGAATCAGACGGAACTTAGCATCTTTATCCTGCAAGAAAAAGTGTGAGTTGAAGAGCCATTGTTCAATGTCATAAAGCTTAAAGGACAATTGGTTGTCTCAAGGCATGTCTCCACTAGTCCCCAAAAAGTTGGTTGGACCCCAATGAATACAAATCCATTGGAATTTTTTTATTTGAAGTCGGTGAGAAAATAGACCATTGTCAAACCAAGAACTAATTTGTTTAAATGAGATTCCTATAACTTCCATGGTGATTTGCAGATGGAAGGCAAGCGTGGAGATGTGTCTTAAAATAGATGTGTCCGGTTTTGTCTCTGGAGCTAGCAGATCACACTCAATTCAGTGGCTGTTTAGTTTGTTAATAGGCAACTTATGTTTGGTTATTTAGTGGTCGGCTGTTGCAGCCTATCGTCAAGAATGCAAAATCAAGAAGAGATTTATTTGCCAGAGCAGAATACTGACACTGCAAACAGTTATTGGTGGCTATAGAAACCCTAATGGTGTACTAAAGGACAGTCCACGGGAATGGGCAGTAAAGAAATAATTTAACTAATACATATGGTGTTTAATGGGTATTTATTTCAAATCGGTTTTCTGATTAAACGATACCAAGAAATTTATGAATTGGCACAGATCACTTCTTGTTAGCCAAACAAGGTCATCAAAGCAGCACTAATATAAATTAATGTCAGAGCCTCGGTGTGGCAATTATTAGGAGGTATCTGGTTAATCAATTGAAGATGGAATTAAAATGACATTAAAGTTAAATGAGAAAGAGATACTACAGCACTATTTAGCTAATCATTTGAAGAGGAATAGGGTTGAAAATGCAGTTTTGTATTCATGTTCTCAATTTGCCAAGGCATTAGCTAGCTAGGTAGCTTAATTATTTCATGGTTTGATGCAGTAAAGACAACTAGTGTCATCAGATGATAAATAACATACCAGGCCAGGATTGGTTGATGCCTCTCACTCTTTCCTGATATTTTACACCTTATACACAGCCATCCTCTGTCACAGCTAAGGCAGGCTATAGTTGCTAATACAGCTTCTCTCTTACAACACTGTTGCATTCGAGAGGTATTTGTATAGTAGTAATAATACACTGGACATTAAAGCACCTTTCAAAAAAACAAGCACACTGTACAGCAAAAAACAAGAAGAACCAGTTAGAAAGACAATCTTATAAAACTTTGAAGCACCACTGAAGTTCAAGCTACACAGAGGAAAAAAGCCAGCATGATTCAGTCAGTTTTAAGTTTGTTATTAAAGGTGGTGATGGAATCTGAGTAGCGGGTGGCTGAAGGGAGTGTTCCAGAGATTTGTGGCCGTAACACTGAATGCCCAAGCCCCCATGACATATAGGCTATTTTTTTTTTAATAGTGAGAAGTCCATTGTTAGGGAAGTGGAAACTATGAGAAAGGGGGTGATGTGAAGGAGGTTAGACAGGTAAGAGGGGGCAAGGCCATGGAGGGCCTTGTAGGGGAGGAGTAGCATTTAATAACTGATGCAGAACTTGACAGGGAGCCGGTGAATGTTGTACAGTGTGGGAGTGGAGTGTCCCCAGGGTTTGCTGTGATTGAGGACAGAGTTTCAAACATACTGGAGCCTGTCCAGGGCTTTTCCGGACACCCCAAACAGGATTCCATTGCAATAGTCCAGACATAATGTAATGAAAGCGTGTATGAGGGTCTCTATGATGACTGGGACCTGTTCAGTTGTAACTGCGCTAAAAAAATAAAATAATGTTCTCTAAAAAAAAATAATAGTGATCTCTATGTATATTTACAACCCTCATATATGTCAAATGTTTGCAAATGGAAATGAGCATGGGACAGGAGTGAGTGTTACCAGGACAAACAGGAAAAGTTGGTGGCTATATAAAACTTTTGCATGACTGGGACAGTATGATTACAGGAAAAGGGCAGCACTATGCTCCCATAAGCCATTGGGACAAAGACATGCTAAAATAACCTCATAGGATTTCCATATTGATCATGCAATGCATATTTTCAGCTGGATACACATTTCAAATTATGTGTTTTGGTTGAAATCCTGGTGGGTTTACACACTTATCACCCTCTGAAAGTACTAAGCGAAAACATCTAAGAGTCCTTGTTACCTTTCTGTTCCTCTCCAGATGCTTTCTCACAGCAACAGCCTTCTTGATGAGGTGATAGAGATCTTCTGGCAGGTCAGGGGCCAGGCCCTTGGACTTGAGAATCCTCAGGATCTTGTTGCCAGTGACAAAGCGCACCTGGGCAACACCATGAGAGTCCCTAAGGATCACACCTGGGGATAAAAGTTAAAAAGTTAGAAGAAGCACTGTTCCCTCTCCCACCAATTTAGACACATACACTCCAGTCCATTTGCTCACTCATGTAACATGAGAACATCCCTTCACTTTACAATTAAGTACCATCAGTGTTTTTCCTGTCTATGCCACATTGTAGCCTATGTCAGTTGATATTCCAATGCCGACAATGAGATAACTTCAGATGAGCCCATGCTGGCCGGTATTATGATGTATTATTTCCCTGGCATGTTAACAGAAAAATAGGTCAGAACAAAATGACCAAAGTTACGAAGTTAATTGATCGTATCAATGTTGTGACATAAATGTCAGGGGAGAAAGTTTGCTCCTCAAAAGTGTAACAATAAAGGGCTCGACATGAATGATGGTCTGCTTGCCCTTGAAAACAAAAATAATTGTTGGACAAGGAGAACGTATCTGGTGGATCATCTGTATGCCTTCCCCAATTATTTTGTAAAGAAAATGTCATACCACAGATATTACAGAATATCCCATTAATTCATTAAATGCTTGCATAAATACTGAGTCATGTAAGCTAAACCACGTATGAGCAATGTGGTTTGTTTGCACGCTAATTCTGCTTACACGCTAGCTAATATTGCTAACGTTGTTCCATGTTGACCATTGAAAGAGCCATGAAATAGCCTACTGAGAATGCCAGCTTTGTGGTTGCTGCTATTACTAATTTATTGTTATTATCATAAATACATCATTGATGTTGCCTGTGTGATAAACAGTGGACAAAACTTTGCCGGATATGAAATTAACATTGCAGAGATGAGCTGATTTCATCAGTCCAGTCTGTCTGTCTAACGGCTTGCAAGTCTGCATTTCGCTTCAAAGGGTGGCTTCAACAACAGTATTCTATAAAAATGAAGGCCATCTTTTTTGCATTCCTATTCAGACATCCAGCGGCAGAACAATAACACATTTTCCTTTAGACTGAGGGTCTTGCCCTTTTCCCTACACTTGTTCCTGCAGTGTTCCGCCACCACCAAACAAAAACATTTATGTAGTCATGTTTTGTTTCATTTTTCTTTCCTTTCCAAAAAAAGTTAAAAAGGAAAGTTTTGAGTGAGGAACAGAAGCGAACAGAAAGAAAGAAAAAGGTGCAGTGGTTTTCCGGAGCTGTACTTACGCTATTCATTTGTATCTCCAGCACAAAGGCTTACCGTATTTTTTCACTTGTTTAAGTCATTTCCAGACAGAAGAAACCTATTGGTCAAATAGAAATTCTATTTGGCTAAAAATCTTGTAAACCTTGTGAAGAGGCTTCATTAGATGAACCTCACGACCCTCCCTCTCCGGATTCCTCTCATCTTTTTTTCAATTAGAATAAAATTGAATGAATTGAATTAGCAATGTGTTAACTTATAGACAATTTTTTTTCCTGGTGTTTTTTTACCTCTCACTCCGACTGGATTGTGTCATAGAAAACTCTACTGTGGTTGGTGCAAGTTTTTAAACAATTAACAGTGAGGAGAAAAGTAGATTATGGTAGGTTGTAATCCTAACTCACACACTGTGCTCATAATTTTGGCAGTTCGCACATATCTATTTTTAGGAGCAAAAGCGATTGAAATACTCGCATTGTACAGCCCTGTACATGATGATTGATTGTTTTCTGAAAGATACATTTCATCCTAGCTAGTAGCTTATAAGGTCCTTTTGATGCAACATGTGGTCAGACTGCCAAGCAGTCTCCTCAAAGTTTGCCATTTCAGTTTAATACACGCTTCCACCAAAAAAGTATTGTCCATAATGGGGGTGTACAACAAAGCTGATTACCGCTTGTTTTGAAAACCTTAAATCATCCATAATAAAAAATCGGTCAACCTCCAGACAGATCAGTGGCATCCAACAATGACAACTGAAACTCGATGACAGAATTTCTTACAAAAAGTGCTAGACAGGAACAAAGTAAACATCCTTACCGATTTGAGAAGGAGACAGACCCTTCTTGGCCAGCTTGAAAATCTGCTCTTTGACATCATCAGATGTAACCTTCAGCCACTGCAGAAGCAATGTTTCAATGTTGGAGTAACTCACATACCAGACATTCAGTCAAATGCTCAGAACACACAATCTGTCCCTTAAAGCAAGGCTCAGTAAATACAAAATTATACCATTACTTTTCAATGTTGGATTCTATCTTTCAAATTACAAATATTAACACATAACTCAAATACAGACATTCAGTGCTTTTGATGTTGTAACACCGTATATACAGGAGCTATTTTCACTTTTTGCCCTTTTACATTCCTTTAAGGTGATTGCTACTGGAAAACTGCACACCTTGCAAACAACACCTCAGCGGTTGGACTTAACACAGCTTTGTGGCACCATCTTTAGGACCATTAGGTCCATCACCTAAACCGATTAAGTTCTTTGATAAGCAACATTATGCAACTAGCTAAAGTGTTAGTGCATCAATTATTAGTATCTAGGAAGTTTGACTAAGTCACGAAAGCTAGCATAATGTGCTAACAAGCCAGCAACTCATTGTTACTTATATAAAACTAAAGGGATTGGACTAACTGTTGCAGCACATTCAAAAAAAATAATTTAAGCTAGCAAGATACTGGTTAATTGTTAGTAGCTAATGAGTTTTCTACAAGCCAGCTCTAGGTTGTAGGTGCGATGCCTGTGCAGGTTGCCACTATGAAGAGCAAATAGAAAGCATAGCAAAACTACTGATCTGCAGACTGATTTCCGATAACACCTGTATAGATTCAGGGGCAGCATGTCGACAACATTATGCTACATAAAATAGGTTAAGATGTGTCAGACAATGTAGAGTTATAGCCCCAGGCCATAGTTTTGTTATTGATTGTATTATAGCGGGACAGGAAGGGAGTAATATGTTGCAGATTTCTCATAAGTTGCAGATTTCTATGTGCCACTGGTGGTCCTTAGTGAATTTCCAGAAATGATTACGCTGTGCGCAATCAAATTCATTCCATCACTAAGTTGATTAAATTCCCAACCATATTGGAAGCAAAACACAGAGGATTGCTGGAATAGTGTCTTACTATCTGAAGCTTTCTTGACTTGTTACAACCTATCTAACCAGACAGATACTTACTGTGGGAACACTGCGCCTGTAAGGTAGTGCGGACTGGGACAGGCCCTTGCTGAAACGTAAAAAAAAAAAAAGTGTTACATTGGTAGCTAGCTATAGCATTACGACAAATAGTATGGTGTCCAATTAACTAACTGCCACGGAACTCTGTCCCCCAAGAGTGCCAGAGACCAACATCCTAAAGGTTCAGAATTGTCCTGTAAATGCTCAAATTTGCATAAGATGTTCTTCTAAAGCACTCAGTTATGTTAGAAATAATGATTACTTTTAATTATGTTTATTTTTCGTCACAGCCTTCGGAACCATGCTTAACAATGGGTTGCGATCGAAACAAGTAGCAGTTATATCTAGCGTCCATTAGGATTGGAAAGGTTAAATAATGGCGTCTAGTATGCCTATTTCGCAGAAAACGGCACAATCTGATCGAGTGGATTTATTGTTTAAGTTTCAAAACTAACAAATCAAATTAAATAATTCCAGTTAGCCATAAATGTCAGCTCATCTTCAGGGCTGTGTGCGCGACCATTCATAAAATGTAGTTAGCGTGTGACCGTTAAGACAAATAAGCAATCTTTAATAATATTTTAATGTTAATGTGTACACAAGGTATTGGTTCAGATTGATAAAGTAGCCAACGGTACATCGCTTAAAATACGAAATATAGAAAACATACAGATATTTGTAAATATATCACATGTTTACCCTGGAGCGTGCATGCGACCCATGGCGGCGGCTTAAGCGAAAAGACAGGGGAAGGAAAATGTGTCGGCGATACGTCGTTCACGAACGAACGGCTCTTTTTGGTGGACGTTTGGAACCGAATCACATTGGTGAATGAATCCGTTCAAATGTTTCTTTATATATTTAGCTTAAACACCTATTACTTACAGATGTCACTGTATTTTTTTTATTTTAAACTTCATATTCGCATTGAATAAAATACATGCGAGAGAGTACATGTGTGTTCCAGGAGCTATTTAACGTACGGAAAAAAAAACAAAAAACGCTGTAATAGTTAAGACAAGCGATGTAACCGATTTGAACGAGCAATCCCCGCTCTAAAATATTCTAGCCAACTATTGTTGCTTCACCTTGGGGATCTGTATTTTTTTCATTGTTCTTGGACAATTTCAAATAATTTAATCGAAATGCCGTTCGATTCTTTCTGGTAAACGGAGCCTCAAGAACCGACTCACCGAAAAGACTCGCCTATCACTGATATTATTTCCGGTTCTTTCGGAAGTAAATCTTTTGATCGGAAGTGACGCAGGCTAAAGACTAAACCTTGTTTCCTAATACAGTTATGTCCGTGTACTCAATATTTTGAGCTAGCTCACTTTATTATTAAGGTGAAGAACAGAACCAACCCCTGGTTCACTCATGATATATCTGATGCTACTCATAAGACAAATATAGCATTGGCTAAGGCTAGAAAAAAAGCTTCAAGTTTTGATTGGCATACTTTTAATAAACAAATAAGGAACTTATGTATTAGGCTTGTGTGAAAGGCAACATTGTATACTATGTAAAGCCTATTGGCAGATGGACAAGTACAGCTACAAGTCATTTGGGCTAGGTGGTCCTGAGGCATGGCCCAGGGGCTCATGTCCTGCAAATGTTAAACAGGATTCCAGGAAAGTTTGAGAATTCCTTGGATTGAAAAGGATACCTAAATATACTTTTCGAACTGACCCTAGTCCCATGTCACATAAACTAATGCAACGTAAACAATTGGAACTTAGGACAAACTGACCCCAGTCACCCACAATAATATAGCAACATAAAACTAGTGGCTGAGACAGAGGGTTCCAGAGACACTGTGGCCCTATCCGGAAGTAACCCGGGACAGGGGTAACCAGGCACCACTTTGCCAAGCATCAGACCAAAAGGGCAACCAACCATAACCACCCTGAAAGAGGGTGGAGTATAGCACACAGAGTTCACTCCTGTTGCATGAGGACAGCAATGGGTAACAAGAATAAGCCAGTGACTCTGACCCTGAATGGCATTGGGTATATTTTATATGTTCATCAAAAAAGTGGTCAGGGTCACGAGTAAAGCCAAGGGCTCTCACAGTTTTCTGTGATATGACCATATAACTGTTTCAGTTCACTTTGAAATCTGACAACGAATCTTTTAGTTTCTTGGGTCTTAAAACAGGCAATGCATTTTATTTCTGAATTAAAAAAATAATAATCCCCTGAGCCGAAAATATGATATCAACTTTGGAGGGGACAGTTTAATGACGTTTTCTCAAGAGCAATTATTGAGGGGGACATCAAGAGTTTTGATGTAATACTGTTTCAGTTAGCGCCATCGGTTGGCTCATTGCAGTAATTCAGCAAATTCAGCTATTGTGTGTGAACTGTAACAACACAAAACAAATGTACTGGATTTAACCTCACAATAGTTACGTGCATAGCTATGACCCACTCTGCCAGATTTCCACACATGCACTGTACCTGTAACATGTGCCACTGCTGAGGGCTGGGATCTTAAAAACGCTTGTTGATAATCAGCACAGGTGCTTTCATTGCATCATTAATATTATTGAAATGACGTAGTTATGCTTACACAGATGTATTGGGGCGGACAAATCATATTTTTCCCCAGGATGAGGAGGTTATGTCCCCCCCCCCCCCCGGGATTTCTGCCTATGCCTGTTTGTTGAATGCATACCAGTGAAAATTGACATTGTGATTCCATAATATGACATCAGTAAGTGACATCATATATAGTGAAAATAAAAGTTGTCCTAAAACTGAGCCATGAAGAACACCAAAACATACTTTTGATTTGTCAGAGGACAGGCCACCCACATGGATGGGCAACTAGTTTTTTAAGACAATGCTTATTTAGGGAGGAGTCTGTTATTTGACTAATGCAGAAAGCTGTTAGTGAGTTTCCTTAAACATAGTGTCTTCTAACAAGAGACTCAAAGACCTGCAAGCCATAAGATTTCCGAACACTTGATCTGTCTGACCACCTACACGATACAGCTTAACTGGGGACATAGACTAATCACACACACGCATGCGCACTACGACTAATACTGCTGATACTGTGTTCTGCTGCTACTATTATTAATAGTAATTTGATTGTTGAGCATGAACCTGCAATTAGGAAGTATATTATATGTATCCTATGTATAGGACTATTACAAACAAGCAATCGCTTGTACCCCCCTGATTTAAGCCTGTCTTTAACTTAACCTCAAATACATAATTATTTGATTTTGAACAGCATGTCTTTGACCTATGTAACAATGAATAGCCAGTCAAGTAAAAACTGAAATACATTTGAGATCTCCCTAATGTCTTCACAAACCAAAGGAAATCGCAAAAAACATATGAAGAACCGCGGCCACCTCTTCCAAACGATTAACGCCACGTACGACTCAGTGCAACCTAGACTGATAGTAGAACTATGACTGGCAGTGCGAGGCCCAATCGAATAACGATGGGCGTCTTTAGAAAGTAGGAAGGAAGTATTTTATCCAATGGTCAACTACCCAAGTCATTTCATTTGTAGTCCATTTAGCCAAGATTTCATTTAGTCCCTGGCACTGTCAACAAATGGGTTAAGGAGTTGTATAATTATTAGCCGAAATCGTTTGACGGGGACTCTGATTAAAAAGTAAGTGGCAAGTATTATTTTGCTAGCTAGCCATTTAGATATTGTTATTTAACTACTGTACAGTAGCTACCAGACTCCAATAAGAGTCAGTGACTGCAACTTTTCGTTGTTGAATCCAAGACACAGCTTCTCTGTTATTTAGCTAGCACATATTAGCCTTTCGATTGATGGTTATCAATTATTGCATTATCCTTCGTCTTTTATTCAACATTTGTTGGCCTTTTTCATCTTTAACTAGCAACACTTATTCATAATATTGTAGTATGCTTTTGTGTGTTGAATGACCATCACTGTGCGGATGGACTGTGAACTGTAATGTTAGCTAGCTGAGCATCTCAATTCGTTCTGTTTGGTGGGCTATTAACGATACGATATCTTTTCACAAAAGTATCTGTGATCCCAGCTGCTAAATTATTTGGTTGTGTAACTTGCTTTAATCGCCCTCTCGAGGCGCTACAGATGCTCGCACGGTCTTCGCTAGGCAGTGGAACGGTTTTGCCACATTTACGGCTTTAGCTTTCTCTTTCTTGCCAATTTGATCAGAGCGGACTGATTGCAACACGGTGTTTATAGGATTCCATACTAGTATTCAACCAGCAGCACTAACGATTACGTCAGTCGTATTATAATGAGGAAACATTCAAAATAAAAGCGCCAATGTCAATATATTGCATAGTGTATAATTGGTTCTGTATGATTCCCTAAAGTAAGGCTTAAGATCTTTCCTGGGTTTCCATCAGGTATGTCAGGTAGTACTGCAGGCAGCTCGGTCAGGTAGTATGCCCAGTCAGGTAGTACAGCAGGCAGCTCGGTCAGGTAGTACTGCAGGCAGTTCGGTCAGGTAGTACTGCAGGCAGCTCGGTCAGGTAGTACTGCAGGCAGCTCGGTCAGGTAGTACTGCAGGCAACTCGGTCAGGTAGTAAGGCAGGCAGCTCGGTCAGGGAGTAAGGCAGGCAGCTCGGTCAGGTAGTAAGGCAGGCAGCTCGGTCAGGGAGTAAGGCAGGCAGCTCGGTCAGGGAGTAAGGCAGGCAGCTCGGTCAGGGAGTAAGGCAGGCAGCTCGGTCAGGTAGTAAGGCAGGCAGCTCGGTCAGGTAGTAAGGCAGGCAGCTCGGTCAGGTAGTAAGGCAGGCAGCTCGGTCAGGTAGTAAGGCAGGCAGCTCGGTCAGGTAGTAAGGCAGGCAGCTCGGTCAGGTAGTAAGGCAGGCAGCTCGGTCAGGTAGTAAGGCAGGCAGCTCGGTCAGGTAGTATGCCTGGTCCGGTAGTACAGCAGGCTTCCCAGTCAGGTAGCACGGCAGGCTGCCTGGGCACGTAGTACACTCCACTGATCAAAAGTTTTAGAATACCTTGATTTTTCCAGTTTTTATTGAGATTGAGAAAACACACAGTGATGGTCTTAATGTACTCTGAAATTAAAGCATAGAACTAATTAACAATTGGAAACAAATTGTTCAGAAAGTACTTCCCAACTGTTGCAGATGTTCCCACAAATGTGTTTCACTTGTAGGTTATGATAGCAGTATAATACTTTCTGCAGTACAATACTGTCCATATAATGTTTGAGTGTGTAATAACCGAATCGGTTCCAACACTGCTTTTATACAGACACAGTATTTGTAAGTAATCAACAAAATTTCAGACACCTGGAGGAATTGATAATCCTCCAGGCGATCAGCCATAACATTATGACCCCCTGCCTGATATTGTGTAGGTCCACCCGTGGGGAATTGGTAATATATGTACCATTTGTAAAGAAAACATGAGTGAGCAGGCAAAACACATGCCTTTTATTTCTTATGGGATTCAAATTCAACTGTAGTTCATAACAGAATGGCACAATCATAAAACAAAACATGGCAACAAAGGAAAAAAATGAACTGACCCCTGTTCAAAGGTCTGCATACCCTTAGTTCTTAATACTGTGTATTGCCCCCTTTAGCATCAATGACAGTGTGCAGTCTTTTGTTATAGTTGTCTATGAGGCCCCAAATTCTTGCAGGTGGTATAGCTGCCCATGTGTCTTGGCAAAATGCCTCCAGGTCATGCAAAGTCTTTGGTCGTCTTGCATGAACTGCACGTTTGAGATCTCCTTATAGTGCCTCGATGATATTAAGGTCAGGAGACTGTGATGGCCACTCCAGAACCTTCATCTTTTTCTGCTGTAACCACTGGAGGGTCAACATGGCCTTGTGCTTAGGGTCATTGTCGTGCTGGAAAGTCCAAGAGTGTCCCATGCGCAGCTTTCATGCAGACGAATGCAAATTGTCTGCCAGTATTATCTGATAACATGCTACATTCTAGATTCCCCGTGCCTTTAGAGGTCAAAAATAAAATATTCTAAAATATTCTGATCCCCCATCCTTTTCCTCACGAGCCTCCTTCTCACCATGGCTGAAAACATAGTCATATAATAATAAAACAAATGTTTTATCCATCCCAACACTTACCGGCGTAATACATGAGAATGCTGTTATTCTTTGTTGGTAGAAAATGTGGGTTGAGATGGACAGAGAAAAAGGGTAATTTTGTACCTTTGCCTCATTAGTTTTTTATTCATGTACAGGTTCTGGTCATAAAATTTGAATATAATCAAAAAGTTGATTTATTTCAGTAATTCCATTCAAAAAGTGAAACTTGTATACATTCATTCCACGCAGACTGATATATTTCGAGGGTTTATTTATTTTAATATTGATGATTATAACTGACAACTAATGAAAACCCCAAATTCAGTATCTCAGAAAATTAGAATATTGTGAACAGGTTCAATATTGAAGACATCTGGTGCCACACTCTAATCAGCTAATTAACTCAAAACACCTGCAAAGGCCTTTAAATGGTCTCTCAGTCTAGTTCTGTAGGCCACACAATCATGGGGAAGACTCCTGACTTGACAGCTGTCCAAAAGACGACCATTGACACCTTGCACAAGGAGGGCAAGACACAAAAGGTCATAGCTAAAGAGGCTGGCTGTTCACAGAGCTCTGTGTCCAAGCACATTAATAGAGAGGCGAAGGGAAGGAAAAGATGTGGTAGAAAAAAGTGCACAAGCAATAGGGATAACCGCACCCTGGAGAGGATAGTGAAACAAAACCCATTCAAAAATGTGGGGGAGATTCACAAAGAGTGGACTGCAGCTGGAGTCAGTGCTTCAAGAACCACCACGCACAGACGTATGCAAGACATGGGTTTCAGCTGTCGCATTCCTTGTGTCATGCCACTCTTGAACATGACACAGCGTCAGAAACATCTCGTCTGGGCTAAAAACAAAAAGGACTGGACTGCTGCTGAGTTATGTTCTCTGATGAAAGTACATTTTGCATTTCCTTTGGAAATCAAGGTCCCAGAGTCTGGAGGAAGAGAGGAGAGGCACAGAATCCACATTTCTTGAAGTCCAGTTTAAAGTTTCCACAGTCAGTAATGGTTTGGGGTGCCATGTCATCTGCTGGTGTTGGTCCACTGTGTTTTCTGAGGTCCAAGGTCAACGCAGCCGTCTACCAGGAAGTTTTAGAGCACTTCATGCTTCCTGCTGCTGACCAACTTTATGGAGATGCAGATTTCATTTTCCAACAGGACTTGGCACCTGCACACAGTGCCAAAGCTACCAGTACCTGGTTTAAGGACCATGGTATTCCTGTTCTTAATTGGCCAGCAAACTTGCCTGACCTTAACCCTATAGAAAATCTATGGGGTATTGTGAAGAGGAAGATGCGATACGCCAGACCCCACAATGCAGAAGAGCAGAAGGCCACTATTAGAGCAACCTGGGCTCTAATAACACCTGAGCAGTGCCACAGACTGATCGACTCCATGCCACGCCGCATTGCTGCAGTAATTCAGGCAAAAGGAGCCCCACAACTAAGTATTGAGTGCTGTACATGCTCATACTTTTCATGTTCATACTTTTCAGTTGGCCAACATTTCTAAAAATCCTTTTTGTATAGGTCTTAAGTAATATTCTAATTTTCTGAGATACTGAATTTGGAATTTTCATTAGTTGTCAGTTATAATCATCACAATTAAAATAAATAAACATTGGAAATACATCAGTCTGTATGTAATGAATGTATATAATATACAAAGTTCACTTTTTGTATGGAATTACTGAAATAAATCAACTTTTTGATTATATTCAAATTTTATGACCAGCACCTGTCTCATGTGCCATGAGTGTACAGCAAAAATGGCAATTATGACTTTACTCTCCCAATACTTATGGAGGGAACTGTATAATACAGTACACCGGGCAATGTTTATTTATTTTTTTGTTAGTTGCACCATTTCCGCTCGACCCTGAATGTGCGTGCGTGCGTGCGTGCGCGTGTGTGTGTGTGTGTGTGTGTGTGTGTAAAGCCTTTTGAGCTTTAGACATTTTATAGAATTTGGGAAGCCGTTATGGAGTTTTTCACAACGGCTTCCCAAATTCTATTAATTCTTGATTGCATCACTGTATGATCCTCATTAAGTTTCTCTCAATGTAGGCTACACAGTAGGTAGCCTACTACAAGTGACAGATGTAATTTGTTGTTTATATTTTTAACCACTTTTGTTGTCAGTTATTTGTCTGTGGCCTTTTGTGTTTTTAGTTAAAAAAAATTTTTGCCTGTGCTCATTGATCTCACAATGGGACATATACAAAGAGGAGTCTTCTTTCAATGTCTGTTGTTGGGGCACTGACACATTTTTGAGAAGACTGTTTTGTCTTTTTTGATTGAACTTTGGGTGCTTCTTGTCTTACCGTAGATGTCTTGGAGCCGGGTACTCCAGACCAGATGCCTTCTGCTTCTGGTACATCTGCTCTGTTTTGAGGGAGTGCCCATCAGTGTGGACAAGACCAAGGTGAACCAGCTGGAGGACAAAACCTCAGAGCCACCACAGAGTGTGGTAAGAGTTTGTGCAGATAATATACCAATTACGCATGGTGAAGAACAATGGTTGGGGTTTCACCAAATAGTTCCTGAGACAGGTAGCCTGTTGATCTCACTTGAGGTGACAATGTCTCACATGGATAATACAAATAGAGAAGTTATGTGTTAGAATTATGAATGCCTGTTTTCTGCTCCTAATCATCCTGTTGATTGTTAGAGTTCTCCTGATAAGCCCTGTCCATTCCTCCTTTCCTGAATGGCTAATTCTAATTAGCATGACAATACTGCTAGTGTGATATATTTTTCAGCTTTACAACTGTTATAATCTGACATTATTTAAATGAATTTGGATATTTTTACATAATGCCCATCTAAGACTGGATTTACAGTGCTGCTTAAATGTATGTGAATTCTACAGGGATGGTAATTATTTCTGTAAAAAATTGTATTAACTCAGAAATCCTTATTTAAACTCCAATTCGTAATAAACATTCCAAATAAACGACAAAAACAATACATTATATTTTCATTGTTTATTTAGCAAAAGTGGTTACATTTTGTTTTTCTACTACACGCAAGATATCTTCTAAACCAACATATAGAATTGGTTGCTATTAACCTGTTATGCCTGATTAAAAAAATACTGTCTCTGATTAAATAAAGTTTTCATGGTAAACACTAAAATAATCTAATTGTACTAGGGATTCACATAATTTCAAGCAGCTCGGTATTACGTTGTAAAGAACTGTATCCTTATAAGGTCTGTTCAACAATGCTATGTTATGTAGACTACTACAACTTTTTTTTTTTTTTTATCAAACAGGACACTGGACTCCACTATGACCGTTATCTCAGGGAAGTAATTGATTTTCTAGAAAAAGACCAACATTTCAGAGAGAAGCTCCATAACACAGATATGGAGGACATCAAGGTATTTTAAAGCATGTCCTTATTCTTGTCTTTCTTTCTTTCTCATCGTCATTGAAAACCTTTCTCATTGTCCTGAAAAAAAGCTGAACAGCACCAGTAGAATAATAATTGTCATGTTTCTTACAGATGGGTAAGCTGGCCAAAGAGCTGGACTTTGTCAGCCACCATGTTAGGACACAACTGGACGAGTTAAAAAGGCAGGAGGTCAGCCGGCTACGGACGCTGATCAAAGCCAAGCAGGACATTGAAGGAGGGAATGGTATGCTGCTTCCCAGTGAAAAGTCAATTAGTATTCATATAATCAGGGCTATTTAAGGTTTGTTAACAGCTCAGGTTTTTGACAGCTGAAATACTTCTGGTTTTCATAATCTCCTACCCAGGGTTGATTCAATCTTGTGGACACCAGGTGTGTTTAATTTACTACCAGGTTGAATCAAAAACCAAAACTGTTCTGACCCTCCAGGATCGGGGGTTGAGTCTGGCTTCAAATGCTGCACTGTAAATATTTTCAAACCCTAGCATCACAATTATTGGCTCCCAGAAAAATTGGGGGGGTGAAGCGAGCTGCTCTTGGAGCTCTATAGACTCCTTTGACCTCATGGCTTGGTTTTTGGTCTGACATGCTATGTCAACTGTGGGACCTTATAGACAAGTGTGTCTTTCCAAATCATGTCCAATCAAATTAATTTACCACAGATGGACTGTTATCAAAACCTCTTCAGTCACCACACCTTAGACGTAAATGCCTGGAGTTAGCTAATGTCATTGAAACTTCTGCATGGCATGTTGTTGCATTTGCGAACAACGCACCCTGCAGCACTGGGTAACGGTTACAGTGCCAAATTTCATATTGTGTTAATTACTATCTTTGCTGAACTTCACAGATATAGCAGTAGACCACCAAGCTCTGCTGAAACAGTTTGAGTACCTGAACCACATGAATCCTCATACTTTTGAGGTTGAGGATCTGGACCGGCTTATCAAATCTGTAAGTCTTAAGTAGAGTGATGAGCCAAAACATTTTGACCACCTGCCTAATATGCTGCTGTTCATCTGCGTGCCGCCAATTCAGCACCAGCCCACCGAGGCATGGACTCTACAAGACCTGTGGTATCTGGTACCAAGACATTAGCAACAGATCCTTCAAGTTCTGTAAGTTGTGAAGTGGAGCCGCATTGCATCGGACTTGTTAGTCCAGCACATCCCACAGATCCACATCCCACAGACTCCATAATTTTCCTCAAACCATTCCCGAACAAGGTATGCAGTATGGTAGGGTGCTGCTGAAAAAGGCCACAGCCATCAGGGAATACCATTGTACCTGGTCTGCAACGATGTTTAGGTAGGTGGCACATGAATGCCCGGACCCAGGATTTGTCTGCAGAACATTGCCCAGAGCATCACACTCCCTCCACTGGCTTGTCGTCTTCCCATGGTGTATCCTGGGGCCATCACTTCTCCAGATATATGGCGCACACCTACATGGCTATCCACCTGATAGAAAAAAAAATAAAGGATTAATCGGACCAGACGACCTTCTTCCACTGGTCCAAGGTCCAGTTTCGACTTTCGTGTGCCCATTGTAGGCGCTTTGAACTGTGGACAGTGGTCATTATGGGTAGTCTGCGGCTTCGCAGCCCCATATGCAGCAGGGTGTGATGTACTGTGTGTTCTCACACAATCTTCCCATAACCATTATTAAAATGTTCTGTGACTTGCGCCACAGTAGAACTTCCGTGGGTTTGGACCAGATGCAATAGCCTTTGTCGCCGGTTTGTCCCTTTTTGGACCACTGTTGGTAGGTACTCACTACTGCTGACCTGGAGCACCCCACAAGCATGGAGCACCCCCAAAGCCTTTAGACCTTGCCAAAGTGGCTCAGGTCTTTATTCCTGCCCATTTCTTCTACACCCAACACGTAGACTACGAGAACAGTTTGTTCGCTTACCATCTAATCTACCCAGACCATGTCATGTGCCCTTGTTAGGACCTGATTAACGTTATTCGCTTCACCTGTGAGTGGTCACAAATGTTTTGGCTCATCAGTTGTTCAAATCAAACCGTGTGAATATTATGGTTTTCATAGCTCCATGAAATACCTATAGTCTCTACCTGTAGGATATTTCAATGTTCATCCTTTATTTGACCAAAAGGCCACAAGCGATCTGGAGAACTATGACAAGGAGCGCCATGAGGAGTTTAAGAAGTATGAGATGACAAAAGAACATGAGCGGCGAGAACACCTCAAGACACTGGATGACGAAGGGAGGAAGAAGGAAGAAGAACATTATGAGGAGATGAAGAAGAAACATGCAGACCATCCCAAAGTTAACCATCCAGTAAGTTAAACTGGACTTCAGTATTCACAGAATCATATGTTTATTTGAAGAGGGACAATGTAGTCTCAGTAAACATTACAAAAGTGTGTGTGTGTCAGATTTAGCCAACAGCTCTGTTCCATTTGATGTCCCTGGGCAGATGAACATTACACAGAAAACGGACAGTACACACATCATCCTTTTTAAAACCAGGAAAGCACCAAGAAAATATGCTGTGCTTTCTACTGTTGAAGTATTGGTAGTGGTTGTGGAGTTTGGGGAGGGATAGTGGTAGTAGGTTTTGAATAGACTATTTAGAAGTGGTTTGTATTTGTAGACTATTTTGAGGTGGTTTGTATTTGTAGGTTTGTAGAGGTGGAGTTGTTAGAGGATATTTGTTAATTAGGCTAGAGTGAGTACTAATATTATTAGCTGTGTTTTAACCTCAATGTTTTTGTTTAAACATTCTGAAAGTGTTATAAGTGATTTCCGTTTGGAATGTAAAAGCATTTGGCTGTGGATTGGAGTGTAGATACTACAAGCCTTATGCGGTGCCCTCCATAATTATTGGAACAGTAGCCTTTGTTTTGTCATTTTGGCTCTTTACTTGAAAATGTAGAATTACCATCAAACAATTACTGGGATGTTAAAGTATAGATCCTCACCATTACATTTTTGTCTACATATTTGTTCCACCATAAACAACAGACAACACTTTATACATATTGCCCATTTGCCAATTTTTTTTACATTAATTAAAAAGCTGGCTTTTGATGTTCTTAGTTCTGACCAAACCTCTGAATTTCATATTGCCCACACTAGTCCATTTCTTAATTCTAAATGCCACGTCTCTCTCATTTTCATTAAATGCCAAAGGGTGTCACAAAGTATATCATTAGCTTCAATTAACTACTAACGGGAGGCTAAAGTTGTGCTATTTTTTCGCTGTACAGGGCAGCCAGAATCAGTTCAAAGAGGTGTGGGAGGAAGCTGATGGTCTTGACCCTGAAGATTTTGACCCCAAGACATTTTTCAACCTGCATGGTAAGTTTTCACAGTAAGTATGTCAGACTGATTTCACAGACTGACTTCACAGTTTGAAAATCATTGTTTGAATTTTCAGATTCAAATGGAGATGGCTTTTTCGATGAGCAGGAATTGGAGGCATTGTTTACAAAGGAGGTAAAGATAGGTTATTCCTGTTTTACATTTGACATTTAGCAGACCCTCTTATCCAGAGCAAGCATATACTTTTTAATTAACTGTTTATTCTGTGGCTTCAGCTAGAGAAGATCTATGATCCCACCAATGAGGAGGACGATATGGTGGAGATGGAGGAGGAGCGCCTTCGTATGAGAGAGCACGTCATGAATGAGGTATACTGTTGTCCATGTCGTGAGCCTTGAATAGTATATTTCCTGTAACTGAAAGTTATGGATTGGTTAAGCTTGGTTTCTTTTATATAATGTTACCAAATGTATTTCACATGGTGACTTATCTCTGACTGTTGACAGGTGGACACCAATAAAGACAGACTTGTGTCCTTGGAAGAGTTCTTGGTTGCCACAAAGAAAAAGGAATTCCTGGAACCAGATAGTTGGGAGGTGTGGTAGCAATATATATTCAACTCTGATTCCTACAAGCATACTTAAATATTTTATTACAAAGTAACTCATTAATATGAAACATCAAGTGTTTCACCAGATATATAAACACTCCTATGTTCAACAACACTAATTACATGAGCTGATGTTTGTTTATAAGGCTGTCCAAAAATGAAGGGGAGAAATAGTTAAAATACGGTCACAGAATTAGCTATTGCTAGAGATAACTCGGGCTTACTCTGATGTTGGTAAAACATAATTAAACTACTGTGCCCCCAACTCATGGAATTTTCTACAGGATGACCTACAGTTGACTATTCTGTAGTCAAATATTATTATTATTTGTAAGTATGTCAGTATTCTATGCTTTAATTGTTGTTACAATTAAATGAGACCCTGGTCTCAGTTTGATCTTTCTTGTTTAAAGTGTGTGCGTGCGTGCGTGCACGTGTGTGCGTTCTTCTAATCAATAAGTTGATGTACAAGGATATTAACTGAAATGGCATGCCCTGTTAGACACTAGAGCAAAACCAGGCCTACACTGATGAGGAAATGTTGGAGTTTGAGGAACACCTGGCCCAGCAGGAAGAGGACCTTAACCAGAGAGCATCTGACCTCCAGAAACAGAGGGATGAGTTGGAGAGACAGCAGGAGCAGCTCAATGCACAGAAAGTAGAGCTTCAGCAGGTACTGTGGGAAGTGGTAGGAAAACACCACATCTTTACAGTGATGTAAAATGAAGTTGTGTGGTATTGTACATTTAGACCTGAGCTGCCCAATTCACATACAACAATACGTTGCCATATGAATTTGCCATTACAGTGTCATGAAAAATGATTTCTCCCCTTTCAAAATATTCTGAAGTTAAAATATGCTAAAACAGAAATAAATCTCAAACAACACCTATTGCTATATAAAAGGAACTTGACTGACCAAATAACACATTTTGATGATATTGGTAGTATGATGGTTTGGGGATGTGTTGCTGCCTCAGGACATGGATGACTTGTCATCATAAAAGGAACCATTATTTATGCTCTGTAACAAGGAAAATGTCTGATCATCCATATGTGAGCAGAGACTATCATATGTCTTAAAAGCAACCCTTTTTTTGGGGGGGGGAATGAGCTAGTCAGAGTAAATACAATTTTGATATTGTGGTAAGACCTGAGACAAGCCATGCATGCCCAAAACCCCTTTTGCAGAAATGAATGGACACAAAATGAATCCAAATGAAAGGAGCTAACAGTGATATAGTCAGACATGAAGGGTAAGTTATTTTTCACACAGGTGTATTGTTCGTTAAATAAGAATCAACATTTTATATCAGCAAGGGTTTTGCTTGAAAATGTGATGAAGCATTTTAATTTATAACATGCAAAAAGGTGTAGGTTACTGCCTCCAGTACCCATACTGCGGTAGCACAGTTTCAAATCCCGCCCATTGTTCTTTCAGCAGCTCTTCTCCGAACTCTCCTGTGTAGAGGTCTTCATTTGATCCAAAATGTATATCGCTGATATTCCTATCTAACCCACCATTCTAATTACCACTCATTCTGACTGGGTTCTGAGACCGGCCATATCAGATCCCAAAATGTGACCGTTAATCAGATCGGTAGGAGCTCAAACCAAGATGTCTAGATGAAAGCTCAGATAACATGTCCTAAACCAACTGCAAAGCGTAACAAATGAATTATTTATTGTTATCAACTGGATATTTAATTCATATATCATCTTGGATACAGTCAGTATTTCACATATCACACCATTCTGAGATCTGTGGCCACCATACCTTACGCGATTTGGGATCCAACCGTCTAGAACATAGTGTTGTATCTGATCCAGTCAAACCACGGATCAGATCTCGGATAATCGTATTTCGGGTAAATCCGTGATGACCTCTAGTCTAAAGAGGCATAAAATGCTGCAGGATATGTATAAAACAAATATTCAAAAGTATAGGCATTGCTTTTTTTGCAGCACTATATCTCTGTTTTTCTGGGCTTTCAGGCAGTAGAACACATGGAACGGTTGAAAACCCAGAAAGTTGAGCCGCCTTCAGAGGTTCTTGGTGAGTGACAGTTCAGCCTTTTATTTTCTTCAATTGGTGTATCATTAGTTTTTTATAGTAGTAGAGGTGACCATTGAAAACAAGATATCAGTAAACGTGTTGTCCCCCACTTTTGCTGTTGTGTATTTGTGACTGGAGTTCGCAGCCTTGGTGTTTATGTGGTGCAAAATGCAGAGTTGTGCTGTCCACTGGACTATGTAGCAGCTTGGCTGCAAGCACATTTTCCATATACAAATATATGAGAACACGATAATCCATTTCTACCATCTATACTTGTCAATCAAATGCTGGCTGTACACTGCAAGTTTTGTCACAATGTGCTACATCACAGAACCAAATTTCATAGTTTAATAGCATAGTGTAACAACAACGTCAATGCATTCAATCATAAATTATAATTCTCCATAGTAGGTTAGTAACAATTTTATCTCAAAAACGGCTGTTCTGTCCACTGAGCTAAGCAGCAGCTTGATTTTGCCATTGAATGTTCTGTATATAACTATGCAAATACATGTTAATTGACATTTTGTCAATCAACTTTGAAGAAAATGCCAGTTCTCAACAGTAAGACACATTATTCAAAAGTGTTGTCAAAAATGCATAGTAGGGCCAGAGAAATCGCCTGGCAAACATCTGAATAAACAGACAGAACCTGCTACCCCTTCCGATTTCATTGGCGGAAGACAAACAATGAACATGTAATTTTTTTTTTTTAACAGTTGCAGGTAATGCTATTCCAGAACCACAAGGAGAGAACCATCCTTTGCCCCCAGGCCACCAAGATATGTCCCAAAACCACCCAGGTATGAAGCAAGACAACTACCTCCAGAACCAGATACCTCACAACACCCAGGATTTGTCTCAACAACACCTCCCGGATCTGCCGCAAGGACACCAGGAAGTGCCATAGGGCCACGATAACCAGCCCACTCAAACCCAGCTGCCTGATGACTGTGACTGTATAGGCTCTATGAATCAACAACTCTGGCTCCACGAGTCCTCATCCACAGATATTTACAGTGTTTATATACCTCCACTTCACCTTCAGCTAGCCATGTGGTTCTTTGTAACTGAAAACCAGCGAAAGAAAAATAGGATTACAGTATCTAGGCCCATTCATGAATTTCAATTAGAGTTTTTGAGGCAAGGAACAATTTTGTAGTTCAGATACCAGAGTATTATTCAATTTTTTATGTTTGGGGGGGGGGGGGGGATTCTGGTTATAGTATTGTGTATGGCCCCATACCAAATTAATTCCTATGCACTTGTGTATATTACTTACACCATGTTGTTGGTATAAGTAATATGGTGAATCTAAACAACAAAAAGTCTCCCAAATTTGTGATTAATCTTGCCTCAACAATGTATCCTGATGCATTCAAGTTCAGAGGCAACCAACCTAACATCAAAACGTTTCTAGAGTGCAGTGTGAAAAAGAAGCCCTATCCAAGAAACCTTGTGCAGCCTTCTGCAGGTCACCTGGGTAATCTAATTTCTGGCCACAATGATGCAGCTGTAAGGTGAGGCATTGACTGAAACCACTATGACAGTGCTGCCCAAAGGGTAATATGGGGACTCTTACCCCTAGCCTGTCCAAATGCAAGGTGGAATGATTACCAGTTGTGTACACCTGACAAACCCTCTCATATCTTCAAACGTGTTTAGGGTTTCAGATGGGTTTGATGGCTTGGGCTGAGGTTATCTAGGGATTGGTCATCATTTCTTTACTTCAAATCCTAAATTTGGGTGGAATGGTTTTGGTATTGTGAGTATCTAGAGACTGTATGTTAGAACATTGTTTGAGTTTGATTTAGGGGTGTGTGATATGGCAATGTGGTCTAATAATTTGCCGGCTACTCCATCTGGCCAATATTTCCTTTAAGATAACATTGCAAAAAGCCCTGATAATTGAGCATTATGAAGACCGCTGTGGAATGGATCAGAATATGGACTATGGATAGTTTTGGGAATGTATGTTAATTCCTGTGTTACGTGGCATCAGCTTGGACTTGATATCTTCACATCTGGTTACAGCAGTGTATGCTTATGTTGGCTAGTCATGCAAAGCCTGAGTGGATTTCAGTATTATTTATCAGTATAAGGCTTTTGTTGCATCTATATTCTAGCCAATTCACCAGATTTGTGAATTCTACGCAAATGTAAGAATCATATTTTTCTCTATGGACATTACGTCTGGTTTTAAAGTTTGTGCTTGAATTAAGGCTACTGTTTATAATGATCTGCAGGTCTGTTGGCACAAAGCTATGGCCGGGGCCAGTACGGGTATTTATACTGTACATGCACATTAAATGACAATGAGGTCTATATTTTTTAGCTGGGATGTAAACAAAAAATTTTTAGTTTTTAATTTGTTATGTGCTATTCTCATGAACCATCCAGAACTACACCATATTTTCATTGTTTGCACAAACTATTGTACATTTTTGGTTTGCCAATTGCACAGGACAGGTAATGATAATATAAAGTGGTGATTACTTTTTGGTCTTAGTGATTTGCTGTTTCTTTAGCTAATGTTTCAGACTGTCCCAAATGAGGAGTCCTTTCTACAAATCCCTGGGTTTGAAATCAATTTCAAGTTATGGTGGCCTAAGGTGATACTGTATTTAATGACCAAGGCAGAATTATAACAGTGCATTTATTCAGTGCTTCATTACTTGAAATGCTATATAATGAGTCAATTGTACAGTACACACAGGAATTCTTAATTTTGAGTAAACAGTCAAGTTTCAAGTTGGCTAGATTAAAATGCTCTTTAAAGCAGTCGATCATTCAGTTGAACCTACACCATGATCAGACTACACCATTTTGACAGACATTCTACCCAAATTTGCCATGGTAATACAATGTATACACATTCTTCACATTGACGTCTGTGTGGTGTTACCAGTAAACAGGTACAGATGGTTTTGCAGACACAGATTAAGCCTTATCCTGGACAAAAGTAAAAAGCTCAATGAAGAATCATAGTTTAACTTGTTTTTTTATAGTCTAGAAATAGGCTTAATCTGTCTGTAAAACGAGCACAGTGCTTTTTTTCATAACACCTAAACCCTGTAACTTTAGTCCCAGTTTTGTAAATGATTGTAAATGATCAAGCAGAGAACCAAATAAAAATCCAAAAGCAAAGGCACACGCTTTCCAGCTTGATCAGTTTAAGGCTATGCAATAGCATGAGTGTGAGCAGGCTAAAACATTGTACAGTAGGAGAGCTAAGTGTGGTATCTATGGCTTCAGACCCAGGCCTCACCAAACCGTGTTGGATTTGGAGAGGAGCAGTCATAAGGGTGGTCCAGGAGTATGGGTGAAGATTTAAGGTTTCCCTAGGTGAAGAGGGTAGTAGATTTGTTGGTATCCAAGACTAGTTGGCTTGCTGTACAGCCATTTGGGTCACCATCCCTCGACTGGGCTTGAACACTCCCCCTCGTCCTGTAACCGCCAAGCAGACAGAAAGAATAACAATCAGCTGAGGCCAGCCTAAATAACCCTTATTCTGGCCATGAACCCTTAGCCACATACTTTACAAATGCTAGTATGCACCTGGCAAGAACAACATCCACTATACCAACAGGGGCATTATGGCTGTTACAAGCAAATAGGTCCATTATAAAATGGAGTCTTCAAAACAAACCGTTTAATTCCTATGAATTTATATTAATACTGTATATTCACTGCTTTTATCTTAAACTATTTCAACTTCACACCGTTTCTTTTGATAGGTGGAACCCAAGGTTGCCCCAGAAGTTAGAAATATCATAGGATTACTTTGAGACAAAAACCAAGTTTCATAGATGTTGTAAGTCATATTTAAAATTAATTGCAAACAATACGCAATACGA